>NC_058022.1:11838128-12568128 GCF_019176455.1 Solea senegalensis | reverse complement strand
GAGCAATTGCAAACACCTCAAGTTCAGCCACATAGCATCAATTACATGTGGAATTCAGGGCATTCAACACAGTGTTTTCCTGCATAACAAGATAACACAACTTGTCCTTTTCTGTTTAAATATTAGAGCATTCTTTCCATGTGCCCCGCCACTGATGACCTGCAGGATTGGGAGGGCTGTGGGAAAACTCCCAGGCGGGTGCCAGCTAAGCAGTTTGAAATGCGGATATACACTTTTTTCTTCTTCTTTTTTGCCATTGCCATGTTAGGTTTTTGAGAAAATTTTGTATTGTTTGGCTTGTGTTGGGTAACGAAATGCAAATAACAATTATAATTCACATAGAAGCGTTTTGTTATTAGCAGGTGGAAAGAGGACATTACCTCTTTTCTGTTCTATAAATACAAATAGACCTGTTTATGCTACTGTGTAATTTCCGTGTTTTTCTCTAAGTAATAACATATTTGTTGTCTTTTAATGGCTGTGTATAACATGTTCTTTTTTTGCTGTATTTTTATCCAGGGGCTCTCCAGAAAGGATTCCAGGAATCTTGCCATGTTCAAGGCAGTGCTGAAGAAGAACAGAGATGGAGGCAAGGGGAGCAAGAAGGAGTCAGGTATGTGGAATATTGAGAAGAAAAATGGAAAGTCTTGGATTTTGAAAACTTGTGAATTGTGGCAGTTGTTTTTGTAGCAGCCAGGGTGACTTCATACAGTGTGCACCTTTGTTTTCTAGTGCTTTGTTTTTATTTTTTGTGTTCCCATCATAGTGCAAATGAAATAGAGTGTACATGATTGTGTTAAATTTTAGCATGGCTCATCATACTTAAAGGCCCCTGCTGTAATGGCAAGGGTCAGTGTGGAGAAAAATCACAACTGTGTAGACTACAGCCCACTGTGTCTTTCACTCATTCCACTTTTGTAGAACCAATGTTATGTCTGAAACTCTCACTTCAGGATTGGATACCGTTTTTTTTCTATTTAACTTTGACTTCAGTGAAAAACCTGGCCATTGTGTCATAACAGATGTTATCATTTCCTTTGGAAATGTGCACTTTCCAGCATGACTTGACATGAGTCATTGTCAGTTATACACTGTTGACTAGTCTCCTTTTCGTACAATGCTCTGTCTTGAAATAGCAGATTGACCATTTATGCTTAGACTGCATCTACCAGCCTAGACTTGTTTTACCACCCTTAGGTCTGACTTTAGCAGGCAGCCTAGTTCAAACAGTCACTATGTGTATAGTAGTTACACATCTCATAGTTCTGCCGTCTCTGCCTTTGTGTGATGTGATTACTTCACTCAACAGTCAATGTGAAGATTAAAGGGTAAGGAGTCTGGCTTTGCTTTAAACACTAGTCACCTCCACCGCTCTTTAATACAATACAGAGGGTGACGTGACGATTGTATTTATTTGTTTCCTGCCAAGTGCTATCAAGTTGTTACAGCCTGTCTCGTGTGTGTATGTATGAATCAACACTGATAACACAGATTCCCAGTTTCAAGAAACACACCCACACATGTTCACTCTTATAATCCGATGATTCTGTGTGAAATGTGAAAGCTGGGAGCTGCTGAGTTTTTATGGCGGGACACATCTCCTTTATCCCAGCCTCACTCTATCCAGTTAGAGCCCATCCATCAAGCCAACGCAGTTCTCTCTCTCTTTTTCTCATGCTGAGACAATAAAAGCTGGCCACTCCCCTTCGTTGTTTGGAGCTCCTAAGACAGATGAGAGGTCACAGGAAAACATCAGCTCACAGTGGTCACTTTGCCACACTGTTGGCCCCTGCACAGGACAGATATCTGTATTGCAGGCTTTTTCTGGAGGTCAGACCAATAAGGCTAATTCAGGTCCTCACTAGCACTCAGAATGAGGCCCTAATTGGAAAGACTGTGTTAATCAAATTGGTAACACTGCGGTATAGTTAATGGTCTCTTAGACAAGATAGTACCATATTGCACATAAAATATTCACTGCTTCCTCTGCACCATTGGAACAAAGATTTCATTTTTATTCCAAGTGGTTTGAATATGAAACCTGTATTTAAATTTCTGGCTCAGTAGGGCATCATCATCATCTATTCTTTTATTATTTTCTCACTATATTCAAATTAGATTGAATGATTAGTGTGGTTCACATAGTGCTAATATGGTTGGGAGTTTGTCAGCTGTCAGGCTGTTATTCCTGCTGATTATATTTGGCTGCACACAGGGTTTTCTTTGAAAAAACATATGTTTTTTCTTCATTAAAGGTTTGGTTTTCTTAGCCTTTTAAAAATACATTTTCACATTTACTTTGGGAAAGGGCCTTGCTTTATGGATGTTACCATCTTGAACCACCATGTTTCTACAGCAGATTGAATGGACAAACTAGCCAGAGCATGCTTTTTTGAAGCAGATGCTTTGTAAACAAAGAAGAAGACTATCCATTTTGGTATGCAAAGGTCACTATAGTTTCCTGATGTGCTTGGGAAAGGGAGGAGTAAGTGGAAGAGTCTTCCAAGTTATCATTATTTTTTCAACTCATTTGCAGTTTCACAATAGATGCCACTAATTTTTGCTCACTGGAGCTTTAAATTTAAATGTTATGTCTTCACTCCAAGCAGCATAGTGCACTCAATTTCAGTACTTTTTATTTTCTTTATAGCCTATAGCAAGTTCTGTCAGAGGTTGACCCTGTTGTTTTCATGGACCTGCTTGCATTTATACAGGAACAGACTGTACAGTACTGACTTCCTTTGCCTCAGATCGACCAGAAGGACACAGTTCTTCTAAAACAACATACTATAATGGAAATCAGTGGGAGGAAAGTCCTTGATAATGGTATAATTGCAAGATAGCAAGGCATATGTTGCTTATATGACATAGTGGCTATGGACTGGAGGAAACTTTAAAGCAGTCAAGGAAACTTGGCCCTTATGCCAGATACCACTACAGTCATTAGCTCTCCTTTGGGATCTCCCCATTGCCAAGACCACAAAAACTCACAGTTTGCTAATTTAGTCTCTCCGTCTTGTGCTCCTCTTAGATCCTCCTCCTCCTCCTTCCCCTACTTGCTTGCCTCTTCTACACTCAATCTGCAAAAAATCTGTCTGGAATTGGCCATTTTAATCCCATGAAGTTATTTTTTATGGTGCTGTTTCTTTCTGTTAGTGGGATGCTAGTTTATGGTGGTCTGTTGTCTTTGATGTGAGCATTTTCTTGGAAAGGTTAATTTGCAAGTAAGCATCATTGAAGTTAATAGTTTTGAGACCCCAAGGCACAAGAATATGATTAAAAAAATCAATCAGTTGTGTTTGCTTTCAAGATATGGATACAGGCCCCACAGATTTTACTGCTGTTGAGTTTCACTTATGACTTGCTTGTAAATCACTTGGCCTGCTTGTATTTCTCAGCCAAACAAACTTCTTGATGTAAGTTGCTAGAATAGTTTTTGGACAGAATCCTTCCATGATACAAGTTTGTGTGATTCCGTTTCAAGTCACTTTCCTCTTGATGGCAATATTCTTCTCCAAAAGTGTTTTGAGTTGGCAGTGGTGTGCATATATTAATTGCAATCCTCTTGGAGAATTACAGCCGTGCATTCTGCCTTCACAGAATTAGTTCTCAGAACATCGAACCAAAGAATTTGGTTTAAGCCCAGTTATGGATTTTGCTGTCTCACTCACTGTAATTTATTTTTTATTTTTTATGTGAAGCACACAGAGACTGCAGGCTGGGCATTTAGACAGACTCATCTATAACAATTTATGGTGTTGATATTTAAATCACATCTAGTTACTTGTTTCTTTTTCATCCAGCCTGAAGAAGGATATATTGCTATTGCTGGATCTAATGAGAGATGAATGCTGTCCAAGTCTGATAACAGACCAAGTAAATGGTGCATTTCAAGTTACCTTTTTTTCTGTTATTCTAAGTCATTTTAAGCCATGCCAAATCCCCATGATGGACATGTGAACACTGTATTTTTCCACTAACATTTGCTACAAAGCTGCACAGTTTGCTTTCTCACAGAGAACAAAACCATCTCCTGGGAGTCATATTATGATGTGCCACTGGAGAAAAAAAAAACCCTTTTAACTTGGCTTTAATTGCAGAAGATGACTGTGTGGATTGGGTAATACTGTGAAGGCCCCCCCACCCACGGACTCTGGCTTCCTACTCGCTGAGTTTGGCTGCTGGAGGCAGCTGCTAGACAGCTGTCTGTCTGTTGTGGGTGACACAGTGTTAATCACACTAGCATAGCCATGCACAACAACGGTTTCAGCTGTTTGTTCCACCAACCTTCCTAGCAACACACGCTCCCACATACAAACCAAGCCACCAGCAGTTGGCAGGGCATTTCTCATTTTGTGTGGCAGCATGGAGACGGCAGACAATCACGCACCTGGCTGAGACTCCAGCCCTGTCGTTGACCTGTTAGCGCTGGAAAAAAATGTTTTCCTGTCAGTGTCAGGAGGAAGGATGCACCAAAGTCTCCCATTAAGAGGTGGTGTCCCTGTGTTCTCATTCAGTGCTGCTTGGCTTACATTTGAAGATTAAGCATGTTGATATGCAGATTTTCAGTCAGTGATGACATTTTTAGGAGGCACTTAATCTATGATATCCGGAAGATAAGGAGAAATATGAGGAGAAAGATGAAGAGGACATTCATAACGTGGGAGACGCATGTACAATCTGTTGAATGAGAGAGCGAGCAAGCAAGCGAGTGAGACCATTAAGTGCTGCACTCTGTTGCCTCAGCTGTGGCGGTGACTGGTACATGCTGTCTCTGCAGTTTCTGTGAGTTTCTTGGCTGTTTTGTCATGAAACAGTGATTTGTTGCTCAGGGTCAGGCAGCAGCAAATTGGTTACATGGCAGGATTGTTTTATTTGGACATTTCACATGGCTCTTCAAATTGACAGTGCCAGAGTGATGATATAGTAAAGCCGGTACCCCTCATCCTACATTTTCTACAGGTTGACTCAATATATGTGCAGTAGTTAGTGAGGCTTCTAATACTTGTTTTTTTGTTGTTGTGCTTACCAGTGAGATGCTGGTAACGCTGATACCGTCTGTTGTTTCTTATGTGAAGGTATTCTACTGTCCTTCATTCTTTCGCCATGTGGTGATACGGTTAAATACGGGACCAGACATTACAGAGATTCCTTTCCTGTTTTCTGTGTTATTTCTCCTTCAGCCGTCCCCAGGGGTTTAACATCAGGAATTTTTACTGTTATGTGAAGACTTCCCTCAATAAAC
The DNA here is from genome assembly GCF_019176455.1 of Solea senegalensis. Classification (NCBI taxonomy): domain Eukaryota; kingdom Metazoa; phylum Chordata; class Actinopteri; order Pleuronectiformes; family Soleidae; genus Solea; species Solea senegalensis. The sequence goes on along the minus strand of NC_058022.1, from coordinate 12,562,883 downwards.
AATAACCACAGGTGGTTGGGGAGTTATGTGTCCACACAAAAAAAAGACAGCAAGCGCTTAATTGACTATTGTTTGTCCAAACAAACACATGGTTAGTGGGTATTATAACAATTTAAACCATAAGAAATACATTTTAACTCATGAAATAAGTGTGTGGTTGTTTTTCGTCAAACTTGTCTCACATAACCCATTACAACTTGTCAAAAAACTTGTTTTTCACCTGTGGGAATTTCTTTAATCAGCATTCATTCACAGGCTTAAATAAATCTGCAGCGCATGCACATTTTTATTGGCTTTGGCTGTGATTGGCATCAAAAGGAAAGTAATTTCCTCTGTTATTGCCAGTGGGGTGCCATTTGCGGCACAATGCCTCTCCAAAAGGAAAGCTGTCATTCATCCTCGGCGTTGATTCAATATTAACTCACATTGGTACATTAGTAAAAGATATGGTAATTGCTTCTACCCACAAAACAATGTATTATCTCACTGATGTGTGTGACTTGTATAGGTGCACACTTCAGACACCACTCGGGGAAACCTTTACAGGATCACAAGTGAACTCTCTCACTGACATGGTGGCTTACTCTCCTCTCAGACATTAACAAACACTACTCAGGAGTGAGTCTGCCCAAAGGTTTTGTGTCATTGTGCCAGTGTTATCCTGGGTCTTCTCCGTGAACAGCTGGGTGGCAGCTTCCTCTCCAGCTGTACCTACCACAGTCATTTTGAGAAAAGCTTCCTCTTTGTCCTGTGGGTCGTCGTGGGTGGAAGTAGCGTTTTCTTATTTTAGGAAAGCTGTTCCTACTCACAGATGATTAAGGAATGTGTGCTCTATATCTTGTGAATGTGAAGGGTTGAAGTACTTTTAGTCAGTAGCTTCAGTAGCTTTGATCCCGAAGCACAGAAAATATAAGTGTGTCTGTTGAAAAGAAATCTGTTCTTTTCATAAATTATGCAAAATTAAAAGTGCAGAGCCAATAGAAAAATGAACAAGATGCACGCAGTTAACCACTGGATGTCTAGGCCACAGATTATATGCATTATGTGACCTTTACAGGACAGACAGACTTCACATTATGCCACACACAGATGGAGAGAGACACATTGAGAGAGGGAGAGAGGCAAGCAACCTCAAGAGACATGATTAACATCTTTGATTAACCATAATAAGTAGTGTTCAGAGCAGAACCACTGGCTCCCTCATCATCAGCTCATGGTTTCCCTCATGGAACACACCTCATACTGAACAGCCTCATACAGCTAAGAAGTTTGGATTTGTTCTGTTTTGTGACTTGAACTTTTAATACTAAACATTCTGTAATAAATAGATGGTTTTAATCAGTTTCACACCTGCACATGGTTACATCTATGCACCCATTCAGTCCAGTTTTTTTTTTTTATTAAAAGAAAACCTTGCTGTACAATTGTTTAATGGCGTTTTGGCCAGTGTTTTTTCTCCATTTTTGTTACGCTCACAGTCACATTTGTGTAGATTTTCATGTCCAGACAGTTGTGGTAGGATTTAAAATGGCAGGGGAAAGAATGCACCTGATTTACAAAAGAGACCATTGAGAGCGCAGACCTGCACGGCTATCAAAGCACTGTGCAGCCAGCAGGCAACGATTAGTAGGGCGTAGCTCAAACCACATCTTTCACCCACACACACAGTTATGTACAATTACACAAACACACACACACATACGCATACACACACGCCCACAAACCTCAGGTGTGTCCACATTAGACACTCCCTGTCTCTGCTTCTGAAAAGTAAAACAAGGGCTATCGGGGAAAGCAGTGGACATGGTGTGCCAGTCTGTTTTGTGTTTTGATTGACTTTTACAATGAACTGTGACCTGATAACTAAAGACTTAAAAGAACAAAGTCTTTGCACATCCATTTGTAAAATGATGCTGAATGTTGTGCTTGGAATTCCCTGCCAGAGCTGGTGAAATCACCAATCCATTTCACTTCACTGTTTTTTATGACACCATGTTAATATCAGCTGTTTTCGGTTTGGGTGATGCAAAAGTTCCAGTTCCTTGAGGCATATCATCTAAGAAATATTTCTTCATTTGAATTTTTTTATTTTTTTGGTACAGCTTGTTTTCAACTGGTTTTAATCAAACCAACACATACAGGACTAAATGCAGTAGCTGATGGATAAATCTGGCACGGCTCTTCCTGCCCAGTGGTCTCTGGCTGGGAGGAATTTGGAGAAATGCTTCCCAGAGGCCTCACTGTCTAGCATAGCAGCCAGTGATCACTCTCCATTACCCTAATTTGGCGCTCACACACCCAGCATCATCGCTGGTGCTTGTGACCTTGGAAGTGGTGTGCACAGCAACAGCAAGAAGCCAAACAAACACATTAGGACACGGTACAAGCAGGGGGTGATGTCATGGACACAGCACCACACTCTGTCATAGTCCCTGCTTTACTCCACCACCCCCAGTTTATTTTCTACTTCAAAGAGCAGGAAAAACAGTTTATCAGTGAACACGCTGGGGTGTTTTTAGATGCTCTTTGAAGGGTGATAGTGGTGGTCTTGCCAGTTCATTGGCTGAAGAGGTCAGCAGGCCACAGGTTTTTCTAATTACAGTGTGACCTGCCTTGGCAGACACATTCCTTCTGTCTGATTTTCTGTCTTACTTTCACATCTCTATCATCCTGTGTAATCTAGATGACCACTTTCTGTCTCCTTTTTATGCAGGGGATTCTCTTGTCACCTGCCGGACATGTAAAGTACTAATTGTTCTTTATTACTTCAGTTTTTTCTTTTGTTTTTTTTACCCTCATTCCTTTTAGGAGTAATGTTTTAGTCATCCGTCGCCATCTTTCCATGCAGACACTAAACTCATGCTGTCGCAGTGTCTGGCTCTCAGAAAAAAGTCGGTGTGGGTTTCTTTTGAGACCTCTGGTTATTTTTGGGCTTTGGGGCCCCTTTCTCTATCCTCCATTCCACTTTATTCTATCTTTCTCTGTTCTGTATCTCAGAACACAGAGACTCTTTTTTTGTGTGCCTATAGATGAATGTCTTGCCATCATTAGCTCAGGAGGGTGTGAGACAGGCTGAACTAATGACCTTAGTTTCTTTGTACCAAGTCTCAAAGGAACAGGGAATTGTGCTCACTGCAAAGAGGAGCAGTGCTTTGGCGAGTGCATGCTCTTCATATTTACATATATAATTTCTTTTTTTTGTTTCAAGATCATTCTTTATTTGAAACTTAGTTGGCAATATTAATGTAGCCTATCAAATGTGAGCATCATAGAAAATAAGTTTAGTAACATGCTATTAGAGTTGGTGAGAATGGCTTTTTACTGTTATGTTGTAAGTTACCTACCGATTTTGTGTTATTTATATTTAACTATCAAAATCATGTAATGCATGTGTAACTCGTGGACTTTCAAATATGGCACAAAGCTGCAAGGTTGGTGCTTGTTTGGTTATGGGATTAGGCTCCTTGGATGGATTGGATGAAAAACCTTTGTGCCATAACTTGCCCATTTAAAATTACTGACCAGGCTGTTGTCCAGGATTTAGTGGTGTTCTCATGACCTCACCTGGCCCCAGAAGAAGCTCTGCCTAATGATCTGTGTTAATGGCAGCCCAAATCTGTTGTTATACCAGATCTCCATGGAAACCCAAGACTCCAGACCATATTGCACTTGTGCCGGGGGACACTTTTTTTTGTCCCCGAACTTCTGTTTGGTTGGTTGTTGGTATAGATATAGTTAATTAAAAATTGCAAGTGGATAAGGCCCAAATATCGACAAATGATTGAAAAAAGTGTGGCAGCTAAAAAATCTTAACCTTTTCTCATCTGGCTGCATTATGAATGTCGTACCTTGAAACCCAGTGGCCCCAGAGTTGCATTAACAGTGTTGAAATGATTGATCATAGCAAGGACAAGTGTGCTTGGTCCATCCATCATCCATCTGTCCTTTGCACACATTGTACCAGCTGTTTCCATGACTTATAGAGGACATTGTTTTAATTAACCCCATGTACAGCCAGTGTGAGACATTTTATCTTTATGTTCAAGTTCTTTATTAGTAATTTCATTATACACACAGGGCTTACATATGAGGTAATATATTACTTTTTAGTGCAATAAGAGCCAAGGAGATGCCATAAATAAATATTGTAGAAGCATTAAAGCTCCTGTACCTGTACTACTGTATTAAGTAGTGGTGCTCTTTACTCCAAATTAAGGTATTGAGGTAATGAATCCTCCTTATGTGTCTGGCCTGGTTTTCATCGATATTATCAGCCAGAAACATTAAATTGCTTAAAACAAATTTTCTCAAGCATTATAACAGTGTTGTTAGACCAGAATGAGTTGGAGGTGAAAGGGACATTTGCTCTTTAGTGTGGGATTGAACAGTGCTGCTCACTCGGTTAAAGTCTGGTCCTGAAGGGGTCCTCACAGAGACGTTCTTAATGGGACCTCATGAATTTCAACAACACTCTAGCCAGGATTGACAACGACCGATTTGCCCTAATTTATTCCAAATTTCTGAAACAAGGTCAAGCACTCTGTAATTCAACATGACCACTTGATGGGGCTGCCCCTAAAAGCCAACAATTCAAATGGTCATTCAGAAACCCCTCAGTTGATTGAGCATATATATATTTCAGCACGATACTTCTTCTGGGTCATTTCGATCTCTAGAAGGAGCTGCAGAGTGAGCACTCCTCGCCTTCACTCTGCTCTCTGGGATAAAAATCCTTCTACTATGTCAAGTAGCCCTGTCTGCTTTGTGAAAATATTTGCGACTGATACTGACGGCAGCAAACTGTGGACACTGAACCAGGGTAAGTCTGAGAGAGGTGGAGGCAGCTGCCCAATTAGGCACCAACATAACATTCCGTTCTGCCGTCCACTTAGAACTGTTACAGCTCATATGATTCAAATATGTCATTATCAACGTCAGATCACATTAGCTTGAATGGACAAGTTGGCTTATTTTCTGTATTATGTGAATATTGTTGTCACACTGGACGTCTCAACAAAACCTGTCACACAATCGGGCAGTTCAGTAACAGGCTAAATTGGATATTACAGACTTTGCACCAGGGAGCTGGCACAGTAAGGTCTGTTAAATATCCGAAGCAACCAATTTGGTCATTTCAATTCCTACAGCTCCTCAAGGTAATGTCTACAGAGGTTCGCAGTTAGAGTGTGGTCTGCTTGGATGACTGAGATACGTGCATTTATAGCTTTTATTCCTGGTAACACTGAAATTATTCCGCATTGCAATTTCCAGGTTTTCCTTCACTTCAGACACTATAACTCTCTAAATGCTGCATTTTAGTGGTTAAAAAATTACATTTTCTTGAGCTTGGAGAGCACTGTGTTTGATTGATGGTGTCAACACACGAACAGTAGCTTTGTAAGATCCCACCATGAATTTTCTGTCGCTTCCAAGTTGACTAGTTGTGTGTAATATCATAGGTTATAGGTATTTTGTCGTTTACATCTACAATACACTCCTCTCTGTAAAGACTGGTCAAAGGCCTGTCACAAAGAAAATTGATCATTTTCAGATTCTACACTGGTATTCCTGTAGAATCCCTGTAAGAATTCTTGAAATAAAGCACGCTAAAGACCTGCTTAAACTGATGATTTATGAATAGGACTGGAAAATGTCATGGTGCTTGTGAAGTGCCACCCTCCTCCTCCTCCTCCTATTCTTTCTTCCCCAGGACACACACACACTCACCCCTCCCTGTCAGTCTCTCTGCCTCTGGGGCCAGTGGGGAAAGGCATTCCAGAGCTCAGGCCACTGCAGAGGGAAATGAAGGGAGAATCACAGTCTTAGTGTTATGGATTCAATTATTTTTGCCATAGTTCCTTGCCTACAGCATCTTCGCTTTGCATAGAGCATTTAATTTGTTTTCATCATCAAGAGCATGTGAATTCGTTGAGGGTTTCAGCTGCAGGAACAGTCTCGGTTTCTGACAAGCTGAATCTAAATACAAATGCCTGAATTGTTTTCTCTTATCAGAGGCGACCAGCATGGATGAATAATCCTTACAAACCAGAGATGGAGTCGATCTGTGCATCTGTGTGAGTTGGTGGAATTAAATTGTTGGAGACTAATTTGATTTTTCTTGGTGGAAAAACATATCCACAGGGAGGTAGCCTGATAATATTCTTACTATACAATAAACAAAAGTGAAAAGAAAAGGAAATCCGATACATCAAGGAAGAGATTAGTAGAATATTAAGTAATAATATTAAATGGGAATATTTTCTGGATTCTTTGCTCCATATAAGAAAGGAATCATTAAAATGGAATCGGTTTTGGTTTGTGGGCAAAAGGAGACATTTGAGAACATAACCATTTCTGGTTTGAGAAACACTGATCAACATTTTCTGACATTTTATTGACCAACCAAGCCCTGCCCCCTGCCCCACACAGACACAGACTGGTCACACTGGAGAAAGTTAAACATTCAAGAGTCTGGTTATGTTTCACCAGAGCTGACGCTGATAATAGTCTTTGCCTGGAGTGCAAGTTAATACTTCCCACTGAGCTTATAGAATGTGGTCAGAAATCACAGGGGAGATATTTCCTCCAGGACAGAGTCTGTAGCTGCTTCGTGCTGAGACTCGAAGTGAAGGACATACAGACACTCGCCCCCCATTATCAAATGATAATGTGAAGAACGATGTTTTTCCTCTGAGCGTTTCGGTTTGCAAGTTCAGTAGATAGCATTGGCCTGCTAGCACCCTTCTCCATTGGTAAACCCTGACAGTATTAACATAATCTCCCTCTATAATCTCCCTTTATTTCCTAACCTGTGAAGCACTGTCACCATTTAGAAAGTGTGTGTGCATGTACACTATATTACATAACATTTTCTAACACCTCATTCTTGTTTACAACCATTTACACAAGTATGAATGTATATGGAAAATGGCAAAAAGGCAACCCTTACAACTGAGCGTCTTTCTGGCCATGATTAAAACTCTTGATCAGTGATACGTGTTGCCTAGTCACAAGCACTTGGCTGAAGTGGAAATGCCCAAATTGTATGCCAAGGTTGCGTGAAAATGGAGAAGGAGCTCTGTTAAGTGCACAAATAAGCATACCCAAGAATATATCACAAGGTGTACTAATGAGTTTTGCAAGAGAGCCAGGCATTCATTTTGCTTTATCATGCATTGCTATCATCACAGAGTGCTTTATGGTGTTTTAATAGTCAGGCTGCCTTGTACAGTATTTTGACTGCTCCTATGGCTCCCACTGAGTAAAGTCTGACATTGGAATGGTGTCATGGGAAAAACAGTGACTCTTGTGTCACAGACTGGGTGCATGCCTTTGGTTAAACAAGTAGTTTCTTCCTTTGCTTCTTTAGTGAATATTGAACCAGAAGTATTTGCATATTATTAACATATTCACTCTTCATCATCATAGACTACTTGTATCAAAGACCCTCCCCCGCTCTGTATTCCCTGTTGTCTGGCTTGCTCTGTGGGTTGTTGTGTGTTAACCATGACAGCTTTTGTGAGAATGTCACCCTGGTCTCGGAAGTACACAGGGAATCCACATTGGCACTCAGTCTAGCGGGAGAATTGCCTCTTTGGTAGATTGTCCTATGGTCATCATGCATTGTGTGTCGACTGAAAAGAATCTGCATTAATTACAGCCTTTGTACATTCTGTCTGTGGTCCATAAAATTAACTAGTGAGAAGCTAATGGAGTATTCATATGTATATATGAGTGTGTGTGTGTTTTTGTGGGTGTGTGCGTGTGTGTAAAAATAGAATTGAATTGTGGTATATATTGTTTGAATAGACTTTTTAGTATAACCAGTGTTTGCCGGCGTACTGTATTTTTCTCTGTAAATAGTATTTTTTGTGGCGAGTAAGGTGGTTTGGATTGAATATTACAGGCAGAGGACAAGCTAAGAGAAACACAGCTGTTCTTTAATTTAGTTATTTTGGTATATATCATGATTTTTCAGGCTTTGCTTCTAAACACAGTTTTGCAGTTTGCCCATTGCATATGTGAGATACGTCTCTCTCTCTTTTTTTTTTTTTAAACCTTAAGAGGTTCACCCACAACAGGGGGGTCAAACTCAAATGCCCTGGGGGCCAATGAGCATCTAGTCTGGTCAAGCGGGGGCTGACAAAAAGTGGAAAAAACAGCTATTTAGTAGCCAGTGGTCAATATAAGATATTCATTATGATATTAGACAGAATTGCAAAGTAAAAGGGCTTGTTTTGATATAAAATGATCCACTATAAAAACATATTTATTAAATTGAAAATTTAGCAAATAATGAGGAGGATAATTGTGATTAAAATAGCTTAAATATATGTACTTTCCTGTTGAGTGTAATACATTTAATAAAGACATGATTACAACTGAATGTCTTATTACTATTATAAAAATATTGCCGGCAAATACATTTAGTCTTATATTCTGTCTCTGTTCCATCACCTCGCACAGTGGTGGGCGAGCCGCATATAATTGATTGGAGGGCCACATGTGGCCCGTGGGCCACCAGTTTGACACATGTGTCCCACAACATGTTGCCTAGCCTTAAATCTGTCATATCTTTTGACCCATTTTGTGATGATGATGATGTTTAGAGTCTAAATTTCTCATACAAATTTCACAAAATGCATGGTGACGTGTGCCTAGCACAGGTCGACCTCATTGTAAACCCTTATGGTGTGTTCACACATCGCACCATCACCGGCTTGTAAAACTACTTCCTAGTAAACTGACATCCTTGCACAAAAATTACACACAACATAAAACACACAACATGAGCAACTTCACGATGGTGTTCAGTACTGGGGCTGAGTATCACTGGACAATACCACTGTGTATATAATGCCTAGCTTTTACCACCGTTACCCATTTAAGTCAGACCCCTGTCATTAAACCAGCTACCAGACAGAGAAAGTGAAAGACACAGAGACACACACACACTCACACACAAACGGCTTGACAGAAATGGCAAGAACAAGTGAGTATGTGTTGGTGAGATAGCAAGCATGCTTCCAGTGGAGTATGCATTAATCTTGTAGCACTCTGAGATCTACTCAGGTCAGATAGTCAAGCCCAGAGTTCAAACCAAATATGGTCATTAGCTGTGATTAGCATAACAGTTATGCCGTGCACAGGTGGTACAATCGGCATCAAATTAGGTTTTAAAATCCAGGTTAAAAACATGTGATTGAACTCTTTCAAAGCATTTGAAATTTGTATATTCTTTTAATAAGAGTAAATTATTGTTTTATGCTGCGCTATCATATTTGTTATCTTTCTCTCTTTTTATTATTCTGCACTCTGTTTTAATTGTATTATAATTGGGGTTTGATCAAATTGTAATTTTGATCAAACAAAGGCATTAAAGATGCCTTTGTGTATGAAATGTGCTATACAAATACAGCTGCCTTGCCTTAGCAGGAGAAGTAAACGTAAACTTAATTACTCTATGTGATTTCATTCTGTGTGCTTGAATAGTTAAGCTGTCAAGTGTATTGAACTATACTGTACCCTGGAGTGACTGTAATCAGAGTTTCAGTGTTGGACACCGAGGGCACAGCACTTACTATGTAAAAAAACAGTTTCAAACTGATCTGCTGTCGTGTAATGTGTCACTGTTACTTTGTACACTGCAGTTTTAGGGTCTGGCCTAAGGCCACACAGTAGTGTTGTAACTCTATCTTTTAGTGGGCCCATGCATTCCCTCACAACGACAGACAAATCACATTCCGTAGCACAGATTTTCTTTGAAGACAAAGGGTATTATCTACATTTATACCCATGCAAGACATTTTAAAGTATTCATCTGTGTGCACAGTGTGTAGCACGGTGTGCAGCATGTTTGCAAGGGGAAGAGAGGGATGTTTCGACCATCCTTGGAAAAATGAAATGGGTAATAATTAGTTGTGGTTGACTGTTTATTTATTTTATGGAGATGGTCATATTATCAAGTAGCATTGACAGATGGCTCAGAAACTGAAGATATTCTCATCTAAAATGAGCAAGTAAAAGTTTTATACTTCCCTTTGATTTAGTTTTAATGGAAAAGTCAGTTCACAACATGATATTGCTTCATACTATATATAGTATAGAAGGAACATTGGTTGGGATTCAACCAATGATCTAAGACTGACTCAGATTGACCGGCTGAAATAATTGATTTGTGCTTAAATGTTTATTTTTCCAAATCAATGTCTTGAAATAATATTGAACAGTTTTTTTTATGGTCTGGGCATGTCCTCATGGGCTCTGGTCCTTTACTTTGATGAGGAGGTAAGAGCATGCAAGGCACTGTAATCATTTTTACATCATCTTGGGGCAGCACAGTATAATTAGAAAGGGTTGATTTCCTTGACCACAGCAGAGTCTAAAATTGCAGGCCTTGCCCAAAACCAGGGTTTAGGAAAGTAACTGAAATAGCGCTGGTGAGTGTCTGTCCTTGTGTCCCTCTTCGTTATATAGTATCGGTCAGATGGCAGCGCAGTCACCGTGACACGCTGCAGCCAATTCACCAGCACTTGGATGGCTGACTTTTATGTGGCACCTCTTGTTTTCAGAACAAACTACCAAAATTATAACTTCACCATAATCTCTTTAGCATGCAGTATGGGTAAAACCTCTATCAGCCAAGACCTGCTGTGACTGCATCAGCCCGTGTACCTGAGTTAGCTTTCATTAAAGTTTATACTGTGGTGCGGTGTTAGGACCCCAGTGGGACATCATTTTCACACCGCGACAGTTATCCTGCCCACCACAGGATTATGACTTGTATCTACTCTGTTATGAATTCCTTTTTAGTGCAAAAAGGACAAGTGTAACGTCAGTTGGATATTGGTTGATTTGGCAGGTGGGCATGTGCCTGGAGACTGAGTACTGCTGTCATGATTTTTGATAGAAAGTACTTTGAAAAGGCAGATGGGAGGCAAATAAAATCACTGAATCTAACAATTCCTCACATAGAGGCTGTATCACTATATAATTAGTCCAGCTACTGTTAAGTTTTGCCTTCATTAAAGTGTTTTATCAGAATTTGCAGTGATATATGGAGAGTAATACAGGATGGAAGATGAAAAATGATGTTGTGTTTTATGGTCAACACCTTTAAACTCTCCCCTTTAAATCTTGGAAAAAAGATAAGTAGATATTAATTGTCATTTCCCTTGTATGTTGTTCTTGTTGAATGAACCTATAAACCTCCTTTAAATTGAAACTTCCATAACTACATATCCAACCCACCAAAACCTCCTCAAGGACCTTTTAATGGACTGACTTCCCCCTGAAGTGTCTATTACAGTGTGTATTTTCCACTCGGGTCAGAGTGGCTGCTGGTCCTGACCTTGGCTGAGTGACCTTTGGGTCAGTCAGAGGTATTTATATGCCTGGTGGGATTCAGAGGTGTCATTTCAACCCTTCTACTTCCTGTTGCTGGCATTCTCCTTTGTTTAGGAAACCCTACAAAACAGGGCACCTTTGTGTCCCGTGTGGTGAGGCTGAGATGTGGAGAAAACGGGTTGCTGTTTGTGATTAGACCAACATTTCCCCGAGGAAAGTAGCAGGATGCTAATAGTAGCTTGTCTCTTGTATTTCAGTCTTAAGTGAATTCTACAAACATCCTGCAGACGGGCGTCAGTGCTAATCTGCTGAGCAGCACAGTGCTGAACATGGAACCAAAGCTAATTGTCATTACTGTGGTTCGCCACATCTGCAGTTATGCTTTAACTGGGTCTGCTGACGTATAGTCTGTGTTATTAGTTAGGTACTACATGTTATCTTGAGGTTGATAATTCATACATTTTAATTTGTGGCTATGATGAGTGGGCAAAATTGATGCCACATTAGAGATTACTGTACTTTGCTGTTAGTCGACTCCATGGCTGGAATGGTCTTTCCATGGTGGATTTGTTCTCACTAAAGCAAAACCAGTTTTTTCCATCGAGGGCTTGGATACCACTGAGCAAAACAGTAGCTAGGTACAGTCATGTGCAGAGACTGTGGGGAACCATTTCTGCAAGAACAAATTACTGCGTCAGGAAAATGTGGGGGATAACTAGTGCTGGACTTGAGTTTGATGTGATGTGTGAGTGTGTAGAGTATAATGACAAAGAGAGGAATGGCCTGTCTTGCAATATAAGATTGCAGATTTCTCTTACTTCTGGACACCTGGACTGAATTATACACCACTGTGACCAGCTCAACAGGTTTTTCTGTTTTGAAAATGCTGTAATTACACGGTGTGGCGTCTTTATATGGGATACGACAAGTGCACTCCCCATCTGTTACATAGATTTGAGGCAGCGTAAAATTCCAATCTCCTCAGCTTTTGTTGCAGCACTGCTACAAAGTGCTCCCATCTACCTTTTATGCAGGTGGTCACATGAGTTCTCTTTTTGGTATACGAAGCTGCTCAATATCAGTTAAAGCTGCATTAGCCAGGTTCACTGGAAATACAGTTGATTGCTGAGTTGTATCCACAGGTTATTCAAATATAAAAATGTTGGGATCATGGCGCTGTCCTGATCCCGTCCCATCACATTAGCATGGACAGAAGCAATTGGTCTTTACATGCCAGATCAGGCTGTAAGCAGAGGAAGTGAAGAAATGCCAGTCTTTCTGTGATCAATTGGTTAACACTATGTTGAAAGGTTTTATTGATAAAAACTACCAAAAAATGCAGCCTAAATGTGTTAAACTCAGTTCAGATTTGTTATGCCACTAAGTTTTTTTTGGTTTTTACTGTTTGTTTTTTATCGGATGTGTTTTAAACTCAAGTCACCACTTTCCCTTCAAAGCAGTGTCTCTTTTTTGTAGTTCATTAAAATTGTCTACCTCAAAGTGACGTGCGCAGCTGAGTTCAATTGAGCGAGAAAAAGAGGGACACTGCTCAGTATCAACCTGTCTGTGGGTTGTTGTAGGTTTGATAAGGGATTTGGTTCTTTTTTTTCCCAGAAATCATTATGCGAGGAAGAGCTAGCTAGTGTGCTTTGTGATTTACATGTTATCTTAAACTCGCTGGTCAATGACACAGACTTATTTACTCCATCAACTGGTTGTCCTTCCCATGTGCCCCAGTGGCATGAGAAATGCTCACTTGCCCATGACCCAGAGTTTAAATACATATTATGTGTCGCTGTGTTTTTCAGCTTTTTCCACCCACCCCTAACATTTACCCTTATTTTTATCTGACATTCTTTAAAGACATCGCTTTCTGCTCAGTGTAGATAAAAATGTGTTCTTTATGTCAGAAAATGTTGCAGCAGTATATTCTCACACACTTGTATCACAAATCTGAGTGCACCCTTTAAGAAGATCTTGACAGCATACCAGTATGTGATGAGAAACATGTCTAATGAGATGCCTTGCGAGGAATTTTAAATGCTGGTAAACACACTTCTGTCTGCCAAGTCACATGGAACAAATTTATTATGGGGTACAGAGTATGAACGGAGTTGAAATGTGGCATCTGTTCATCTGCTCATCAACACAAAGCTCACAAGTAGGGCCTGGAGAGTGATGGAAGCAAACTTTCCGCTGAGAAAAAGAAATGGAGCCTTCAGGTGAATGCTGTGGGGTGTGGTTGAGGAAACGTACACACTTGGCAGTGAGCCTGTGGCTACTGTAAGTGCACACAGGTAGACAGTTTATTGACAGTTTAAATAAACAGCTTCATTGCAAACCACGTTACTGTATTGAGCTGCATATGCCGTGAGTGCTTAGCTTTGTTGTTTTACAAGCGTGTTAAAAGCTCAAGGGAACAGCAGATCTATGTTCAATATTTTCGTTTTCCTTTTTTGAATCATTCACAGGAAATGTCAGTAAGAAGGCATTGAACTGAATGCTGAAATCCATTATCCCTGCAGTGTAAGCTGATTAGTCAACAAGCCTGTGGCACCTGCATGTATTAGGAGGTTGAATAACATTAAAAAACAAAAAGCTGACACTTTTGGGGGGGATTTCTGTTTTTACCCAATTACTGAAAATACAATACATACTCAGCCACATCCTATTGGCGCCAAGTTGCTTTGTGTAGCAAAATAACTCATTTCCATGGTTTTGTCTGGTTTTTAAATTCCTGGCCTTCAGACTCAGGATGTTGTTCAAGTAAAATCATTGTGTATGTTGTTCCAGTTTGGTCAGCTTCAAGGTTAGTCTGATCATCTTTAGACTAAACATAAGGCTTGTTTTTGTAATCAAATGTACACCTGGATTACACCTGTTTTAAGAGGCCAGGAAGTTTGCCGTTAAATAGATGTGCACTTTCGTAACACACCCACACTTCCCCGTCTTCCCTCCAATGAATTCACACACGTGAGCAGGAAAAGTGCAGTTTTCCTGTCTGCTTTTTTCAGGCACATATTACAATGGTTTAATGTCTGAAATTTGCACAAACACATTAGTACATCTGCCCCTAAGTGTTATACCTGAGTTTGATTGTGCAGCCAGTTTTGTCATGAAGTGAAAATAATCTCATAATAATAATATAAAAGATTTTTAATGCTAGGCTTTGTGCAGTTACTTCCTTGTAGAGCTATCTTTTGCTCTAACATGCAGAACTCAACTCTGGTAATTTCTGCCCTAGAAGTGCAATCTTATTCCAAACACTGGGTCTGCATTGTGCAAACTTTGCTGATTAGTGTGCCGTATGATCACATAACACATTGCTTTGTTAAATAATTTGAATAATTTAACAATGTTGTGCTACAATAGCCCTTTGATGTTAGAAAAAAGGTTTAATAGTCCCATGAGCTTCACTTTGTGAAACTTTAAAAGTACATGTGATCATGCCAACGCTGTTTCTATCCTCTGTCATAATAATTTTGTGATTCTCCTCGACAGGTGATGTTCACTGTCACAGTGCCCAAAGAAGATTTCCACTCGAGGGAAATGTGCAGCCCCAGGGGCCTGGCAGCAGTCACCCAAACATACAGGATGATGTGTTCAGGCTAAGTCTTGCTAAGGGAGTGTCAATGTCTCTTCCATCATCACCGCTCCTGCCACGACAGTCCTACATGATGCCCTTACGCCCCAGCAAGAAATCCCCAGGTACAAACCCAGCCAAATGTGGTTTATTTTCATTATTTTGCCCATTATTGTGCATTTAATTTTTGGCCATGAGTTCACTGTAAAAGTGATGACTCCCTGCTTATGTTCAGGCACTGCTGTAGATCTGACAACACTGCAGGGATGACAATTCTTGTCAGTCTTTGAAACATGTCAAACTATTCTTAATACAGGGGGATAAAGTAGTAATGGTAGCTGAATCATTCTGGATCCCACCAGCTCAGTCTGCTTACAGAGATTTGTGATTGTCACTTTCTTCTCTTATTTGATCACCTTGTGTTAGATTTAAGTACTCTACCACTGCGCCGTGTGTTTACACTTTAGTGGCTTGTAATGGGCAAGTGTTTACACTAGATCTCATTGTAAGTCTTCCTGGGCTTCCTTGTCAGCAGCTGTAGAGTTCGACCTGAGCCTTTGTATCCTGAAGACTTGGCACAGAGAAGAGAAATCCTTAAAGTGGCCATTGTGGCCCCACTCACATGTGGCACTCATCTGTGGGCTATCTACCTTTTGTTTAGAGTAGTTGCAGCTTTGATCTGTTTTGTGTAAAGATGGGTTGGTAGGAGGGGGATGGGATGGTTTGATCCTTGCACAGACTTGTCGTTCACGTTCACATCTCTTGTAAAAAAAAAAAGAGTCTTTATTCCACATTTTAAAGAATTAGATTTACTTTGTTATTTCACTTCAATTAACAGACGGATATGGTCTAACTGCAGCTCATAATGTTTGATTTGTAAGCCTGAAATTGTAATGCAGTGCAATATGCAAATGTTAAATGAAATTGATATATAATAGTAAGTATGCAGTGCAGTGCATATTAGCTAAGTGGATTTTAATTTGCCCAGCATCCATCTCAGTAAAATCCATTCAACACATTTGGTGATGCTGTGATGGCGATGACTGATTTAAATCTTCCAAAGAGGGCGCTTATGAAATGTGCATTTACTCATGTCAACGGTGAGATGGAGAGAGAGAGAGAGAGAGAGATGAAGAGAGGGAAGTGGTTGGGTTTGTGAAGGTGAAAAGGGCCTTTGGGACACAAGAAGGGGAACACTTATTAAAGGTATATTCCCTTGTGGCATGCTTGGAAAAAGAAAAGAGGAAAAAAAAAGGACTGACAAGATAGGATACAATGGAGGACAACCTGGTAGTGAAGGTAGGGGGGGAGGGTCTGGAGCCTCTCCTCCACTGTCTTCAGAGGTAGCTGTGAAAACCCGCAGGGGGAGAGTTCACACCTCGAGTTAATAAACACATACAGCAGGAAATGTCTCAGCTCTGCGACGAAAACATCATGGTTCATGCTGCGTTTTCTCTTTCCCGGTCTTGCTGAGCCATAGAGACTTCAGTGTGTTAGACTCAATTTAAGGCTCAGTGTTGCGTTTCCTTCCAGTAAAAATGAATAGTGCTGAGATGACCCCTGTGACCTCTAACCATGATATAAATGTTCTGTTATAAACCAAATGATCAGCAAGCAGTTCTATTTAACACTCATTTCCATGCACCGTTTTGTAGAGTGCCAGTTCCGGTTAACGACTGCCCTTGTCCCAGTTTTCAAGCACTAATGGCGAATCATTTTATTGAATGAAGTGTGTCCACCTCCTTTACATTAGTGGCGATATGTCCCCTTTCAGCTTGTTATAATTGGTGGTTCTGGTTTAGCTTGCAGCTAGTTGGTTGCATCCCGAGCCCATCTTCATATTCATAAACTTAAAAACATCCAATTCTTTAAGCTGGCAGAGCATAAAATCAGTCCCTTTGTCAGTCCAAAAATGTACCACCTCAATTTTGCCATGTTTTTGTTATTTTCTTTATTATATTATAAGCCGCAGGGTGGGAAGACAAGGCACATACACAAAGTGCCCAGGATTAAGTCTGATTTAAAGGAATACTCAGTTTCCTCTGAGGTTGAGGTTGTGAAGCAAAATTTTTAAGAAACACTACCCCTATTCTAGTAATACAAAGCTAAATGCAAATCGGTGAAGTATTCCTTTAAGGTGTTCATGCAGTAGTACTTGGACTTGCTGGGGTGTTTGAGATTCAATTTAATTTAGTACAATTTCACAATAATTAAAAGTTTTTCTAATTTCCTGTAAAGGTACTACATGTTTCACCTTTGTTGAAATCTGGAGTTCATGCTACCATTGTAACACAGTCATGCATGATGGCATAATGATTATCCTAGTAGTTCAGCGATTCTCACTGGTACTTTTTTTTTTTTCCAAACCTGAACCATTATATACAACACTTTTATTCTTAAGCACAGCAGTATTATGATGTCACCAGTTTGCTCTCATTCTCAGATAAAGAAAAACGTGTCGTGTGTCAATGTTTAAAGTTATTATGACCCCTGCTCCTAATTAGCAGGGCTTGAAAGGTGTTCCTAGTCAGTGAAGATTTGCCCACAGATGGTTGCGGTCATGCACCACAGATGTGGCGACCACAATCTTTTCAACACAGGAAACATGTTGTGGAAATGTATGGGGACATGGAGTTGATATGAGCAAAGATATCAGAAGCAAACCTGCAAGCAATTCGCCAAAATGTAGGCAAAAACCACATCAATTGTAAAATATAAAAAGTGCCCTAATGATTTGAATTTCTTTTGGTGACTTACATTTTTTTCCAAATAATGGTCTCATTTAAAATTCTTCATCACCGCAATGGATTTCTGACATACATATATCAGAGATATGAGATCAGCATAGATTCAGAGGTAAAACCAAAGAGTCCAGCAGCTGATGCGCAATGTAGGCTTTTAGAAAGTTAAACAGAAAATTAACCTCAACAGAATTGAGGCAAGCAAGTATGTGTGATGTCTATAGGATAACTTGGACAAGTTCACTGTTGAGTTTGATCCCCAGGTCGCGGCTCTCTTTACAGAGTCTCGTTCACCAGACAAGCATTGACAGGCACACATGCGTCATACATGACGGATAATTGGAGGAAATCTCACCGTCTCCGAAACACACTGATGAAAATTAGACAAAATCTTTTTTTCCTCTTTTAGATTGCTTTGCTATGTAGGCAGTTGTCGTCATTGGAACACCTTTCTATTTATTTGGTGATATTTCAGAAGTACATGGTTTTCATGGGTGACTGTGCAGTGATTATAACATCAGAAATGAGCTGATTCAGTAAAAGGATTTGTTTGGGGGTAAATAGCAGATCATAAGAATAATGTCTACATTAACTTACTATTTACTCTTTCGTTCATCACGTCTTTTTCAGTAAAATCATTTTAGGAACATTTTCTAAAAGCTCCTTCATCCTGTTTGCAACTTGACTTATTTACTCACGTCAGACTCCCCATACAGCCGCCACTGATATGTTTGAGGGGAAGCGGTTTCACAGATTCAAAAAGCATTCTGTGGCTAAGCTTCATTTCCTGACACATTGGATAATCTATCACAGTTTGGACGGCCCCAGCGTAGTGGTTGTTCTTTTCTTGAAAAACTTCACAAGGGACAACAGAGAAACACTCCGTTAATTAGGAGTGTGACGGATGCCTGAGCCACAAAGCCCTGGTGGTGTTGAGTGCCGCGGCTTTGATCAGCTAAGCCCAGAGCTTAACTATGAAACACAGCACCCTGACATGTGTTGAGCAGCACCTAGAGTTTATAGTCCTAATAGTTTACAGGACCTCTAATGGCCCAGTGGCGGATATTTTCCTGCAAGAATGTTGCCTGAATGGATCCTTTTTGCATTAAACCATCGCAGGTCAAAGATCAGGTATAAACTTGAGGGCTTTCAATTTGAAGTGGGTAGAGTAAAGTTGATGACACAGTAATTGTGGTTTCCAGCTCTCTTTAAGCCATTACATCTGATGGAACTTAATGACTCCCACAGTCACCAGGGTATCTCCACAGTGACCTCCACTGGCTGCAGTAGGTTACTGTGCTGATGTGAGATAAAAAAAACATTAGTTGTCCTACAACTGCCTTATGCAAATGAGCCCAATGTAACACTGTTACTATTCAAATAAGGCATCTCTACTGAAGCACACTGCATCCTTGAAATATTATCCCTGCATCATTTTGCAAGTACAAAATAATAAAATATAACAGTTTAGTATTCGTGTCATTAGATCATTTTAATTGACGTGCATGGAATTAGGCCACAGGATGTGCTGTCTGGATATTGTGTGTGTCTTAAAATGAGGATTGAGTGATTTCTGCTTTTAGTTGGAGTCTAACCTAAGTGTTTCAGAGAGACTGATTTTCTAATGGACCAACCAGGCACGTCTGAAGCTCATCACCACTGAGCACAGTTATCCTTTTTGTCATGAGCCTTCTATGGAACGACCAGCACAGATTGCAACAAAGCTCACTCTCCCTCTGCTTTCAGTAGTTGTATATATCATCTTCTCTAATGTTTTCTCTCTTTTCTGTGGTGCAGTAATTTCTGTACATGTAATTGTTGTTATTTAATTTACTTGAGCAATTTGGTGGAGGAATAACGGAGCAGCATAGACACTGCTCTGCATCGATTCTGCCAATTAAAACAAGACATTGTCATTATTTTTTGTGTTGTTAAGCGTCAGGGGTACACAAAAGTCATGGTTTGGTACAGTTTCTGTACATCGTATGGCACGCACGTATATTTGTCCTGAACGTCCTCAACCGTTCTGTACAGCACATACTGAACACCTTTGTGATAATAATGTTAGCACAGTCAGTGTGTTTACAGTTAGGATTACTACTGCCCTTGTCCCAGTATACAAGCACTAGAGCAGGGAATCTGCCTCCAGTTTTCCGGTTGTAGCTCGTTGTTACCATGTCAAGCACCATTCAGAGTCCTCTTACTAACCATGAACTTAAAAATATCTACTTCTAATTGAGAAATCAGATTTTGCACACTTCTGTCAGACTTGTATTGCATGTATTTTAGGAGTCTAGTTTTAGTCAGATTAACAATAATTAGTTTCATGTAAAGAAATGTTCTTCATCTTTTTCCACAGTACGGAAAAGGATAGAAAGTCACTTCAAAGGCAGTTGTAGATTCTTTGAGGTGAACTCTCCTGAAGTCACCTCTGGGGTTCTGACAGCAACCAGACAGCCCCGGGGGAATATTAATGCCTTTCTGAGAGCTGAGCTGTAAAAGACCTTGTGCTGCTGCTTGGACTCCTTGAAAGGTTCCTCTGATGGGCACCCAGTAAAAAGTACTATCCAGTTCTTCACTTCACTACGCTTTGGCTTTGACTCCTTATCGAATTGAGTACCCCCCATTTCACCTCCAGTGTGATCCCAATTCACCTACTGCATCAGAGAGCAGAACTATTATTAAACCTACAGCATCTTCAGCAAGTCAACAGACTCTTAACAAATCTTGCATACGTGTCCAGTACTAGGTTTTGAATGCTTACATTTTTTAAATGCCGTACTTGACATTGCTGTTGTCATTTACATCACAATGTGAGACTCGGACATAAAACCATAATTCATACCAGTTTGTGAAACAGCATAAGTCTGTCATTGTATATAGAAACTGCAGTAACCAGAGAGGATAATGTAAATATTGTGTTGGGCTGTGAAAATGGAATAAAATGTAAATCAGCATTCATATCCTAACTTCATAATGAACCACAGTTTTACTCTTTGTCAACTCCAGCTTTTTACAGCTATGTAAAATGGTGGAAATGTTAAATGCATGTAGTATACCTCCAAGTATCATGTACCATTATGCTCTCCATGGGTAGTCCACTGAAAAGTAATACACTGGTTTGTTTTGCAGCACCAACCTCATTTATCTTTTTTTCTTAAATTAATTATTTATATTGTCATGGCCAGAAGCATTATGCTTTGGGGTTGTCGGTTTGCCTGTCCCTTTTGCCACGAACGTGACTCATAACTCATGAGATTCTGAAGCCAATTATTTCAAATTTTACAATTACCTTCAGAATTATGACACACAAAATGTCTTATTGTAAGAAAAATGGTGGATTTATGTTCTACAAATACATTTTTCTGTTTTTTTGTCTGTCACAATCAACCCCACTGCTTCTGAGTGACAAAGGTTAACTGAATTGGTAACACTGATATTAAATATACACCTTTTGGTGACTGTATGTATTTTTATTCATGTGAACAACTTTGTGCTGTATCAGAATCAGCGTTGTGGGCCAAGCATATAAACACATACAAGGAAATGGACAAGAACAACAAAGCAGAGCAAAGTTAAGTTAAATACCTTCAATTTTTTTACTACATACAGTACTTTATGTGAGTGTGGACAGACATGGACGTAAACTTTAGCTGACTGACCAACGGCAACCGTGAGGCTGTAATTCCAGGTCACTTTTGAATTGAAGAATGACATTTTGGAACATAAAGAGGGCTGTTGTGGGACAGCTTTCATTCCCCTTTGCAGCACAAAGAGGACACACTGTCTCATTGATAATTCGAAATGTGAAGAGTGTCAAAGTCCATCATGAAAAATGCTGGGAAAACTCCTTGATCACTCCATAGCCATGAACAGTCGTCTCTTTCATTAGAAGTTAATGGTCATAGCATGTTGTTGGTCACAGTTATTCCGTTGTTAGATATGTGCTTGTGCCTGCTGATTGATAGCTCGCTAGTCATGGATTCTTATGTCTATCGGTGAATACCGGTGAGTAGAGAGTTCTCCTGCCTTTACTCTTGAGATTTGCTTTCTCTTTGTGTATTGTTCTTGGTGTTATGTTCTTCCGTAATATGTCACCCTCTGTACCTTGTTTGTTTGCTATTCTTTCCATTCATTTAACATTTGTTCATATAGATACATATTTGCACTTATATTTACTGTAGGTGAACAGGTCATGTTTTAGCTCCAGTAGTTAGTCAGCATGTAGGGTGTATTGTACTCATTGAGACATTGTGGATGCATGTTTCACAGAAAAAAAAACTTTTTCTTTCTCAATGACTTAAAAGTTCTCTGTTGGTGTTTGTGAAATACCCACAAACCCATTCTGTCAATGTGAGTTGAGCAGCATAGGTGGACTACACTTGCATCGATTATTGTCACCTCTTGTTTTAATTAACCTGCATGTGAATAGAGTTCATTGAGGTTCTGCATCCACACTCTGCAGTACGAATTAGAGCACATCAGATTTCTCTCTCTCTCTCTCTCTCTCTCTCTCTCTCTCATCATTCTTCAAGGGTCATTTGTCTGACACTTCCACATCCGTGACCTTTTCATGCTTGTTATAGACTGCAATAGCTTATTTGTCAGTGTCTCCATTGGCACAGGCTGAGCCATAATAACACCCTGTTAGATTTTGAGATGAGTTTTCTGATGGGGAAAAAAACCCTCCGTGTTTTGTCTGATGCTTCGAAATCACAGTCCTGCATGGATACCTTTTTGCCTCTTTCCTGCTTTATCAACAACTAGATGTGGCCTAAAATACCCATGATAGCTGGCCATTGGCCACGTGTTTGTTATTTCATGTGTGGATCCTGTGTTCCTCCTGGCATTTTGTGCAAACTGATGCTGAACTCAAGCATATGGTTCAGATTACTCAAACCATGCCCGTTGTTGTTTTTAGATGAAATACATTCAACAGAACACATTAGCTGGTCTGCTTTTGGTCCAAGACATTAACCTGAACTAAGTGTGTCTCACACACAGCCCTCTGTGTCCCTGTAGTCCCTCTTTAATTGGAGCCGTGTGACTTCTCCTGGGTAATAGACTGGGCCTGACCGTCCACTACTGAATGGAGGTTTTCAGGACAGACTTCCTCTGCCATATAACAGGCTGACTTGGATTGCTTATGTAGGTGTTTCTCTGAAATCACTCCCCTTCACTACAAAAATGGAACGCTACATAACATGTGATAGAATATATTGGTTTTGAACAACTACTGTTTTCAGTGTCCCAGACAGACCATTGCTATTGGCTACTGGCATCATTCTCTTGAATCTTGCTAACGAGCAATAGAACACAGTATTTGAAGATGCAGAAAACATTTCTAAGCATTAAAAAAAACAACCAAAAAAGTTCCAGGCTATGCATTTCAAGTTGCGTATCCATAGATGGCACTGTGCATCAAGCTGACTTCATCTCCCATGCATGGTTTATTGCAGTGTCACTTCCAGGACCTTTCCTCTCACTTCCACCCCCCAACTCCACCACACACATGCACACAAGCACACACACACACAATAACCCAATTATCTCTGGCTAAGATCGCATTTGTGGTTTCAGAAATGGTTAAATCTGATTCAGAGGAAATGTTTAGTTTGAGGTCAGAGTGACTGATACTGCATGTGGTAATTGGGAATGGCTATCTTTGCTCTCCCATCCAGTCTACATGTTATGACTGGGGTTACATACGCAGTCATCTGATAACAGAAGTCTGGAGGAGGCGGAGGTTTGGATTGGGTTACAGTAGATCAAGGCTGGAGCAGCATGGAGGAGGTTTGCAAAAGGAGGCACTCTGTTGCTTTTTACTATGGATTTATGGATCCAAATGAAGTCAGCTATTTTTCCACATTATTTTTTGCATCTTTAGTTTCATCCTTGAGTGTGGAGTCTGGAATGTATTTCCTTTCTACACAGGAAACTCAGGGCTAGAAGTAGATGACTTTAAAAGTGCACAGCTAGTTCTTTGGGAGGTGTTTGTTCCATGGCTTAGTATTTAGTCTACTGTCCTAGCTGGATCTCCAGAAAGTGTAAACAATTAAATTGCTGCTCTAAGGGGAAAAAGTAGGCTTTAGCCGTCACTCAAATAAACAACCTTATTTTTTTTGTCTCTTTGGGGAAGATTAAAGGACAGTTTTTATAGGATGGAGGAAATCTTGTTTCACACTTAAACATGGAAATTATGCAAAAGGGGCTGTGTCTCTAGTGGGACTACTATGTTGGTGATTTATTGTAAAGATCAGCGCAGTGAGCAAGTATTTCTGTGAAGCTGTGGCATTTTCTAATTCTGTCATGGTGTGAGCAGAGGGAACAGAGCATGCAGCTAACCTCAACTCCTCTCTAAAGACAAAGACGGTCTTTAGTGATCAGTAACACTGTCCTAGATACATCATCTGACTCGCACTGGGATGCCTGGACCTTAATCTATCCATGCATTACCTTGCACCAATAGGTGGGTATGTTTCATGGCACTGCTTTCAGATAAACACGCAGAATAACTGTCTGTTTTGCTGATCTCCACTAGTACTTGTGTGCATTTGAGCACAGGGTTTTTTAAAGTTCACTAAGAGGCTAATTGTTGTGGTTTCCTGCTGTAGCTTACATTCCCAGAGCTGGCTAGCAGTGTTTAACTGGGAGTCTCTACCTATGTGGACAGTATTTTCAGTTGTCGGACAGACAGACCAGAGCTGCTATCAGCGCAGGGAGCTGTCTGAGAAAGTGTGTGCGTGTGTTTTTTGATGTTTGTGTGTGAGTTTTATGTGAGCTACAGAGTGCATCCAATGAAGACACCACCGCCTCTCATCTCCAGTCCCATCTGGAACATGTTAATCCAGCAAGAACTCTGACGCTCTCTCTGGTTCTCTAATTCTCTTGTCTTTTGCATTTCTTTTCCTTCCTGCTGGACTGTCTGACATTTTCTATCTCTCTCATTCCCCCTGCATCGATTCATGCTGGCAGGTCCAAGCAGGAAACCCAAGTATGTGGAGAGTCCGCGCGTTCCTTCTGATGCCATTGTGTCAGCTCTGAGGAAGGTGGCTGATAACAAGGAGTCTTCACACAATGGTGAGTTTCTCTTTTACTTTTTTAGTATTTGCTTGTGTTTTTGCTAGACAATGGAAAGAAGCTAGAATTATAAACTGGCTCAAAAGTGAAAAAAGGGCTGCTGGAGTTGACAACTGTGCCATCATCGGTGACCTGTTTTCCTGTTTGTCGTATATGTTATAGAAACGTATCCATGCTATAATTTTCTCTAATTTAAGGGTTGCATGAGTGGACCATTTAAGTACCAGTGAATTTGAGCAGTGTCCCTTGACCCATATACAAAGAAACTCTGGTGTTGTATTTATTTGTGTATTCATAAGTGTGTGTTTAAATTATGGAAGAGTCATTTTTTTCACTGTGTGTGGATAAACGGCACTCTAGATTTGTTGCATGTGAATATAATGAGGACAAGATCTTAAGTAGCGTTGCATGGGTATGTGTGATCGTGTGTTTCCACATGTCTGTGACTTATGACTTAAATATATCTTGTATTGCTGCCTATTTTCTCTTGTTCTGGGAATTGTGTGTTTGTGCGATGGCTCAAATTCCTGCCATAGGCTGAATTGTGGTTGTGTTTTGAGGAAAAGGCAGCACAGAGAGACTTCAGTCTGATTGTGCTGTGACTCGTGCATGTAGACATTAGCAGCCCAGTCACTGTTGATGTTATGCACTAAGGCACAAGGGTGTGTCTGACACTGTTTGCGAAGAGCAGGGTTTGGGCTGAGAGTGGGCTTCCAGCAGATAGTGCACACCAGATGAATGTTATCTCATGACAGCTGGTGCACTGGCTCTATTAGTAAGCTAGTATAATGAGTGGCGCTCACATAAAAATGTTTTGACACACCTGTCTCTCTTGCATTTTGTGCTAATGTCTAATCTGCAACACCCTCTCACCACCAATCAATTATTCCTCAGGTGAATAAGTTAAAATCACAGTACGTTATTTAATTCCTCTGGTTTTCTTTCAATGATGGAGAGAACAGTTTCAGTCTTGGTTTTAAGGCTAGTTAGCTATTTAATTTGGGGCCATTTGTATCTTAAATAACTGTCTACAGTTATACAATAAATGTAAGGAGTAACTTACTCACAGCAATGCTTAGCAGGTAAAGCATGTTTACTGCTGAGAATTCAGTGTGAGCTAACTTGCTCAGCTAATTATGTACAATTAGGTGCTGCATAAATTCTACACTAATGATGGCTAATTGTAATAGCTCAGCTGTAGTCGGTGGGGTGAGCCCCCACGCACAGCTGAAAGACATTTCTACTTACAATGCCTCATTTTCACTTTCATATGAAAAATTCAAACATATTTAATATGGTGCCTTGTCTTATTTTGACAGAGACCTGTTGTCATTGAGTGGAATCATTTGTAAAAATGTCTTGACGCATTGCATGTGACAATGACCTATGCGATATTATTGTGTCACTGAACAGGGCAGCGTTCAGTCTGTTGTTCTCCCCTCTTTCAGAGAGGATAAACAATGCCTGCTTTTATTTAGCTAACTGCTGAGAGATGAGAGACGATCCTCGTTTGACATTGCAGCTTTTGTATCAAGGTCAGTGTCAGCATGGAATGTTGATACAGTTTTGGAAAAAACTGACTTGAGGAAAACCTGTTGCATTTATTTTTTCTAGCACGAGAACTTGGTGACAGTATTTGTTGTTGGAAAAGTAGAGTGTAGGGTTTCTTGTGCATGTGTGTAAATGCATTTTTATGCATGCAGTGAGTGTGTTTGCAACAGGCACTCAACAGTTCTTTGTCAAAATTGCTTCAGCTGTGGTCTCACGGTTGTTTCTGTCAATCAAAACAGAACCTCATGTCCTGTTCTTTCCCACAATTAACCCTCACCCTTCTACCCACCCAACTGCACGGTCCTACTCCAGTTAGACACAAGCTACAACCTTAGTGCTTGTTTCCTTATATACTCATTATCTTGTTAATACTGGAACTATTCATTGTACATACAGTAAGTATACTGTATATTTACAACACTGAAAACATCTGGTTGTGGTAAACGTGACCACAGGCAGTCTGTTCCCGTACAGTGCCTGTTACTTATTTCTTAACCATGTTATCTTAGCCATTGTGTTATTTGTTTTAAGACAGTGCAGTGCCTGCCATGGCAGCAGAATGTAATAGAAGCAACCTCACATTGTCCCCAAGTATGTGTATAATGCATGTGGCCATGTGTGAACTGGGTGAATATAATGCACAATCCAACAATCACAGCTGGAATCCTGACAGGCTGCATGCAGAGAATATTTGTGCAAACGGTGGACACCATGACGCCTCTGGAAGCCTTTATTTACACACTTTGAAATGGCTGTTCATAAGATGATTCAGATACTCTCGAATTATTTGTACTGTCTTTGAATGACACCAGATTGAGAAAATGACACAGAAGGGGGGGGTGGGGGGAGTACTAAAGTGGCTAAAGAGGACTTGAGACCAATTGTGTAATCAAGGTTGATTGTTACCAGTTCATAGAACGATGGTATCTTGGCAGTCACCATTCACTATCTTCTTTGAGGAAAAGCAATACGTTTGTGGCAGCACGCTGTGATGTATTTTTGGTTATAAATTAGTTCCTCTATTCCTTTCCAAGGCAGACCAAGGCAGAAGTTTTTTAATACCTATTTTAATTAACAGCTGGACAGTCAATTTATGTTTATTTATTCTCCCTTTTCTTCTTTACTTAATGTTGAGGCTTCATTAATCTGTGATGCTCATCTCCAGAGGGTCCTTATGGCACAATGACTGTGTCCCTCAGGGCTGAGTCACCGCATATGGACACTCAAGTTCTCTTAGCCATTTGGTTAATGAAATGCCAGTTGTGTTGTGAGATAAACAATAAAATCCACTATAGTGCGGTGTCAAGCTGAGATGTCAGTCAAACTATGACATTTACCACTGTGCCATCCTCACCAAACCTCATATTACTTAAACTTTCCTTCTTCTGTCTCACCTCGGTATGCTGTGATGTCTCGTTGGACACTCCATCTGCACTCACAGCAGAGGGGTTTTGTGGTTCTAACATTGGAATGTGCAATAGGCACTCAACATGCTTCAGGGGAGCACGTCACCTAGTACCTCTGAGCTTAAATGGTGAAGCAGGATACATGTTCTCATTGAGGGTTCATTAAACAGCCTCCACTGTTGTGGTAATGAAACTCCAGCTGCTAATGAGCACCGGCTGGATTGTTTTCTCAGCAGGGAGAGAGCCAAGACAGCTCTGTGAAGCCAGTCTGTTCACGGTATACTCCCCCTTCACTCCATCCTTCTTCTACTCCTCCCTCTGTCTTCATTTCTCTATCTCTGCACCGCATGGCTGCTATTTCACACCTGCTCATAAACTTCCTTAGGCGGTAGATAATAATGTTGTTTTGTTTCTGCCTTGAATTCGCTGTACAGTTACTGGAATACCAAAGTGGTTCCATTCATAGCTTTTCTGTATCTCCAGGTTAGGGTTGGACTGATCAGATGTTGTGTATAGAGCACAGATGCAAATTTACATCACTCAGGCATTTTTAGATAATAACTGTCTTCCATCTAGATAAGTGCAATGATTTGACCTTGAGTAGTGACATAGCTGACATAGTCTGGCCCCCTCTGCCACAGTTTGATCAAACATGCAGCAGGAATCAGAAATAATGTCAGTCATATAGTCTTAAACATAAACCTTTAAATTGTACCTGTTGACATACAAGTGTTGTTTTCACAACTGAATCCCTGAGGCCAAGTCCATACAGATGGGAACATAATTTAATTAAAGTTATTAGTAATGGTTGAACTGAGTGACTAAATTCATTGTCTTTCTGAGCAATCTGATGAAATATTTTACATGGAGGCAATCTACGGACACTTAAGCAGTTTAACTGTCCACTCAACAGTAGTTTTTATGTGCATAATTAGGACTGTATGTCAGTGAAAAGGGCTTTTCTCAGCAGGTCTGCTAAGGACTATTTAATTTTGCTACAGTCCACAAACCTTGTGCAGAACTGCTGAAATGGCCAACTTTAATTTGTCAAAAAATGCATCTTCTAGTGTGTAAAATGATGTATTAAAAAAAAAAAAGTTTTTAGATTTTCATGTACATGGTTTTATTGCTGTGGAATAGAATGAATTGTGCTGCCTTCCAGTTTCCCTGCAAAAAATATATTTAAATTAATTATTAGTGGCACATTCTGGCTTTTTGAGCTAATGTAACTAATCTAGCATGTAGTTTTGAATTAGCTCCCTATTTGAGGATTAGTCCATTGCAGAGATATGACTTAAGAGGTGGCTTGTGATAGTACTTCACTGTTACAGTGGCACATCATTGGGCTATGTTTACCTATAAAATGGTTATTGTCATTTGTGGTAATGTGGCAACTGCTTTGTATCAACCTCTTAATGGAGGATTTACTAGTCTTGATCATATGCATGTTGATTGGCAGAACATGAACACAATTTTAAAGAATCCATTAAACATTGCCCATTGAAAAATTGCGACCAAGATATGAACTGACATTTTACAGTTGAACAATTAATTTGTCAGCACTCCCCGCTGGACAAGCTACTCATAGTGACAAATGATCGCAGACAAACCTGCTGTAGTGAATTATTTGTTCATGATCACCAGTGCACTGGTGTAGGTTTCGCTGACTGAGGAGAAGAAAACAAAGTGCTTCCACACACCCACAGATTAAGTGTGTATATAGTGTCTGATAGATACTGCAGTGTCAGGTAAAAGAACCAGTGACCATCATCATGAAACAAAGGTAGACCTAACTGCAAAGGAAGGCTGTAGTTTATCTTATATTCAGACCATGGTCAGGTTATCGTTGAAGACGGGAGAACCACTTGCTGGTAGCATTTCACAACGCTAAACCATAGATTTCCATTTCCAGAAATGCCTGGTGTCTGATGGATGTTAAATCCCCACAGTAACCTATGTCGTTGCACTACACACAACCATTATTCTTAGTTTGCTTCTGTGTGAGGATATCATGATTATCTGATTCATGGGGGGAGGGGTTGAATTTACTCTACCAATTGTTTTTAGTGGTGCTGTTTGTACGTTTGTCTTTTCTCTTTATTGGAAGACGTAGAGCACTGCAACACTTAACAGTATGGCCTTGAGCCCAGAACTGAATGGTAGGTATAAACTATAGCAACACCAAGTTCAATTTTCAAAAACTCGGCACTATACACTTATCCCTGATGTAAAAAGCCCAAACCTTGGCCATGCTTCAAAGAAGATCCTTGAGGTCATACAATAATGACAAGTAAAATTAACTTTTCACAGAATTCTGTTCTGCACCTTCAGTATGTAGTACATAGGCAGCAGTTCATTCATTACATTACATTGACATTTTTGTTTAAACAGGACTAAATGTAAAGGAGAAATTATAGTACTAATGTGTTTCAGGGGATCTTCCATAAAAGAAACTGGTGCTTTGGTTAACTGTTAGCTGTTTTTCGACAATTGCCTGGACATATCATGTGTATACAGAATGATTAGTAATTGACAGAGCATACACCCTCCACTGTCACCTCTTTTATTGATGTTATATGGTTTTGTACAGTCTCAGCGCTAGTCCAGGACCACTAATAGGTCCTCAGAGGCAGTTGGGTTTAAATGACTTGGACGAACTAGGGATGAAATGCTGTCAGGGTCCATAATAAAGCGCTGCTTGGTGAATTTCAAGAGATTTATTTTAAACAATGAGCACACAGTGTTAGGAATGTGAATAATCACCACAACCAGATCATTTTCTACATTTCCTTATACCCAAAGTAACTACATATACAATTCAACGAGTTGCATATTGATTTAATTTATGTTATGCACAATCTGAGATAATCCTGCTTAAGTGTCACAGTGGGTGATTCTGTATATTTTATGTTCCTCATGGATCCAAACCATTCTCTAGAGTTAAAAGCCAGGCCTCTGACAGGCAAGTATAATAAAAACACAACATGTCAGTGTCTGATAATGAACTGTTGTCATAAATAAGTGACACATAAAGTGCCTCTTTAAAGACCTGGGACCAATTTCATTATCGGCCCCATCCACTAAAAGCTGATGAAGCTTGCAATGTGTTGTTGTCATTGGTCTAGAATGGGCATGCAGCATTGGTAATGCAACAGCTTTCCATTAATTATAGAAATACATTTCAGTTATATAACATCCTATTTAATAATGTAAAAGAAAGGTGATGGTAAAGAGCACGGTATTGAACCATTAGCACCTCAGATGTTGACAGAGACAACCTGTGTAGTTGTCATGCAAACACGCAGTTATATTCCATATGCATAATCATAATCGGTATGAAATCAGTAAAATCTTACACACATAAAGCTTGTGTAACATTCACATGATCTGGGTAACATTCCTTGTACAACATTGGCTTCAGTATATCTTCTCTTTGTCAATTGACAAAGTGTAGTGAGAGTGTAGAGCCTTGGTGTATGACATTCGCATGCAATAATTTTTTCTGTAAAGACAAAAGCATCAGGTTATTCAGCAGGAAGCTTCTTGAACTATTTGATCATTTCTATGTTTTTCTATGTATGCCTAAAGAATATTGCAGTTTCACAAAATTAAAGGTCGAGTGCTTCTGAGAGGTGGTGCAATGGGCTGAAAGGCAGCGGCGGCAACACAAAAACATAATTACATCAGAAAATGAGCAACCCAGCACACAGATTTTAAAAGTGTAACATGAATATTCAGCAGAGCCTCAACTTTGAGGAATGCACATGTCTGACATTCCTTTCACTATCAATATCTTCTTTTACACAGTTTGCTCTTGGCTGAAGTATGTGATAGGTCCATGCCCAACATTTACCACGCCATAACAGCTACTTCTCTTTTGTACAGACGACTTTGATGAATTGCTGGCAAGATTTATTCTTTCTTTCTCCCGTAAAGTAGCTGCTGTGTGCATTTTAATCACAACATTATTTTGCAAGAATTTTAAGAATGGGTAATTCAATTGATGGAGTGGGGAGTCTGTTCTTATTACTTGTCTGATCTGTTTTATTAGTCATGCTCCATAGTATTGGCTTCACTGCAGGGGTTGTGCACTGTCAGCTTGAGTGGCATTATGATGTTTTTACACTAAACCCCTGTTATAGCAGGGACACTTGAATGAGTGTGTGTGTGAGGCAGGCAGGAAGGTGTGGCGTCACAACTGTGACTCCATGTTATGTTCCCTGTCAGCCATCTGCCATTATACCAAGAAATGGTCATTAGTCACAGTCCTCTCGTTTCATTATCACTCTTCACATTTATACTTGAACTATATAGTACTAAATATCTATGCACGCCTCTTTCTGCAAATGTTTTGATTTGTACAATGGTGCCACTCATACGTACACTTTACAGTTGCTGCTGGTCAGATTATTGATAATAATCAATCATAATAATAAAAAGTATTTTGATAAATTTAGCAGTTGACAGATATATATATAAGATATATTGGAATGCATGTGTCGAGCTCTAATCAGTTTTATTCTGAGCAGTTTTTCTTTGGTGAAGCAGAAATCCACAGCGATTTAATGTTGCATTTAAATGCATTCGTTTTTGGGTAGTTAGGGAGAAATATTTCTGAGTAGTTTTAGATGCTAGAAGAAATCATGCATGTCAAAGACCGGAATAACAACATAACAACACAGATTGGTCAGTTAAAAAAAAACCAAAAAACGGTAAGACTTCCTTATTGAAAATTGTACAACAAGTAGCATTTCTGAATGACATTTTTCGATTTGGGTTAGTGTTAGTGGTCATATACTTTTGCTTTACATGACGGTGATGCACTTCCAAAATAGTGTGTGTGTGTGTGTGTGTGTGTGGCTGGTGGCTTCATTTTGACTCCAATGAGGCTTTGCAGTGCACTGGGCCTTGTTTGTATTTAATCAGATTTACTGCCAACATTATTAATAACCGTGGAAGAAAGAGATGAAAATGAAGGAAAGGAGGAAAAGGTGCTGACAGAAAACTGCATAATGAGCTTTTGTACCTTGACTCTCTCTCTCTCTCTCTCTCCCCTATCCCCTCCCTCTCAATCTCTCTCTGTGTATGTGTTCTCTCTTGATTAATTTTGCTACATCAGCATTTACATTCCTTCATGTATCATGCAGTATATGGATAAGGTATGGTCTTCAGTTTCAGCACCGTATCTGACCGAAGATTGCGAGAGCACTCTGCCTTGTTGATGGCACCCCAGCCTTGAAATTACAGCTTAAACCACCATTAAGGCTTGAGAGTTAAGACTGCAGACGGTCCAAGCTGTGCTGAAAAAGCCTGTGTCCACTCATTGATATTCGCAGGCTCTATGAGTGAGAGCTGTAAACAACCAGAGATCACGGAGATTGGCACTCGAGGCAGGATGTTGCAGGAAAAGCGCACAAAAACATGTCTTTCTACTAGTTGTGAGGGTACACCATGACATAATGCAGTCCATAACCAAAACACAAAGCTAAACTTAAGCTTGTTCAGGTAGAAATTGTGAGGATGGGTCAAAATGATCAAACAATGATGTTTCTAATCATTTGTCAACACAACCACAGAAAGAAATTTACACACAGTGTCTCTGCTTTCTAAACAACCCTACATACACTCAGAGCCCTCACTACTACTCCCTCTCTCTCTCTCTCTCTCTCTCTCTCTCTCTCTCTCTCTCTCTCTCTCCCCCCCCCCTTCCCTGCTCCCCCCTCTCTCTTCTGCACTACATTAGCAGCAGCTGGGGAGTGGATAGCATTGTAGAGGGCAGAGCTGAGGAGGGCAGGGCAGGCAGAGTGGCCCATGTGTGGACCATCCAGTGGAGAAAGAGAGAGAGAGAGAGCAAATCTTCCTGCTAACACTGAGCCTTTCTCTCCCCTTCTCACTCTCTTTTCTAGAGCTGCAAGCAGAGAAACAGCAAAGCTCCTCCTCCCCTGCCACCCAGGAACTGATGACAAGGCTGGGCTTTTTACTGGGAGAAGGGATCCCGGGTACGGCACGCATACCTATGGACGACAAGAATGAAAAGAAGGTATTTCATTTTCTCCCTCCCCTCCGACTCCCTCCCTCTTCCAACAGCAGCTGTTGCCACTGCTGCAACACACTGATAGAGAGATAGGGGGGAGAGAGGGAAAGGATGAGAGCAAGAGGGAGTTGTTACAGTGCAACAGAAGAATGGATTTTTTTGTTGCAGCTTGATCCTTTTTTTTTTACTCCTTTGCATTATATTTTTATGAGGATTTAGGAGGGAACCCTTGGAATTATCTTTTTGGCACAACAAGCAACGGTAACTACCAAACTGTTTTGTTTGAGATGTTGAAAATGTTCGAAAGAGAGTAGCCACCTTATTAAAATACACTCAAAGTGGTTTTATTTTAGTGCCAGCTCTCCAGTGTGGTGTGTTGGTCTCCCAGTAACTTGAGTACAATTCCAGGGGCTCTTGAGTTTGTAACAAGAGTGTCTGAGTCCAGGTCCAGAAATAGTTATGTTAGGTCTCAGCCTCAGTTTGTTTGGCTCAACTAATTAGTTGTAGCTGTAGGAAGACCAGAGCAGAGCCCAGCACACTGCTCTTCCCTCATTCATCTCTTGTCTTAGACACGTTCTGACTCCTCTGAACTGGCAATCCTTGGAAAAATGTGACAGAAGTTTACAAATGATTTGACAAATCATGGCCATTGTTTATTTCCAAAGGAGACGGGCCGTGTGGAAGTGCAATAGATTTCACTTTGTGTTTGTTTTTGAGCGTGAAGGAACAATTTCAGAGCTCCGATTGGGGAGGGAAAGGCATGTTATTGTCACCTGCCAACAATTCTCTTTTTCCGGCATGCTGTTGTTTTACAACATGTATTCAGCTCAGCGGGCTGTTTTCAGATCTGCGTCACAGTAAATTATTAAATGTCAGTAAGCTGTTTGGCTCTGACGTGAGAAGTGGTATAATCTCCAGGCGGCCGTCTACGTCTGGACATTGCCAAGTAAAAGCTAACTTCAACAAACCAGATTTGACAGAAATAGGAAATCTTGCATAGTTGATACTAGAATTCCACAAGTTGTTAATGATGCTGCCAAGCATGCAGTACCCTCCCATTCTGCTCTTTGTATTCTTTCAGCATGTCATCGTCACAGACAGTCAACAGTTGGCACATGTTGAATGAGAGGCTTGTCCAGTTTCCTCTCATTCTGACTAAGAATTGGCAGAAGCTTACAAAATTTTGTTCAATTTTGGTCCAGATCTATCTTTGAAAATAGGCAAAGGGGTCTCTAATAATTAGGGCTGGGCGATATGGGAAAAAAATCTTATCACAATAAACCTTTTTATGTAATTTGATACCAATGTATGTCACAATATAAATCAAATCAATATATCCTTCGGATATAGCCTTAATCAGGACGCGTAAAAGGTTTTCTTTTTTTAAAGGAGACAATACACAGTGAATACACTCTAATATAAAACATCTCCTGTTAATGATCTCTATTACAGGCTTAAAATACATTACCTTTCATTACCTGTGTTTAATATGGTCAAATTCTACTTTAAACAGTTAGGACATGACAGATAATGAGGGTTACATTTTTAAGTCACTTTATTTTTCAAAATGGTGTAAATTCCATGTATTTATATGTCACTACATATATATATATATATATATATATATATATGTATATATATATATATATATGTATATATGTATGTATATATATGTATATATGTATGTATATATATGTATATATGTATGTATATATGTATGTATATATGTATATATGTATGTATATATATGTATATATGTATGTATATATGTATATATATATGTATATATGTATGTATATATATATGTATATATGTATGTATATATATATATATATATATGTATATATGTATATTATATATATGTATATATATATAATATTATATTATATAATATTTAATTCATTGTATTTCACAATATAATAAATCTGATGATTATCAATGCAAAAGCCTTTGAAACCCGGAAATGATATAAAATTGAAGATGATATCTTGTTTTATGTCACAATATAGCTTTAATATATAGCCCAGCCCTAGTAATAACTCAAATTCACTTTATCTTAATTCAAGTGATTTCCTTGAAACATTTTAGCCAGTAAACAGGGCTGAACTGACTGCATATTTAATTAGATTTTCATATTTTCAGGCTCAGACATGGTCTTTAAAACATAGATCTATACAATGAAATTTAAGATTGTTTAAACTGTAATCACTACCATTTTTTAGCGGCGCTTGAGAGAATGATCAAAAACCAGGATTTATAGGGATATTTGAGGTCAGGTATGATGTCAGGAATGGTTTGTGATGTTTTGGTCAGAGTGTTGTGGTTTGAGGCAAAACACAACCTTGTACCAATTGTTGTTTGAGTGAAAGTCCCCCAGGCAGCAAAAAGTTTGACATTAAAGTTGGTTTGTTGAGAATAATTATTTAAATTGCCCCGGGCGTCTAACATTGTGTTTTAATTGCGGGGATTTTATATCTGAATGGGTAGGTTTTCATTTAAAAAGTACATACACTCTTATTTCCCAAGTAAATAATGGATTATGGGAGCCTATATAGAAATTTTTATCTTATATTGTAAAATAAAGTTTGTTGAATTAACATAAGAGGGAGGAATTGGTTCAGAACCTACTGAGC
Organism: Solea senegalensis; assembly: GCF_019176455.1. NCBI lineage: Eukaryota > Metazoa > Chordata > Actinopteri > Pleuronectiformes > Soleidae > Solea > Solea senegalensis. Next base: position 12,526,509 of record NC_058022.1, on the reverse strand, counting down.
CATAATCTCTCTCTCTGTGTTGTGTAATTATTTGAAGGCTTTTGAATGTTTTCCTTACACTGGGACAATAATACACTGCCTTAGCTACAGTACATTGTGTAGAATCACAAAACAGTTGAAGAAAACAGGACATACTAGCTTTAATTCAGATTTCTACGGTTGTCCGTTTGCTCTATGGTTGTCAAACAGGCTTGATGACATGAAAAAAGGTATCTATTGTGTCACGACAAGGTTGAGAGCTCTTCCCATGTGAAATTCTCTCAAGGCTTACTTTCCTCAAGATACATGACTGTATAATTTCCAAGCCCTGCTCCATTTACATTGCTCATGCCCTTCACTTTACGTGTCATGCTCACATGTGAAATGCTTGTTTATTTGTGAGGGGCGCCTTTTTTCCACATTGCTTTCACATGATCTGTGTCAAATAAGCAATGAACTTTGATCAAATTATTCTTTTAAATTCAGCCAGTTTGCCTTCCAAATGCAGTGTTTTGTCCAATTTAGTACATGGTGAAAAAGTGTGTTGGTGTAGTAGAGCACTTTGTTGTTGTGCCTGAAGCCTTTCTGTCTATCTCCTCCTCAGTGCTCAGTGACAAGCCAAGGAATCAGCCCCTGCTCTACACTGACCAGCAGCACGGCCTCTCCCAGCACTGACAGCCCATGTTCTACGCTCAACAGCACAACCAGCCGCCCGCCTCTCAGCCACTCCAGCCCCTGTGGGACCATCACCAGCCCCAGCTCCACACTTGAGAGTAAGGACAGTGGGATCATCGGTAAGAAATCATCAACTCTATTATGCTTGCAGCACCCACGTCTGTAATGGTGCCCTATGGAGCTTTTGTCCAATATTAGAGCTATAAAGCAATGGTTTTTATTAGTGGGTACTGAAAGCACATGACAACACATCCAAATTGCAGTGTTTTTCTAATTTAATTCTTTGGCCAAGTTTTTTCCCTTTTCAATCAACTCAGCTTAATTTGTTTCCAAGAAAACCTGTCTTGCCTTTAAGCTAGAAGCTTAAAATATTTGGAAATATTCTACTATTGCCCTGCTGTTGTATTTGAAGCAACACAATACTATTGAAACCCAAACAGTCCTAAAGGTAATTGAACCAAGTTGGCTGCAGTCACGATGAACATTGGCTTAGTAAGGAGAATGGCAGCTCTTATTTTACTGTAGCCAGCTAATCAGTCACTGCATCCTTTAATATGTTAATGAAAAACAAATGCTTATTTTTGTTTTAATTATGACATTTGTTCTGCACAATACAACCATCAGTACAGAGTTTTTGCCATTAAGGTCTTTGTGTTTTAAGTGGTAACCTGAGAATCGTTAACTTGTGTGCATGCTTTGTAATTTAGACCAAAAGTCCCACCTGCATAGTGTCAGTCATGCATCATTTTGAAAAACCCACTGGGACTGAAAAGCAATTGTGTCAGATTGCATTCATCCTTTACCATGTGTCAGTTATTGGTTTTGTGTGGAGCTTTTCTGGTATGAGAGATCACGGAGGTGACAGTTGCCACAGTTTGACACTGTGCTGTTTCTCTGGTAATAGCCTTGTAAGACATGTGTGGATTTACAAAAGCTGACAGGAAGATGACGTCTGTATTAATCCATTTGCCATTTCTACTCATACAGCCTCCATTGGCTGTAGTATGCAAGGATTTTGTCCTTTTTTTGTCTAATATTTTAGTAAGGATTGCACATGGTAATGGAATGACCCCATACTTTTTTTCTGACTGGCATGATTTTTCTGCAGTGAAAGCTGATGATGATTAAGTTGATATAACTACTTAAAATGTTAAAAAGTTCACTGCTGAATTATATATAAAAGCTGTGACATAGTGTCTTTCAGCATGGAGCAATAACAGGGTGCCAAACACGGTTAAAGTGAACAGTCACAGGTTTTGTAGTCCATTCCATTGTAAAATGACTCGACTTGTGTCAAATCACAACTGCTCAAAACATCCTATCAATCTATTTTAATAAGACTGCAGGCATGGAGAAGAACAAAGCTATGTTGTGTCCACAAGTCAGATTTCAGCCAGTGATTAATGTTGCCTGTTCTTTGAAGTTTGACGCTCACTCTGATTTCAAAAGCTCTTTTGTGGAATTTCATAGACTGCAAAGTCTTAACATTTACAAACAGCTCCCAGAAGAGTTTCTGCAGGAGGCTCCTGGGGGACAGCCCATACCAGGCTTCTAGTCATGAATATCCATCTTTTATATTGTAAAAACACAAGTTAGCAACTTGATAGGCTGATAATATGCTACATTGTTAGGTCTCCTAGTGCTATGCTGAGTGTGTAACTTCATATTTGCCCATGTAAACAGCACAGTACTCACACCGTCCGCAATGTGTATGATATTAATATCCGTGAAGATGTTACTTTTGCTGATTAGTACAGTGTGATGCCAATACAGCCAGCTGGCAAGTCACTTGCAGTTATCTGACTGTACTGATGTGTCTGTAACCAGCTGCCTGCCGCTGTGTAGCTTTGTCCCTCTGCTCAGGTTTTTGGGATCACATCAGAAGACTGCGTTGCCCTTGGGAAGGATTAAAGGATTTGTTCTCATGTAACTGAAACACCTGTCTAAACTAAAAAAAAAAACTAAAGGGAGTTTTAACTCCAGTTCTTTCATATTTTTTCGTTCTTTTCAAATCTCCTTTTAAGCCAAACGAAAGTTGAGAAAATGTGTAAAGCAAGGAGACAAAATCTGCTAATTGCATGCCGGTGTATCTTTGGTTTCCACAGTGATAAGAGGCTATCTCTGAAAATAATAAACATCAAGTGAACATTGCGGAAAATGGGTAATCACAAAGATCAGGGGGCCATTCAAAGTTAGAAGATGAATTCCTGCTCAATATCACAGAACAAAGATAGCTACATGTTCGTAGCACACTTTACCTTCTCGCATACTCTAATTCCCTCCATCATTTTCTTCTTCTCTCAGCCACCGTCACTAGTTCTTCAGAGAACGATGACCGCAGTGGCTCAAGCCTGGAGTGGAGTAAGGATGGCAGCCTGAGAGGCAGCCCACGCAATGGCCTGGCACAGAGTGTGCGGGCTGACACCTGCTCTCCTGTGGCCGAAGAAGACTCCAATAGTGCCACAGCAGCACCAGCTGACACCCCATATCGGTCAGACCAGCAGCAGCCCAACGTATCTGCAGGAGCATCTGGACCACTGCATCCTCCATCTCACTCACCTGAGGGACCTGTGCATTACCCACCACAGACATCTTCTTCCCTCATGATGCCAAGGCCAAACTCTGTAGCAGGTATGAGATCTTGGTCTTTCAGCTTTGACATCTGGACGATCTCTGTGCAGAGCAGACACAGGAATGGATTTGTATACCTTTCCTCAATGACCCTGTGGTTTGATTTAGCATTACGAAAAACATTTTACTAAAGATTTCTCCTTGTAGCCTAGTAACCTTTGTTGTTTGGCGAGGAAAACTGCGACTCAGTGTTAGGTAGTCTTTTTGCATTGTGTACAGTCAGTTAATGATTGTAACACTATAAGATTGTCACCTGCCTGAGGCTGACAAGTTGTGTCATTTCTATTCCAAGCAAGTGGCAGACAGTGACAGAAAAAGACATGTAGATGTAGAGAAAATGGGATGATGGTGTTTTTGAGAGGGCAGGTTGTCCTTTTCAAAGTGGAGCAGGGTATCGAGGCAGAAGTTATGGACTAGCCAGCTGTTGTGCATTGTACCCCCACACGGCAGGCCATGTTGGACCTAAGCACAAGCTACTGTCTGGCTGATCTGTTCTGCATTCCTGCCCTGGAACTTCCCTGTTACGGCTCAGCTCGCCATATCCACACAGCTGTCACAGTTGTTGATACCCCTTGCTACCCCCTCTGCTTGGAGCTTTTCCACTCCCAGGTCTCCCTCACATTTACTTTTTATTTTTTGCGGTTTCTAAAACACAGCTCTTTACGTCTTACTTTTAAACTTAGTTCAGATCAATTCAACGAATATCAATTTTGAATGTTGTTGTTAAGCAAGTTCTCCTGAACATGTAAGTGAACTGTGATTACCAGCGATGTTCTTTGCAGCTCCATATCCAATCAAATTGTAGTTATCTTAGTCAGTACCCAGGGGAGCATACTGCACATGCTTGCTATTAGGTTGGCCAGACTAATAGAAACATATTTGATTGTTATAGCTGTTGCAGACTAGACTATTTAAAGTGATGGTGTGGCGCCATTAATGTTCTCTCGGGTGTCCAGGACAAATTTCTCCCTATGGAGACAATAATGGCTCATTCTGTTCTGGTCAAACTCACTCCTCTCGGGAAAGTAAAGTGTGTATGAAATGGAGGATAACTCTGACAGCAAACAAACAAATGAAAAGTGTAAAATGACAATAAGCTGTCTTGCAGTAACAGACAATTCTACATGTGAGGTAAAATTACAGAGATACTGAGAAGACTAGGCCAGGCTGAAGGAAAGTCCACTTCACTGATGATGGCAATCTGCTTCTTCTGAACGTCCTCAATGATCATTGCACTTATTGTCTTAAAAGAATAATATGGACACTAGGCATACTGCAGGAATAGAAGCATGTGTTTCATGTTTCAGTTATAGAACACATGCCACAGCTTATGTGTATATTTCACACTATGCAAGGTTTTTTTTTTCCACATCACTTGGACAGTGTTTCTATAGCTGAATCTGTGCCCACATTGTCAGCATGAAGTTGTATAAGGTATTGTGCTGGATATATCTTTTCATTGCCCATTCTGTTGTTCCATGAGTCCATAACCTTGTGCATCTCGCTGTTTCCCTCTGCCATAAACCTGAACACTGCAGACACACACAATGCCTCGTAAAGCTAACAGACCAGGAAGTATTTGAGTGTTAGTGTGTGTTGGTTGGTGTGTAAGCATCAGTGTGCCTGTCTCCATGTGTCCTACCAGGAGTTTATGGGCTGATGTCATAGTTATGCAGCATTACCCTCTAGGGGCCTGTGGAAATCACACCTCAGAATTTACGCCCGTGTGAGAAGGCCCTGTGAGAGGACATGGATGACTTGTTGAAAAAGCTTCATTTATGACCAAAAATAATTGTTGTGCCGAGGATGGTAGAAATTTAATTTAATTAAAAAAAAGAAAAGAATTAGAAAAAAGCAATTACTGAAGCAGGAAGGAGCTGAATTTTTTGTCATTTGTACATTTATTGTGTGCCAGAACCTCTGTGACTTATCTTTGTAATGTGGCTTTGTACATCAGCATAAACAATAGGATAACAAAGCGTGTGCTGTGAATTTGCCCATTTCTTGCAACAATAAACAAGGACATGTAGAGCCCTGTATGAATATATATATATATATTCAACGGCTGGATAGTTTGTACCCAAATACACTGATGGAAAACCTGAGATAAAAGGACATAAATGATCCCCACTCCCTTTTCACATTATATTACATGGTATATCGAGTATAGTATATTTTGATTGATATATTATTATATATATTATTATTGATATATTTTTAAAGGCAGTATAGAATTATAGAATAACACGACACCTCATGTACCATTTCGTGAGGTGTTTGCAACTGACACATTCATTTTACACTGACAAACACGATTTGTTTACCTAATTGTTAAAATCTTATTGAATGTTATAACAGAATGAGTAGTCCTTTAGCTCGTTTTGACTCTTTTTTCCTCCATCTCCATATAATACATATATAAATACTGGCGTATATATAAGTTATATAATTTCTCAGCCAAACTATGCAGAGAAATGGATATTTTTAGTTCATATCTATTGCTCTATGTCCTGTGTTGACAGTTTTCATAGAGAGCTATTCAATATGGGCATTAATTAAACCTAACTCTTTCAGTGTTACATCACCTGACAATCTGTACCCAGGTTGTAGCCTGAATAAAGCAGAAATGTACATGCAGTATGACTTCACTCATCTGAATGTGACACTACTTTACTTTTATCACTCGACTCAGCAGTGGAATCTGTCTGTAGCTACAACAGACAGTTGAGGTAATGACTAAAAGTTGCAGAGCGTTGCAGCACAAAGGCCCAAAATTCCTTAAAGGCAATTTGGAATGTACAAGGAATGGCTGCATATCACTGAGAAGTTTCATTTGCACAGCCTTGGTGAACACACACAGAGACTCTCACTCAGTGGTTAGCGTCTCCTTGGGTCACAGTGAGAACACTGTGTGGAGCCTGCATGTGCTGTGGCAAGTAACACAAATGTTGGCTCACACCACCTGTCACTGTAGGTCTGAATTCAGATGCCTCTCTAGACACAGTTTGTCATTAGAACATTAGTCCAAGCTGGTAACCCTGCCAAAATTCTTCATAGAAACTAATGTATTTTCTGCCATATCTTGTATTTGCTGCTTTAAAAGTTGTCGCAAGGGACCACAAATATTTATCATCCATTTAACATTAAAATCAGATCCTGTTTTGAAGGTCACAGCTGACCCCACGGTAAATACTTTGAGAAAAACTAGAGACCCATAAGCCATAAAGCAATATGACTGGCTGTTTTCAAGGCTTCATTTTCATAAAAATACTTTGAGAAAATCTTTTATTTGTTTTTCTTAGCATGATACTTCAATGCAGTCCTTTTTCTACCACCCAACATCATAAGAAACAGCAGAAACAGCCCTCAACTCAGCAGTAAAATGTGGGATTTTTCTTTGTTAGGAAGTTTCTGATACATTGATATCTGATTAAAGGATACGTTTGTTTTGTTTTCACAACAGAACACTATTAGTTATAATCTCAGTCGTATTAACTATTAATCTGCTATTAATATATATATTAACACAGTAATGACAATGTACATGTCATTTGTTTTACAATATATTTTGAGAAATTTTCAAAATGGTGTGGTATATTATATTTGAGGTATAAAATCATTTTATACCATAATTTTTCACATTTAACATCATCTGTCATAGTAAGCTGGCAAATAGTTTGTCTGCAGGTTTTTGGTTAAATTGTGATTTATTTGATTAACCAGTTCTGCCACCCCTCAAAACATTATTTTGAAGGAAGCTATGCTGTTAATTGTTAATTTCCCCGAGGGAACCTCCCAAAGGGATCAATAAAGTCGTCTGTCTGTCTGTCTGTCTGTCTGTCTGACATCCGTATATATACATGTTTTACCAGGTAGGGCAAGTACAGAGCTATGGAAGGTGTGGTCTGGTAGTGAAATCTGACACCGAGTTGCAGCTGTCTAACAAGGCACTGCTCATCCTGCGCTTCACATATTGGGGAGAGAAAAATGACAGAGAAACAGCTCTTGCCTTTACAAAAAGAGGGAGGAGTCCGGGACAGGGAGCCTTGTGCTGATTAGTCAAGGGAGTGACAACCAGTGATGCAAGTATGGACTAAGAAAGCCAATGGTAAAATTGGAATGCAGTAGCTGGTGTTTGACCAGAGAGGCAGTATATGCGCTGATTTTTATCACATGTATAATTTCAATACTTTACACAAAATTGTAAAGATTTGCAACTGTATCAACAAATAACTATACTCGATACCCACATACAGTATACTGGTATTAACTGAAAAAGTGGTTTAGGGGTTTATTTACACCTTAGCTGTGTTTTGGGAAACAACAAATATCATTTTATGGACCAAACAAGCACTAGATTAATTTAAAAAATAATCCACAGTTTAATTGATTATGAAAAGAATTGTTTGTTGCAGCCCTAGCTATATTACAAAAGTCTCTCAAATAAGAGTTGCATGTATGTTTTGTTCACTGTTTGTCCCAATGTTGCACTGGAGCAGGAAGGCATGATAGCTCTTTTATCTGAAATGCTGCAAGCTTCTGTCTTTTCTAGCAGCTTTTTAAAGACAGTATTGTCTGCTGTAGCTTTTTCATCCTGCTTGAGGCTATGCCCGCATGCTGTCAGTGTTTTGTGATGTCATCAGGTAGCCATGGAATTCAGTGCTGCCTTGGGCTTTATGTAGACATTGATCTGTTCAGACCAGAAAATGAAAAGAAAGCATGAAGAAAACACATGCGCCATTCATGTCCAGCAGCTTTCTGAAAAGGTCACTGTCACATCTTTTGAAATGTCAATTTTCAGAGAATTGTTGGTGCCGCTGAAACAGCAGGAGGAAAACTAAAAAAATCGTTAAAGCGATCAATTAGACTGAGTTTTGACGATCCATTTAAAATTCTGCTCAGTGGCATTCCATTGGATCAGAACTTGCCAAATGCCCAGTCTCAAAGGGACCATTTTTAGCTAACTACTCTGGCCACAACAGAGTTATTTGTCGAAGTATGATTAACAGCATGCCGCCACTGAGAATTATGTAATGGCTGATTAGGAACTGTGCAAATGTTAGGCTGGCATGAATGTTGTAATGTCCTGCCTTTTTCTATAACTCCTGGCACAGGGTTGGTCAAGTATGACATTCCAAAGATTCTCAATCGGGTTGAGGTCTGTACACAGTGTTTACCAGTGCCGGTGTGAAAATAATGTCCAATACTCCCTGTACCTCTCTTTCACAATTTGAGCCACATGAACATTGGCATTGTCATCTTGGAATATGCCTCATTTTGTATGTAAGATGGCCAGTTGATTTAATTGTTAAAAATTATAAGTGATTAAAATTGTAAAATATGTTGGTAATAACTTTAGGATTAGATTAGAATACAATAGAACACCTATAATCTTCACAAGACAATAAGATAAGTGTTGGATTCTTCTGAAAACTGGTGCAATAAACTGGTACAATAAAAAAACATTCATCAGTCCTGACATACAGTGATAAATAAACTATAGGGTGGGGTGACACTCACAGGAATGAATAACTGTACATGTGGTAAGAGGGTGAATATTGTAAACATTATATCTGCTAAACATTAGTGTTATGGCATTGTCACTGTCCATTTGACAGTGGACTGTTCTGCTTCTTTCGTACATTGTTTCTTTTTGGCTTTGCATCCATCAGAGTTCAGGGTCAGGTTATGGTTAAGTTAGATAAATGCTTTAAGGGCCACAACTGAGGACAGTGTCTGCCAAACCTTGTGATGGACTGTCTCATCTGCACCCTGCAGTGGGAATCAATTTTGTGCAGCATTGTAAATCTGATAAACTTCAAAATAAATCATTATTATTCACAGTCACAAGTTTTCAAAAAAAAAAAAAAAATCCCAATGAAAGCTCAGTGACGTCTACACAGTGTGGACTGGACACACTATTTATTTTTTGTGGGACTATTGCAGCTGAAGGATTTTTAAAAAGGTCCCTGGTAACCATCCCAATTTGCGTTCAGGCCATCTAAATTCCACTTAGCTCTTACTCAGCTTAAGCTAAAGACATTTTGATTTAAAAGGTCAGTTTAGGGGCACAGATAATTTACTACAGCACACATGTGGACGTGCAGTTGATAATTCATTATATCTATTGCGTTTTAACAGACTTTGGAGAGCTTTCAGCTCTATTTCAAAAAAATTATGTTTGTTTTTTTTGTCTCAATCATGCAGTGTCACACAAAGGTCATCATGAACTCGTGCAATTTGCAAAAGGCATAGTGAGAGAAAGAGAATATTGATCGTGTGAGCATTGTAAAAGAAGAATAGAGAGTCAAGTCAGTGACGTAAGGACGGGGGGGCAGTAGTTGGAGCAGACAAGCTCAGTCTTTTTCTCTGTTCTGTCACGGGAAACATAGCACTGACGGTTTCAAAGGGCAGGGCTGCCTGAGGAAAAAACAAACCCCATTTTCATTAGAATGCACGTTTTGTGCAGCTTCAAAGTCTCTCCAACCAAAATGAGGGTTTTCAGGGTATCATATGTACGTTTTATCAATGAGTAGAGATGTACAAGAATAGAAAGGAGGGTAGAAAAAAAAATGTGAAGCCTATGGGGATTTTTGGCCTTGAAGGAGTTGTGGATAAGAGATATGACTTAAGATAAAAAGAAGATGGCTCAGGATGTATTACAATAGATAGGAATAAAGGAGTGGAGGCATTTAAATGACTTAAAAAAGAGTCAAACTAGGCATTTGTTTCAATCTTTGCTTTTTGGATTACTAGAGAAAATATGTTTTGTGTAGTATAATGTTAATGGAGCTTTTGCCTTCTCCCTCTGATATCTTGCAAAGATATAAAGAAAAAAAGGAAGAAAAAAAATCAAGACTGTCCTCATGTGCCCTGCTGATGTCAGTAGCAGCGATTTGCTGCATAGACTTGATTCACTGTCCATCCTCTCCCTCTCTCTCTCCCGGTAACACATTTTCCTCACCTCCACCTCCCACACCCCACAGTATCCGTGTCACTCTCTCACTTTTTATCGCATCCTTCTCTCTTAGTCCTCACCCTACTCCACCCAAGACTATTTATTTGGATGACAGTAGCAGCTTATTACAAACTGTAATCAGCCACTGGGGAAGAAATCTCTTGCTTTTCCATTGATGTGTCTTAGAATTCATTTTGAAGTTTTGTGTGTGCACATGCACGCAGCACTTAGACAGAGGTCTGTGCATGCATGTAGTGGGTGTAGGGACGGTGACACTCCTCTGTATTCATTGAGTGAGAGCCTAATGCTTTGGATGCTGTGACTGGCTGAGCACTGGAGAGGGGGCAGCCAAGCCTTCAGCTCAGCAGCTGAATGCTGCCAGTGTGCCTGCATGGGAGCACTGGGGCAGAGGAAACGCTTTTGTGCCCTCGGTGAGCTCATCCACTGGGAACACTCTTCATAGATTTAACTGAGGGTCTGAACCCTGCCTACTTGCCTGTTTGCCTGCACAAATATATTCCATACTGGGGAACAGGGGGAGGGCTTTGAGAATTCCCATTGTCCTTCCAGGCTCTTCTGTTGCATGTAAGTAGCTGTGTAGTTTAGCTATATGATGACATTTGAAGTGTCCGTGCTGCATTGCTGAATACTTCTGTATATGTATTTTCATTTGCTGTTTTATTTATATAACTTACAACAACAACAATTTATATACAGTGTATGTATTTTTTTCTCTGTGATAATTCTTAAGACTTATGTCGTATGTATTAAACCTGCGGGGCACACGTTCTTTGATGTTATTACTCTGGTTTTCATGAACAGAAACAGTGTAACATTATTTGTTTGCTAAGTTCTTCATCTTATTGAGGGAGATTTTTTGTTCGTAGAAGGGCCAACAACTTTTAATCACACCAAGCTGCAGAAAGACGAGGGTTTTTTTGAGCAAACTTTTGAAACTTTTCGTCGGTGCTTACTCCAACCTGTTAGTAGCCATCTCGCTTTACTCACACAGGGTTGCTGTTGCTTCCATCTGTCTTGACCTAAAATGAATCACTTGTTGTGTCGAGCTGATGGGCTTAATCAGTATTGTGTGAACTCAGTTGAAAAGTATGTGAATGTGATGGTCATTTGCTTGTATTTAAAAATGTAACTTGTGGGAAAGAGCATCGACTCCACGGCAGCACCTTCCATGGCAGTAAAAGTGACCACATAGGCCATCTTCCATTCCAGTCAACATTGTAGTTGATGGTAGCAGACGAGTTTTAATTAGTGGGACATTCCAGAGAGTACGTTTGCGACCAAGTGATGCCGAAGAGTTGAGTGTTTGTGACAGTCTTGCCAGCGGACACTGATAAAGTAGAGAGCAGCAGCTTTAATTCTGCTCTTCATCAGGGCCAAGAGAGCAGGATCACCATGGAGATAGCATAGTAGAACAGTGAGCTGCAGTTGGAAGAGAGAAATCTAGTTACACCAACGCACATCTTTTAGTATCTATACAGCCTATGCTTGAAAACTGCTTTTCATTTACAGAATTTAGCTTTAAAAGAAGACAACATATATAATTCCTGTTTCAAGAAGACTCCTTCATATGTTAACTCTATTAATGTTTTGTGTCACAACATTTGGCCTTGCTCTTGAATTGAGTTATGCATGTTGTGGTCTGTTCCACTTAAGCTGTCAGCTCAAATCAAATAACAAAAACAAACAAACAAACAACATTTCTGTCTTGAAATACTGATACAGAAATCTGGTACCTGCGCACATTATCTAGAGCAAGCTACAAATGTCACAGCACACAGACTCTCTTACTCTTCACTCATCTCTCTTGGAGGTGCCACAAAATCCATTTCATTCTGGCACTTAATGCTATACAGTATTTGTGCCTAATACTCTCAAAATGCACCAAAGTGTCTGCTTCACCCTTTTTTTTTTGTCCGTCTCTGTCTCCAGCGACCAGTTCCACAAAGCTGGAAGACCTGAGCTTTCTTGATGAACAGCGCAACACCCCCCTGCGGACATCCATCCGCTTACCCTGGCACAATACAGGAGGAAGGCCACCTCAGGACTCTAAAGGTGAGAGCAGCATGCATTATTGCTTCAGGTAGACTTGATTCTGACAATGAAACATTATGTTAATAGTGATCAAATGTTTTTTTTCATTGTTTTGACTGCACTCTGTGACATGAAAATGAAAGAAGAGGGTTTTTACATTTCATACACGGTTAATATAAACTGGAATTGAAAACCCAATGTAAAGTCATACTCATTGTTTACCTTCAGTCTGCCAACGCAAACACCGCTGCACTGAGTGGTATTAATTCTAGTTTGAAGGTTGTTCCCCAGCTTTACGGATAATAATAATTCCTTTGTTCATCCGCCTTAAATATATGTTTGGAATGCTGTTTAGCTGAGAGAAATCCCACTGAGTGAATATTTGATGAGACCATGAATTATTTAATACAACATCATTAGATACTCAAAGTATTTAACCCTCAATTGAGAACGTCTGCTTCCTTTCCTACATGAAGCTGTTACATCAGGATCATGTTAATTTTACATTCATGTGTGGATGTGTAATCGTTACTGATCCAGGGTGAATTCATGTTCTCTGCGTGCGTGCACTTCCACTACTACGGTGCATTATCACAGTGGACAGCCGTATGCCAATCACTGTTACAGTGAGAAACTGTTTTTTCATCTTCAGAGAGTCAAGAAATCAGGCATTGTTTTCTTGATGTAATTTCACTTGAGAGCGCATAATAATTATTTTAAAGAATAATCTCATCATATAACATTCCTTGTCCTAATAAATCCAACTTTTGTATATTTAGGAGTCTTGCCATCAATCTCTCGAATTGTTGCCTAATAAATCAACTTTCTCCTTGCCAAATAGAAACTACCTCTGATGAATTTTTGGCGTTCTGATTTCGCGTAATTTCTTACTGTAGAAAAATCTTACAGGGATAAAAAAACAAACAAAAAAAATATACGGACAAACAAAACAGCAGCTGTATTGTAAGTTTCTACTCGTATTAGTAGGGAGCAAAATAGAAAGAAAAGTGTTCTGAGATTTAATTAGTGCTGAAGTGGTCTGGATGGAAAATCCTCTCTGCAGTTCACTTATGCTGCTGTGATTGCATTTTGAGTACTCAGTTTTCAAAATGACATTTTCAAGACCACAGAAAAAGTCTTAGGCCACCATTATGTTTATATACGTGAAAAAAAAGAGCCCAGGTTTGTCTGTAAAGAGTGAAGGATGAATTTATTCTGGCTTACATTATGGATGCGCTTCAACACACATAACATTTAATTGCTTTTCTATGTTCTCTTCCTCAGCTCGTTTTGCTCCCTACAAACCTGTGGACATCATGCTCAAGCCCCTGTTGTTCGAGGTGCCCAGCATCACCACAGACTCTGTGTTCGTGGGCAGAGATTGGCTCTTTCAGCAGCTGGAAGATGCCTTGAAGGCCGGCGAATCCACAGAGAACCAGGGTGTTATAGTGGTGGGCAGTGTGGGTTATGGGAAGACAGCCATTATCTCCCGACTAGTAGCACTAAGCTGCCACGGAGGCCGCATGCGTCAGATCGCCTCCAACAGTCCCTGCGCCTCCCCTAAAAGTAAGAAACTTAAATTTTTCTTTGGATGTGAAAACCTTATTAGTTGCAAATTTGGTGTATACATTAATATTTGTTTGCAGTATAGAAATTGAATGAGGAAAATGCACAAAATGGCATCTAAACATTCATCTAATAGCATCTAATAATAACTGGTATAAATCATGTCATCCTGTTTCTGCCAGGTGGTGGAGGACTGGGCACAGAACTTCCTCTCAGTCAGCCCCCACAGCCCACTCCACCTTCCAGTGCCACCAACACACTGAGGACTAACAGTTGCCCGGGGACCCCCGAGATGCAGCAGCGCAGGGAGGTGGCAGTTAAACGTCTGGCTGCAAAGGTACGACTACAGCCCCGACCTCAGCAGGAACACAGAATTCTTCATTTTTTCCAAATTTTTCTTCAAAAATGAATAGAGAAGAACAACTCTTTAGTGGCAGATCAATCATTTGAGTCATTGTACAGTCTTTATGCATTGAGATCTGCTGTCTGTTATGTGCATGAATTGATATATTGCATCAATTTTCTTGGACGGCACATATCTGCTTTTCTTTCCGTCCCCCTTGTGTGTGCTTGCCAGTGAAACATTTTACAAAGGTGATGGTGCAAAATTGCTCTCAGTATGTGAGAGACGTGCAGAAACCTGACTCTGTGACTCGACTCTGCTGATTTATGTGTGTATGTGATTGATGGTTGCTTGTGTTTATTTGTTTGATGTTGGTCCTGTGAAATATGGACGGTATTTGGCAGGCGGTTGAGATTATGAAAGACAGGGCCACCGTTGGTCTTTCAGAGACCTTTAATATAACTGGGTTGTTTGACTTGAGACACAGTTAGCAAAAGACTCGGCAGTGAAAAATGAGTTTTCGTTTTTAAAGGTCTGCAGCATCTCGGTACTGTAGTGTGACTGAGGAAGTGGGAATAAAGGAAACTTTGACCTTTGGTATGTAACGTGCCCTTTTAGGTCTCAGTGGAAGCCACTGCATTGTGAGTAATGAAGACGAGCACAGGCTCTTTTCTCTGTACTTTCTCAGAGCTTTAAACCAAAATAAGCTCTTTGCTGTCGTCACGTATTCAGCATTTTTGAAATAATTTCAATGGCAGAAACTCCTAATCTGGTTGCCTCTATTCTTTCTGTTATACAACAGAAGCATTGCATGCTCAACACTGATTGGCTTACAGGAAGCAATGTCTGTCTTGTAAAAATGTACAGAAGAAACTCAAAGGCATTCATTAGTTGGTATTCCTTTGCTTTTTGAATATGAAACTCTTTTCATTGGCTGCTCCATTTTCATTTGAATGTTACAGAATATATGCTGGTATTCTTCTTACACACTCAGGGTTTGACACTGTTTTTTTTTTTTTTAGTTCGGATGTCACCTCAGTAGTGGAATGGGGCATGAGGAAACAATTGTACAACATCCATGTGTCAGTGGGACTGTTAAAGCCCCCGCACCAGCCTGAGAGCTGACTGTATACTACTGAGGCTCATCTAAACGTCCAGGGCAGCAGCCCTCAAGCCAATTATTGTATAAAGTGTTTCAAACAAGAGCTCTACTCCTGTGATGTTGGTCGACTGATGCAACACTTTTTTTGAATCTTTTAATCACTTGACTCAAGTGTGGTCTCACATGGGCACTGAGGCCATTACATGTCGTGGTTTATCTCTACGTTTGTGATTTATTACTGTGACACTTTTCGATGAAATATTTCTCAACAGTATATTAATTGGTGTGCAAGTGGGTGCAGTAGTGCAGGTGCTCTGCAGATTGTTACATCATCTGTAACTTAGCCCTTAACTTTTACACAATGATAACTGTCCCTGCATTCTTTTTGGCAGCTGGCTCATTGTAGTCATACAAATAGCAGCTAAATGTGAAATACTGCTTTCACACAAAATACAATTAGGTAATTAGACAGCTCCCATCCGTTGCCATCAATTTGTGCAAAGCATCCACTGTCATTGTCTTGTGCGAAGTGTTTGAAGTGAATGATTTTTCTAGGGAAAACACCACAACAAATTGTTGTTCTTTGTTCATAATGCAAATGATTGAACAAATGAAGACATTTTTGACTAAACAATGTTTCATAACAATCACCTCTCTTCAGAGACACACTATTTGAGTCTGTGGGTTGTTGTTTTTTTAGAGAAAAAAGATAGCATATATTTTTTGAATTGTAGTCTTCCTGTCGGATGCCACCACTGTAAATACTGACGAAAGTTTATGGATCACAGCATCTGTGCTATTTCAGCAAATGGCATTTCAGTGTAATTATCAGCCTATATTTCACCCACATCTTAGCCTGAGAACCATCATGGTGGCCCCCAAGATGGACTTGATTGTCTCCCACCACAGCAACCCACTTTTGACCAAACTCTAACTCTAGTCATCTGAACATATTTGATTTTAAATCACAGCACATTTTATGGAACAATAATCACATAGAACTAGTGGAGGAAAACGTCACCTGCTGTTTGTGGAAGTGTGTCACCTCCTCCAGGTTGCCCTGTTATTAGAACAGAGTCATACATCCTCAGGGCATCTGTCTTCCGTTCTCCCCTATTCTCATCCCTTCTTTTCTTCTTCTAATTCACACTTCCTAGGAGTATTGCAGCAACATCTGAGTCAGTCAATTACATCATCATCCCTTATGTGCGAACATGCATGGATCAATTTTTGTTCACAGCCTGGTTAAATACATATGCATATTTATGTAATTTATGTATATTAACAGCCACACACTGTAGTGTGTACCTTAAATATAAATAATTGTTTTATGTCTAGACAGGTGGAGGCAACAGGAATATTGTGTTGGTAAAGCAAGGCAGTACTAGAAAAAAGCGCCCATAGAAAGTTTCAGAAGAGAATTCTACAGCTCACATATTCTGGTCATTCAGCAGTTTGACAGGATAAACGCTTCTTGCTCCTGCTGATAGAACAACATCGACAACAACAAAGTTAACCACAGGTCATGCAGCTGTAGTACTGAATTCAATCAGTTAATCAACAAAAGGTTTGGCTTTTGTAAATACCTTGAGGATATTCAATGTCCCCAGCTACACATTTGTTTCATCACTAAAGCCAGAGCTAATTTACAGTCATCATTTATCACTCCAGCTTGTTTTTAATTCCAACATCTGGGGTCAACCTGCACTCATCTGTTGTTCTCCCTCTTTGTGTTCCAGGTGGTGGCATATCACTACTGCCAGGCGGACAACACGTACACATGCTTGGTACCAGAGTTTGTACACAGCATCGCCGCCCTCCTGTGTAGAGCACACCAGCTCAGTGCTTACCGGGAGCTGCTGCTCAAAGAGCCCCATCTGCAGAGCATGCTAAGCCTGCGCTCCTGTGTCCAGGACCCAATGGCTGCTTTCCGGAGGGGGGTCCTGGAGCCGCTCGCCAACCTTCGCAAAGGTAAAGAATTTGTTTAATATTTGAAGATGTACTTACTCGTTGTTGTGTTCTGTTTACGGAATGTTTTATCTGACTGCACATGCTGAGCCCTCTGTTTATCTTTACAGAGCGCAAGATTCCAGAGGAGGACCACATCATCTTAATAGACGGACTGAACGAGGCAGAGTTTCATAAGCCTGACTACGGCGACACCATCGCCTCCTTCATCACCAAGATCATTGCCAAGTTCCCCTCCTGGCTTAAACTTGTGGTCACTGTCCGGGTAAACTTAATGGTAAGGATGAAATCCATAAAAAGCCTGTATTGTCTTACCAGAAATATGTTTCTTAGACTACGACAGAACATCTGCTTGTGTTAAAACAGAGGGTTATAACAAGATGGAATCCTCCCAATGGAATTGTCAAACATAACAATGCCACATGAAAAAAGAGCAACAGACCACAAGTTGAATCTGCTGTCACTTCTTAAAGCTTTCGCTGAGTTGACATCAGACCCAGTATATTTGTTGTGTTTTTCGGTCGTGAAAGTTGAAATGTCTTGCTGAACTGCTCCTCCTTCTTGTGCTTTAGTCTCCGCAGTGATTTTGTTTAGCAAATCTAGGCGCATTCCGTGAGGATTTTAGGTATCAATGAGTCAAAGCTGCAGGAAAATATCAGTCCGTCACATTGAACAAGACTAGCTTGGTGACACTAGGTCTGTGGCCTGTGTTGAATTCATACTCATACAGGCTGAGGCTTTGGTTTTACTTATTTATGTATTCTTGCTGGGATAAAGCATGGAGCCTGGGAAAAATGTCATCTGACTGACACCCGCAAAATTACCAATTACTGATCAGACAGTGGCCACGTTGATGTTGGTGAGCACAGGACATGAGTGTACAGGGTGCTTTAGATTCAAGATTCAAGATTCAAAGTGTTTATTGTCATATGCACAGTAAAGAAACACGTTTCCCTGTACAATGAAATTCTTACTTTGCTGTCCACTCAAAAACACCAGCATAAAGTAGAAAAGAAAAGAGATGCTTTTGTAAAAAAAAAGTATAAATATACATAAGAAAAATATAAATATTACAAAGAAACTAAAATAACATATATGCATAAAATAAGTGTAACATATGCATATACACAAGGAATAAGAGTATTACAAAAAAAAAACCTAACATAACATATATGCATAAAATAAGTGTAAAAACCCTTTAAACCCAGTTTAGTGGATTTGTTTTTAGACCTGCAGCTGCGAACCATAAACTTAAAACTTAAAACCAAATCTGCACATTTGTAGCACTGACATTGTATCCTCAGCTCTTCATCTATTCACATCCTTTAAGCCGGTAGTGATCATTTTATGATGTAGAAGGATGTTTTTGGTTTGGAAGTCCCAGTTGACTACATACAAAGCAATTTTCTTAAATCCGTCTGTAAAAGCACTGTAGGTGAGCTCTGATATATACTGTACCGTGATATACTGTGCTACGGCAGCTGATGCTGGTGGGAATTATGTTTTCACACTGTTTGCCCATCCCATTCTCAGGAACATGATATCCATGGAACACCTTGAGGGATATTCACATACTTGAACTTAACCATGAACTGACATGACTGTTAAAAATCAGAGGTCAATGTCATCCTAATGATCCACAATGTGCTGTGATGGACTGGCGATGACTAAACATATCATGTGATAATGATAATTACCAGGATAAGAAAGATGAAGTTTAAATGCAAAAGTTTATAGATTAACTTCACTATGACATCTTAATGTTCTGCACGATAATTTCTTTCTGCTACTTCACTGCTTGTTGGTAATACTGGCAATCTGGGGTAATTACCTCTGAGCTCTCTCTTGACAGTTTTTCATTTTTGGATAACCCAACATTAGATTGTAGAATAAAAAAAGATGAGCTGGT
The DNA here is from genome assembly GCF_019176455.1 of Solea senegalensis. Taxonomy (NCBI): domain Eukaryota; kingdom Metazoa; phylum Chordata; class Actinopteri; order Pleuronectiformes; family Soleidae; genus Solea; species Solea senegalensis. The sequence goes on along the minus strand of NC_058022.1, from coordinate 12,507,326 downwards.
AGAACTGCAGTGATGAGGCCATGGTAAGCAATGAAGAGAGGAGGCCATGAAAAAAATATTCTCAGTTTATCACATAACCTTGTTTGTGCATGGGTGTCATGAAAATGTCATACTATTGACATTTGCTATCTGTCAGGTTGCAAGCACTTCAACCATCTTGTGGATTATGATCTTTACATTTGATTCTTTGAGTGTGTGTGTGTTTGTGTTTACCTTGTCATGACAAGCAAGAAAGTGTGTGTTTTCTCACTGAAATGATGTTGCTCAAGCCTCAGACGAGCAATGGATAGGAGGATTAAAGTGCATTGATTTTTCCAGCCCCCAGGACAGAGATTGAAATGTGAGCACTAGCTCAGACCTCTGCTTTCATGCTAGCTCCTACCCCATCCATCCATCCATCCATCCATCCATCCAACCATCAATCCATCTACTGTTTTCAGTACTCATTTTCCTTGTGCTGCTTTCCTCATAGAAGTATTACTCTGCTTTAGCCTAATGTATCAGTTTATTTGCTTTCCCACTGGCACTCTAATAACAAGGTCCAGGATTTTGAAGAATGCTTTAGTTCATAATTATTCCACTGTAGTATTAAGGGATACAGTTTGTACTGCAGACTAACTAGAAAATTACTTGTTCTGTATTTTATACATTCTCAGGTATGGAGATCATTGTATAACCACTGTAAATTGAGTTCACAGAATGCTAATTAAGCCTGTCAGTGCCACACAACTCTCTCTGTGTTTCTCTGTGTAGCACTGTTAAGAAGTCAAGAGTTTTTATGTCAAGACGGATGGAAACACTATTATGCTACTAAACACAAAGAAACAAACACCTATTTGTTCAGTAGTTTGACTGGATACATGTTTCTTGCACCTGACATTATGCTCTGCAGCTTTAAGCATCTTATTTCACCAAATATAGCTGATGTTGTTTTTCTTACATTTCCTGTAGGAGATCACCAGCCTTCTGCCCTTCTTCAGGGTCTCCTTGGATGACTTTTCTGACAGCAACGAGATAGGCAGTGACCTCAATGCATATATCCAATACCGTATCAATAACAGCAAGGACATCATGAACAATATTAGCCTGAATGGAAAGGCTGACCCTCTCACAGTTGGCAAACTCAGTAGCCACCTGATCTCTCGCAGCCAGGGTTCCTACCTGTATCTCAAACTAACTCTGGACCTGTTTGAGAAAGGCCACCTAGTCATCAAAAGTGCCAGCTACAAAGTTGTGCCAGTCTCATTGGCTGAGCTCTACCAGTTGCAGTGCAATATGAAGTTCATGACCAATTCAGCCTTTGAGCGTTCACTGCCTATTCTTAATGTGGCGCTTGCCTCGCTGCACCCCATGACTGACGAGCAGCTGTTTCAGGCCATTAACGCCACCTTCATCCAAGGGGAGCTGCCATGGGAGGACTTCCAGCAGCGCATGGAGTTGCTCTCATGCTTCCTCATCAAGCGGCGGGACAAGACGCGCATGTTCTGCCACCCCTCATTCAGAGAATGGCTGGTGTGGAGAGCTGATGGAGAGAGCACAGACTTCCTCTGTGACCCCAGGTCAGTCCTCTTCTTTGCTCTTCCTTTAGGAATGTGGGGGGCTATTACAGGCATGACAAATCTCTAGTTTATCTAAACATATTGCATCTTGAAACAGACCTTAATAGAATAAATATAGAATGCACTATACAGTATATACATTAAGTAACCAGAATATGTACAGCATGAGCTTAATATTTACAGTGTAAACCAGGATTGCACATGAGATATTGCACTTGGAAGAATATCATGTTTTATGTGGTCTACTGAGTGCAGCAGTAGGGAGGAACGATCTGCGATACCGCTGTCTGTCACTGTCACTGAAGGAGCTGCCCAGTGCTGTGATGGTGTTGTGCATAGGAGTGGGAGAGGTTGTCCATCATAGATGATAGCTTGGCTATCATCCTCCTCTCTCCCACCGCCTCCTCTGGGTCAATGGGGCATCCCAGGGCCGAGCTGTCTTTTATACAAGTCTTTCCAGCCTCTTCCTGTCCGCTGTTGAGATGCCCTGCCCCAGCAGACCACTCCAAAAAAGATGCCTCATGCCAGTACACAGTCATAGGAGGTCTTAAGGAGCATCCCCAGCTCTCCAAGAGATCTTAGTGTCCTCAGCACATAGAATATGCTCTGTCCCCTCCTGTAAAGGCCAGCAGCATGGTCAGTGCATTGTTTAGATGATCACCCATGTACTTGGTGAGTTTTCACCAGTTATTCATTTTCCCCCGCAATTATCTGGAGGCGGTTCCACAGGCGCCATTCCAGTCCTGTATCAGTTCTCTTTAGTCTTTTTTTCTTTCTTTCTTTTGCCAAACTTTTTTTTTAAAGTTTGGCAATTGTTGAAATTGCCATTACAAGTTTTAAATGTGTTACTTGAAAACCAGCACAATTGAGATGGTAATTGCCCCTTAGGCTTTCAATTCTCTGAATTCCCTGAATCAGTTAATATTTCAATCAGAGCAGCTGCTTTGCAGGCAGAGTAAACTGATATGAAGAGAGATGTAGAGAGTAAATCAGAGCTCTGGTTTATAGTGTGTGTGTGTGTGTCTATCTAATTCTCTGCCTTGTTAGCCTGCGAAATGTTGCCCAGAGCTTTAAACTTAATGCTTCCTGTCATATGGATTCTTCAATCCATTGAAAATCAACTGTCCCCTCTCTGCCTGTTTGTCAGGCTTATCTACTTTAGAAGTTTTACCTCACTGCAATTACAGAACTCCTTCACCCACATCACAGGCTTCAGTCATTCACATTTAATATAAGTCGGGTGTTGTTGTTTTCCTTGGAGTTCCTCATCAGTTTCACCTCTGCTCACACATTGGTATCTGTGAGTGCACCACAAACAAAAGCTAGAGAGTTTGGTTATGCACATGCACACAAAAGCCCGGGTATAAATAGAGAGAATTAGAACCGCATCAAAGTGATCTGCAATCATGCACATCCGTTAAATGAAGTTCTGCATTTATTAGCGAGAAAAAGAGTCTGAGTAAAGACGGGAAGGAGAACCCAGGTGTTTTACACTCTTCCCCATCCTTCTCCGCTGCAGTGTTTCTAATGACCAGAATGAATGAGAGACTCACTGTTAACTGAGGTATGCAAAGACCAAAAGCTTTACAGGTGACAAAAAAACAACACCCTCTGTTAATCATGAAACTGAAAATCAACGTTATTTTACTAGTGTTTTAGATTGCTGCATAGCATTTTTAGCAGAAATAGACAATTCTTATCTTTACCTTGTCATTATGATGCTAAAACTGTGGTAGTGGCAATTTTAAAAACATCACTTTCTGTGTTTATAATGATTCCCCAAAAGCTTTGCTTTCACTATATCATTCTCTCAGTGTCTGTCACACAGTTTTCCTAGAGAAATGACAACTGGACAGTGAACAGTTCACTACATGTAATTTTTTTGTAGACAGAAGGGGGTTCTTATTACAACACAACATTACACCAGTTCTGAGGAGAAGAACCTGCTTCCTCACTTCCATCTTGCTACTGTTGCATCCATGATTGTGTCTTTATGACTGTGACCAAGGGACACATAAGATGTCTGTAGGCTCTTTAAGATGTGCAACAAAATAATGAATGTATTGTGTTGTCATCATTATTCTGGTTCACAGCTGATGATTTTCTCTGTTTTTTCACATCCAGGTCTGGCCATGCTCTTATGGCTTTCATGTTGTCACGCCAAGAGGGGAAACTGAATCGTCAGCAGACCATGGAGCTGGGACATCACATCCTCAAAGCACACATCTTCAAGGTACAGCTTTTGAACCTACACATGCTCTTTATGTATCCACATATGTAGTCGAAATCCATCCCTTCTTTGAATTTCATGGTGTTGGCTCTCTGTTTATGTATTGCTTTAAGCCACGGGACGTGACAAGAGATGCTGGCAGCATGTGCAGTTCAGGTTCATTGATCTTATGCATACATTCATATATGCGTTTGTGTGCGTCTGTGTGTGTCTACAGGGCCTGAGTAAGAAAACAGGTGTGTCATCCAGTGTGCTGCAGGCTTTGTGGATTAGCTGCAGCGCTGATGGTCTTTCTGCAGCACTGGCGTCCCTGAGGAACCTGTACACACCCAACGTCAAGGTAAAGATGTTCTTCAGCTTCTGGAGTTACTGTCAACCATTTATAAAGTGGATCCAGGTTAATTAAATACTAAAAATGGAAATGAATGATTTTTTCTTGGTCATCATTGCTTTTTATTTCAAGACACCAGTGAAGAACTTAGGACTGACTTATCTTAACTTTGGACTAATGTGAGGTTCAATTATAATCTATCACTAAATGAATTGCCAACTATTTTGATAATCAAGCGTTTTTAATTATTAAAACCAGCTCTCAGATTTTTCAACTCCTTAAATGTGAGTATTTTTTATGGTTTCTTTACTCCATATAACAAAGAAACCATTAAATCTGAATAATTTTGGCTTGTGGGCAAAGCAAGACATTTGGGAATTTCATCATTGCGATGTTTGGGGGAAAAACAAATAAATTAATCAATCCATCAACAATTGCCATATTAATCGAATATCTTTGCAGCCTACACAACAATGAATCCAAACTCTCTATACCTAAGTTTAAATATGTTTCCTAAAACTTGTAAATGCTGCAGTTAATAAGGATTATAATGGAAGGCATTAATAGTGACAGCAGTAAATGCCCTCCCTGAATGCTTTAGTAATTCCACAAATGAAAGTCATGTCGTGAATTTTAAGAAATGTCATGCTCTGTACGTCTGTAAGCTCAGCACAGACTAACTAATGAGAAGCAGCATTGAAAAGGACTGAAAAAGTATGAAATAATAATAATAATTTTTCCTTCACCTCTAAACCTTTGCAATTATGTGATTTTTATAACTCCTAACACATGTATGCTATTTCCTATTGAATACATTTTGTGTTTCACATATTCAAGTCCATCTTTTCTTTTCAATCTCTTTTCCTTTTTGAATTTAAAAAAACACCTGTATATCTTGCTGCGCTTTCCATTTTCCTTGTTGCTCATATGCTGAGAATCAGAGCATGTCTAGTGTGTACAGTGGGATGTTGGGTGTCAGGAGTTTGTTATTTGTTAGTGTTGAATGATGTTATGAGAAGAAAACATCCTTTGTGTCAGTTAGGCTAAAAGGAAATTTAAAAATGTTTAGAGGAGATTGGAAAGTAAATAAGCGATGAAATGTGTTCCAGGAAGAAGAAATGGTTATTTTCTAAAAAATATATACTGTATGTAATTAACAATTTGTGTAACAGGGACACTTGGCCTTGAATACTCTAAGAATGATTTGTTACTTCTGGATGTGATGCAGGCATGTTTCATTTATTACCAACGGACCTGATATATCATTATGTCCGAATATTTCCATGCTACAAGACAAATTATTCAACTTATTTTTTTTCATGCGGGTGTTTGTGTTCCATCACTCCCTGTCATCTTGTGCGCTTGTGAGTTACTGCTTCTTATATCAGTCGAGGAGACGCCAGTAAACTGACCCTGTTCTGTCCTCTGAGGAAAACCAGAGAATTAGCGTTAATTTATTCCTCAGAGGATCCAACAAATACAACACAAATTTCAAATTTCCTGTGGTCGGATTCTTGTTTGGCTCAGTGCTTGAATTTGACTTCGCATTCATTATTGATTTCCTCATCAAGGATGAGAATAACACTTAATAATTTAATTTAGTGGAGTGTGACCACTTCATCTGGAGTCTGACCTTCGCCTGGCAGAATCCTCAAGATTAGGCTGAAGCATGGGGAAAATGAGATCAATCTTAGATTCTGAGATCTTGGTTCTGCTGTTTAAATTGGTCATTAGCGATGTTATCTGCAAATCCTTGAAAGCCATAAATTGGTAAAGATTACCTTGGGAAATACTTTTACTTTTACCCATATAGCTGTAAATCTGTAATGATAATCTGTAAATAAATTGTAGCTACAATCTTGCCATGCCTGTGCAGTGATGTACCAATAGTGGTGAAATACAGTTTCATCTGACTTAGTAGGGAAATGGGATTCACATGGATGAATGCAATGTAATGTTTAATTCAATTAATATTAAAATGCAGCTTGTGTTGTCTTGACTATTGCAGCACTTCCATTGGAAATTATCTGCAGATACAACAAGAGCACAGATGTTGCGATAATATATTGATAACCTTGTTCCAACACCAGCTGTCCATGTTTGCGTTTCCATTTGAACAATTAGGTGAGCCGTCTGCTGATGCTGGGTGGGGCAAACGTGAACTATCGCACAGAGGTCCTCAACAACGCTCCAGTGCTTTGCGTCCAGTGCCACCTTGGTCACCAGGAAATTGCCTCTCTGCTGCTGGAGTTTGGTGCCAGCGTGGATGTGGTGTCTGAAGCTGGCATGAGTCCACTCTGCTTCTCGGCTGCTGCGGGACACCTGGGCCTAGTCATGCTGCTCTGCAAAAGGGGGGCCAAGGTAAGGACAATGCTTTGTTTTTAACCACTTCCATAAATAAAGATGGGTTAGGAATCTTTACACCTGAGGTGTCGTTTGCCTCCCAAAGAAAACCAAGAATCTCATGTGTCTGTTAGGTTGACCATGTGGATAAGAGTGGGCAGTGTGCGCTGGTCCACGCTGCTCTTCGAGGGCACCCAGAGATTATCCAGTACCTGCTGGAGCTGGACTGGAGTGCTGAGGGGCAGCAGCAGGACTGTGCTCTGAAGAACAAAGCTCTACAGCAGGCTTTGATAGCAGCCTGCAGCATGGGACACACACAGGTAAAACCCAGGCAAGGTGTTTTATATCGTAAAGGTCCAGTGTGTAAGATTTGGTGACATCTAACTGCGAGACTGTAGACTGTAACCTCCCTTTCGTGTCACGGAACTACGGTGGTCCTTGCATACCAGAAAGGAGGTCCTTCTCCTTCATTTACACTGTTAGCTCTTACCTGACTTGACCTTTGATGAGACATTAACTGACAACGGACACTGACTTTTATTGCTCAGCTGCACAGAATCCTGTCTATCCTGTGTGTTTTCACAACAAAGAGCTCAGAGGGGACAGAACCACACAGGCACTCAGCCGTCTGTAGTGATGATTTAAAAGTTTGAACTGCTATTTGGCCTTGTAGGTTTGAAAGCAGTATTCCAAAGTGTCTTTAGCTGCCCAGGTGCCATTCAGGCTCAAGGTTTGTTTTGGCCTTTTCTTTAGGTGACGAAGAAAAACACAACTGGGCCAAGCTCGGCAGTTAAGCCACATATGAGGACACTCGTTAAAAATGAAGCATTAATCAGATTCTGATCAGATCAGTTCTCAACTCCTAACCCTATAGAGTGTTTCAGGGACCATCAGGAGTGAAGTCTGCTCTGATTAATTGGTAATAATTAGCTTAGGTAGCACTATCTGACCTTTGTGGTTTTGCATGTTTCATAACCTTGTAAAGCTTCATTTGGTATCTCGTGCTGAAACAGTATGCCATTAATCTAAGTTTCTTTTTTTGGCAGGTTGTGAGCAGCTTACTGGCTTTGAGTAATGACCATGCTGTGCAAATTGATGGCCATGACACTCTGTGGGGAGAGACAGGTATGTTTTCATCTATCTCTCTTTTTTTTTTTTGCATTACATGGCTCTCCTGTAATAGCACATGCCAGTTTAGCATTCTGGGCCACACAGCTGTAACAGCATGCTGCAGTGGGAAGGACTTGTATCTTTCTCCTGCACAGAAATGCTCTCAGCGAAACTGGCTCTTCAAACTTCTCCTGTACTTTACTTTCTGCTAAAAGCATTACTTACTGTGGTCATGTGGGTTTCTACCTCGTGTTTGGTCAACACAGCATTTCCTCAGAAAGTAATTTTCCAGCTTGCCGCTGGATTTCAGCTTCACTATCCCTGTGGTGCTTTATGTTAGATACTGCCAAGAGTTTGGGCATTTTGAAGTTGCTCCAACATCTGTTGTATGCATTGTTACTCATATTTAGGTATAGAAGGGCTGTTGCTGCCACAACTTTGCTTGAAATCATAGACCAATTTAACTTTAATCTTTACAGTTTGATATTAGTGAAACCCTTTTTCCTGAAAAGGTTTCAGGGACTTCTGGGAAGTTTGCCTTTTGCCTTAATGAAAGCAGCCGTAAGCAACTACTTGACCTTAAAATAGCAGCTTGAAAGTCATTTTGATGGGTCATTCCCACTCTGCATCTAAACCTTAAAATGTGTGTGTTTGTTACGGCGTCAGCTTGTCTTTGCAAAAGTTGCTTTATAGTCATGTTGGAAAGTGAGAGACTGTGTCTGCCAGTCAGTGGATGTTGTTTATGGCCAAAAAGCCCTTTGAGATTGATTGAGGTTATGGTTCAAACAGGCATGTGGAGCAGCAGGGAGCAATATGAAGCCTAAAACAGTCACATGACAACTGAACAATGTAAAAGACAGAAATATGTTGTTTGACAGAACTTCCACAGCTGAATCCACATTTTCAGTATCTTTGTATTTTGTTTTTTTGACATACTTTTTTTTTTTTTGTATGTAACTGCACATTGTACTCATTATCAATCACTAATGTGCTTTTTGGTTGTTGCCACAAATATTTGTGATACATAGACACATGTGTGCAGCGTTAGAGTTTCAATATTGTTTTTCTCTTTTTTGAAGAAGGATGTTGTTGAAGCTGTTGCCTCTCATCTTCACTGTGCGTTTTTATGCCCAGTTGCTGACAGTCAAGTGATCTAGAGCTATAAATGTTCAAATTGCTCCACAGTGTCTGATGCTTTTTTTGCTGCACAATCATACCAGACAAGATTAAAAAAGAAAGACAAAAAAAAAAAATTATCATAACGGTCTGTCTCGGTTGTACGCCAGCAGCATTTGACACTAAAAGTTTGGTGCTGCAGGAATGTAGGCTAGGCCGTTAGCGGAGAGACTATCCACAGTGTGGCTAACTCGTGCCTGTGCCATGTTTAAAAAAAAACATTGAAGTACAATCCTGTCACAAAGAATCTTTCATTTAAAATATATCTCTGTGGATCTGCTGTTCTGTTTCCACTTCTGTTTTTATGGTGCAAAATAAAAACATCAACATATTTCACTTCTCTAAAACTTTGGTCCATAATGCTGAGGGTAGGGTTACCGTGTTTTATTACACAGGACATCCTAAGTTTGAATAAAAAAATGAATAGCCCCGTTCAGAACAGCATGTGTCCCATTTTCAAAATAGAAAAGTGTGTGTGTGTGTGTGTGTGTGTGTGTGTGCTGTACACAGGGGCAGTTACTGGCCCAGGTGAGGGCAGGACATCAGAGGTCTCCCTGTAGATTTGTTTGGCTTTGGTACCAGCAGGTGCACACACTGCACAGCGAAGTTGACTGGAGTTTAGTGAACATTAGCATGGTGGAAAACATGTGTGAGAACGATGAGGAGCTTGGGACGTCAGCCGCTGGCCCTGCTCCAAAAAAGAAAAGACTGTGTTCCTGCATTAAAGCGTGGGAACAAAAGTTTGATTGGGTTAAACTCGTTAGTGGTGATTCAAGACACATAAGTTACGCACTACAAGTTTTAAGATAATGGGAGTGGTCTACTGTGTCCATCCCCCCTTTATCTTTACATGACGTTTCACTGGTAACATCCTCAGATTTGGTACAAATGTTGACTTTGACTCAAAAGTTAAACTCGTAGATGTTGGTGGTCCAAGGTCAAGGTCACCGTGACCTCAATAAACATATTATATGACCCTGGACAGACATGGTTATGTGATTTGCATGAATTATGTAAAGTCCTTTGCGCTCTAGAATGTGTCAATTCTGAATTTGTACTTATACAAATACCCAAGGTCTTTTCCCTTGTTCAGAGAAACCGAGGCAGTTATTTGTGTTCAGTCGCCTGGGGGGGAAAAAAGGATTCACTTCATCGCAGAACTGCATATAATTAAACCAATATTCGGTTTGTCATTTTTGAATGCCACTTCTCCTTGTGCTTTATTTATCGGTGTGTTGAAAAAATATTCCTCCATCCAGACTATGATTATGCTTGTAAACAAGAGAAAACTTTTATCTTAAGAGTTTTGCATTAATTTTTCCATCTTTCAACGTGGAAGACTGAATTTCAATTTTGTTTCGTAGAGGTAAAGACGCAGTAAAGTATGTCTGTGTGCTCTGTATTTAACGCACGTATTCTGTCATCCAACATCTGCTTCATCTCCAGGCCAAACCCGCCTCCCATTTTACAAATCACATCCTCAGCCTCTGCTGCTCTTCAGAAGTCGCCCGCAACCTTTTGTAAATTACATTTTTTGTCAATTATTGAATTGGACGTCACTGAGTTGTCCATGGATTTCATCCTGGAGAAAATATTAAGCCCCTAAGCATTTATAACATTAAGAAGACTTACTATAAAATCTGAAGCTATATTAATAAATTTCTATAACTGTAACTTTATTTAAGTTAACCTTCTCCATCTTTGTTGGACGAGGGGAGCAGGCGGATGAGAGCAGAGTCCAGACTGATATATTGTAGTGATAAAATATCGCAGGAACGTTGCAATGCTGTGGTATAAAGAAATGTGTTGTGGAGATAAGCTGGGAGAACTTAAAGATATATGACATCTCTCCATTAAAATATTTTTTGTGCTTTCATATGTCAAAACATTTCCAGCTGTCTTAACAGCCACGGAAATTCCGGTTTCTCATCACGGTAATGGACCGTTTCATTATTGATCGTCATTCCGTCTCTGCTTTAACGGAAACACACCGTGGAACCAAATGAGACAAGACTACAATTCCCCTGGTGGCAGAATTTACCTACTGTGTGTGTGTGTGTGTGTGTGGGGGTGTTTAGATTAGCTTAAAAAACTTAAAATAAAATGAGTCACATAAAAGGGGAGTTACTTTTCAGCAGCCAGCACAAAGTGTTCATTGTCTCACAGGACCATCCCAGGTTCTGCTCCCATGGGCACAAACACAGACTAAGTTTAGCCACTTAAGAGTCATTGTACTCCACTGTGCTGCGTTTGAGGATATCCATATTTTGAGCAGATGGAGGGTGGGGTTGTTGTTCGGATCTGCTGAATGTTCATCCAGATGGATGATGTCAGACAGATATGGAGGCTCAGCAGCTCCTTAAATCTCTGAGGTGAATGTGAGAGCAGGGCTGTTTTGGTTCTTATAGTCTCGCTTGCTGTGTTTGGACAAACAGCGCTCACTTAAAACCGAGCCATCTGCTGCCGTCGTACATCAGCAGCCGCTGATTCACTGTAAGCTTTGAGCAAGAATCTCTCTTTGTTTTGTTTGTGTGCTTAGATACTGCTAGATAGAAATGAACAACCCCCTCTTTTTATTGTTTATAAACAGATTAGACACAGCTAATTTTTGTCAGAAAAAGCTATGAAATACAAACAAGGGTGGGTGTTAAACAATTGTTTGATGATGTTGTCTAATGTTTGTGTGACGATGCGTAAAATGACTGAATTCTCATCGTTCTGTTCAAGACGTCAGGAGCTTGAGGCAGGAATTTAATGAGTTTAATAAGCATAACATAATTGTCTGGTTTTTAACTTAATTAGGCCTGCATTTGTTTTTATCTCATCTTCTCTGGGAAAACTAAGAAGGATTCTGTGATTTCCCTTTTTTCCTTTTCACATATGTGTTGCTTCTAAAGACTCGCTCATGAACAGCACAAGTCTCAGTGTACTGTACACTGCATGTTATCATGTTCACTTGTGTTGTTGAGTGGAATATTTCAAATTCCACTCTTATCACCACTTTCCTGTGTGCTTACCTTGTTTCTGTGTGTGTATCCTCTGTTCTCTCCTTTCTTTAGCCTTGACAGCTGCAGCAGGCCGAGGGAAGACGGAGGTGTGCAGTTTCCTGATGGAGCAGGGCGCAGTGGTACAGCAGGTCAACCGACGGGGGGTGTCTCCTCTATTCTGTGCCGTCAGACAGGGGCACTGGCAGGTGAGTGATGCGGAGAGACCTGGAGAAACTATCCCTCTTTATTCCAAACAACATTTTTCCTTTTCAAAACAAACTGTGGTACTTATCTGCACCCTTAGAAATAACTGAGCACTAACTGTTTGTCAACTTGGGGTTGCGGTCACTGCTAAATGACCAAACCAAACCTCTAAACTAAACACTCGTGTTTATCGTCTGTTAATCAACTGTTTTTGGCTGTTTGCTAGATTGCAGAGCTGCTGTTGCAGCGAGGTGCTGACATTAACGTCAGTGACAAACAAGGCAGGACCCTGCTGATGGTGGCTGCCTGTGAGGGTCACCTGAGCACCGTCGAGTTTCTTATTTCCAAAGGTGAGCTACAAGGACATCACCAATACCACACAAACACTGATAGACACGAGACTAACGATGGGTGTTGTCTATTGACAATAAATTATTTGTAATGAGTTACTATGACGGGATCTTGCAAGATGCCTGCCTTAGCCGATCCACACTCTGCTCCGGTAGGTGGCGATAAAGCATCTGTAAATTGATTTGCCAACTGTCAATCCACAACCCACAGAAGAAGAAGCTGTTTCCTGTTTACCTTGTTGCCATAACAGATGCTTAACAGCTGCTGTCATGACAAAGTGTGAACACAAAATAACAATAGAAGATTCATGGACACTTAAATAAGTAATTTTTTGTGTGGTAGTTTTTCCAATGCTGATGTTCATGTTTTTTTCATTCTGTTTTAGAACAATTTTATTATTTATTTTAGTCATATTCTATATATTTTGTCAGTGAAGTTTTCTTAAAAAATGTGTAAAAACCAAGTCTTGTGTGTCCTTTGTGAACAGAGCTCAATGTCTCGTCACTGAATGACCGTTAAGATGTGCCACTTTCGGGGGGGTTCCCATACAACATTAGTACAATGTCAAAACATCACATCACCAAGACATAATTATGTGACTGAACACAGTGAGAAGATGCATTACATGAAAGCTTTAGCTCACAGTAAATGAAGGATCCTGTATTCATAAAGGTTATACATTCACATATCCATGACAATGACAGTTGGTGAGAATAATGAAATTGTTGTATAAAAGTATTGTTTGTCTTGTAGGTGCATCCTTAACATCGATGGACAAGGAGGGACTGATGCCCCTGAGCTGGGCATGTTTAAAAGGACAAAAGAATGTAGTGCAGTATTTGGTGGAGAAAGGCGCCGTCATTGACCACACGGACAAAAACGGACGGACGCCGCTGGACCTTGCTGCCTTTTATGGCGATGCCGAGATTGTGAGTAAAAGTAGTGGAGAGTTTGTGGAAAACATCCCATCTCGTAGTAGCGCTCACATGCCTGACACATAGTTTGTTTAGCTTTGAATGAGAGTGTCCCTGTTCTCTCATTGAGCACAGGTCGTTCCACATTAGCCTCGCCCTCGACTCTCACACACACACACACGGTGTGTTTTTAACTCGCTCGTGCTCTCGTGTAGGTCCAGTACTTGGTGGAAAGAGGAGCAGTGATCGAGCATGTTGACCACAGTGGGATGAGGCCACTGGACCGAGCCATAGGCTGCAGGAACACGTCGGTGGTGGTGACTCTGCTGAAGAAAGGGGCCAAGCTGGGTAAGAAGACGACTTTGTGTACTTTAATTACTCTCAGTAATTAGTTTGGTTACTGAGTATGTTTGTGTCTCACCTGCTTAGTGTGTTCATGGTACTAAAAAGACATTATGTGGAAGGTTGTAAAGGAAAACAAACAAACACTGTGACTGTTTCCATTACTGCTTTTCCCCCTCACTGTTCTGCTTGTGTCTTTGCACACTTTGTCTATTTAACTTGTCGGTGTGTGTGTCCATCCTCATGTGCTCCTCAGCTAATTTAAGCATGTGTCTTATCACCTAAATGACATTCATAGAGGAGATCGACTCCATGGCTTATCTGCAGTGCACTCTGCTGTCCTAGAAAACTAATAAATTAGCAGCATGTTGGACCTTTAAATTTTCCTTTCAGCACAGTTAAGTCTGCATGTGTTTAGAGCTGAAAATACAAGGCCATTTGAATTTGAGTGACACATAATTGCACATTGGCACGCCACATTTTCATTCCACCATAAGTGACTGCTCTTGTTGTCAAACCTATTTTCTCCTCACTCTCTCCATTCTAACTCTTTCTTAACTGCTTTCAATAAACTAAGGCTACCGAACGTCGCCTTACGATCGATCAGGTACAATCTTTAGGTAACTTTGCCTTGTACCAATTTCCAGAGAATACAGTGACCATGTGTTGGGAACAATGACAAGCACTTGACCCAATCTGTCTTGACTTGTGTCCTTCCCCTTTCCACCTACAGGGAATGCTGCTTGGGCCATGGCTACTTCCAAACCTGATATTCTGATCATTCTGCTTCAGAAGCTGATGGAGGAGGGAAACCTACTGTACAAGGTAATGTGCAATCATTCCCTTTCCTGCAGTGTATTAATGTTCCATATTTCCAAGCTGCTCTGCTGTAAAATTGTAGTCAGAGTAGTGTAAAGGTGTGAGTGTGAGTGTCTGTGGAACAATTTGTGGTTAGAATGAGATCAAGGTCTTTGGCAGTGTGGTGAGTTGGAGGGCTGTGAACCCGCTGCAGTGCAAAGGAGTGAATCAGCGATAGGAAGTCTGAAGAGCAGGGACTGTCTAAGTGGACGTTCATATCACCGAGGACAATAGTTACGAGCAGGCCTAGGGGGAAACCTGATCGCACGAAGACTAAGGAGACTCCCTCTTCCAAACTCCCAAGAAACCACATCATTTCAAAGGTTTATTAAAACCAAGTAGAAAATGTCTGCTGGCAGTGTGGCTGTGAGTGGTTTGAGTGAGTCCACTGCTGCTGGGGTGTTCAGGCCTCTTCTCTGGATTCCACCTGTGCAGGAACAATCAGCTCCCAGGATCCACCTAGACTCACTCACACATGTCATTCAGTCAAACAGGCACACCTCCAACCCATCTCACACGCACATGCAGACACTTACACACAACGGAAAGAAGCAGTCGCAACAACATTCAGGTTCACACAAGAAGGGCTGAACACGGGGCTGACGCTCCAGGCTCAGCCCCTTTTTACAATGCCACGCTAATTGGACAAGGCTGTTCACGTGTTTACTGATTGCACCCAGCTGAGACCGCCCACAAGGGGAGTGATTAGCCAATCACAGCCCTATTTTCTCTTTGACACTTTCACACATCCAGTCGTTCTACTGGTTGGTTTCACCTACTGATGGCTTTCAGGTGTTTTAACTCCAGTAACGCCACATTACATTTTCGCTACACCCCAAAAAAAATGTTTTTGGAAAACATTTACCAGTTGCATCCCTAAGTACGGACACAAAGACAAAACACTGCACAATATAGTAACAGTGCTAAAGGGGATATTCTTTACCAGGCCAGCTCAAAAGGAGTCAGTATCAATGCCTGACACTAAACAGACATGATCATGTCATGCCAGAGTGTGTGTGTGTGCGTGGGCTCAGGCCAGACAGCAGCTACTATCTGATGCATTCTCTTGCTGTGCTTTTCTCCCCTTACAATTTCTCTCTGGCTTCATCCTCTTCCTCACTGTGTCTCCTTCAGAAAGGGAAGATGAAAGAGGCAGCCCAGAGGTACCAGTACGCCCTGAGGAAGTTTCCTAGAGAAGGCTTTGGTGATGACCTGAAGGCCTTTAAAGACCTCAGGGTGTCCCTGTACCTCAACCTCTCCCGCTGTCGCAGAAAAACAAACGTAAGGCTCTAAAGAGACACCGCACTTTTTTTCCCCTTTGTCTTTCCACCAAGTTTTTCCCATTACAGAGTATAAGATTAAGACTCACATGTGAGATGATTTGAACATGTGTGGGCAGAGAAGCTCACCAGTGTTCACATGGTTAGAGTGGACATGTGGGGAACCATACCTCAAATCTTCTTGTGTATATTTTGTCAGAAACTACTGTTGTTGATTTTCTTTTTTCCTGATTTTTCTTTTTATTCTATTGAATCTTCCATAGCCACACACAGCACCTTACCTCCTGAGTTTTCTTTTTAATTTTTAATTGTTTAACATTTGGGCTGACCGGGTTTTAGAGACTACTATTTCGTTCCCACCTCATGTCCTAATGTTTGTTGGAATGACAAAAAAGACATCTTGAATTCTGAATATTGAATTTTGTCTGCTAAAACAGTTCAGTAGTTTTAGTCTTAACAAACCAGCTGTTAATCTCATAACTAACTGTCAAGTGCCTGGTCAGTAACAACACTTCACCAGGTTTTACCCCCTTACACAGTTTTGGAGAAATTGTTAAATGAAACCACTACTTAGTACCTGTAAACTACTGTGACACAAAGCTGACAGGATGAAGGTTGTACTTTAATACATATGTATTAAAATAACTGTATGTAAGAAATCAATCATATTAAATCACAAAATTACTATGATATCATTTTTAAAATTGATTTTCAGCCCCAGTCGTGTGGACTGTCTCCAAGTCCCCCCACAGTTCAAAAACATGCAGATTTGGGGATTAAAACTTATGTTTTCTTCCTGCTGCCAAGGCAAGAGTGCTAACCACTACACCAACCATGAGGCCCACTACAAACTGAACCTCTATTTTCAAGTTGTGACTATACTGGCTGTAGCAATGAAGCCAGTATTTACATGTTTCCTTAATCACTGATGTGATATCATGGTCATTTTTCTGACTTAATATGATTTCTTGCATACGATTCCTTTAATGCTTATTATTTATTAAAGTAAAACCTTCGTCCTGTCTGCTTTGTGTCACAGATATTTAAGGCATCAAGTCGTGGTTTCATTTATTTTTGAAATGGGATTGAAGCTTTAAACACGAGTGGTTATAGTTTTACATAAACAGCCCCTTTAAAAAACGAATGTGAGCAAACCTGATTCTTCTATTTTAGCGATGATAAAGGGTGTGACTGTCAAGTGGTTTCAGATAATTCATTCATTCTCATTTTGTAGGATTTTGGAATGGCTGAAGAGTTTGCAACAAAAGCACTGGAGCTGAAACCCAAATCCTACGAGGCCTTCTATGCTCGCGCGAGAGCTAAAAGAAGCAGCAGGTAAACTATTCAGTGCTGCAACAAACCTCTACATGCTACTGCTGGTAGTGGAAAATGACTTTGAGATCTGGTAACCACGTCATCCTCTCATTCTCTCCTCCGTCTGCAGGCAGTTTACAGCAGCCCTGGCTGATCTGCACGAAGCAGCCAAGCTGTGCCCCAATAACCGAGAGATCCGTCGTCTGCTGGCTCGAGTAGAGGAGGAGTGCAAACAGATGCAGCGCATGCAGACCAAAGGAGGCCTCAGCGGGGCTGCAGCTGCTTCCAGCCAGGCATCGGGAGGCCACGAGTCCGACCAGGAGCAGGACGAAGGACAGGAGGAACTCTCTGAGCAAAGCCTTGCCAGGAGTGTAGAAGGACAAAGAGACATTTTGGTGGAGGAGGAGGACGAGGAGGAGGAGGAGGAGGAGGTGGCAGCAGTGGCGGCAGCCTCGCAGCATGCCAGAGCAGCTGAAGCCTGCTGGTCACAGAATAATTCTTCTTACAACAGAGTCTTGCCCTCCGAGTCTGTCAGCAACAGTGTGGGACATCAGAGTCAGAGTTTGAACCCCTGCTCACCCCCGGGACCAAGCAGGCTTCCCCCTCACAGGTATCCCCGAGAGCACAGGGAGGCTCTGGCCCAGCAGGGCCTTGTTCTGCAGCCGACCAGGCAGGCCCAGATAGTCAAGACCAACCAGCATATGAGCTCCATGCAGGCTGGGGCTGTGGGCGGCCGCTCGGGAGGCTCAAAGTCTCAGTATGCTCCGTCCAGTCCCTTACCCAGCCGACACATGTCCAGCATGCTGAAGCCGGGACCAGGCATCGACATCAGTCCCCTGCCTCTCCCCGCTGACGAGCCCGTGTACGGGAACCGCATGTCGCTCGCGGCTGCCGCCATCTCGATGGGTCACAGTTATGAAAACGAAATCCTACATTCATCCTCTTACACGTCCTGCAGCAGCAGCAGCTCCAAGGGTGTGGGGCAAGACAGACTGTCTGCTCACTCGGTATCCTCTCTGGACGCGCTGGCCTGCTCTGGTCCTGGACTCCAGGCGAACCACAGCGACACAGGGAAGGAAGGGGTGTGCGGTGCAGTAGGACTGCACGGAGCGGGGAGCAGCGGCAGCATGCACGTGTCCAGTTCCACCAGCAGCCTGGCGTCCAGCAGCAGTCTGTCAGACAGCGGCAAGCTGGGACCTGACGTCCGCACTAAGACAAAGCACAGCCAGCAGGGCGGCGCTGCAGCAGAGTATAAACCCAGACCCTTCATGGGCATAACTGACAAGAAGGCTCGCTTTCATCAGCAACAGCAGCTCGGCTTACCGAGTCTCCAGAGCCTTCCGTCTGCCGGTCGCAGCTGGATGAATCACTCCTCTGACGGCGTGGGGTGTCACAACATGTCCGCACTGGGACTGCAACCCGTCGACTGCGAGATTCCTTACGCCAAAACAGTGAGCACTTACCAGGAGCAGCACAAACCACCAGCGCCTCAGGGTGCGATGAGTAGCTTACAGAACGGCATGCATGCCAAGGAATTCGCTGAGAAATTCTGCCAAGCCGCCAACTGTTACAAAGAGTCCAAGCCAGCGCTGGCGATGCCGCACACTTACATGGACAGTAAGCCCAAGCAGCCCGGCTTAGTCCGAGATAATCCTGCCATTCATGTAGCTTCAATGAAACCAAAGCGATCTTTTATAGAGTCGAACGTGTAGAGATGTTTTGTTTTGTCTCTCTCACAGTCCACAACGCACACACTAGACTAGCAAAAATCTGACGTGAGAAGGAGTTGTAATTTCTTCTTTTTTTTGCCCCTCCCCTTGTAAGAAATACAGTATGCAAGCCGTTTGTTTTCAGGCGGTGTGCGGCGAGCGTACCGACGGCTCCAGATTCCTCTCCTCCCGCCCCCCGTTGCTTGTGGACGTCGGATTGATTCTCGACACGCGTTCGCCATCGTTCAGCCAAGCTGGAGGCATTGCACTGAAGAAGTATTCGGACGTGTTCTGTACAGTCCTCACCAAAAGGAAAAAACGGTGACAGTGAGCACTTTATATACAGTTACGCCGCTTAGTCAACATACTCAGTTACAGCTTAATGTTATTACAGACGAGTTTTGAACTGTGTTCATATACGTCCATGGTGCTGAGAGAAGGAAGGAAAGGAAGAAGAAGAAGAAGAAAGTCCTCAGTGAAGGTCGAAGAAAGTCTAAAGACGGGCATTCCTGTGTTTTACGAAGGATGTTCTAGATCCTCGTGTATATTGTATAAATATGTACTTTTCCCCCCTTCTTTTCAGTGGAGGTCCGTGTTAAGTGTATTGACAAAGTTCAGAGTTGTGTATTTTGAGTTTTATGCACAATGTTGTTCAAATGGTGTTAAAAAGGTTCTTAAAAAAAGAAAAAGAAAGAATTTGTTAAATATGTTTGTACATTATATGAATCTCCATTAACATTCAGCTGAAGTCCTTCCTGTACCTGCTTGTTGTTGCAGTCCTAGTTTAATTTATTTACAGCGCCAATGGCTTGGTTAATTGTAAAAGCAATATATTTTATATAGTTATTTTTGCACAGCTACTAAGTCATTTTATGATTCTCAGTTACATTGAGTTTTAAGTGCATGCTACAGTTGCAGTTTATATTACAGAGTTAAAAAGAAAAGAAGAAAATCTATAAAAAAACAGAAATGGTTTGGGGGTACAGTGCCATCGCCTCTATTTTAATATGTACATTAAACGCAATTGTTTTACATGTTGTTCAGTATTGTGAGCTTTATTAGCTGTGATCACATACTGTAAGAGGACATCACCGTCATAGGAGAGAGAAATAAAAAACCCTCTGAGAAGAAAAACAAGCAGGTCTGCGCTGATTTTTGCTCTAAACATTTCACCGTGAGGCAGAACAGAGGCTGCAGGTGCTCATTACACTCTATGTCACTGTGGATTTTTATTCCTTTTAAACGTGAGGTACAGTGTTTACGCCTTGTTGTACATTTGAAAAAAAAACCCATCATCATTGTGCCAGAAGACATTGTAAAAGAAGGACTCAGTAATATCAATAATATAAATTAAATAAACACCACTAGTGCAAGAATGTTCATAAATTAAAATGTTCATGTTTCTTATATTTCATAAGTGAGTTTATGAAGCTTTGTGTGAACAGCTGTCACTGTGTTTACATTTGGTATAATCTAGACTGGAGCCAGTTTAACATTAGCAACCATAAATGCTTAACGTTGACAGTGATATCTTTACAATGTTTAAAGGGAATTCTTTTCAAATTTGGCACAAATGTTCACCTGGACTCAAGGATGAAGTGATTAGCTGTTGATAGTTGCGTTACATTATGTGACTTTCTTGTTATTTTAAGAACTTCTCAGAAGACTTGGCACAAATGTCCCAGTTTAACTGCTAACTCACTTTTGGTCACTAGGTTGTAATTCTATTTAAATAAACTGTAATTATTTATTCGAGTAAATAAAAACTTACTACATTACTACAGCACATACACTAGTAAGTGATAGTAAATAAAACAAGTTTTTACTCTCATCCGAAAGCTTGAATTAAGGTCATTTTGTCAATCCTGAACTGAACTTTCTACTACAGTGATTAGTTATTTAATTGAAATAATTAGGGGTGGGTCAAATATCGATATGTTAACATGTATATGTATATATAGAGATATGTATATACAAATAAATTAAGGCACTATAAAGTAAACAGTCCCAGTCACTTGTCCGGCATCTCTACTTCACGTCTCCTCATGGTGGCGCTGCTTGAATGAACAAGGAGTTCACAGAAGGATAATGATGGAGAAAGCTACGTTAGTGGATGCTCCGCCCACGTTCAATACATAGACTTTAGGCACTTTGTTCTCTACGTTGTGAATAAATAGAGAACTGCACTTTTAACTTTGTATCGCTATATGATTGTATGGTGATATTATTGGTATCATGGACCACGTATCATATCGTGAGATACCCTGTGATTCCCAACCCTAGTAATATTAAGTAGGAATAAGTACCTGTTCAGTGGATTCTGACAAACACTAAAACGAGTAGCTGCTGCTGCTGCTGCTGCTGCTTACAGGCTCGACTGCCATCGTGCTATTGCCATCTTCAGCGACCTGTTGGGCGTGAGAAGTGTAGTCTGTAGGAGCAGATTCGTCATGGGGCTGGTTCTGTTCTTTCCTCTGATCCAGCTCTCGATGGATTCTCGCTCGTAGGAATAACCGTCTGTGTAGACACACATTTAGACACTTTAAATATGCAGACATAATGATGTATATAGAGAAAAAAAACCAATATGATTTTGTTAATTTTTTCCTTCTGTTTTACCTGCAGCAATGACTGGATCCTTCATCAGCTCTCTCGTGATTGGACACAGAAACTCATCCGGAGCCTCAGAGTCGCTGTGCTCTGCCTTCAAGGCCTGGATCTTCCTCAGGAGACGACCGCGGAGGCCCACCGACTCTGGGAAACCAACACGGTGTTGTTCAGTATTCTGTTCACACGCACGCACAGCAATCCCTTATAACACTTTATTTGAGCGAAAGTGTCTGCATACATTTACCTGATTGGTAGTTCATATAAAGCAAGTGAGCGGCACGCTGTGATAATGTAATTCCACTGGGAAGCAAAACCTTCAGTGTTCTTCAGTGAAACACTTGACAGACTGACTCGCTCTGGTTTTCTCTGCTCTCGCCAGATAAAACAAAGGAGGAATACAAATGGACTTTTTCCCTCTGCTCAATCTGTCTCTGAGAGACAACGAGCCAAACACACTCACTGTGCACCGATGGCTTCACAACACACTCAAACTGTCCCCACACACACACACGAGGAGATTACACAGCTTGTTGTTTAAATGTGTATGTATGTATGTACATATACACATATATATATATACACTGTATAAACATATATGGATAAAGACGTATATAATTACACATGCATATGTGTATATACACACATACATATATACATACATACGTATATATATATATATATACACACACACATACATACATATATATATATATACACACACATACATATATGCACAAACGCATATATACATATACACATACATAATTATATATATTTACACACTAAACATCTTATGAGTTTTAAAGCTTCAAACAAACGTCTCCTACAGTCAAATCATTGTGAAATGAGTTCACACAAAGCTGTTCAAGCCCGTCAGCTCCACATGACTCGCTCTGTGTTTGTCAGTGTTCGGTTTTCATGTTTCCTGTGCTGCACACAAAGTGATGCATTTTGCGTCATGACTAATAGAGACAAGGCGACTGAAGTACAACAGCTACAGTGCTAGTAAAGCATGACGGCTGCATACGGCTGGACTGCGGCTGAAAACACCAAGAAGACACCCATGAAAAGTTAAATCCGACATCAAGTGCGTAGAGTTTGCGTGACTGAATGTCAAGTGCAGGGGAATTGTGTTTGAGCTGCAGTGAGATAAGTCAGTGGTTCATATGTGCTGATTAAAGTAATAAGACATTTTTATGTCAGAGTTATGACTGGAGAAATGAAGACCAAAGAGAGATGAGCGATGGGTTACAGTTGCCTTCTGAAGACGAGATGTAATCCAACACATCTGGGGGGGAAATGTCTGGCTAGATTTTGCATGGAATTATTCACTCTCGCAACAGAATGAACACATTATTCCTCCCTTGTGTTTTGATGTCTATAAAGCCACCATTTTGTGCAGAAATGAGGTCCATTCGTAGGACACAGACTGAAGAGATCACCACGGCACATGTGACTGTTGTGTTCATTTTGCACTTGATCAAACGGCAGGAACGAGAGATGAAAGGCAGAGAAACATTCGAGCGCACATCGCATCTCAGAGGCTGTGAACTTTGAACCCTGACATGCTGTATTCATGCTGAAAGTCAAAACAAGCAGATGCAGCAGGGAGGCCTGCTTTCACAATCACAAATAGTTTGGGTCTCGGGGGGGAGAAAATGACTGCTCAAACAAAATCTCTTGACTCAGTCAGAGTCAAACACGCCAGAGCCATTAAACACTCTAATTAATTCAGCAAATGACTCTCGGGGTGGAGCAAAACTAGCAAAACTGCACCGCACAGTTCTGTAGGATCGTAAGATTCCTTTATGGCAGCACGGGCTATTATTACGGCAGAGTCCACTTTACATTTAGATTGATCATTTGAAGACACACCGTGTCCGTCTCCAAAGAGAAACTCTGAATTATATCCAAGAGGATTTTCCCCCTCCTCCTCCTCTCACTGAGAGACTTCATGAATATTTCATGAAGTTAACTGCGTCGGAATCTGATTTGCCGTGTGTGTGTAATTAATCGTGTGTCTATGCACGTGCGAGCGCTTGCACAAACAGCACGCGAGGAAAGTGATAGTTGCTGAATGAATAACAGAGAAGGGGGAGGAAAAAAATAGAGACAGGAAATAAGGTTATCTGCTGTTTCCACTCTCCTCCCCCTGTGGTCATGAATAGACACAGAACAGGGACGGTCATTCTTTAAAACATGCTTTGCATTAGTGTGCAGATCGCAGGGGAAGTGGACTTCATTATCGCTTTCTTTTAAAAACGTGTTTACAGCAAACAAAAGGCGTTTTTTTTTACAGCTGTGATTAAAGTGACACTTCTTGTGCGATTACAGACGAACCAAAGCGGTCGTAACTGTGCATTTACACTGCACTGCAGCACATAAACTGTGTGATACACTCGAAGCTGTGTGTAAATAACAAATCCAAGACAGCACTTCACTTCCCTAAAAACTACCAGCACTGATTATATTAACTTGAAAGCACTTAACCAAGGACACGAAATACAACCCACCGAGTCTGTTATTTTAACGGTAAATAATGAGTTTGTGACAACGTGTGCGCCTCATACATATTCACACGAGTCGTTCTGTTTGTTCCAAATTTGCTTTTCACAGAAACTGTATTCTAACTTTTACATATTTTTATTAATATGCATTTTCCATACCAAATATCTAAAATCATATATATATATATATATATATACACAGTATCTCTAACAGTAAATCAATCAAAGGTGTATTTTAGAGTTGGGATCAAACTTCTCAGGCGTGATTCTGTGATAATCAATATATATTGCAAGACAGGATTTCTCTATTTATTCACAACATAGAGAACAAAGTGCATAGTATTGAACGTGGATGGGCTATGTCTTAACTTAACTTTATCCTGTTGTAAACGCCATCTTCTTTGGCCAAGTAACTTCCACCCAAGTTTCCCTCATTCATTTCATCATTGATTTGACCCGGTAAGTGAAACTAGCAGGGACTGTTTACTTTAGACGCCTTTAAACGCTTCAAAATGTCTGTCTGGACTTTTTTTTTCTTCTTCTTCTTCTTATTTTAACCATAAAAAGGGCTAGACTTCCAGGCAATAACTTTCAATATTTGGTAGTTATTTCCAATTTACTGCATGTTAAAATGGTGTATTAACAACTTAAAATGAAGCAAAACAAAAAGGTTTATTTAGAAAAAACACTGTAGTTGTAGTCCAGATTTTGCCTGTTAAATTTGAACAGTATAAAACATATTTAAAATAAGATTTGTTTGAGTTCTTGTCTCAATGTCCAAAAACAGGCCAAATGGAATGGAAACTTATGTACAGGTGTTTTTCAAACTCTGGTGACAAAGACACTGATTCGCCTGCAACAGCGCGAGTGACATTACCGTAATAACCACATGCTGGCTTTGACTTGCAACTTCTCAGCTTTCAGAAACCGTTGGAATTTTGCCGCGTAATTGTGGTAATGCAAAGTGCGCTTGCGCAAACGTGTCGTCGTTGCGATGCGCTCGGTGTTAAATCAATTATCGCAGTGGGTCGAAATCAATATTTTGACCCACCACTAGTTGATATATGGGAAAAAATGATGACGGTAAAGTAAAAAGCTATAGTCCGCAGTCGTTCAGATGAACTACAGATGAAAACCGGTGGAAACGTTTAGCCTGGTTCCGTCTGAAGGGTTCAACGACAAACACCTCTGGATCTCATTTACACATTATACATGTGTTTACCTCTGCAGGGTAAAATCCTCCCGCTCTCTGCATGAGAGCAAACAATCCTCCTGAGAATGTTGTGTTCTGTTGGAACTTAGGTGTCAAGGTGGGGTAATGATGTTGACTTAAGTGCACAGGGAGCGACTTACAGTGTTGCTGCGTTTACACCGGAGACTGCAGTGAGGTTCTGGTGTCAGTTTGTACAGTGAGACCTTGGACGACCCGGTACGGACTCATGTTATTTTGAGAGGGATTATCAGAGCTTCAAATAAAAGTAGCTTATATCATGTTATTGAATTTGGGCTTGTCATGGTTTATAATGAAAACAGTGAATCCTTTACAAAAACACAGAATCCCAATGTGACTGTATGTGTGTGTGTGTGTGTTTATTGTGCACTAATGTACGTGCCTGTGCTTCACATCCTCACTCACCAATTCCCAGCTCTGCGACAGTTTCCTTACTCAGATGGCCGAGTTCTGGTCCGTCGATGTTGTTGGCTTTGAAGACGCCGACGAGCTCCCCGAGTCCTTCCTCGTGCAACCATGTCTGCACATCCTCCTCCGACCAATCGGCAACCAGCAACCTGAAGTGACCCGGCAACTTCCTTCCTGCGGAACACACAACAGAAAGGGAGGAAGTGCTCTGCTGTGAAACCCCCCGTCTCCTGCAGCAAAACCAACACATTTCCACTGCACTCCACAGAGAAAGGACACACACTCCCTCTGTGCCAGTGGTGGTGTGATAATTAACCTTCCCTCACACACACACACACACAGAGGCATGTGACTGAAAAAAAAAAAAGCAATTTAAACCCAGGGTTGTGTTATTTCAGACTGTGCCAGCGTGCGGCTCATCAACCTTCACGTGACTCCCTGCGATTGAAATGAGCAGCCGTCATTTATCACACGAGCCGGAGATAAACGGGGCCCGTTGTGCGTGTCGGCCTCACTGATGACACCTCACAGCAGCTCCATGGTTACCATTGTCAGCCAGCATGAAGAATAACCCCGAAGACTGGGAGACGCGGCTCATTACGACGCTAACCACATGGAGGGTTCACCTTTAACCTCTTCTACCTCAGATGATTCAAAACATGCATATTTGGTTGCACAAAAGCATCTGCTTGGACAAAAGACAGTTTGATAAGAAAAGCCCTCAAGTTACAACTTGTTCCATGTAGTACGGTGGCCTGGAAGTGCAAAGCAGATCCAAGAACAGATGAACAAAGCTTGAGACAAATTTACAAAATATGAAATACTTTTACAAAAGCCACAGTCCTTATGAAAGGGAATGTACCAAATTTGGCCCATGACCCTAAAGTGTTAAAGTGAGCGGTCAATTCTTTTTTTCTTTTTTAATGACGCAAAATATTTAACATACTATTTAACAAAGAAACTGCCAAGACAAGGCTTGTGAAATTACATTACAATGTTTATGTCAAACATTTGATACAAGAAGTAGTAACAAGCCAAAGTCAGTGGCTCTTATTTTGAAAATATTACCCCTATTCTAGTAATACAAAGCTAAATGCAAGTTGGTGAAGTATTCCTTTAAATATCATGGCTTGCCTGCTATTGGATACTGACTGTTTGACCTGGCTGAGATCGGTCATCATGACCTGAGTCACCGACAGACTGGATAGTAACGCCGGCTCCTCTCCACAGCTCCGTGTAAGAGAATGTGGAGTCTCCCAGTCTACGAGGCTGAGTCACGGAAACACTGAACCAAAAGCATGAAAACCTCAGAGCTTCACTGCAGACTCAGCTCAGGCTGCAGTGTTTCATCACTCAGACGACAGCAGCAGCAGCACAAGCAACGCTTTCTCCACAATCTCCGTTCTTCAAAGCTGTCGGATAAGGCTATTCCCCCAACTGTCAACAAATCCCATGAAAAGACCTGAGAGCCAACAATGAATTTATTCTATTAAGTGCTGCCTGCGCAGCCAGAGCCCAGCGCAGCTCATTCCTTTGTGCTCTCCTGTCCTCACAGTCCAAACTAAAGAGGCAGAACATAACAGCAGGTCGGCTCTCGGTTCATTTCAAAAAACCAGGCTTGAAGATGTACAGTATCTGTTTTCCGCTGCTTCCAAAGGCCTCGTCTACAGACAGATGTTTTCAATCACTCTGGCTGATTAGATCTTCAGTCAGACTGAAGATTGGTGAGAGCTGAGAGTCATTGAAAGTACAGTCACCAAAGTCTGCGCTGAGGGCTATAGTCAAATAATAGATAGGACAATATTCTGCTCTCGTGCTCAAGGAGAAGAGTCGTTCGTCAAATTTTTCCATTATTTTCATCGTCTTAATAGAGGCCAATCTAATAATATAGTGCACAACTTGACAGAGCCTGTTTTCAGAGGAAGGACGCAAACAGAGGCAGAATAAAAACAAAGGTTGCACACAGCAGCTTTAACACTATCACTCCATGTGTTTCTCAAATACTTTTTTTGAAGAAATCCTCCTTATGTCCCGAAAGCCATCAATTTTTATTTATTTTTTTACATTCTCAATTATCAGATGTGTGTATCTCTTCCAATGCTGTAATACAACGATCACGTGTTTCCTTATAGAACAAACTAAACATGTGACAGGAGGGGAGGGACGTATATCGACTGCATCCGTTGCAGTGTAACCTGCTATTGCAACCCTTAGTAAACAATAGGGCTGGAACAATTACTCGATTGATGGACTATTAATTGATTACTATATCAATCGTCAACTATTTTGATAGTGTTTTCTGATTTGTCAGCTTCTTAAATGTGAATATTTTCTGGTTTCTTTGTTTCACGTGACGAACAAACCATTAAAACTGATTAATTTTGCTTTGAGCACAAAACAAGAGGTTTTGAGAAAGACTGTTAACATTATTCTGACATTGAGAAAATCATCGACAGATTTAAGAAACATTTACTGTTCAATAAAAGTTCACTCTGTGACTGGTCCAAACTCACGGACGCCCCGTCACGTCAAATCAAACCTTGGTGGTGGACTGAGTGATCGACACAGCGTTGGCTAAAAATAAAACCCTGCTTTGTGAAATTTCAATCTCTCAATCCCTCTTTGAGAGTGAAATGTTGCTGCGTGATTTGACCTATTATTAAGCACAATAGGAACAAATGGACTTGGTGCAGCACTAAGAGGCAGAAAAATACGAAGCAAGCAATGTCCCTGTGTAGTATATATGTATACTGCTGTTGTAGATGGTATTTATACACATATATTCACTTTTTTAACTTTACATTCCATTCTTATTTATCTTTATCATTTGTATGAATGTGAATTTTCCCCATGGGGATGAATAAAGGTACATCTTATTTTAGTTTGTGTCTTTACACGTGACTGGATATACGGTGGTGTAGTGGTTCGCACTGTTGCCTTGCAGCAAAAGACCCAAGTTTCTCTGGGTCTAAAGGTTAGTTGATCGCTCCAAATTGACCGAAGGTGTGAATGTGTGAATGTTCGTCTCTGTGTGCTGTCCCTGGTGACAGAAAACTGACATTTCATTTTATGTCTCTTCTGTTAATTCTTTTGTTTCGTCTAAGTAAACTGGAACAAATACAATGAAGCTTCCTCTCTCAGCTTCACCAGAAAAGCAGCTTTTCTTTCCTGGATTTCACAAACAAACACTACACACCAACACGACAAGCTCTTAATCACATGCAAAACAAAAAGGACTAAATATAAGCAGCAGGAGAAAGGGCATTCATTCATTTATTGAAACGCGCGCACAAAGACTCGCATTCATGCACGATGGCGCGCAAACAGAACAATTGTGCGGGCAAAACAGAGCAATGTGTTTATTTACCTTGGCACGCCGTCTGACTTGACTCAGCTGCTGTAGGAAAACATAAAAGGGAATATGTTTAATATGTGAAAAGAAAGCAAGACAAGATTAAAGGACAGAGAGGGGGCAAATAAGTCAGATCTCCATTGAGCTGGAATTCACTTTTGTCAACATCAGCCTGACTAATGCAGTTGGGGGGAATCTTCCCTGATGAAACTTCAAGGCCTCCAGACGTCTGACAATTGCACCTTTTTCATTTACTATTCCAAACATTTGCTTTCATGTCGGGCTGGAAGACTCTTTCGCCTCCATAACAACTGCTCTCCGAGGCTCAGAGGTAGTTTCCTCTAGATGCTGCAGCCAGACAGCGATGCCCATGTAAGAGGAGCCCTTCGCCTGCTGGAGATCTCCCAAAACACTCTTTTGGGAGGCCTCGCTGTTCCAAATGGCTTCTGGGCTTTGACTCACAGCTAACAGTCTACTTTAAATAGGGGTGATTGCGTGTGTTTGTAGGCACCAACCCTGAACAATTTGCGGTTAAACATTTACCCGTTGTGCCGTCTCCCTCTCCTATTCTCCAAACTTTCACAGTTCGGTCCATGGAGCCGGTCGCAATCCACGGCTTATTGGGAGACAGAGCTACAGCGGTCACATACCTGCAGCGGGAAGAAAGACGTGACACTTAGAGATAATGGAGCAATGGAGGTGCTGTCACTTTATTTAAAACCAAAGATCATAACCAATGTATTTCGTTGACTAGTTTACTTACATCAGCCAAAACATTTCCAACACTTTATATCCATAGAAGTCCTTATATTTAAGGTAATGGGCCATTTCATCTCAGTCGCCATCTAATGACGTTATTCCACTTGACCGTCTCTGCTTTAAACAAACCCCTTATGAAACGTCAGAGTGAAGAAGAACATATTATATATATATTATATATATTCAGTACTAGTTTACCAGTGTTTTGTCTTGTGCTTTTTCATTTTATTGTGCATTTTGTCATCAATAGATTTTAGCTGCTCAATGACCCTCATTTTCTGCTCTCAAACCCCCAAAAAAAGCACAAACATTGCCTTACTTTTCCACCACATGGTCCCGGCACGACTCGCATCAAGTCGGCACGGCGACTTGCGATAGTACCTGGCAATTTTTTTAGTAGCTGGCGAGCTGAGCTGATACTATGCGTCCAGGAAGAGTCATGAGCGAGACAACATCATGACAACGCCCATGATGCCAAGCCGCTTCCTTACATCAAACTAGGTCTTTTGTTATTGTTTAATTGAGAGAGCCCGAGTGTGCGTTCAAACTTGCACAGGAAGTGATCTAAATTAGAAATCAGGCTTCCTCTTCGAAACATAAATCAGGTCTTAGATCATAAAGTATCTTAACCCTTTTCAAGCACTTCAAAGTGCTCGGTTGGTGTCTGCCTGTGGTGCCACTTCAATGACAGACTGCAAAGCAGAACTGTTGCGTCACCGCACCCAGGGCTTCTGGGAGAAAAGCAATTAGGCAAAAACAACATGTTTTTTTGATAAGAAACGATTATTTTTCCTCCCGTTTATCTGAAAGCTTTTAAGTTTCTCAGCAGCGGACATTTACCTATTGTGCTGCTTCAAAGTGTGGAGCAGGGTTCCCTGGTTCTGTAGACAAAGTGCAAACACAAGACTTAAAACAGGGAACGGGAATGCTCAATCAAGTGCTGAACTGCACTTGATTGTTTGTAAATCTTTCCACAGAAACCAGAAGCAGGACATTTCATGATGGTTCTTTGTGCTCCACTTACCACGTCATGAATCAAAATACTTTTATCCACTGAACTGTTGAGCAAGAAGAGAATTAACAGATTTATTTGCAGAATCCACATGTAGGCATTTGCATTACAGAATAATAAAGTTCATTTACACAAACACGTCATTTCAAATGTGTTCAAACGTGTGAAAATACACTCCTCTTGTGGCTGACTGAGGTAAACAGCAGCACCACAGCTCAGCTGTGGCATCTGATGCAGAATAAGTGGACATTTAAACATCAAGGGAAGACAATAATAAAATATAATACGTTACAAAAACACTGTAAGGTCATATACTGCAGCTAAATAGCTGGAAGTGTGTATTAGCAATGGTTGAAGGAGAAGAAGAAGCAGAAAAATACAAAAACAAAAAGCTGTCTTTTTTATGTTGGTACGATTACCAAATTCAAAATGGCCGACTTCCTGTTGACTTGAGGCCATGGTCACGATGGACTGTTTTTTATTTGTTGGTCTTGGTCTGCACCATGTTTCCACCATATTTTGTGAAATTTGGTGCAACTTTGTTTTGGCATTGTCATACTGTGTTTCACCTTTGGGGGGCGCTACTGAGGCATTTTGCAGCACTTTTTACATATTCCCCTTATTTTCTAAAACATTTTTCGCCAGTTCCGATTTGCGGGCCGATTTTCGTCGTCCGTTTTTACCAACCTTTCGGTTGCAAAACTGTGTGAGTGAACTTGGGCGGCACAGAACGGGACCTTGCACCCCCTCATGCCTGTCAGGGGTGCGAAGTGACCACAATGACCATTGAGTGGCCTTCGACCCTGAAGGCTTCATGTAAATAAATTTAAAACATTTACAAATAGACGCAAGGCAGAAGCCTGCAGTGTGCTATTCCTGCAAACATACTACCATGGTTGCTGTGGTAACTGTACACAGATCAAAGGAAGGTGAGGGCGGCATCTGTCTGGGCAGAAGTCTGCTGCTTGGCTTCACAGTGTGCACCGAACATTTTCGTTTTAGTACTAAAAACTTAGAAAATAATCAGAGCTGATACAATAGTCAGTGCTCATGTGTCTGTGGTGTGGAGCGTGTCTCACTCTCACCCCGAGACGACCAGGTCTCCATCAGAAGAGAGAGCACAAGACAGGACTGGAGCCAAATGGGTGGTGAGCGTGTGAAGGAGCTTCATGGCGAAGGCTGAGAACGAAAAGACAAACGCACACACACGACAAAAGGTCAAAGTTGTGTGTGTGCTATTAACCTCCAGCAATTTTTCCACCTACCTCCCCTCCTAAAAAAAAAAAACAAACAACAAATGTTCAGTCACTCATTGACACACACACACACACACGCGCACACTTCAAACAACAACTTTTTGGGTTTTTTTAATATCACAACCTCTCCTTCTCTTGTCAGCTCAGCGCGCTGCCACCTGCTGACAGCTGCTTAGATATAAAAGCTTTTCATTTTGGGCTAAAGAAGTATTTGAAGTAAAGTAGTCACAGGTGGTGAGTGAGAAAGAAAAATGAACTACAAAACCTGACAAAGTGCAACTGCAGATATTACACTTTCAAACTGATGCTGTGGTGCGACATTATGACTGTGGTTAAACACGGTCGCCATTCACCGTAATAATCTTGGACGGGACTGGAAAATTGTTCCAAATGAACAGACGGCGATCGCAGCTCGACGCTCTTTCCTTTACTTCAGTCAGCTCATCTTGTGAATACAAACAAGGAACAGCTTTGGTGTCATTAGACTCTGGTGCACTGGAATTGTATCCACAATAAAGATAAATATGTATATACCAAGGTTATTACAGTTAAAAGAAAACTAACGATATAACGAAAGCTAAAATTGAAGCATAACTGACTAAAACTGAATTGTGCGTTTACAAAACTAAACTAAACTAAAGCACATTCACTACAGTTTTAGTCTTTGTAATTTCATTACATACATAATCCTTTTGGGTTCATATGAAGTTTATTTTTTTATATAATTTTTCGTTTTGATTTGAGACACCATATTACAAAAAACTAAAAACACTAAAACTAATAAAACACTAAAATTAAGCATTTTCAAAAAAATAACGCTCTGAAAACGAATTAAAACTAATTTATTTTAAAAACAAAGTCAAAACTAAACAAAAACTAAAAACCTTGGTGTATACAGGTCGAAAAAAAATATAGAAAGATAAATATAAACTAATAAAAATAGTACTGAAAGCACAAATGCACACCTTTACACTGTATTGTTGTAAATGATTGTATTCTTGTATTTTTATACTCCTTTGTTTTGCTGTTTATATTGTCTTTCATATTTTATAATTTTTTTATTATACTTTGCTTCTGTTTACACATATTACATTTCATCTCTTATATCCCACGCTATATATTTTAAGGTGAGTGAAAACTGCTGCTGTAATACAAAATCCTTTTTTTCCCCCCCATGGACAAAATGTAATATCCTAAGAGATAAAGAATATAAAGAGAATAAATAGGACATCATTTACGACATGTGGTGCAAAGTAGCGTCCCTGCAGTTACAGACGGACATTTCACTTCTCCACAAAAGAAACATCTGAAAGATTATGGGTCTTTTAAGATGATAAACAAGGACAGACATTCTTCTGAGCTCCTCTCCGACCTTCTTAGAGACAAAAAGAAGAAGAAAAAAAAAAGCAGGTCAGAACACGGGACACGGCTGCGTCGAACAGACGTTTCCACGGCAACACGTCTCAGAACATGCTGTCTTCATAGGCGCGGCAGGAAATTAAGCAGGTTACACAAACTATGAGTGTACACAAAATACAAAATGTTCTTACTGCGTTCGTACGAGGCGTAAATGTCACAGTGGATATACGATTGCTTCCACCACACACACACACACACACCCACACACACACACACACACACAGGGGGGGGGGAGAGAGAGAGACTCTCTGCTGTTTCTGTATTTCAGGAGAATGTCTTAAAGTGATGCATTATTAATGAGTTCAGCTGATTTATTCCACACACACACACACACACACTAATAAAATTCTTCTATTCTGCAGAGAGATTTCAAGGTGAAAGCAGTTGGAAGGCTCTCTTTCTCTCTCCAGTGGGGGAGTGAGGGATTTTCTGTAGATGAGGCACAGGCGGCGCGCGGGGGCCTACCTGCTCCTTCACGCTGGGAAACGATCCATATTTTCAGCTGGCTGTCCTGTCCACAGGAGGCCATTCGGAACTCCAGACAGCAGCCGACTGCACAACCAAAAACAGACACAGACTCAGTGTTCAGGCTCGACAGTGTTTACAAATGCAACTAACGATTCTTTTTATGATGGATTAATCTGTCATTATTTTCTCAAATAGTCCGGTAATTGTTTGGTCCATAAAATGTCAGAAAACAGTGTTTTCAATTATTCACTTTTACACACTTTCATTTTCTTTGTCATAATAGGTAGCAAAGAAATATTCACTTCACATTTAAGAAGCTAAAACGATCAGAAATCTTGTTTTAATCATGAAAAAGGCTTCACACCAATTAATTGATTATCAAAATAGCGGACGATCAATTTAGTAGTCGATTAATCGAGTAATTGTTTCAGCTCTAAAACACAAACAAAAACAAACAAACATGAATAAATGCTATGTGATGACAAGCGTTGCAGGCGTCTTTTACACAAATAGTGTTAAAGTTTTCATTAGTTTCTGAGTACAACAGGTTTGTTTATAACCGTCATCTGTCACCACTTAAATGTTTGTTTTTGATGTTTACAGATTCATTTTTGCCTACCAGAAGTAAACACTTTTATTTTGAAATGATGTAAAATATCTTCACAAATGCAGTTAATGCGATATCACAATGGAATATTGTGATATCGTTTAAAGCTAATATCACCCCACACTGAGTGAACAGGTGTTTCGTCCTCACACAGTTGGACTTTTCTTCACTTGACTGCCCCCTACTGACCAGACATGACACTCACGTGACCCCCAGGTCATTTGACCTTCAAACTCCCTGGTTTATAGGATAATAAAAATATCAGAATGATAATATGATTAAAATCTGAATGCACAGTGAAACTGGAGCTTCTACTGCAGACAGGATGAAAAACAGTTAAATTGATTCTAATTTTTAATTATTGATTATTGTCTAGTTCTCTCCATGTGTGCGTGGGTTTTCTCTGGTTTCCTCCCACAGTCCAAAAACATGCAATGTGGGGATTAAGTCAATTGGACACTCTAAATTGACCATAGGTGTGAGTGTGAATGGTTGTTTGTCTCCGTATGTGGCCCTGTGATGGACTGGCAACCTGTCCAGGGTGTGCCCCGCCTTTTGCCCTATGTCAGCTGGGATTGGCACCAGCGACCTCCGCGACCCTCATGTGGAGGATAAAGTGGTAGAAGATGAGTGATTATTTTCTTTAAATTAATTTAGAAAAAGACCCAAACCCTTTATTACATCCCTAAACCTTTTTTTTTGGTACTTTAACTGTTTAAAAGTGCTATTCCACAATAATCACATTTCTCCAACCAACATTAATCCAAAAATATATGATTCACAAATTATGTCAGTGCTAATCGCTAATGACTTGATCAATTCATTTCCCTCATACACGTCTGCTTTGTTGGGATGAAATCTGCTGCCACCGTTTGTGGTTTGACAGAACTCACCCACTCTGAAGCGGGCTGCGGCGCTGCAGCAGGTGACTCCCATGTCGTGAGCGTCCCTCTCCGCATGCAGGAGGCTGATGTTGGCGTCCCACAGTTTGAGGTCTCCGCGGCTGCAGCCGGTCACGAAGAGCTGGCCACACGGAGAAAAGCAGCAAGCCACGACGCTGGCATCGCTCACTGTGCTGCATCTGTGAGGAAGCAAGTTTTGAAATGAATTCAAATGTAGACCGTGAGTCTAATTTCGTGTAGAACTGGATTAGAGATAAAATAAACTTTCAACCTGGTTCATTTATAAAACTATTACAAACAGCATTTTACTTCAAGAACTGAGATTCATCATTAGGACAGAGCAATAATAGAGTCACCAATTAATATTATACAATCAAAGAATGAAGGTAAAACCTAATGAGCTTTGTGGGACATCAAGATATGGCTGAAGCTACATGCAATCTGCACTGTGATGTACTGTAAGTAGTTGTGATGAGAACACAAGCTGGACACACTATTTAAAAAAAGTCCCAGACGTCGGCGTCTTTCCAAGTTTAAAATCTGACCTTCACACTGTTGTGAGGCTGTTTGGTTGTGTTAACATGGAGACGTCATTGTCGATCACATCTCATCCAACACTTCAAGTCTCGTGCTTAGAACAGATCAGTAAATAATACTACTACAAGGCGCCTACCACAAGAGTTGAGTCACATAATTAACCTGCAAAAATGTTGCTGTAAACGCTTAACAGTTTTACTTGTTTTAAAGCAAAATTACCTATTTGTTGAAGTCACATTGTCACAAGTGGACTTTTTCCACAACATACTGTATAATACTGGATATAGTAAACTGATTATCTTTGGATTTTGAACTTTGGCTCTTTGGAAAATGCAGTGACGTCTTCTCTCCATGACGTACGCACGTGTGATCTTGCACAACTGCACCACTCTGCATTTAAACCGTCATAATTTTTATTTCTTTTAGCAGTAGAAATCACTTCTGAAAGGCATATTTTGGCATTCATGTTTTCAGTCATACTCTAACCAGATGCAACCATCTCACTTTCCTGGTGCAACGTTGTTAATATTACTTTTTAAAGAAATAATGTGTAAGTAACTTCACATAAACACACATTCAAGCCAGTGCCAAAGTTTGCAGCATCAGTGTTCCAAACTTATGACTGAGTAACCTTGTAAGGACATACTACAGTAGTTAATATTGTCCAAATAAAAACACTACAGTATCACTGGAGCAGGTAACTGTACCTGCGCAGTGTCTTGCAGGAGAAGTCCCAGAGAGCCACGGTGCCATCGCAGGCTCCAGCCAGCAGCAGAGAGGAGACCGGAGCCAGTGCGCACACTCGGAGTGGACTGCGGCCCGGGTGCTGTAGCACCTCCGCCGCCTCACCTGTGTCCAACCTCCACACGATGATGGATCCGTCTGTGGAGCAGCTGAGCAGGAAGCGACCACAGGAGCTGAAACAGCAGCAGTGAACGCCATATCCGTGGCCGGAGAGAGGAGAGAAGGGGAGCTCGGTGAACTCTGCGGTGCTGTAAACACGGAGCGTTTTATCCGCGGAGCAGGTGGCGAGCAGGGCCGGAGAGAAGGCGCAGCAGCTCAGCTCGTCCGTGTGCTGTCCAAGAGTACAAACTAGTGACACCATTTTGTGTCCGTGTGTGTTTATGTGTGTGTGCGGAGGAAGCTCTTCACGCACAAGGGGGCGCAAAACTCTCAAAAATGCGTCTTGGAAAGAAGAAGACTGGAGCTGATAATAAACACCCGAGAATAAGCTGAAGCGCCTCACCTGAACAGGTGCCTGTGATGAGTGTCACACTACTTCCTGTTTCAGCTCCGTTATACAGCAGTTTTATCTTATCAGTCACGCGACGCCCATTTTCACAGTGTTTTACTAACCACACTGCATTTCAGTTTGTGGAACTTTATTAATTTTGAATAAATGTCTCCTAAAATGCCCTGA
This sequence comes from Solea senegalensis, assembly GCF_019176455.1. Classification (NCBI taxonomy): domain Eukaryota; kingdom Metazoa; phylum Chordata; class Actinopteri; order Pleuronectiformes; family Soleidae; genus Solea; species Solea senegalensis. The sequence continues at coordinate 12,470,130 of NC_058022.1, read as the reverse complement.
CATTGAATCATAAGTTAAATGAAATCTCACAGCGTGAGCGTGCCCAATGCTGGATTGAACCTTAAAAACTTTAAGTATTTAGACAAAGTGTTATTTTGCTGGAATCACCCTTTAAAAACCAATTACTCAGAAGCCCCTGCCACTCCCCCTTTCCAAAAATGTGTTTCTAACACCTGCATTAAAAAATTTAAAACTTGACGTATTTAGACAAAGTGGTATTTTGATGGAATCCACCTTTAAAACCCCAAATTTTAAGCAGAGAGAGCAACTCACAAGCCCCTCCCCTCCTCCTTCCACGCATGCACAAACGCACGCACAAACACACACACCTGTGCCTAACTGTCCAAAACGTGCATTAACCCACACACCTGTGCTTCTCCCAAACCTCTGAGAAATAGAGAAAACAGCATGTTTTAAAGTTGTCATATTTCAACGGTTGAAGATAGTATGTCGTCCAAAATGTGACAAAAAGTCATACTTTAATATGTCGTCCAAACTGTGACAAAAAAGTCATAGTTTAGTATGTCTCCCACAATGTGACATAAAGTCATAGTTTAGTATGTCTCCCACAATGTGACATAAAGTCATACTTTAGTATGTCGTCCAAAATATGACAAAAAAGTCATAAGTTAGCATGTCTCCCAAAATGTGACAAAAATGTCATACTATGGTATGTCATCCAAAATGTGACAAAGAAATCATACTTTAGGATGTCTTCCAAATTTTTACCAAAAAGTCATACTTGAGTAAGTCGTCCAAAATTTGACAAAAAAGTCATACTTTATCATGTCGTCCAAAATTTGTTTATGTTGTGACTTTGGACTGACATACTAAACTATGACATTTTTGTCACATTTTGGACGACATACTAAACTTTGACATTTTTGACCATTTTTTGACGACATACTATACTATGACTTTTTTGACTGATTTTGGACGACATACTACATTATGACTTTTTTGTCTCCTTTTGGACGACGTATTATATTATGACTTTTTTCTGATTTTGGACGACATACCATACTATGACATTTTGGAGTTTTTTTGGACAACATACAGTGTTCCTCAAGTAGTGAAATATAAGGGGTGGCGTGAGAGGCAGGGCAGGACAACTTATTTGTTTTTTGTACAGATAAATAAATAAAATTGATCAGGTTCTCAATAGTATTTCAATTTGGGGGGTGGGGGGGCGTGAAAACATTTCTGTCCTCTGGGGGGGCATGAATGAAAATAATAGAGAACCACTGGCCTATTTATATAAATGCAGGAGTAATCAGACTATGAATCGCATAACCGGGTATGTTAGTCCCACTAAGACTAGCTCGATTTTAGCTAGACTAATGTGTTTACATGACATAAAGAAAACCAAATTTAACTTTTAACATGCATGTAAACACACTGTGTGATGAATTTCCGGTCAGTCTGTGCAGTCAGAGAGACAGGGAGGAGCCAAAGGAGGAAAAGGTTTGGAGAGTGAGAGCAAGCAGCATCGAGAGCTTTGCTTGAGGAAACAGTGGAGAATTGGAGACAGCTGAGCCTGATCCAGGGTTTCCCAACACCCCAGGCTGGGGACTGGATCCAGGACTTGGGTTGGACTGCAGAAGCGCAAAGAAAGAAAGCCTACTCCGGTACACTCCATGTGCTGTGCTATTTCCTATGGGTTCTAAAGAAAAAAGATAGACTGTAAAGTTCTGTACACATGGATTTGCAGGATAACAGATGGATTACAAAGGTAAGGAGCTGGGAGCAGGAGAGATAAGACTTTATGATCATCAATCATTCCTCTCTGGGTTGACTGGTCATGCCTGAGGGTGAGAAAAATGATGAACTGGCACTTTACACAGAGAAAGTGTGTGTGTGCAGCCATAGAGGTGACAGAGTTTGAAACAATGGCTGAGCGGCTTTCAGTTGGCCCCTGCTGTGCTCACCTCTCTGAAGTGTTCTTTGGCCACACATCTGTCCTCTGTGCTCCTGCACCACCTGAGAGAGAAACCTTTGTTTCTATATTAGCACATCTGCTTGGAGACCTTGTCTCCACTATTTTGCCATCACCAGCTTCATTTGAAGCACAGATGTCTGAACCAGATACCAGCCATGTAAACAAAGCCACTGCAGCCAGATTTTCTCTGCCATGCTATTTCTGGTAGTGCTGCCCCAACTACCCTTGTGCCTTGCCTGCCTCTTATTGGGCTCATGGGACATAGAAGAGAGTCTGATGGGTTTCCTTGCAGTTGACTGCTGTCTCTTAAATAATTTAGGGAAGCCACATAAAGCTCAGAGCAGTGAAGGACAGAGGCATTTGCTGAGTAAAATGTATGGTATTGTATCTCCTGTTACCTAAACCGCTTGACTCATTGTCCCTCTACATCACAGGTGTCAAACTCAAGGCCCGCGGGCCACATCCGGCCCACCATGCAGTTGTATTCGGCCCACGAGATAATATGTCTTTCCTGCTTTTTTTTCTCCACTGATTCACTGATTAGTACCACAATTATCAAGTTACCTCGGCCAGTAAAATAAATAAATTAATTAAATGTGGACTTTGAAAACACAGAGCACACATTTTTATTTAGCTCCTCTTTTAGCTTTATGCATCTAGTAAAATGTTTGAGTACAGCCAATTATTAAGAAGCGAAGACACTAGAGCTGAAAGAATTACTCGATTAATCGATAACTAAATCAATTGTCACCTATTTTCGATTAATCGGTTTGATGCTTTTTTCAAGATTTCTGATTGTTTCAGCTCCTTAAAGGTGAATATTTTCTGGTTTCTTTGCTCCACATTACAAAGAAATCATTAAAAACTGAATCATTTTGGTTTGTGGACAAATTCGAGAACATTTCCAGGTTTGACAAACAACACAGAGCAACATCTTTTAACGTTTTCTGACATTTTTTCTGACCAAAAGATTACTCGAATAATTGTAAAAATAATGGACGGATTAATCGATTGTGAAAATGATCGTTAGTTGCAGCTCTAGAAGACACATGTGACTACAGGTCTGTATGTGCTAGTCTACTGAAATACAGCAGAGAAAATCAGGCAAGACAAATGGAAATGCACAACTTTTTGTTATTGGACCTCATCTGGCCCTCGACTTGGACACAGTTTTTAATTTTGGCCCGCTCTGTAATTAAATTTGACACCGCTGCGCTACATAGTTGTTTGCAGTTGTTGCTTTGAAGAGGTATGTGTGTGTGTGTGTGTGTACAGCAAGGTTCTTTTAGGTGACAGACTGCTGTCTGTTTATTACCTAACTTGTACAAAAGTGGCATTTACACACTGTACAGCAGTAGAAAATGGATGGACGGATGTATGGATGGACAGATGTTACACATGCTTTTGGCTTTCATATTGGACAGAGTTCATGTATATTGTAGCTTCTTTTCAGACCAATGCTTGCTTTGGTTCAGAGAGCATTGCAGCATTTGACTAAATTAAGCCTAATGCTAAGCAATCAATATCATTTATTGTAACTGCTGTTAACATCGAGCAAGAGAATCAGGAAGTGAAGTAGGAAATGAAGACAAATTAGCTGTGTTAAACACAGTGAAATCAAAAAATAACTGCATGGATGTCACACCGCACTGTCTTTGTCTTGTGACTTCCTGTGTTTTATTTTGAAAGAGTAACTCTCCTCTCGTTTCAGGTCGCTTGCCTTTCCTCCATGTGTCACCAGTCTGATGTTTCCCTTGATTGCCTGATTGTTTCCAGCTGTGGCCCCACCCTCATGTGTATTTAGCGTCTGCGTTTCCTTTAGTCTAGTGCCAGAGTGTCATTGTCCACACCATAGCCCTGTTTTTCACTCTTTGCCATGGTTCTGATTCTGTGTTCCTTGTTTCAAGTGAGTTTTTTGTTGATACATTTTGTTACATAGAACCTATTACTTTATATGTAGTCTAGCCTCCTTGAGAGGGATTTTGTTTATCATAGCATTGTTTCATTGTGCCTGATTATTTTGTCCTTGGGAAGAGGCTCTCACTAAAATCAGAAGCAATAAAGTTTGATTACCAAGTACTTCCTCTGCATCTGAGTCCTGCCTTGAGTCTTGACCTGACAATGCAGAATGATTGTATGTTGAATACGTATGACTTGAGACTTCACGGCATTAAGCTGCTCTTCAATCTGGCTGAAATACTGTGTAGTGTTTGTGCTAAAGAAATCGCTTGAAAAGCAAATGGAATTGGCTGCACTATAGAAACATACTCCTCCACTCTTGGTTGAATGTTTCTATTTAGTCCCACTTTACATTAAACAGAGCAAGAAGACAGTTTTATGTCTTTATACCATCAAGTGCCCTGATCACAGAATCTCTCCTGTGCAACTTCTGCGATACAGACGACACAAAACCTGCGTCCTTGAGGAAGCAACTCCTCAGTTTACTGCTGCCTCTGTTTCTGTCAAAGGAGGTTTGACTCTCTACACAACTTAAGGACCTCTGATATTCAAACCATAACTCAAGTCAAGCTGACCTCACAACAAGCAACAGCCACCCCCACATATTCCCACAACAATGAAAATAACATCAATGCACTGAGAAAATGGTGGTCTGCTGCAGCCATCGGCACCCATGGGCGAAAGGGAGCAGCTGTCATTTACATGGTAATAGTGTTAGTGGAGGCAATGAAAATGGGACCATAGCAGGGGGCATGTGATGTTTCAGGCAGGATTTTTTATGGGGGTTGTATTACAGCAAAATACAACATTTAGGTGTGGAAAACCATCTGCTGGTCCTCATCTGGTCCAGCAAGCAGGTCCATTTACACACTGCTTAATCAGATGTGTCTGTGGGACATTCCTCACCCACTCTTATACCTCTTTGCCACACACACACACACAAATGAGTCGCTGTTGTTGTGCAGCTTCTTTCCGTCGCTCCCTTAACTGTCTTGTTGTTTGGAGTTTGGCTTGTCTGTTTCCGTCTGTGGACATCTGTATGTGTTATGAGTGGACACACTCGGATATTGTGTGTTTCTTTGAAATAATGTGCTCATGAACACATTGTGTTGCGGTGCATGTGGTGTATACCTGCTAATGTTACACTGGGTGAATGTTTGAGAACGTGTTTGCTTTGTTTTAAATTACGCCATTTATTCTTTTTTTTGATAAATGTTTTATTTTTTATTTTTCATACAATAACAACAAAGATATTTTATTCTATTCTTCTGAGAGCAAAACAACTCTCATTTCTCTTCCACACTGTCACTGCATGTTGGTGTAGGGGCAATGTCCTCCATTTATATCCTATTCAGAGGCTGGCATGGGTGTGCTGTCAATTTAGCCATCCAAAATGAAAATAAACAGAACGTCCAAGAATAGCCTCATAGAGCCGTGATTGAAATAACAACACCAATCACCTGTGAAACAAGCAATTACTGTGTGCTGTTAGGTGGAACACTAAACACAGTGGTATTTTAGAAACTCTGTATAAGGAAAGTACAAAGAGTCAAAAGTCCTTAAAACCTTTCGGCACTTTTCATCGTTGACTTGGACCGTGCTGTGTTTTTCGAGGACAACATTTCCCTTCAAGATCTGGCAACACCATTAATGGCGCTTGACTGAGTGTGGCATAATGGCTAAAACTTCATAATGCAACATTTGCCCCTAAACCAATATTTGTCATGCTCGATGGACAGCAGGCATTTACACTGAGAGAGTGTATGTCCCATATTCTTTCTCTCATATCTGCTCGAAGCAATCTGGGTCCAGTGCTGTCCCAGTTCTCTACCTCTATTTTGGGCAACCCTCTGGAAAGTATTAAACAAAGGAGAACAATCCAATTTTTGAGAGGCAGCATTATGAAATACTCTGGCAGATGACAGTCACATCTGTCCAGAGTGATATGAGAGAGCGGAGGCATGACATCTTGTGAATGTAGAGTTTTATGATGTCGCAGCCTCTGAATGCTTAATGACACATCTGTAATTTCTCTGCAGTCTGGACGTGGGTTCTTGGTGTGTGCAAGTCATGGCATGATTTAGAATTGTACCCTGTACTTTATTATAGGTCAAGTGATTGTAAATCCCCCACCGCACACTTTAGACTGGTTTCACAACTAAGTTCTCTTGATGTTTGTGTGTTTTTTGAGTGAGATGTGGATGAAAAGAATAAAAAATAATCTCTTTTTTTATCACATTCAGTATTACAATTAAAATGTTAAATATTGATTAGAGGCTTAAAAAAAAAAGTTAACATATGTGTACATTTCAGCTTAAATGGTTGTCTCTGTATGTTGGCCCTGTGACAGGCTGGGTTTATCCTGCTTCTTGTCCAATGTCAGCTAAGAGTGGCTCAGTCTACCCCTGTGACTCTCAAAGGATAAGCAGCACACATGTGTTGGATGGTTTAGTAGCTACACAGCACACTTGGAAGCAAAGAGTCTGGTCTTAGAAGACAGGACTAAACTTGTTTTTGTACAAACTGCAGATAATAAGACAGATAACAAAACAGATGTTAATGTTCCATTTCTCCTGTTTTTGAAAAAAAATGATAAGAGACAGAAATCATATTTTTCAGCAGAGAGGTTTACAAACATAAAAGCAGACACTGGAGGAGTATCCTTGACATCCTCTGACTCTTATGTGATTAAGATGGATCCAGTCCTTCACTGGGAGCCCAGAAAAAAACTGCTGCTCTGCTAATGGCCACTGTCAACTCAAAGAAGAGAGAAGCAGAGAAGAGAAGAAAAATACTATAGATTGACTGAGAAACAGTGTAAAAATCTAATTTAATACAGGATCATTGTGAGTGATCCTTTCCATCAAAACCATGCAAGTGAGAAGTGGAAAATCTGATATTTTAAACATTCAGGGGGTGTTGCGGTTTTATGTGATCCTTTCTTTGCTGGTATTTTCCTCCAACTAAAGAATCCTCCGCTAATACAGACTAATCCAAAGCAACAAAGCCAACTAATCACATTAAGGTAGACCAAGGTAGAGTTATTTTCATCGCATAAACATACAGCACAGTGCAGCCTATCAAGACTTAAAATTGAATGGAGTGCGCTGGCAGGAAGAAGTCATGCACACTCTGTGTCTAAAAGGGAAAAGTGCTCCAAATTCATCTCAAACACGAGGGCAGACAGTGACAGAGGAAAAGTAATGAATATTTTAGAGGCGCTGAGTGCAGAGCTGCACTCCAGGTGACACACTTGCATTTTTACAGTTTATCAGAAACCTATCACCCATCGAGGAAAGCCCGTGGAGGAGCCATGTGTCTGATTGTTTAGCCGCGGACCTGCCAGTTCCCCCCCTTTTACCGTGCGCATCACCTGCATCGGGCCAATCAAACAGATAGTATGCTGTAAATTGGATATTTAAATGCTCCATTGAAAGGCAGTGCTGCTGTTGAAGTTCATCTCGGAATGATTCAGATTGGAGTGCAGCTATTCGAGGAAGCTATACAGTATAGCTGCAATACAGTGCTGATTTCCTGTAGGGCGCTAGTATGGATTTCTTTGATGTGAACACTGACACTATGAATACATTAACTCCTTAACGTTCAGGTTCCCCACAATTTTGAAGTTAAAATAGAAACCCCGTCTTTTTCAACCTGGCCTAAAGGTATCGCACACAATTTGAAGAAGATACTCATCAGCTTGTTCCACAACTGTATTAAATAATATATATTATAAGCATCAATAGTGGAAAAACCACTGCACACCGAATGATTTTACTCGTGGGTGACACATTTAGCCTGCAGCTAAATAGCAGAACATGTGTAACAATGCCTATTATTATGTAATATGAGTTAATATAATTGTTTTCAGTTGTATGTTTCCCTATTTTTTTGTGGGTGCACATAAGGGGATGTCTCCATCATTACCTCTTGAGGAGGAGGAGGAGGAGGAGGAGGAAGATGGGCTCCACATGTGTCTGACTGATGTTTGTTTGCTTCTTTCATTCAACACAACACCGAGTGTGTGAACCTCCAAACATCCTTTATTTGGCAACGCCTGGGTGAATTTATTTATTTACAATACGATTTTTGATATGAAAAGAGAAAATCTGAATAAACTGACTGTCTCTCTGCATCAAAAGCAGCTCATCACTCCCTTTATTTAGCCCATTGTGTACCTGCATCTCCGTTAATAATATCACAGAAATAGATTAAGATGGTGGGTTTTGTTCAGTTCACAATGTTCAGTAAAATTTCATTCACGACTCCGGGGCGCCTCCCTTTCCGAACAGCACCATCTTTGTTATGGATGAATTGGTGCATCCAGTGCCACACGGCAGAAAGATTTAAATCGGGTTCTATGGATTTGAAACTATAGGGTTTGTAAGTCTGGAAAAAGTAGCAATAACAAGCTTCACTTCGAAGAAAAAAACAATACAACGGTTGTGAAGCTGCTGCAGGAGCACAGACAGGGCATGTGGAGGTAGAGCCAGCTCCTTCTGTGTGAATGAAATGATTGGTGCAGTACTGCAAGGGTCACATATATTATGGGATGTGAATAGGATTTCACAAAGTAATTGTAGTGTTTTAGTCTGTTTTGCTATTTTAACACAGGCCATTATACTTCACATATATTGAAGAACGGGCCTAATAAATGGCACATACCCACAACACTATTACTCATGTTAGTCATGAATCACTATCACTGGCTTGTGCTATTTGCAGTATCACTGTGTGCTCTGTGGAGCCTAATGAGGCAAAATGGGAAATAACAACCACATGGATATGAAACAATAACATACTTCAGTTTAGGCCTGCTCTTTAAAAACTTGAGGATTGTCAAAAGTCTTGAATCAATAAAAATGTTCAAAACAAACAAACAAATCTTTTACAGAGAGAAAAAGGCAGAAACTATGCACTGGAGCTTGAAGGTGGAGAACACATATTTGAGAGACAAGTCTGTGAATGATGCAATTCCTCCTACTGCTGCTCGTAATACGTGTTTTTATTTTGTCTCCTAAAATCTCCTGCGGGTGTTTGGGCTTTGCTCGTCTAATAATTTGCCTCTGGAGAGGAAATGCATTTGTATGGAATTAAAAGTAAACTTCCTCTGAAGGTAAATGTGTTTGTGCACACCGAAAACCTCTCTCTCTGCAGCCTTTGTGACTTGTGCTGTCCTATGATAATTTTTGATTTGGTGAGTGTTCGCAATTGTATTTGTTACCACGTTAGGACTTTTTCTGGCATAAACACTGACCTTGTAAGGACCAGTAGTCCTCATGGAGACCAAAACCTGGTCATAATGATGTCCTACACCCTGATTTGTAGTTTATGGCTAAGATTTGAATTGGGGTTAAGGTTAAGTTTAGGATTAACGCTCTGTTTAAATGAATAAAAGCCAATGCAGTGCAAACCTGTGTGTGGATGCGTGAGAGTGAGATATCTACACTGCTCAAGGTGACTGCCAACAAAACGACTCTGCAAGGTATTAACAGGCACACTATCTCTTCATGAAATCTGTCTGTAGCGTCTAAAAAATGTATTATTAAAAAATGAAATACTTGCAGCTGAGTGCACACACACACACACAGTCCATCCAAATATTTTACATGTGCTTGCATCATCATTCTTTTAATTGAGCTTCCTTCCGTGTGCCCCTGTCTGCACTACCTCCGTACACGTTTGCACGCTTCCTCTTCTCGTCTCTTCTCAAAGGAAAAAAAAGAACTGAGAAAATGAGAAATTAACAAATATCCTCCTTCCCCCGTCACAGAACATAAATCCTCGCCCAAAACCTGAATATTACATCATTTTTGAAATATGAATGTTGAAACCTTCAAGTGAGTTCTTACAAGACTTTTACATTTTCTATTGATCAATGACAAGAGTCTCTACAGTGATGTGATTGCAGTGTATTTATTCTTTCTTCCTGAATTTAAGTACTTTTAAAGTACTTTTGAAAATCTCTCCTCTCCTCTCCTCTCCATCACCAAGCAGAATAGGTGTTTATATATAAACCGATTGGCATTTCATCCCGGGCTACAAGGAATCGATAGACACAATGCAGGAGAAAAGTAGCAGCAAGGGGAAATCAATCTGTGCTGGATGTCAAGGTGAGAAAGGCATTTGCCTGATCTCTTAAGAAAATTAGCCGCTCCAGACACAAGAGTGGACAAGACCTGAAGACTCCAGGGAGTCCCTGGTCCGGGTAGTGGAGAAGACTGTTAAGTGTGAATCAATAAGTCAATCAGAGTCAAAGGCGCGGCCGTGTGACTGCAACCAATGCTTTATTTATTATTTGTTTCTTTAGGTGTGTATGCAATAATCAATAATGGTACAGGTCATCTTAACACCTTTCCTGTCTTGTTTTTTTTTGTGCAACTTTTCTGTTAAAAACTGATTATTCTGCGCTAAGGTTACAAAGGAGGTGACAAAAATAAAGCAACCCACAGTTCAGAGTCACTGCTGACAGTTCTCAGTCTATTTTCTTTTTCCAGACTCATATAACATGAAGTTTGTTGACTGAAAAATTGCTTTAATATTCAAGAGGCTAAAAAATTCCTGAGGTATCATGTTCTGGGATGAACGGACGACCCAAAAACATAACACCTCGGGACACAGCTGTTGCCGACACAAACAAATAGAAATAAAGGACATTCTTTAGGACATTTCCGAGGAGACAAGCAACAACAGCGACTGGAGTGATTCAGTTTGAGTGTATGTCTCATTTCACTTTGCTTCACCAAATCTCTGTGGACTATTAGTCATCTCTGAGTCAGCAGGGGGAAGACGGGTTAAACTTTCTCTTTGTAGAAAACGTCCACACATTTCAAACCAAGGGAGGGGAAAGGAGTTTCATTAGGATTTATTCATATGAAAATAATATAACAATAATAGGAACGTAAGCCATATTTAACTGCATTAGGAGAGACTGATTTCATTGTAATGCCATGTGCCGTCCCTGAATATCAAACATTTTGAGTGGATTTTAGCAGATACAGGATTTGTGCTCTTTGAACACAGACTTGTTAAAACAGATTTTTATATATATATATATAAATGTATATATATAAATGAGGGACTGAACGCAGTCATGCAAAAATCATTTTCTCATTACATCTAGTGCTTATAGCATTGTAGCAATACATATCTGTGAACTTTGATGTTATCTCTGCAGGAAATAAGTCTTTAAACACAGAGTAAAAAATAAAACAAAGAAGAGCCAGCCCAGCTTCATTTGACTACCTCACTAATCATGGGCTGGTTCACTAATTGGATATTTGAGCGTATAACATTATGTCCATCACAACATCAAAACACCTATAACATCCTATTCCATACCTACTGTTATCTTCTTGTAAAGGTGTATTATGTGAATTTCCCAGCCCATAGTACATAATAACTGTGACATTAAAGCCCCTTTTCCAATAGCATGGCACGCCTCACCTCGCCTCGCCAAAATAGCCGGCACGGCACGGCTATTTTGCATTTCCATTAGCAATAGTACCTGGTACTTTTTTTAGTACCTGCTCTGGTGAGATTCCAACCGAGCTAAGCTGACACTATGCATGCCGTCGTCAGACTGCTGGCCACTGATGGGTCAGAGTGTTGATCAGTTAAAAAGACTTAACCATCATGAAAACATGGGTTAATCTCCAACAATTACCAAGGAAATGTCTAAAATCTCATCATTTAACGGAGGAGTCTGGTGTATTTACCGACAGCACTGCTGAAAGCAGGAGATCCTGACCGGCGAGCCACATCACAAACCCTGTCCCTGTATTCAGTGACTGTGTCAGAAGTACTGAACTAATCTTTTTAATTAACTGATCCTAATGATTCAGTAGTTATTGTTTGTGTGTGTCACGAGTAAAACGAACGGCAGTTTCATGCAGCCGCACTGCGATGATTCCCCCCACGTTGAGGAGGTACTATATTGTAATGGAAACACAACCAAACCGTGGCGAGGCGAGGCGAGCTCGGACCATGTAGTGGAAACACGGCCTAGCCGTGTTTCCACTACCTAGCCTAGTCTAACCTAGCCGAAACACTTCTCCCAGAATCCCCTTTAAGCCGCCATTGTTTACCACTCAAACCCCAAAAGCAAATAACAATTCAGTTATATGATTTAAAAAGTTTATATGTAAATATTCAATATAGTCCCTCTTTTCTGGGTGTTTTACTCGTCTCTTTATGTTGTTACTGTAGCTGTGCCAGAGACACGTCCATGTTAATTAGTTTCTTGGCTGCTAATAGAGGTCAATAAAAGTCATGTTTTGCCTTGCGCTCCATTTAACATTAAACGGCACTCGAGTCCAGTTCAACTCGACCCGGGGCAACAAAAAAAAGGTCAGATCAACATGGTTGATCTGGTCCTCTGGTCCTCAGTGGCAGGTACATTATAGGAATGTGCTTCTGTGTAATCCTTGATTGTCAAACACTGTCCTAACTAACTACTCCTCGTGTTGGTGTCACTAAAGTGCACACACACTTTTTTTTTCTTTATTAACGTGATAAATGCAGACTCTTCACAGCAGCTCGGAGTTCAGTAATTAACAGGTTAAAAGGTTGATGTGCTTTGGGCCGATGAGAGGTAGCTGTCCTTGCAGTGATTATGCTGAACTGTCTGAGTTACTAATGTGTGGGTGGAGCCGGTGACCGGAGAACAAGAAATGGTGCGCTTCTCTGCCACATGAATGTTGATTCAGAGTAAAGTCTGATTGCCAGAGCCCTAAAAATGACATAACTGCTGATTTTCATCATGAAACCTCCTCCTAATTTCTCTGTTTGCCCATAATTTAGCTAATAGTAGCTCATACTCATACTACTTATAGATTCTTTTGCATTTTCGTATTTTTCACTGTGTAACAACCATGCGGATGTGGTCGATTTGGGCCACTGTGTGTGTGTGTGTGTGTGTGCGTGTGTGTGCGTCATATGCTTGTGCTCTCTATGTGCTCTGCTTCTCTGTAATAAGTTGTAAATATTCACTCCATGCAGGATATGTGGACAGAGCAGAGGCTGTGTGACGTACAGTCCTCGACCACCTGCGGGAAAACAGAATTCAAATCCAAAAACATTAGAGGCTGGTCCGTGTAAATGAAATCTCTGGACAGTAAGTGACCATGTTGATATTATGACAGTTACACAGTTGTTTCGATCTTTTCAATGATCTCTATCATGGACTTGGAGGGAGACAGCACGGAACACTCGTCTTGATCCCAGAGGCTGCTGGGGCTGGAGTTTCCATCTGAGCTCAACTCATCGTCATCCTCTTCCTCACTCTCCTCCTCACAGGACTCCAAGTAGTGCAGACCAAGCGCATTGATGCCAGAGTCTTCTGAGCTGGATGGAGAGAAGCAGGGGTCCATTTTGGGGCCTTTGATTTTATCCACAGGGGAAGGGTGTTTGTGTTCACTGTGCACTTGCTTGACAGGCTGCACAGGAGCAGGGGCAGTTGTATGTTGGGTTGGCAGCGTTGGTTTGACCGGTTGCCAAGATTGAGGGGGATTATGGGGATTCTGAGACGTGGCCGGAGTAGGTGGGGTAGGGGTGGCAGGACGAGGCGGTTCTGGTAAGGGAGGCGGGGGGCGCTGCACGTAGCACATCTTGCCGCTGATGCGTTTGACAATGTAGTCGTCCACAAACAGGTCAGCGATGACACAGTATTTAGGCGATTCCAAGTGGGGTGGGGACTGGAAGCAGGGGGCAAGCTTCAGGAAGCGCTCAGCCAGAGAGATGGACAGGTCAATGGTGTTATTGTACTCTGAGCCAGCAGGTGGCACAGTGGTGCTGGGGAGCTGGCACACGTTAGTCATGGGCTGGTACACGTATTTACCTGCGAAGAAAACAAAGAGAGTCACATTTACTGTTTTGTACGTCATGACACAATAGTGCAGGGAATCACACATGTTTAAAATGTCAAAATGAGTGACTTCTAAATGTTGGCGAGACTGCGGAGTGCAACAAACAAATGATATAATAACAAATTACGAAACCAGAGAGGACGTAAACACTCACAGCTATTTCTTCTTTCCCACTGTCTCTGCTGTTTGCGCTCTCTTCTTCATTGTTTTATGCGTTGAGTTTATGTGGGCGAAGGAGCCATTCACCACATTTAATATAGTAAGCTTCCACTTCAAAGTTTGCTGAAGAAACATGTTGGCTCAAGATAGCGGCCTCCATAAATCAAGGCCCGAAAGGCTACGGAAACCAAACTATTACAGTAGTAGTAGTATATTCAATTTCTGCCAATAAACCCTCCTTTAAATTCTCTTGTATTAACAATGGATCAAATGCCTGCTTGTATATGAAAAGTGCTACTTCTAGTAATATAAGCTTTCTAAGCAATAAAAAAGATCACCTGACTCCGCAGTTCCTTCCAGTACTCAAGAGCATTTGAGAATCTTTCAACTTATTGATTTGACTATCTGGTCCATAACTTCTCTGCTTATTTTCTTTAGCAAGTAGCTTTTTCAGCAAAAAACTCAAGAGCTCTTAAAAGCCACTGATGAAAACCTGCTCCAACAAACAACAGGGGATACATTTAAAACAGGAACCTCCTTCGTATAAAACCCCACTTGGCTCTTGAGTGAAAGCAGCGTTAAGAGAAAGTAGCATCGGCAGCGGATCATAATCTCAGTTTCTGAGGATGCCAAACTGTGGACTGTGAACATATTTGTAATAACCAATCATCCGTACATCAGGAAATGCAGAGCAGCACATCAATCTTTTGTTTTCTCTTTAAAGAAAACAGGACTGTAACAAAACGGAACATTGCCCCTGTATACTGCCTAAAAAAACAAAAAAACAATTGGGTGCTGGTTGCCCTCAGGAACAAAAATGTAAGAAAACAACGTTTACATCTCTGTGATGTTGCCTCCAAGAAATGCAATTGATCTAGAGAAGCCCACAAAAAATGACCAAACCTTCCATTAGAGTAGACCTGCTCATCACCTAAGGACACTATGAATTTGAGCTGTGTAAATTTAAGTCATTTGATTTTAACTTGTGTGTTGCTGGTGTATAACTGACTGCTCCTAAACCATAGTTTAGAACCCACTGCTTGCCTCCTTTCCTAAAAACTGCTGTCTGGTTCAGATGTGTGTTTAAGTGGCTCCCCAGAGAGAGGGAAACTACACACGATGACAGGCCTACGCATCACTTCCTCTCACTCTGGTCCCTGGCTTCTTTTTCCACTGGCTGGGAGAAACCATTCAATCTAACTCAGGTTTCCAAGGTTACAATGCAAATGTTGAATATGTAATACTGATGCAACATTGGTTTTTCCAGCATGAAAAGTAAAAGTAAATATATATATGTAATAGCATTCAAAAACGAATTTGAAGAGCCATGGGCTACTCCATACGACTGCCACTACACTTGTTTTCCAACTGAAATTTGTACATACAACGTAAACATTGTTAACACAAAACCAGACATCCGGAACTCTGACTCTCTCCCCCTCTTCAAATCCACACTCAAAACTCACCTGTTCAAAATAGCTTTCTCTCTGTTATTTCACTATTCCATTTCCTGTTTACTGTGTCGTCCTGCTGTCTGTTGTTTCATTGCTTTGTCTCTGTTAAAGTGTCCTTGAGTGTCCAAAAGGGGTTTATAAATAAAATGGATTATTATCCATCCTTATTTACTGCTTTATCCTCCACATGAGGGTCACGGGGGGAGCTGTGCCAATCTCTGCTGAAATAGGGCGATATATGTGGGGTACACCCTGGACAGGTCGCCAGTCCATCACATGGACACATATTGAGACAAACAACCACCCACTCACAATCCCACGGTCACGGTGGGAGAACATGCAAATTATTATGTGGATACAGACAAAAGGAGAAATAGTTGCCGTCCTCACTTTAATGAGAGAAACTCAATGGTCCATGTTGCATAGTCCGGACGGAGACAAAACCACTCAGGCAGACAAGATGGAGGCAACACGTGAACACTAATGCTTTAGAGGACAATGTGTTGACATGTATTTTTATTTTAGCGTATCACCTCTAATTGCATTCATCCATCTGGGGATTCAAATAGTCAGGGATGGACAGATGCCTTAGCAGACAATGAAAGAGTAAAATAGACATAACACTAGCTGTCCTGGTCGGCCTTGCAGACGAAACACAGCCTGTCTGTAGATTGAAATGATGATTGCAGAATGCAGAATGAGTTGGTCTGAAATATCACAGTTTCTCCAAGTCCCAGAGGCTGCATTATGTGCGAGTTTAATCTCTATTAGTCTGGGGGAAAAAAAGGGAGAGAGAATCTAAATGTGAAGCAAAGCACATCTTTATGATCTCTAATACACACACTGCTGCCGCCTCTTGATACCGAATTCAGTGTTACAAATACCATTTACTCCATTCACACACTAATCTACAAGTAATTCAATATTTCACATGGATTGATTAGACACAATATTCTGACATCACCAGAGCTGCTGCTCTAAATGGAGCGATATTTCTACAAGAAGCTCCCTGCCTTGTTTTGCATCATGCTCATGCATAAGCAGGCCGGAGATTTCATTTATTGCCAGCAGGTTCACACTATCCCTCTGATCAACAGCTGGAGGTGGTAACACACACAGCTCTGCTAGTTAACTGGTGAACACTAATGTTAATGATGCAGGGTTTTAAAATAAATGAACTAATCCTTTCAAGATGAGGGAAACACATTCAACGGTAGAGCTGAAGGATGCAGGGATTTGTGTCAATGTTTTATCCTGCACATGCATCTGTACCAGTGACTGACACCAGTGTGTTTGTGCATGAGCAGTGGACAGAAAATGGAGGGATAGAAGGAGTCTGATTTAATGTTAGCCAAAACTCATGTTAGTCAACACATTTGGAAGAGGTTGATTATTAATAGCTCTGGAAAGGTAGGCGTGTATGTATGTGTGTGGACAGGACTGTATGAAAATAAACTACAGTGAGAGTGTGCCATGACTGCTCTAAACAACAGACTACTCCTCTATAGAAGGCAGTAGGAAAGTTATTTGTGCCGTTAAAAACAAATCAACTATAAAATAATGATAGGTCTACCATTTCTGTCTGGCAGTGTGCTTCTTGTTCCTTGAAATAATTGGACACAAATGGAAAGCATGACATCATCAAGATGTTTCAAGTTGATTTACGACGCGATAATTGGCAGAATGAAAAATGAGCAATCCGAAGCCTCGACAGAAAATGTCAGCATTTAGAGTCGGTGCTGCAAAATCAAATAATGACTCTGAGACAGACAGACAGACAGACAGACAGACAGTGCTTCCCAGCGACTGCAGCCTCAGTAGACCACAATAGCACGCAGTCAAATAAATATTGCACTTAAAGTGTGTAGATTTTTTTCTCATTATGAGAAAGCCTTTTATCGTGGCGACATGAAATAAAACACATTAACTGAGGAAGTACAGGAGAGTTGACTCCCTCCTCCTGCTTCACGGTTAACAAACCTGCAGAGAGAGTTGTCCAGGGAGGGACAGGTGCCTATTATATCCCAAAATGTCTCGAGTAAATTTAAGGATTAATTATTTAAGTTGAAACAGGGAGAAAGCGGAGCCATAATAAAAAGAAAAAAAAAAGATTTAAAGTGAAAACGGAAAGGTGCAAGAGGTTAATGAGAGAGCGGTGGAACAGGCAGCTCACTCACTGTGAAGTTACAGATTGCTCTCTGGGGGAGCAAAGTACAGTGGAGGAGGAATAAGGAACTCCCACTCTTCTGCTTCCACCCTTCTCCAGCTTGCAAGCCCCCTCTGTTCTCTCCCGGGCCCCGAGGTTGGCCGACAACTGTGCAGCCTGTTTTCATACTGGAGACAGTAGTGTCTCTGAATAATGCATCATGTAGCCCATCACTGTCTCACTCTTGTTCACAGAGCTTCAACATCACTCTATCCAAATTCCAGCTCCACTCACCCTCCTCACACTGCAACTGAGGGGGGGGGGAAACACACTCGCAGAGTGAGGCTTGTTGTGAGGATGAATGAGCATGAGTCATTAACGAGGCCCTCTGCTTTTTCCAGTGTATGTCTCTGTCACCAGCGGTTTTCTCGAGTGGTGACTGGTTGTGACGTCACCCCACGAGGATCTGAAATCTCTCTTTGAAGCTTTGAGATTCACTTTCGCTTTCCTAGCACTGTGTTGATGTTTCGCAAACGTTCACCTGCAAACAGGCACCTACTGAACAATACCAGCCGTCTCTCACATCGGTGTCCACCCATATGTGCATGCCATGCTTAATTTTATTCTCCATGAGGTCTATGGAGCAGACCGATGCTTAAAATGCAACATATCAGTTCAAAGAAGCATGGTGACAACCAGGGTGAACAGAATTAATAATCTCAGCATTGTTTTTGTTCTTCATAACAGCTGCTGGAGACATTACTGGCCGATGGAGACGGTCTGGTCCCACGTCCACTGCACTTTAGCTGCAGCTGGAAAAACAACACAGCAAGTTTCAGGTTTCAACAAAAAGGGGGACGGGTTCTGATGCAGCAGCATCATGTGGAACTCCTTTCCTGTTTACTGTTTCCAGAGGGAGAGGCTGTTCCTGACTTGCAGCCAGTTTGGAATCCAGTGTTTAGTGTGTCGCCATTGTGAAAAAATGTAACTCTCTGGGCTGTTTTTTCCACAGCAAACACTGCTTAATCTGACCAGGCCTTAGAGGCCAGGACGGGAGTGTATGCACCAAAGAATTGATTTTTAAATATTGCTGTTCGTCTATAAAGCACTGAATGGTTTAAGCCCAAAATACATTTGTGACCTGCTGGCTCACTATGAACCATCCAGACCACTCAGGTCATCTGGGTCAGGTTTGCCCTGTGTCCCAGGGACAGGACAAAACAAGGGGCAGCCGCCTTAAGTTATTATGCCCCAAATAAAACTCAGAAGACTGCTAAATCAATTATTTTAATTTTGCCACTGCATTTTAATATAAAATAAAATGATCATCTCAGCCATATAACTGCAACTTTTAGTTTGTTTCAATTTCTCCCCTTTCTTTTACCTCTCTATTTAGATGTTTTCATTGTGTTTTATTATGCGTTTTATATCTTTAATGCTGCCGCTGTATTTCACCTTCTTATTTATTGTAAAGCACTGTGACTTGGATAACTTGTTGTTGAAATGTGCTATATAAATACATTTGCCTCGCCTTACTTTTAATCAGTTAATTATTAATGACTCTGGAGGGACTTCACTTCACAAACCATATTTATTTATAGAACTCGTTTTAATCAGTTAAGTCATCACATATCTGTGCCATTTCACCTTGATTTATATCAGTTATTCACACTGTTCCATTTTCATTCCTTTTCTATATTATTGTTGTTCTTTTTTTTTATTTATATCCCAAAGTTGTCCTCTTCTGACTGATTGTTTAGTTAAATTGTTTTCATATTTTTCATTTTGTTAAGCACGTTTGTTCGGAAAAAAATGCTATAAAAAAATCATTGGCGACAACATACAGTCTGACCACATAAATAATACGTAATAATATGTGAAACATAAAATATGATCAATTTCATCTATAGAGTGGATCACGTAAGCACAACATACTGTGCCGCACACGGGTTGCTTTGAAACTGCACCATCAAAGTGACATATTGATGCTTTATTGATGTTCACTTGTAGCAGTGAGTAGATCCCCCCCCCACAGCTGGCAAGATGACTTATCATAACAAAAAAAAAAGAGTATCCTATTGTTTTATTCACTGTTCTATTCATGCAAGAAGAATCCCAGGACCCTTATACTTATATATAAGCAGCCACCATTTATTATTTTATCTTTTCCAACAGTCACATGAGAAATGTCTGCAGTTAAAATTGCTGGTCTCTTTGTTGATGCATGAAGGAGGAGGCTCGTGAGCTGCTCTGAATATGTAATTAACAGAGCGGTAGCATTACGGTAGAATCAACACATGAATGGTTAAGTAACAGATGAAAGGTGAGGCTGTTTGCCACCTCTACTAAGCGTGTTACCACAGCAACAAATCTGCAGTAATTCATTGTCTTTGTTGCCACAACTAGGCTACGAAGAGTCCATTTGAAATAATTCCATTCATTAATTTGAACTGAAAGTGACCTTGCTCCTTCCAAAAACACCTTTTGACGGTACAGCTTAAGGTGAACGTGAGGCTTTTTAATAGAAAATTCCTCTTCAGCTAAATTTCCGGACAGCTTTTACCTACCGAGTTATGATGCTGGGATGTTTACACAAACATGAAATGTGGCATTAACCCTTAAACATCGAGTGTATTGCAGACGACACGTTGCACTTTGCATTTCCATCTTGCATTACCGTAATTACGTAAGAAAATTCCAACAGTTTCTGAAAGCTGAATGGTTGCACGTCAAATTCCAATACAGTAATTTCACTCACAGGAAGCTGGAGAATCAGCATCTTTGTCGCCAGAGAGTGTTGGAAAAACTCAATTTAGACATTGACACAAAGACTCAAACAAATGTTATGCTAAATATGTTTTTTATACCGTTCAAATTTAGATTTAACATGCAAAATCTGGTGTTCGTGCACACGTACAGTTTTTTTTCCTTTAGTTTAAATTGTTAATACACTATTTTAACATGCAGTAAATTGTAAATAACTGCCAGAGATTGAAAGATATTCTGGAATAAATGGGTAAAAGCACATGTGTTCATGTTAGTGCTATGTTCTGGCGCTTTTATGGTTAAAATAAGCAAGAAAACATTTGGACATTTTGAGGCATTAAAGGGTTATGGGAGACATGAGAAAATCTGGACTTGCGCTGCTTTGCTTCCATCACAATTTGCAGTTAAACATGAAGAAATTGATCGAAAAAGAAATCCCCTCAGTTCATTAACAGGTAAAGCATATTAGTGCTGTAAATTGTAATTTGGTCACCAAATCAATCGATCAATTAAGGTCAGAGCTTTAAAAGGAAGATACACAAGCTTTGGCTGCTTGGTGCGACAAACCAGACCACAGAGGAAGTCTTGACAGACAGATTCCACTTTCTTGTATCCACAAGAGAAGTACAAGTTCCAACGCACAAAATTAGAGCTGACAGATTACGAACAAACTGACAAGACCGTTCAGGAGTCATTAGACTTTGTTAGATTTTCTTAATGAATGATTAATCGCTTTGCCTGGTGATTGTAATCAGTTAGTTGAGGATAAAGAACATTCAAACCAGGTGGTTCCAGTGGTACTGTGAGTGAAAACTCTCATCAGACATGACATATTGGCAGTGACACTAAACATAGTTAATTACCACTAATGAGAGGATTGGACTGATGCTGTCACCAGCTGGGAAAACTGCTTCCGACTACATCCAGTCCCAGTTTTCCACATTTTTACTGCCAGAGAGGCTTCGACACAGCTACAACTTGAAATAACCAGAGGGCCAGCAGTGCTCACACGTTACGTCTGAGTGCAGAAAACCAGTATTCTGACCATGTCCTGTGTTGGCAAAAGCATACAAGTAATGGGAGAAGCAAGGGAAGGAGTCACGGTTCTGAAAGGTAAGACAAATCAGTTCTGTGTTGAAAAATTAAATGCTGAGCCAAGTGACCTTTTGTATTTGTTTCCCCAGAAACCTATTAAAAATGTAATTAAAAAAGCAGTCTTGCAAGGCAACATTCAAAATGGAAACAGGACGAGGTATGCGCAGATAACCTATGCCACTGTTGTGAATCCACAACTATAATACATCTCTGGAAATAAGGGTGTGAGTTGAGCAGAGCAGGTGGGCATTGCATGCAGAAGCGCACTGCAATTCCTTTCTCACTGGGTGTCCTGGGTCTGCCTGATTCAGCGGTCTAAACTGGTTTACTCCCACAGTGGTGCATACAAAGGGGAACCTGTGAATTACAGTGCAAAGTGATAAGAAGCTCCATTGTGATGCGGTTGACTCCTTTGCTGGAATTACATAATGGCTACAAAGGGCTCCGTGTTCATTGCACAGCACGTCCTGAGTCACAGCGATGAATTATTTCAAAGCAGAAACAAGGAGCACATCGAAGTGTTTACAAATAACGCAACACTGAGCAGACCCCGCCACGGCTCACAAATCCGCGATGATGCTCATCACAGACACTGGACAGCAGTTCATCGTTTTTTCCTTGGTCATCAGATATTTCAAATCACTCGGCCCATTCTGCACAGACGTCCAGGCCTCTAAATCCAATGATTACATGGCAAAGATTACAATGTGACTAGTGCAGTTGCACACTCTAAGCTCCGAAATGTGGACGGTGATTGTGTTCAACAGCGATCTGAGGTTTTTCAGAGCAGCCGGTGATGGGGGGGGGCAACTCAAAGACAAGGACATCTTGTCAGGTTCAAGCACAGCTGTAAGGAATCAATGATGGCGTCAAATGTCACGGGGGTTCGAATGGAAGGGAGAGGTCTGAGCGTCACGGATGCCCTAAAAATATTACTGACACTTCTCAAAGTAAAAAGAAAATTGTCTTGTCCCTATATCAGAGGAGCTGCAGGCAGCCGTGTGCTCCACAGTCATTTCAACAGATAATGTGATACTGTGGTACTATAGGGATTTACGGTAAATGAATAGTCGCAGCTGTACAACATATACTTAAAGTATCGTGTTGACATTTTTCAACATTTGTCAAGAAACTGCAATTTACAACTGCAAAAGACCGAAACAATAGCTACAGTATGTCACCGTCCATAGCACGGTTATTTGTAGCTTCATTGTGAACCACTGAGTACTGTATTGTGTTTTCCATTACTGTTGGGCATAAAGGAATACAAAAAAGCACATTTTGAGACTATTTTCAGCAGTGGATTAATACACATTTGGTGTCCCATGGAGCACCCAGTAGCATGTCTATGCAATTGACTCAAAATAGTGCTCGAGTCTAATCATGCTTAGGAAGGCATGATTTGTTGTTTATATTCTGAACAACAGTGACTGTGGCACTGTGTGGAGATTAAGTGACATTAGGTTTGAGCTACACAGACAGTGCTTTACTTGTTTGTGTCCGTTCGTCATCTTTTCACGGGATTTGCTGATAATCGGAATGTAGAACATCACAAGACTCTCAAAGCAGAAGGGAAACTGCTGATTCAGGCGACATGACGTGGAAATACTTCATGACGCACACGATCACCTATCACCTAATGTGAAGCAAAAGGAAAGCCGATGGAGGAAGTCGGTGTATTTATGAACAATGTAGGTGAAAAAAAAAAAATCAGCAAATGCAAAATTTGACTTGTGATATAATTGTTAAAGTAAAGCTTCAGTTATAGATTTGAAACAAGATGGAGCATCGTCACATGACATCATCAACTACTATTATATGTTATAATGCAAAGATGACAAAAGATTAATTTTTTCCAGCAAGCATGCCTTTTTTTCTTCTTTTTTTTAAGTTGGCACGGAACATTGATCCAGCAACAATGGATAATTGAAATTGCTGATTTGCTAATTGTGCAGTTTCTAAATGTTGAATGGAAAAAGATTGCTTGTTAAGCCCTGCTAATTATAGGAGGGGATGCATAAAGGCTGAGCCCCTTTCTTATTGGAGTTCAATACAAAGACAGTGGAGTTATGGTTGGGTTTTTCACTCCTGAATATCTCTGTAAAACACATCTACTATGTACTTTCCAGAAAAATAATCTTTCCCTTGAGCTTTTACAGTAATTCACATGCTTTGAGAACTGGAATCTGTTTTGAACACTGTAATTTAAAGCCCTGTGATTGACAGCAAATCTACAGTAGACTGTACAACAGTAACAGTCACAGCTGGACATCAACAGCACAGTCGTCAAAAATAGAAGCAAACACATGAACCATGACCTGAAACAAGAACATGTCTGTCTCTATTGTTGAGAACACATCAACCATTCATGTATACGACTGTGATCTCAGTGTTATTGCAGTGATTGAAAACATGAGGGCAAAATACATTTAAAAAACATTGTGGGATTAAATAACATTTTCTAGAGAAAAGGAGAATCTGCACATGACCTCTCTTAACGTGTCTCACGATGGCTTTTGTAATCAACAGTAAAAACATGTCAAGTAAATATAGACTCTGAGTGTTGCCATGAGTAATCTGATGCCTCCGCGTTCCTAACATGGCGCTGAGCACCAAATATCCAGCGTTTTTTGCCATGTATGGTGCCAGTGAGAACAGTTGTGAAGCACTTAGAGCAAGTAAAGTAAACTTACAGTGACACCAGCCCAAGTGGCAGCACCAGTGCAGCTTGAAGCACTTCCCATGGCTGTGCGTAGCGCAGATGGAGAGTCCATCACAAGGCAGGAAGTCTGGTCTCCCTGCGCAGCTCTTTGCCAAAGCCTGCGCCTCGTCCAACTTCTCACTCTTCGGACACTTCTGTGCTCCCGAGGCGGCCATGCCAACATTTCCTGGATCAATACAAAGCACAAAACGCACAAACCCTTTTCCCGAGTGAAACTACAACATAGTCGCAAGGGACCGAGGCGAGGTTTTACGGTCCACGAAGCCCAGGGAAGCTTATCCAGCGAGGAAGATGGGGGCGCGAAAGACGGTGGTGGATCTGTGGATCCAGAGCAGCTGGTTAGCTCTCCTGCCACATAGAGGAGCGTAAACAAGCGGAGTGTCGTGTCATATTCAGATGTCCAGATTCAGAGACTCCCGTGATCGTGATCCACACATCTCTCCATCATCCGCTCGCTCGCGTCGGGGAAGCTCCTCTGCGCGCTGGTGACGCGCGTACGGAACAGCGGCGCGCAACCGAACTTCATCACACATAACGGGAGGAGTCCAGCTGCTGTGCGCGCGCACACATACTTCCACCAGTCCGTCTAAAAACTTAACACTAGGATCCATGTGAAATAAACACATCATCAGAGTGGTCTCCCTTTTTTTTTAACGCAAAACATTTAAATTTAAGTAATCATTTTGTATCTGTACATCGCACTTGGTTGGTAATACATTTACACTGTTGTGAAACAACAAACAGTAGTAGACGCAGGACATATTTAAGCAAACACTGGACTGGAGCATAATCCAGATGTTCACGCTGCAGCTGTTAGCCGCTAGGCGGCAGCTCTAACATCTGCTCCCCGTTAAGCATCATGGAATGAAAGATTGATTTTTATAAAAGGCAGCTGAAAGTCGTGCGTCTCAGCTCTCCTGTCTGCAGCAGCTGAATCAGCAGAAAACAGACACCACAGAAAGAACATCCTCACCTCTCTCTCTCTCCTCCAGAAGTTATTGTATCATGTATAATAAAATTAACAAGCCAAGCTATAAGTAAAATACCACAATCCAATTCTTAGATTTCTTACTAAGGCATCAGTTTTAGATGTTGCACATGCAGTAAAAAAAACTGTAATAATATTGAAAATGATCTATGATTGATAAATTAGTACAATCATCACTTTTGTCTTGTGATTTTATCTGTAGACAGAAAATAAACAAATCCCATATCTGTATCCCTGAATTATCGGTTCAATAGGTCCCTGTGTCATACTGTTCACTCCATTGCACAACATCCAATCATAAAACGTGCGGTCAATTCCTCTGACATTGAAGTGTGAGTGTATATACAGTATATATATATATGTATGTATATATATATATGTATGTATGTATATATGTATATGTATGTATATATGTATATATATATGTATATGTATATGTATATATATATATATATATAAATATAAATATAAATAAATATAGCAGTAGATGAGTATGAAAAGACGCAGAGACAAAATACTAGAATCAATATATTGCAAGTTGAAAATCTCAGAACAGCATCAGCCAAAAGTATAACCCTCCCAAACATAAGATTTTGATGAAATTAGATATGAGATAATACAGTTTAGAGGTATTTGGAAAATTAGTCACTCATAATCACCCACACTACCCATAATATACTGTAGGGCTGAACAATTAATGGCTTTCAAATAGACAAGTAGACGAATCACAAACTCACAATGACGATTAATTAATTGAATAGATTTTTTTTGGTTTGGTCTTAAAAATGTCAGAAAATGTTGAAAAACATTACACGTCGTCTCTCCCGAATAAAGATGTTCTCAAATGTCTTGTTTTGTCCACAAACCAAAATTATTTTGTTTTAATTTTTTTGTTATATGAAGCAAAGATAACTTGTTTTAATTATTAAAAAAACTCTCCAATGATCAATCACAATCATTGGCTATTCATTTAGTAAACAACTGTTGCGATGCTCCATCACATTTTAATTCTCTTTCACAGTGAATATTGAGCTGAACCATGGCAAATAATTATATTATTTATATAACACACAATTAAATATTTTCCTCAAAATGTTCAGCCTCAATCAGCGATACATTTATGTTGGAAAAACACACTGTCTGGTTTTTTTTGGGGCTTTTCATAGTGTAAGATAATCATGATCCATGCTGTGATGTTTGAAATTTAAAGCTGGCTGTGGATTTTCTTGATGACATCCTTCCACTTGTGGACAGGTGGGCTGCCACAGGTCACCAGCTTCCTCAGGAGGCTGCAGGGCTGCATGAAGGGCACATCAGGGTGGGCTCTGTGGTAATGCTCCAGCCTCTCCAAGATCTTGGCCAGGCCCACCATGCTGGCGTAAAACATGGGGCCTCCACGGTGCTTCGGCCAGCCGTAGCCAAACACATAGATCATATCTATGTCTTCAGGCCCTGCAGCTATTCCCTCCTCAAGGATGCGGAAGCCCTCGTTGATCAGGGAATAAAGGCAGCGCTCAAGCACCTCCGCGTGGTCTATGCGACGTGCCACCAGGCCATGGCGGGCCCGGTACTCTTCAAGAAAGTTGTGAACCCAAGGATCAGGTCTTGCAACCCTGCTGCCAGGTTTGTCGTACTGGTACCATCCCTGACCAGTCTTCTGACCAAACCGGCCCTGCTCACAGAGCAGATCTCCCAGTGGGCTATACCGGAGGCCTTTTCGTACTCTAGCTTCCTGCCCTGATGCCCCAACAGGCTCTGCCTCCTTTCTGATCTTCCAGTACACATCGGTCCCGGAGAGGTCAGACATCCTGAACACACCCATGGGAAACCCAAACTCCACCAGTGCTTGATCAACCAACTCAGGTGTAGCTCCCTCTTCTAACAGGTAAAAGGCTTGTTCCATGTATGGTTTCAGCATGCGGTTCCCCACAAAGCCCCAGCAGTTTCCAACAGCCACACTGACTTTGCCCATTCTCTTTCCTAGTTGCATGACAGTGGCCAAGGCTTCAGGTGAGGACTTGGATCCATACACCACCTCCAAGAGCTTCATGACATGGGCTGGGGCAAAGAAGTGCATTCCAACCACCAGCTCTGGGTTGTGGGTTAGGGAGGCCAGGTGGTCCACGTCTAGCGAGGAGGTGTTGGTGCACAGAAAAGTGCCTGGTTTACAAACAGCAGACAGCTGTTGGAAGACTTTCTCCTTCAGAGCCTCGTCTTCAAACACAGCCTCAATGACCAGGTCAACGTCTGCTACAGCTCGGATGTCATGGCTGTAAGTGATCTTGGCAAGTGTAGGGGCCATGCCCCGTCTCTGAGCCGCTCGCTCCAAAATGCCTGACACCACAAGCTTTGCCTCCTTCAACTGCTTCTCCTGGGTCTCCACAGCAACCACAGACAAACCCGCCTGGGCCAAGGCCACGGTTATGCCTCTCCCCATGGTGCCAAGACCTTAGAGGACAAATGCAAAAACACAATCAACAATGCTTGACTTTAGAGTTAGAGTGTGTCTATTTTGCTGATTTTTGTAGTATGCCTCTGTTTTGGTCTTTGTGAACAAAAACAATGTCACATTACTTTTATACTGTGACCTTCATCTAAAAATGGGCTCTGTAAAGCAATACCATCAGACCTGACTGAGTGTTTGTGTGTATACAGTATAGTATCAGCACAGGAGCGGGCAAGAAGTGTTTATCCTGTGAAACTGCTGAATGACCAGGTTTGTTTTTTTATCAGTAGCATTCACTTATGAGACATTTTGTGGGAACTTCTTGATATTTTTAGATATTAATGCACGAGATGCTGAGCTTCACATATCTACCTTGTTATACGTCCAAGAACTCATCCATTTAAACTCAGATGAACTCTAAATAAGGGCTTAGTTTCCATAGGCAACATGAACAATGTTACATCTAGATAGCTTGATCTTGTGCTTACTGAGAGCTCAGACAACAAGGAATTAAAAAAGCCCAAAGCTCTTACCAATGACAGCAGCTTTATGTACAGGTTTAGGCATGCTTGTGTCCCAGCGGGCTCCACTGGGCATGCTCCACCTGCTGACAGCTCTCTGAGCAAAGAAAGTGTACTGCAGGGCACGGGCCTGGCTTGACGTGAAGAGAGTTTCCATCAGCTGTCTCTCTATCTCCATGCCCTCCAAGTAGGGCAGGGTGGCAGCTGCCCGGACTGCCTGGACACACGCTATTGGTGCTATGGCTCCATGGGCTTTTTGTCGCACCTCCTGCATCACCCCCTCAAACACAGCATCCAAATCAGGCAGGTGTGGACAGGGATAGTTGCTTATTCGACGAGAATCCAGGGATTTTCCTAAAGAAACACAAAAAGAGACGCCAGAGGATACATTTGTAGTTTTATGGCATTTGCTACCAGTTTCAAATTGTAAAGCAATATATATATTTTTTTTTTTTTGTCACCACATTTATTGGCACCACATTCAAGTCTGGGTGTAATAACTGATTTCAACACACCCCAAAACCAGAAAGACAATTTCAAAGACTGACCTAAAATGAAAGAAAAGTAAAGCAAAAATAGTTTTCAAATACATTTTCAACTCTTGACAGCAAATGGGAAAGAAATGAAAAGTTTCTGATCTGATCTGTCCTGTGAGAAATTGTTCAATTGAGACAATTGTCAAGGTAAACCTAAATGAGAAGATTTCGTATCACAGCCTAAAAACTTAACACACAATACTTTCTGTCGGTGGTGATTTATGCCTGAGAACAATGAGAGATAAGAGGAAGAACACTTATTTTAAATAATGCTAAAAGCATCTTAATTCTCATTCCTGTATCCTCTGACATGATTACATGAGACGGCCGTCAGAGTCCTTCACAGCTCCACTGAATAACACTCAGCTCTAGGTCTGAGACAGAAACTGGGTCACCATGGCAAAGCTTAAAGAGACAGCAGCTGCACCTGACTCAAAGTTTCCCTTTTGTCTGATAATAAACTGTTCTGTTCTAATACAATTGAGTGCATCAGTACATCAGAGATGAGGAACAGATGTGGCAGGTCACATCAGGGTCGATAAATGTATACTCTCTTTCCATAGTGAAATATCAGCGAGATGCTGTGTGGTGTTACAATGTGAATCCAATGTACTTTAGCGGAGCATTATTGCAGCAGTTAATCTGTAAATGGTTGAGCTGTGGATTTGTTGTGCAGTGAGTAGGAAGCCTAGTCGTCCTGGCAGATGTAGTGGGCAGATGTTGCAATTGCCAGGGTAAAAAAAAAAAAAAGTTAATCTTGTCACTTGGAAGACTTGAATCTGTGCATGTGTGCAACATGTGTTTGTGTGGGTCTTTAAAACCACATGGATCATTTTTTCCATCAATGTAACCAAGGCCTGGTTTACAGTGGATGATTCACACGTGCGTCGCGGCTGTGTTGTGTCTCGCTCACATCTAGCTCGCCGTGTGTGTTCAGACCGGCTGCGTGTCTGCTGCATTTCACTCGTGCTGCATCTCTTCACACCACCAATATGATTAATACTTAATCTCATAAAACGTCACATGTTTTTTGTTTATTCAGAGGGGCAGAGAGAAAGACAGACAGACAGACTATCTGTACAGCAGATAAAATAGTTTTATCAGCTTTTATAAGATAAAATGTATGTTTTAAATGTATTCAGATTCAGCCTAGACCAGAGGTGTCAAACTTAATAATAAAGGGGGCCAAAATTAAAAACTGTGTCCAACTTGAGGGCCAGATGAGGTGAAATAACAAAAGGTTCAGAACAAATGATTTGCCATTGCCCATTTCAATCTGTTGCCCGATTTCCTCCACTGTATTTCAGAGAAGAACAGCACACACAGACCTGTATCTTAGCCAATAATTTGCTGTCATTTTTACTGGATGTATAAAGCTAAATACAAAATTAGGGGCTGAGCCCCCTTATAACCCCCCCTCTGGTTCCGGCTCTGTGTTTTCAAAGTCCACATTTAATTTGAGGTAACTTGACAAGTGTGGTATTAATCAGTACATCAGTGGACAAAAAGCAGGAAAGAAAAGACATATCATCTCACAGGCAAGTACAATTGCATGGGGGCCTTGAGTTTGACACCTGGGGCCTAGAAACTACATTTACAGTGAGAGGTGTCAGTTTTATGTAATCAAGCTTGTAGAATGTCAATATCATTATCAACAGGGAACCTCACGTGTCACATAGTCGGTGAGATGCCTGAGCTCAAAGGGTGTGTCTCACATGTGCAGTGTAAAACACTCATTCGTTAACATGGGAGCCGAAATGAAAATGCAGCTGCGAGTTGCGTTCCATGTGCGTCGTGGCCTGTGACGCAAGTGCAACATGCAATGCATCAAGTGTGAACCAGCCCCTTTCTTGCCTTCAATTAGTAACCCTGCTGACCAGTTCAAGAGTAGGGTATCCCTCAAAATCTTTGCAGAGTTCAGTTCCATTTTCCCAAATCTTCCTTCTCTGTGTGCTGCAGGCTGACTCAGTCTAAGCCTCAGCCTTACCAACAACGCTCATGTTCTCGCCCACTCAGTCATCTTGGCAGAGTTGGAAAGAGAATTTTTAAAATGCAAAAGACTAGAATTGTTGAGTGAAAGTTCTACTGGCTGTTGACATTGTGCTTCGATTTGCTAAAAGGCACAAACTAACAAGCTTCGGGATAGCTTTAATGTCTTGGAAATGGAGAATCATCTTCATTTCATTCAGCATCAAAGGCTCTTGTACAACCATAGTTCTGCTGTTCCAATGCTGAACAAAATACAGTAAGTCCTGCTCTTATCTACTCATGCAATGTGAAGATGTAAAACCACAGGGGAGGTTTGTGTACCGATTCACAATAGCAAAGACGATAAAACGTTCCAAAACATCAACATATCTTCCCAAAGACATAGACTGGAAGCACAGGGGACCATGAAAGTGGAATCATTCTTCGCATCAAACTCTAGGCAACAGAGCAAATAAGCATATGTCCAAAGAATTTATAAATACTATTTACAAAACTAAAAATCTGCTTTTAAACTGGCAATTTCCCCACTAATAGCACAATACAATGTAGTTTTAGTTCATATGCATTTTATAAGATAAGCCTACTAATGTGTTCAGTCAGTACAATCACCATGTTGAAAATCTGAATGGCTTATCCTCTGCACAGACTGTGAAATAGTGAACTAAAAGGACCTGGCACACTTTACCAATCCATTAAGTGGATCACAGTGAGTAAATGAGTCTGTATCAAGAGCGATGGGGAAATTCTCCTAATAGCTGGGGAGGGCAAATTATTAATATTCTAGGAAAGTTTGTCCCTTTTCACCCTTGTGAATAATACAGCAAACGCAGTGAAGACATCAGAGCACATCTGACAGAGCCATGAAACATTTATGACTTCTGTGGTGTAGGATCTGCCTGCCACATTTTCTGCTCCCTTTGACTAGCACAACCTACAGTACACTTCTTGATGTCTGACTCG
This sequence comes from Solea senegalensis, assembly GCF_019176455.1. NCBI lineage: Eukaryota > Metazoa > Chordata > Actinopteri > Pleuronectiformes > Soleidae > Solea > Solea senegalensis. Next base: position 12,438,584 of record NC_058022.1, on the reverse strand, counting down.
CCCAAAATAAATGTTCTAGGAGGAATTTGTGCTCCTTCTACTGAGTTCATTTTTAAAACAGTGAAGACTGGGTAGATTTTATACCAGCAAGTGAGCAAGAAGATTTTTCAATCTCACCTTCAACACTCTGGGCAAACTTAATGGCTTCATCCACAGTGCTGCTCCGGGTAACATGATCTACCAGTCCAAGTTGCAATGCCTCCGCAGCAGTGATATGGCGCCCTGTGGAAAACATGAAATACATCAATGGTGTGTACGGGTGGCAAGTGACATTTCAAATTAGTAGATCAGCAATAATATTAGAGCATCCAGGTGGCACATCACTACAACATCCTTATTTTTATTCTGGCCTTTATTAAATGAAGGTGAAATGACACTAAATATATCATTAAAACTTAACATCCAGAGGTTAATTGAACACTCAATATTGCCCAATGGTTGTTCTCGGTAGTCTTGGTTTGGTGGCCCTGTGATTGACTGGCGGCCCGTCCAGGGCCACCCTGTGTCAGCTGGGTGATGAGAGATAATGAGAGACGTGAACACACACTGACATCTGCTGGTCACACAGCAGCTATACCCTTAAGGACTGCATTTACCGTCATCGACAGCTGTGCCAATGCAATGTTTGTAATGGACTATCAAATGCAAGAGCAAAATTGCATTTGCATTTGCACACTGTACACACCATGCATGTTATATACAGACAAATGAAAAGTGAAAAACAGTGCAAGAAAAACAGACCATTGTTATTTAGTAATGCTTATTTAGTAATGCTAACATAAAAACTGCCTAACCTGAAAGGTTAACCTAACTCAGATACCTGTGGTGATAAGTTCTATGGCAGCTGGGACTCCGATGAGCCTTGGCAGACGCTGGGATCCCCCTATAGCTGGCAGCAGACCCAGAGTCACCTCTGGAAGCCCCAGTCTGGCCTGAAAGGACACACACAAAAACAAATATGAATGATGAGTGGAATGAAGGTGTGCATAACATAACAGATAATTATATCTTCTTTTTTTCATAACTGGTCAAACTATTAAACTGGACTAACCTTTTTGTAACGATAACAATTAAGAAACTAGTCATCTTGTAACTTCTTGTATAATTCTAACATTGTATGCCAGAAACTGATACAACAAAGTGAGAGAGATTAAGAGTGAACTAACTTTAGAATGTGCGATTCGATAATGACAGCCCAGTGCCAACTCAAGGCCTCCACCTAAAGCACTCCCCTCTATGGCTGCCACCACTGGTTTGTTTGTAGCCTCGATGGTGTGGATCGTCGGTATGAGTGGAGGCCCAGAAATCTTTGTCCCAAACTCTTTGATGTCAGCTCCTGTTATGCATAATTACATAAAATGAGGTGCATCTTATTCCACATCCTTCTGCATATTGACACAATGTTCCCAATTAAAAAAACAAAACACGATACTGTATGACTATACAATTCATTTTCTGTTTTATTTATGTAAACCGTCAGATAATATTATGCATTTGAAGATGTCACTTTTAGCCACATAGCAGACACCAATATATCTGCAAAATGATGAATGAGGAAACTAATCAACTGAACAATCTATAATCAAGTAAGCGTAAGATGCAAAAATAAGGTTGATTCCCTATTTTATTTAATACGGTTTGGTATATATTAATTTAAATGATACAGAAAAAACAATAATATAGTTGATATATCATAATATATAATTTATTTTACTGTTAGTGAGGGCTTTTTATAAAATGTATATTTATAAATCCTCAGAGCATGTCCCCCTATTGAGGACCAGAAGAAATTTTATTGTACATTGTGAAAATCGGTGAAGGGAAGACATCAATATACAGACTATATTATGCTATATTAACCTTTTGTTATCAAAGTACAACAAAGGGTTATTTATGGTTACCAAGAAAAATAACCTTTTATTGGTAACCAGACTGTTTTAGAACGGAACCTTTTAAAAATATTTTTTTTATCTAATTGCTAAGGAATTACTGTAAACAGTTGTAGAGTTGTAAAAGCATGTGAAACAAGAATACATCCATACCCCCACAGAATATTCTATTTTGGCCACATACAACCACCGACTTCACCTCAGGGTCATTGAGGGCTTTGTTCATCATGTCAACGATGCCCTGCCTCGTTGCTGCACTGTTTACAAAAGAGGGTTAACAATGAAACAGGGTTGACAATCTCAAATATTATAAAAGGTCTTTATAGAAATACTGACTTATGGAATTAAAGAATAGAACTTGATATATCTCCTGATATGTGATGACCTTGATATAGTACAACATAAATCATGTCAATTTGGGGTGATTCATTGATTATTAATTGATTACTAAATTACTCGTCAACTATTTTGATAATCAAGGTCAAGGTCAAATTTATTTATAAAGCACATTTACAACAACCATCGCTGCCCAAAGTGCTGTACACTGGCAATACAAAATGTCAACAAAGTTAAAATACATAGTTAAATTACAAACAATAGCAATAACAATAATCACAAAATAAATAATAAATAATCGATGAATCACTTTGAATTAAAAGACGCTTTCTAATTTTTCAGCTTCTTAAATATAAGTATTATCAGGTTTCTTTGCTCCAGGTGACAAAGAAATCATTTTGGTTTGTGGACAAAACGAGAGTCATTAAAAAATAATTGTTAGTTGCAGCTCTAGTCAGTTTTGTATTATGTCACCTACAGCCTGTGCAACGTCAAGATATGCGTGTGTTATAGAGCTTGACTTATCTGTACTACAAAGCGTGTTATCAACAAGCTCAATATCGCAGGATTTACAAATATCAATGTGGAACAAGCAAACTCGTTAACGTTGACAGACCTAAGGAAGGACTGATTTATTTTCATATTTATATTTTATATATATCGCACGGCAGCCAACAAAAGGACGTTGAAGTTAAGGTCTATGGGACACTAAGAAGTAACACAAACACTTTTTTAAAAAATACAGCTCACCTAAGCGCGTTGACAGGAGGGTTTTGGAGAGTAATTAAACCCACGGAGCCCGATACAAGAGTAAATTGAGCCATTGTGTCGATGAAACACCGCAAGTCGACGCACTCCTTTCAGCTGTCTTCACAGTGAACTTTGAATCTTGACTAGTATGACAGACCAGTCAACTAGCGTATAACAACTATCACGCGAGACCGCCGCCTGGTGGCCTTTGCATTGCGTGGGGAAAGTAATAAAGGGCAAAAAGCACGGAATTACGCACGCGAATTGCGACTACTGAAATTTTAGGACTTTTGCCCTCATTACGCCTCCCTCCACACAACAAACAAACATTTATTGTCGTATTTTTCTTAGCTTAGCTTCCACTTTCCAATAATAAAATGTGAGCATTACAGCCCCCACCTGGCCTGGAGCCGAACACACAAACCTCAACTGAAGGTGTTTAACGTGTTTAAAACAAACACACATTTCTCATTTGTAACGTTTTTTCTCAGTGGGATATTATTTGTGGATTTATCTTCGATATAACTATGGTGATGGTTCTGTAAAAACTTTAACTTGCCAATTTACTCCGTAAGTATACAGTGTGAGGACAAGACCAGAATAAATGTACTAGTGTTTCTTTATGTTCCCCTATCATTCTATCTTCAGAGTTTGTTGGATAAAACATGTGAAGCATTTTAAAGGCAAGACAAGTTCATTTGTATAGCACTATTCACACACATTAAAAATCATACGAGATAAAAATGTGATTTGCCAATAAATGTGCATGTAAAAGACAAGAATGAACTGATAACTAATTATTTGAGAATTTAATAAAAAGACGCAGTGAATAATAAAGTTTTAAGGCCTGACTTAATGCAGACCTCAGTAAGTGTGTTCCACAGGTGAGGAGCTTCACTTTGTAAAAGAAACCTATCTAACTTTGTTTGTGACACATAACTTAATATGTGGTAGAAACCAAAGGAAGGACTGATTTATTTTATATTTATGTTTTATATGACATCGCACGACAACCAACGAAAGAACGTTTATATATGACACTATAGGACACTAAGAAGAAACACAAACACTTTTTTAAAAAATTCAGCTCACCTGAGCGCGTTGACAGGTGGGTTTTGGAGAGTAATTAAACCCACGGAGCCCGATACAAGAGTAAATTGAGCCATTGTGTCGATGAAACACTGCAAGTCGACGCACTCCTTCCAGCTGTCTTCACAGTGAACTTTGAATCTTGACTAGTATGACAGACCAGTCAACTAGCGTATAACAACTATCACGCGAGACTGCTGCCTGGCGGCTTTTGCATTACGTGGGGAAAGTAATAAAGGGCAAAAAGCACGGAATTACGCACGCGAATTGCGGCTACTAAGTTTTGAGGACTTTTGCCCTCATTACGCCTCCCTCCACACTACAAACAAACATGTATTGTCGTCTTTTTCTTAGCTTAGCTTCCACTTTCCAATAATAAAATGTGAGCATTACCGCCCTCACCTGGCCTGGAGCTGAACACACAAACCTCAACTGAAGAAACGTGTTTAACATGTTTAAAACAAACACACATTTCTCATTTGTAACGTTTTTTCTCAGTGGGATATTATTTGTGGATTTATCTTCGATATAACTATGGTGATGGTTCTGTAAAAACTTTAACTTGCCAATTTATTCCGTAAGTATACAGTGTGAGGACAAGACCAGAATAAATGTACTAGTGTTTGTTGAATAAAACATGTGAAGCATTTTAAAGGCAAGACAAGTTCATTTGTATAGCACTATTCACACACATTTAAAATCATACAAGATAAAAATGTGCCAAGTAAAGTGCATGTAAAAGACAAGAATGAACTGATAATTAATTATTTGAGGATTTAATAAAAAAGATGCAGTGAATAATACATTTTTAAGGCCTGACTTAAAGCAGACCTCAGAAATTGTGTTCCACAGGTGAGGAGCTAAATACTGCTTCACTTTGTTTGTAAAAGAAACCTCTCTACCTTTGTTTGACACATAACTTAATATGTGGTAGAAACCAAACATTTCCCCAAATGTCTCCAGTATATGAAGACCACTATGACAAAGAAGAAGGTGTACAGTTAACGTCTTGTTAAAAAAGATGACGAATTTTCATAACTAGCTCTAGCTATTCATCTGGCTAAACGTCTACGGGATGTGACGTCACCGCGACCTTTGATCTTGTCGGACGGTGTTGTTTATTTCCGTCTCTTCTGCTGACAGACAGGAGTTCATGAAGCCGACAGTGCTCTGGCTCATGTAACCACAAACATGCGCTCACTCCTCGGACTTATCACCGTTGTAGTTGCAGCGAGTCTCTATCTGTATACACTGTCCCTGTACCTGCCCGCTGGACCCCGGCGGCCTCATCCTGCCTCTTCCGACAGAGAGCATGTGGACACGGCAGAGTCCCCAGATAGCACCGAGGGAGCCAGCAGGTAACCGGCGTTAGCCGTTAGCTTAAATAGACATATGTATATATAGTGGCAGAATAAAGGGTAGCATTCATTTACCAATGCAATGTTGCAGTGTTGCAAGCTAATGTTAGCATATGCCCATTTAGCCAATTAAGAATGCATGATAATTAACTTTTTGCTGATATCAGATATGCCGATATACCAGAGTGCTTGGGCCGATAATGATACCAATATACGTTTTTTTTCCTGTGCCCAACCGTACAGTTCATTCAGTCTTTTCTGTTGTGAAGTTAACATCAACATTTTGTCCACTCGTGTCACCACATGATATGCTAAATATTGTAAATAAACGTAAAATAAATAATGGTTGTAGAATCGTGTCAGTATAGAAGTCAAGGTGGTAGCAGCCAATTTAGTCTACCGTTGCACATATCAACATATCCTGGTGTGTTTGCCAATAACTGATACTGATATCATGCCGATTATATTGTACGTCCCTACTTATTTGCATGCATGTATTTCTGTTATTCATATACTAAATTCCAACAAGAGTCCATAGAGTTTTTTGTTGTCACACTGTCATGAATATGTCACAGTAGGAATGGATGTCATTATTGAACTGAGTTGATATTTCCTTTAATATTTCTTTAAAAAACTCCATGGAGACTAAGTATTTTTTAAATGAATACCTCATACTGTGATTCAGAAATTACATTTGGAACATTGAATATAATTAACCTTTACATTTTTTTTTCAAATTTTATACAGTAAAATTGCTTTATTTATTTTTTTATTTTTATTTAAGCAACAGTTTTCAGCCCCTTCTTTATATGTACAAATGGATGATGATACTAACTTCAGGGTTCATGTTCCCGCAGGTTGAAGTTCCCTTCAGACTTGGAGGAGCTGAGGGAACTCGCTGAGCTCCTGCAGTTTTATAAGGCAGAGAACACCGGATATGTCCTGCTCCTCTTTTGTAGTGCTTATCTGTACAAGCAGTCTTTTGCCATTCCTGGATCCTCATTCCTGGTAAGGTTAAACATGTTCTCTATAATCTCAGATGGTTTTTTTGTGTGGATTCAGCATGACAAAAATATTCGAATTTGTTTGACAGAAAAATGTGATGCTTGGATAAAAAAAACACTACAATTGTTGGTAGTTATTTAAAAACTAAGTTTCTATAAAAGCATATTCATTCTATAATAATACTGTCATCTCAATATAAGAGAAAGACACTTGTGCACTTCCTCTAGCCTTGTTTATTTAATATCATTTGGACTATATTTTACAGATCAATAGTAAACTTCACTGGAAATGTAAGAACTTTAAATTACTACACGTAATTTATGTTATATAAAACCAAATTCATTTCACATCAGCCAATATCAGACTACATATACTGTATCTGTGATAGACCATGCTTTGGTTGCATTTGTAAGGGTTTATCCAGTTGAATTTTAATATATCTTACATCTCTAGCTCGCTCCCCCAGATGAGGGATTGGTACCAAGGTGTGTAGTGTTTGCTGAGCATTTTCCTTTACTTGTCGTTATACTAAAGAAATATGTGTGTTTCAGGAAAGCAAACTTTACGTGAAATGACTTAAAAATGACATACTCTGCCGACACAGCTGTCAGGAGCAGCTTGGGCTTAAGTGACTGTCTGAGCCACCGCCAACCCGTTTGACATACTCTTATTATTGGTTGTATTTAAGATAGACGTTTTCTATCAATCACTATTATGATTCTTATAAAGTTGTGGTCTTGACTGGTCTTGCTTTAAAATCCCAAGTCCTCTGAGTCTGAGACCAGAACTAAGCCTTCAAAAATGTTCTTGAGCCCAGAATCAATTTTGAGTACCACAACACTAGCATACTGGATTGCTCCAACATCCAATTTGCCTGTGTGGCAGCATAATAGAGACTTGACCATGGTAGTTTCTGCATAAATGAGAATGCAGCACAGAAATACTTCCAAAACCACAGACTATGCGAGAGATAAACATGCTTCTCACCTAGTGTCTTACACTTACTACTATTAGATCACAGTGTGTCAGGACCTAGATTATGTGTAGTAACTGTTTTTTTGTCTCTCCTTGTCCTTGTGCAGAATATTCTAGCAGGAGCTATATTTGGACCTTATGAAGGACTGGTGCTAGCCTGTGTGCTAACTACTGTGGGTTCCACCATGTGCTACCTCATGTCACAGGCCTTTGGGAAACAGTACATTGTGAACTTCTTCCCTGATAAAGTTTCCACGCTGCAGAATAAGGTACATCAGTGACTCTATGTAAACAACTGATGGAAACTCAATTTGAAACTAAGTCTGGAAACCAAACCATTCAAAGAGCTCTTGTTTATTCAATATTGCTGTTGAGTCTGAATCAACCTGAAACAGGCCCCCTTTTTACCAAATTGGTTGTAGGTTTATCTAAATTCATATAAAGATAATTTGGTCTGCAAACATTGATAACACCCACATGAAAATCAATTAAATACCCATTCGCAAATGCAAATTGATCTGGTATAGATTTAAATTTGGTAATATAATGACTTTTCTTCTCAGAGAGGGGGAAAAAAACAAATTCTACATGTAATGTTTATTGATTCTGTTGTTTTTTTCAGTTCTCTTCAAGCCGGACTTACACTCCTTCACACTGAATCAAATCCATCCATTATCAAAACAAATGATCTTTGCAGTTGCGTCTTTGCAGGAAATTGTCACTCATATGGACACAGATAAACAAGCTGACAGTAACAATCAGAAATAATACAATGTAAACCAGTAACCTGAAGAGAAGGGTGGAGGAGTGTTTTATTGTCTAGTGACGATTATGAAAATGTGTCAACGGCAGAGTATAAACCAGGCAAAAGTGTCACAGTGAAAACCCACCATTTTTATGCATTTAGATTTTTGTCAATACGTGTTTTTTTTATTATGGGTTTAACACATCACAGGTTTTTATCACCTCCCCAAGGATGTGCCATGTACCAATGTATATGGTTTATCCAATGTCTTTTTCAGGTTGAAGAGAATAAGGACTGCCTGTTCTTCTTTCTGCTCTTCCTGAGATTCTTTCCCATGACACCTAACTGGTTTCTGAACATGTCTGCCCCGATCGTAAACATCCCCATCACCTACTTCTTCTGCTCAGTCTTAATTGGTAAGCACATGACGTATAGTATAGTATTGTACATCACACGGCATAATAAATATATTGCTTAAAATTGTAGTGCCCAACATTTAAACGTAGACAAACGCCTGCTACATTCAAACCATCGTAAAGTAACTTTACACAATGCTGGTTAAGCCTATCAGCTCCACATTATAGAAGTTTAGATCCGCAGTTGTTGCCCTGTCACTGTATACATGCGAACACTTACTCAGTCAGGTCTGATATTATTGCTTGACAGAAGCCATTTTCAGATGAAGGAAGCAGCATACAAATGTCTGAAAGAAAACGGAAGCAGAAAAATAACCTCATCAAAAACAGAAATCATCAAAAGTTAAGCTTAAAGAAATTTAATTAGTAGTTGTAATAAGTTGCAAGCAAATTGCATATGATCTGCTTCACATTTTATACTGTATGGCGGTTGCATGTGCTGACGAAACACGGGCAATAAGAGCTGCATACACTACATGAAGCTGTACACAAATGTTATTATCTGCTTGAGAATTTTACAATTGGGCTTATCTTGAATTTCTTGTCATTTGAATAAATGTTTGGAACAGATCAATTCAAACCAAAATACCAAATTGCTTCTCTCAGTGCCGCCTCACTGCAGTTTGCTTTTGATCTCCTTCCACAGGTCTTCTGCCGTACAACTTCATCTGTGTCCAGACGGGCGTCATGCTGTCTGAGGTGTCTTCGCTGGACGACTTGTTCTCCTGGCAGCGGCTGCTGCAGCTGCTGGCCATCGCCTGCGTGGCTCTGCTGCCCAGCGCCCTCATCCGCCGCTACAGTCAGAGACATCTCAAACTGGATGTGCAGTCACAGAACGGAGTCATTACAGAGAAAAAGGTTCAGTGATTCGTTCTGGTTTTCGTCCCCCTGCACTTTGCCCTCAAAAGTGAACTCATACCTTTAATCTCGATTGGTTTATTTCCTGGGAGACACCTGGACATGGGAAACGGAATGTAGCTATTAAAACAATGACCAGATTGGGATTTGCACAGCGGGATTTAAAGCTGTGTTATCAACTAGCGGTGTCTCAAATCTACAGTACAACTTCTGTAGGCACAACATACACAGTATATGTGCAATAATGTTTAGTAATCATGTGGAGAAATTTGAAGGATATTATGCTTTGAAACTGTCGCTGTAGTTTAGACTATGTGTAAGACCAGCTTGTGTCCAAAGTGCCTGTCGTGCAGTTATAAATTCAAACTTCTACCTCCAGCAAAGACACATGGAATAAACTGTATAAAAAGTTCAAATGTAAAACCCATGTTTTTAGTGGTTGGGTGGATTGTTTTGTTGGGTCTGTGTAAATTGTTTTTATTCTAAACTGAAATACTGATGGTATTGCAGCAAATCTAATATAACGTGAAGTAAATGAGGCATTTTTTAGAACACTTTTTCATCCCTGCACTACGTTTTGTAATCTAGCGACCATCGTATCGGGCCTCAAACAGACACATCACACAAGTAATTTTAAGGGGGGGAAAAAATGTAATTATATATATATATTTATATATTTTTGTAATTTGATGTGTCTACAGCCGTATTTATCTTTTTAAGTGATGGTACAGTCAGTTCACGCATCGTGAAGCTTTAAAATCCTTCTTTTGCTGCCTCTTTGTTTTCCGTGTGTCTTTTCACTCCTGCTACATCAAGTGTTATTTTAAATCTGGTGGTACATGGTTTAAAATGTTGTGTCTTTATTTTTGTTTTCATCTCTTCAATATGATTCACAGTAGCTGTGACATTTATGATATTTGCATCACAAATGATGTGCCTCTGTTATTTCAGGGGTGAAAAACTGAAATAATAAAACGGGGAAAAGAAAACTCTTTCAAATTGTCTTTATTGCTCAGATCCAGGTTTGCTCAGCAATACAGTTCACTCACAACTCAAAACAACAGTATGGCTGTTACTAGAGAGGCATGGATCCACGAGATGTATTAAATAAGGATCATACGTCTGTCCAGCGCACAGTCACCAATTACCTTGAGGTGTTTGGGGCCTTTGGCCCGTGGGAAATGTAGGACTTGAGGGTTTTGACATACTGAGGAAACAAAAACAATCTCCCAAATGGTGAAATGCAGTTAAGAATCAGATCTAGTCTAGTTTCTGAAGTGTAAAAAGCAATGCTTTTGTGTTTTCTCTGTCTCATTTCTCAACAAGAAGAAGGGACAAAACACACTGCTCTGGTTCTGCACACATCTGACCAGACTTGTACTTCTCTCCTCAGATAGTAATAGTTTTTTGGATGGTTGTTAAATGCCCTCTTTGCTGTTCACTCCCAAAGGCAGAACATGTTAAGTCAACTTTTTTTTTTTAAGACCTGGATATTCGCTTGTCAAACAGTCGTATTCTACTTGAAATTATTTTCTATTTTTATTTTTTTTTATTTTTTTTTAGCCATTCTGATTCCAGAATATGTTAAAAACCAAGAGCTAGGAAAATCTTCAACCACATTTAACAGCTATTATCGGTAGTGATCAAACAGGAATGAATATTAAAGCAAAGAATCCCATCTACTGCCCCAGACATAATGCATTATTTAATCAGTGTATGTGACGAGAAAACCAGATCAACAGAAAACAAAATAAAGCCTAGACTATCCAACCACAGTGTGATATGACTAACAACACTGTACATCCACAGTGATGTGATTGTGGTTTTTCTGGTAATTAAAATCAATGCCTAGCAACACCCCACAAAACCTAGAAACAACTGTCCTTGGAAGTGTTATTTATTTATTTACTCATAAAGAAAAGTTTACTACTGCCTTGACGAGCTTCGCCTTCAGACTGCGGTCGCCTGACAGACGTTGCAAAGCTCAGGATGCTTTGCGTCGCAGCGCCACAGCGAAAACAAAGCCAGCTAGAGGAAAAACCTGCACTTCTATGGAGCCAAAAACACAGGAGAGACAGAGGTCAATGAAAGAAAAGAGCCTCAACTTCAAAACTGCTCGAAAGAAAAAACAGTCAAAACAAACCGTGACTGACAAACTACAATTTGTTTGCAGTGCTACTGTGAAAAGCCGCTTTCTCCTCGGCGCACTCTGTTCTACGGTGAAACAGACCGCCGCAGGAGCCGCACGGTCGAGTCGAGGCACCGTACTGCATTTGTGTGGGTAAGGTCAAGGTATTTTAGTCTGGTCTGGTGAGAACATTGTCATCAGTCTGAGGTACTGTACTGGCTGTGAGGGAGGCCTGCTGAAACAGCCTCAGGCATTGTGTGAGTTTGATAGACCTTAATGTTTGATTTCACAAGTTACTGCTGGTCTGCGTTGACGGGGATGAAAATGATCCACCTCATCTGATGACAAAATAGTCCGCCCTCTAAAAAAGTAAAAAATCAGCTCTCGACAGAAGAACTCCAAAGACAAACACTAACGTTCACTATATCATTCATTTATTTATTTATTTGTTTATTTATTTATTTATTTAATACTTTTGCCCTACATCAATTTTAGTAACTAAAGTCAGCCTTGGATTCTGAGAGGTAATTCTAAAACGTACAGCACAAAAAAAAAAAGAAAAAATCATTTAGAGGTCAGTTTTAAGGGAAGCCGTGACACTCTAAACTTCTCACACCATCTCTCACAATGCAGGTGCAGACTGGTAAGTGTTATAGAGAGACAGAAAACGATGCATTTATGTGTGACTCTATTGTACATGTTTACAGATATACAGTTATCTTGTCGTACACAGTGACATTTCAACGACTAGAGTTGTTCTACATTCTACACAGAAGACTAGGATTTTACACCATGTTCAAGAGTCCTGTCAGTGTATTTTTGCAGCTTGGTGTTTTCTTCAAATCAACCCCAGAGTATCAAATAGAGCTGGTAAGGTTGGATTGGGTTATTATAAAACTTCTTTTTTTTATTATTATTTTCTTTTTTTAAAACAAGTGAATAAATGTCATTGTTTTTTTGATTTTTTTTCTTTTTAAGTCTCAAAAAAACCTGGAGGTACAGTTGGGAAAACAGGAGGTACAGTTGGTTAATTTCTGTTTCTATCAACCTATTTGTATCTTTCTCTCCGACTTTCATCGTCGATGGTGAAATCAGTACACAACATCCACATTCAGAACCACTTCGGGCAGGTGTGTACCCCTTTAGATCCTGCACTTCATTCCTTTCTTGCAAAAATCTACTTGGAAATCCTTTTGACGTGTATCATTAAGAGGTTGTTTGGCGTCCAGGCAACGACAATTCAACAGAGTTGATCTCGGTTTACAAAGTTTCACTAGTCAGCTGGACCTGAAAAGCTTAGAGATCTTTTTACTGTAGTTCTTTTGTCTTGATCTATATATTTTTTTTTTCATTAAAAAAAAAAAAAAAAAGAAAATTAAAAACGCTCAAAATGATCAACAAGGTTAACAAGGCATACAAAATGTGGAAAAAAGGGGAAATGAAAGATTGGACTGAGGTACCCTGAAGCCTGAGGTAGATCACAATACTGACATGCGCACTGTTCACATCCTGACCAAAGTTAGCGTGGTCGTTCACTTGACTGTTTTCCTATTTTTTCAGGTTTTCATTTATATTATTATTCATAGTCTAGTTTTCAAGAAAATAAACGCTTCCCTTCAAAATAATATGGCAGTGTCCCACTGAGGAAAAAAAGAAAAGGACTTTGTTTTCTTTTTGTTTCTTATCAATAGCTCTCATCACAAAATAGGAAAAAAATAGATTCATAAATATTACTCTCTCTTTTTATATATATATATATATACACACACACACACATACACACACACACACGGAGGAAGCTGTGCGCATTGGCAATAACCTTGCGTATGGAAGATGAAGCTGATGGGGGGTCATGTCTGAAAAGGTGACAAAGTAAGGCAACAAGCTTCCATGGTCTTCAAGGTAAAACACAAAGGGACACCAGGGTCTGTGTGTGTGTCCAGTGTGCTCGCCGCAGAGCAGTCGGCCAGCTCGCCCCAAAAAAAAAAATGCTTTTTAAAAGTGAAACTGCAAAAAGTGAAGTGAGGAGAAAAGAGTGACATTGACTGACTGGTGTGTCTGTGTCTGTGTGTCTGGCCTGAGCTGTCGAGCACAACGGGGGGGAGGAGGGGGCCCGGGGGGGATGGTGATATTTTCTAAAAAGGATGCATATTGTACATTCACAGGCTGTCATGCCATTTTAGAAAAGCTCCCTGACAAGACAGGGTTAAAGCCAAAACGCGGCTGCAGTCACGTTTGTGGTTGTGTGTGTACCAAAAGTCATACAGTGTGTACAGCCACCCCTCGCCCCCTCGCGCCCCCCCCCCGCCAACCCACACCTACTACACCTAGGGCTTTTCCTTACTGCCACTCCACACACCACAAGTCTGCACTCTCCCATCTCCATTTTCTGGACCCTCAGCTCACGTTTTTTTTCCGCTTAAGGCCAAGCATGTGGCAGTGCACATTCAAAAACGACCAGTCGCCGGTCAACAAGCAAAGGTGCACCTTTTTTCTTTTTTAAGACGTCAATTTCTTCTTCTTCTTTTTTTTGCTCTGATCTGTCTTTAGAGACATCTTTTTTTCCATGTCAGGACCTCATGTACATGTAGTCTACGACTGCACAGAACGGAAGAGTAATAAACAAACAAACAAACAAACAAACACGCAGACAGACAAAACCCTTGGTGCCGCTTGACTTCTGTTGAGTGAAAGTGGCAGTCAGCTCAACGTTATCGAAGGGCTTAGAAAAAAAAAAAGGTTTGTTCACAACAAATATTTTTATCCTATTAAATAAAGATGATGTCAGATGAGAGAGAGTGATGAGAAAGTGAGGCAGAAGTTAGCAGAAAGAAAAGAATTTTAAAAAAAGAGAAATATGTGAAGCATCAGATATGAATGGGAACAGACATCTCAAAAGGGACATTATCGTTTTCGCGTTGGCACACACACACACAGCTTGTTACAAAGACTCAGAACCATTCACCGTCATATTTACTTATAGGGTTTTTTTTTGTCTACTTTGATTTCAGTGGCCTCAAGTGTGAACAAACAAGGGAAACCGCTTTTTTTTGTTTAATCTCCTGAACAAGCACGACATTAAAAACGGCACCGAGCTGTGCTGTCATTTTAGTAAGAAAAACAACAGCGCATACTCTCAGTGTGCATCCATATACTTTTCTACTCTGTATTAATACTGCTAAGGATATCAATTCTCGCAATCTGAATACCTCAAAGAGAAGGTCCATTGTCACTCGCTCTAATTTCAAAAAACGAAAAAATATCAATCACAACAACGCCTTTTATACGCTCGTGTTAAACACAGTTGCTTAAACCGTTAGTTAGGCCTATGTTAGTCCACCTAAAGAGATAACGTTATGCAGGGCGACATACTATTTCCTGTTTACCTTTTTGACTGTGAAAACAACAGTTCCGTTCAAATTCTCTGCCATTTCCATCTTTCTTGTAGATTTTTTCTTTTTTTTTTGTTTGGTCTTTTTGTGTGATATTTTAATAAATCAGTACGGTTTCTCCCACTATCTGCTCTCACAGGGATGGCAGTGCACACAATGCCCTCAGCCTTTGGCTCTCACTTGCTTCCCCCATAGTAAAGTTCTTTGGTTTTGATCCCGGTGCTGCTGGTCTGCCCTGCATGTCCCCCTTGGCCTTGGCCTTAGTCTGGGTAGGTCTCTGTCCATTTGAGAGGGCTACATTCATTGGCTGGCGCCCACGGAAGCCGCCCTGCTGGTCACTTGGAGTGGTGCGGTGACACGGCGGCTCCCTGCTGGTGTTTCTGTTCCTGCTGTTTGACCTGCTGTATGATCTCTCGGATCTTCCTCTGTGCAGTCTGTTGCAAAGACACCATATGTAAGATGAGCTGACTGATGACACATGACAGTGTATGATAAAAGACTTCCTTTTTTATCTTGTATCTCTACAAGATAACTCTTTGGCATCGTTCTCACTCACAGAAATATTAGCTCGCACAACACCAGGGAACTTTCAACCATACCACACAGTCTCTGTCAGGGGAGAAAGTGTGCCCAGTTGCCATGGAGACAGATCAGAAAGTTGAGTCGCTGTCATGATTTCACACATAGGTCCATCTCCATGACAACTGAGCAAACTCCAACTGGTGACGAGGAATGTGATATGCTTGTGCACTGATGTGTGATAGTAAAAAAATAAAAGAAAACCTTAAAGGAGTGCCAATAAACCCTCCATGATGTACATTTTTTAGGCATAAATTGTATTGTAAGCAATTACCTTCATCTACACGTATATAATAGTATAATCACTTTAAAATAAAACTATTTTTCGTCGCCTTAGAATATGTAATTTATACAAAGGGCCTTTACGTTATATTAGCAGTTCAAATGTAAAAAAACACAGCCAAGAACATGTTTTTGTTTCACCCCCAAAATACACTGGTTGCAGAACAATGGATGATCCGCACAGCTCCACCAGTTTACTGTACACTACCTGCGTCTCCGCGCGGCTGGACAGCTGGAGTCGTGAGACTGGGTTTTCTCGCACGGAAAAACACCGTATGTGTTGGAAACACAACAAACCGAGCAGTATTTCTTTTACCGACCGAAGAAGCAGGAGCAAGAATCCTTTCTGTGATGTATTTAAGTGTATTTATGCGGCTCTGCTGCGGCATCTGACAGAAACAGAAGTGTGCGTCCACTCCGACCTCCCGCTAGTTGGCAGACCCGACACGCAGCCGCCACGCAGACTTCTCAACCAGTGTACTCTGACACATTGACTAGAGTGGACGCATGTCAGCCACGACGCTGGGTCGGAGATGCCGTTACGCAACCAGTGTATTTTGTGGGGTGAGGGTTTTTTGAATGATCTCTGGTCCAGACTCTAGACAGACTGTCATAGTCACAAACCTGAACTTGACCGTGTGTTGTTTTTCTTCAGCATCGTTAGTACAGACTACTGTTTGCCTCTTATTAGAACATGTAATTGTTATGGATTACATTCTACTGCATTCTTACTATTGCACTATGCAAAATAAGGTAAATCATTGAAATTTTTTTTTTTTGGTACCTGGCTGGCAAAGAAATGGCCAATGATTTTCACAAAGACCTCGTCGTTCTCGTCTGGAGTTTGGTCCCGTGGTACGATGACCTCTGCACTCGTAAGGCTTTGGAGGTCATTGACCTTAAACACAGACACAGACGTCAGTGTCATCCCCTCAGCCTCACATAGTAAAAACACAATGAAATCACTCACTCCGAGACAAGGAGAAAGACAAAGGTAATCATATTTGAAACCATGGAAATAAGGTGATACTTGCATATATCGTATATATGTATATATATCTATATATAGATATATATACATGCATTCATGAGCTTATAGGGTTAAAAAGAAAAGAAAGTAGCAGAATATTTAACACAAGATTGCTGATATTTGTGAGGATCCAGTAAACAATTAAGACAGTTGAAGTTAATATAAATCAATCCAGTTTGAACTGACCGTCTTGCCTCCTTTACCGATGACCCTGCCAGCTGCAGTTGAAGGAACCTTGATGTGCGTCTCCAGCTTGACCTCCTCCTTCGCCGAGAAGAAGTTCTCCTCTTTCAGCTTCCCAAATATCCGACCTTGGGCCTGGAATACAGAGGAGGGTATGAGGCAAGGAGAGACTGGGGAAAATGGGGACACACAGTGATCCACTGCTGTTTACTAAGATACTGCACAGGACAAAATAATAAAGATTATGAATTTGAGCACATTTGACATTTTTTTTCAAATTCACACTTAAACTCAAACTATTACCATATATATATATATATATATATATATGTATACATTCTACACACATTCATGATGTTTTACCTTAAACTGGGCCTCTGGAGTTCCAATAATGATAACCATTCTCTCAGCAACGTCTGGGCTCTCAGCTGGGGCAATCTGACAAACACACACACACACAAGTATTGGAGTCATATAAGGAGAAAAGATGGTGAAAACTTTGGTGCTCAAAGCAAACCACTGAATCATCTGAGAAACTAAAACACCGGGGATTACGTGCCTCGAGGATTTACCGAGCAGCTGTCTCACCTCCGCAGACGGGACTTCGGGGGCTTTCTGAAATGCTCTGCTCACGAGTCATCCCCACTTTTCTTTGTTTTTGACCATAAATAAATAACATGCTCAGCTGTGGCCCATGTTGCGCTGCTGACTCAGCCACTACTCACTCCGTACTTAACAACCTGTTTAATTTGTAATGTGTCCACTCATTTTCTTTCATGCCGGTGAGAGACGGTCCGAGTGTCCTCTTCCTCCCCGATCACTGAGGTCAGCAGGGTAACTAAACTCACCTTGATGGAGGCTCCAGCAAAGTGGGCGAGCTGCTTGATGTGCTGGCCCTTCTTCCCGATCAAGGCCCCGACTGCCTGAGTTGGAATAAAGAGGTAGACAACCTCCTGTTCTGGAGCCTGTTGCTGAGAAGAAACACACACATCACTCTTTTTCTATATTCTCTTCCTCATGGTGGTCATCATAAGCACTAATGCATAAAAAACATGACGGCAACCAGGTGACACTCCTTTCAAATATGGAATAACAGTTCTTTGTGCAGGTTTAACAATATAATTACAGATGTGTCTATTTCAGCTTTAAATGATTTGGCTCTGCGTGAGGGTTTTCTCCCTCTGGGTAAAGAATGAATGGAATATTTCCTGTTGGTGTTTTTGTTTTTCTTAGCATGGAAACACTTGTGTTCTGGACGTTTGTGAAGTCAATTTTTATGAGCTACAACTGTGAAGTTTCCTTTCCAGACATATCTGTGGTGTGCTGGTGACTCAGCGATGGTAGGTAGGAATGCCTGACCCTACCGTCCAACACAGCATGCTGACTGCAAGTTGCAATAATACATTATTTACAGAATTTTTTTGTATTTTTATTTTATTTTATCAATTTGGTCTACACTGTAGAGTGTTCTGTTTTTTCTCGGTGCAACATTTCCAAAGCTTCTTGAGCTTATAGAACAGAAACACATGAGAAGTATGTCTGTGGTCTATGATCTCTGTCACGTTTTTGATGTTGTATTTCTTTTTTTTTTTTTCCCCTCCTCTTGTCATCTCTATGATGGACTGGTGTTGTATTCCTGTTAAGGTTTCAGCCACCATCACCCAGCCCTGGTCTCTGATTGCTCTGGTGGTTGTAGTCATCGCGGAATCAGATAACATTACTATCATGCTGGAAATGAGATCTGGTCCTCAGACACGCCAGAGAGAGAGAGAGAGAGAGAGAGAGAGAGAGAGACGGTTGAATATGTCACAATTAGCAACTTTTTTTTATCGCATGCCAATTAGGGGAGATTAACTCTAATTGCAAAAAGCCAGATTATCAGATGAAAACGGTGTCGTGTAAACTATGCCGTACTGTAGATTTTAGGGGAACTTTCAACTCAGACAACTCACCAAGGCTAAACCGTTTCCTTCTCGGCATTCCATGATTTTCTCACAACTCACTTGGACTAGTGCAATGCCCTCTATGTTGCTCTTAGCCAGACATCACTCGCTCCACTACAGTTGGTTCAAAACGCCGCTGCTCTGCTTTTAACTGGTACGAAAAAACCAGAGCACATGACTCCAGTTTTAGCAGCACTTCACTGGCTCCCGGTTCGTTTCCGGATTGATTTTAAAATTCTGTCATTTGTTTTTAAATGTCTTCATGGTCTTGCCCCACGCGCTCTCTCGGGTCGGCAGATCAGTCACTGTTAGTCGTCCCTAAGACAAAAAGGAAGCTGAGAGGCGACTGTGCATTTTCAGTCGCCGCTCCGAAACTGTGGAATGAGTTGCTTTTGCACATCAGGCAGGGCGACTCACTTCCTGTTATTAAGTCCTCTCTTAAAACACATGTTTCTCTCTTTGACTTTTAACTCAGTTTGAGATGTTGGCTTTTACTCTTTTTTGTTGTTTTACTGTCTTTTATGTCTGTGTACAGCACTTTTGTAAATAAAGTTGGATTGGACTGAACTTACTGAGTGCTGGTGGGGGATGGCACTTGCTGGAGGAACCCCGTACAGGCCACTGAGATGTGGAGAGTGACTCTGGAAGAAAAAAAAACACGCAGATCAGACAGCACATACGCACAACTCAGGGCCTAACACTGATTAACACAACAACACAACAAAAAATGTTATTACATTCTCACACAGCGTCTCACGCCAATTAGACTCACACTCATCGGGCAATGAGTAGAGACTTTGTTTAACAATTACCTGACTCATGTGAGGGGATGAGAGAATGGGAAGTTCTGGGTGTTTCAAGCTGTATACATCATTATAGGTCAACACAGCATTGTTTTTTACATTACATATCATTTAGCATTTAAACATTTGGGTACAAACAAGAGCTAGAAGTAAGTAAGTGCTTCAAGTAAGCCAAACTATAAAGTGCTAGTCATAAGTATTATGTATAAGTAAGTGTTTTCTTTTTTTTAGTTTTCAAAAAGTGGTCTGGTAGAACCTGAATCAAATTGCTTCCCCACATAAAATCTAATCCCTGCGATGTTTTGCTGGCCAGAGAGACATTCAACAAAGAAAAGAAAAAAGGAAACAAAAGACTATTTTGTCTTGCCGCCACCTCTTATGGCTGTGTGAAAAAAAAGGGGGGGGGGGCTTACTCACTAAGAATGGGTTGTATCCTGCTGGTGCCACAGGGGGCACAGCACCATGTGGTCCAGCAGCAGGGGGCAGCACTGGCAGACCAGAGGAGAAGATGCCCAGAGCGTTGAGGTTCAAGCCTGGGATCAGGTTGGCCTGTTGCTGCACAGAGGCAGAGAAAAAGCAAGAGATGGGGATTTTATGAGGAACCAGACACAAGATGATACACGAGGGCAGACATGGACACAGCCCACAGTAGACTACACCACAGTAGTATAGTATAATAGTATTCATAATATAGTGTAGTCATTTGATATTTTCAATAGAGTTGGTTAGTAATTGTGTTTATTGTGTGTTTGTATGCTGCCCAATTTACACCAAAACAATACAATTTACTGCTTTAATTAAATTAAAATGAATTCAAATTTGGCTCGGCCCTCAACGATATTTTTTGTTTCTCATGTGGCCCCTTGTGGAAAATAATTGCCTACCCCTGCACTAGTGTGTCATTGAGATTCAAGGTTTTACAGATTAGCCTGTTGTACACATATATAAATAAACTATTATTGAGACTATTTTTAAGCACATTTTATCTGGGCCCACAGGGAATAAAAAAGATTTTAATTCCCCGCTTTTACATCAACTTCAAGGACAAGGTGTTAAATATAATCAGACTGTTCAATTATCCTTTAACCCTTAGAACACAGAGCACTTCGGCTGCTTTTTCTTCCATTACTATGTTCAAATATACAGCATATACAGACGTTATATTTACAATATGGAGTATCTTTTTTTTAGCACTTTTCTTTTTCCATTTTCACCAACTATATAAGTTGGTGGGCAAAAAGTATTTAAAATGTTGAAAATCAAATTGAATTTGTGAAATTTGGAAACTGGCCCGTTTTTATGCACAAAAATGAAAGAAAAACGGTCTATTTGCACAATTATCGCTACTACTAACACTACTAAAATTGCAATTTTAAAATTGATCATAACTTTTACTCAAAAACACGAGAAAACGAAAAAAAATAATTAGAATGGCTGAATATGTGACCTTAAACACACACACCCAGGATGTCCAAATAAGGAGTTGTGTATTATTCCCACACAGCAATTTACCACAGGTACACCTGTGCACTACGAGTTAAATTATTAATCCTGTAAAATCTTCCAGATTCTTGCTTCTCTTCATTTGTTACATGAAATTAAAAATATCTCATGTGTGTATTTCAACATGCAGTTTTTCAAGTTTCCTTTGGCAGATTCACTGATTGTTAAAAAAACATATTTAGGTTTTTTAGGTATTTTTGGTGAGTAAACTGAGTAAACTGAGTAAAACATGTTTTGACTATCACTCCCTCAAATAAAGGTGTCATTGATTTCCACACATGTGGTGATTTTCAGTGTTTCAGATAAAAGTGTTTCTTTATTTAAAACCACTACATAATCTGAAAAACAAAAGATTCAGCTTCTCTCAGCTCCTTTAAACGTGGTTTCCACAGGACAGTTTGATGTTGTAACAGTGTGACAAAAATATTCCTCCCTCAAAGTCAAGTCAGCTATTCTGGTTTCAGGACAAGCGCTCTCCTTTCACTTCCATGTTCCCAGAGTGAGTTCCTGTGTAATAGCCACAGCATCACGCTAGATGGCCCTCATCGCTTACTGTAGACACTCGGCCGAGAACAGGTGCCAGAACGGCTCACACCAGCCAGAACTATTTAACCGCATGCTGCGTGCTACTTCTTGATGATTATTTCTGAGCCAATATTTGGATAATGAAAATGAAGACACTAATGTAGGCACGAGAGAGTTTGTGTGGCCGTAGCAAAGGAAAAATACAGACATACATGCTACTACTACATCAGAATCCTTTCCACACTTTACAACATCAACACCGTTAACACAACCTCAGTCAGCATTCATCACCGCATTATCATCACAGTTTACATTCCTCTGTCATTGACCTTTCTGACTGCAGCACTGGTGATGTCATGAGGGCAGCAGTGTGAAAGAGGAGCTGTGCGAGAGAGCGGCCTACAGATATCAGATGTATGCTGGGAAACGCAGTGTGTTACAGCGGGAACACAGACACACACATACACACACACAGCAGGGAGGTGAGCATGAGTCAGAGCCTCCGTGGAACAGACACACACACACACACACACTCATGTCCACAGACGTGCTGTCCTCTAACACTCGAGTCACTGATGAGCCATTCGGCAGCGATCGTTTACTGTTATCCGTTTACCAAACACACAACAACGGGCATTGCTCATCCTGGTGGTTAACATGTCCTGAATGGGGACGTGATATTATCCTGCTGTATATCATCACTCTTCTCCGCTGTTCACCTGTCACTCTGTGTGAGTCAGCCTGAGATCCTGAAACACACACACACACACACACACACACAGCTGGGGATGAGCTTACATTTAAAGCAGCAATGTCGTTCTCATAGGCTTCCCTCAGTTTCTTCATGATCAACTCCTCGGCCTTACAAATCGCCTCAGGGCTGCCCCTGATAGTGATGGTCCTCTCGGGGTTGTAAATGGTTAAGTCTTGTAACCTGGAAGAGAGGTGAAGAGAGAGAAAGAGACATGAGTACATGCATATGGAAACACAAATAAAAGAAACAGGCCTGCTAATATTCTGCTCACGGTCTCCCAATCAGTGGAGGTGACCGAGTTGTTATTTAACTGGATTTCCTGTTGATCTAACTTAAGTGCTACAGAAAGCTGTGTGTCAACATCAAAACTACCATCAACATGTGTTGTTCAGCAAGAAAAACAAAAACAATCTAGTGATTCATAAGGAGGAGAGTGAAAAAAGAAGAAGAAAAGAATACAACGGTTCTCCAGCTCCCCAGGCCTAATCTCAAAAAACACTGGAAACTACACTTCCCATCATGCAACTTCAAGCATTTACATCATATGGGACCAATGGTTAAAAAGACCTCTTGTGGTGTTTTTTCACTACTTAGTACCGCATTGACACGGTTTGCTTGGGTTTGGGCGGAGTCATCACAGCACAACTGCACATATAACTGCCGTGACTTCATTTTACACGCGACACACACAAACTAGTGACGAGTGACTAGTAAAGCAGTTGTTTTCGATGTGCTGAATCATTAGAATCAGTTAATTAGAAAGATTACTTCAGTATTTCCTGCAGGACCGGAGCACAGACTCCGTCTGACACAGTCACTGAACTAAAATACAGCGACAGGGGCTGTGATAGGGCTCTTTGCTTTCAGCAGTGCTGTCGCTAAATTCAACATTTTAGACATTTCCCTGCTGAATGTTGGAGATAAACACACGTTTTCAGGATTGTTAAGTCTTTTTAACTGATCTACAGTTTGACCTTGTGCCTCTCCCCATGATGGCACAGTGCACGGCAGACTGACGACGTCACAGATAGTGTTGGCTCAGCTCGCTTGGAACCTCGCCTGAGCAGCAGGTACTAAAAAAAAAGTACTATCGCGAATGGAAAAGCAAAAATATCCGTGCCGTGCCGAGGCGGGTCGAGCAGCGCTCGTGGAAACACGCCAATTAGCTTCATCGCCAAAAACACACATAAGATGACGGTAAAGGTACAGTCAGCAAGATCATTTGGCATTATTGATCAATAATTCCACAACGACCTTTCACCATAATACAAATCCAGTGAACTGGGGGAGAAAAACACATCCACACCTGCTATGGGCGTTGTTTACAGCCTCACAAGTAAACCTGTCCCATCGGCTTTTGACCAATCACATCACAGGGGTAGATGAGTGAGAGAGAGCGAGAGAGAGAGAGAGAGAGTGGGCAATCCTATTAGCTTTTCCACTACTCTGCAGACAAGTCCTTCTCAGAAACCTACCTCCTTTTTTGCAAAGAAACATTAAAAAGGGAACGACGTGTAATAGAACACGTGCAATAGAACACCAGCGGACAGTTCCTGAGATTGAGAGAATTCAGTGTCATTACGGTCCGTGCTTATTTGTGAGAATGTTAATAACACACAGATGTAACTCAAATATCCACCGTGTTTTTTCCCCCCAGCAATTCTGCTTACTGTAACTTTAAAAAACAAAAACAATGAATGAAATTGATTTCTTTTTTGTAATTCATTAGAAGATAAATTAGAACCCCTGCACCAAATCTTTTCACATGCTTTGTTTGCAGCTTTGACCTTGAGTTATCACTGTGTAGTCTTGAGTGAAAAACAACAGTGATACTGACAAAATAACTCCACTTCTTCAAAAATCAATTCTGGCCTGTATGAATAAAATAAGCAAACTCTTCACAAAGCAGTTACATTGGAAAATGTAAAAATACAGTGCCTTTAGGCTTTTAAAGCAAAAAAAACCCCAATCTATTCTTTCCTTGGTAATACAGGACAGAGCAGGTGCTCTCAGAGGATTTGCATAGAACCATCAATACTGAGTGCATTGTTTGAATCTTCTCTCTTTGTCTCTCTCCACCTCCCCGTCTCCTCCTCAAGGCACATTATGTTCTCAGGGCTCGTGGAGACACAACAGCACATTAGTCGTAAAGCTAGAGTGTGTAACTCTGAAACATAAACAAAGGTCCGTTTTATTCCAACCACTAACAAGTAAGTTCACACAATGCTGACGAAGGCTCCCTGTGTTTCCCTGTACAGCGCTGTACGCCAGGAAACCCCAACAAGAGTCTTGAGGAGTGGATTCAACTGCTAAAAATAAGCCGAGCTGCTCAAGAGGGTTGCAAAAAATCGATTTTGGCTTCTCGCGAATAAATAAAACCGTCATTGTCCAATATCAGAAACATATGCCCCGCCAACAGAATAAATAAAGGTGCTCCCTGGACGATTGTCTGTGTACATGCCCACGTGTGCCAGTCACAGCAGCTGCTGTTCCTGCACCACACAGCTCCAAGCTTCTTGGATGCAGCCTGGATGAGTAGCGCAACCTTAAAAAACAAATATACAACACAAGATTTATGTACAGTGGCCGTTTTGTAGAGCAGAGGGTGAAGAGCTGCCTCCATCTGTGTGTCTGTGTGTGTCTGTGTGTGGGTCATGTTGGCAATTGCTGTTGTTTTTGCCGTTTTCAGAAGCGCTCCAGTGAGTTTGCATGTTTCTTACTAAAGCTCGTGCGGCCCCTAGTGCAGATGCAGGGAAAGCACTTCGAGCAAGTGTCACAGACGGGAGGTGACTCACGAGGAGATGGTTATCTTGGTCCCTGTCTCCTCTTCGATTTTCTTCAGGTTGCGGCCGTCCTTACCAATCAGCCGGCCAATCAGGCTGTTGTGGGCCAGGATTTTTAGAGGGAACTCCTCCGTCCTACACACACAAACACACACACACACACACACAGGTTAGGACAGACAAAGTTCTGCTGTGTGTTGCTGACGTAGCGTGAGGAATGTGATGCTGTGACAGGGATGGACAGTCATGTGGACAGCTGCCCGGCTGGACGTGCCGCTGTTGGCACGGGGCAACTATGTTAAGACGTGAGGGTAACTACTGTGTAAGATCCTTTTGTTTGTTCTCACAGATTTCAGAGAGAAATACCAAGAGGAATCCGTTCTGGTGCAGATGCGGTGCTTCATTTAAAAACAAACAAACAAACTTGTTCTGTATTTTTTTAAGGGTTCAAAGTTTAAAGCTTGAATTCAAACCCGAAAATGTCTCTCAGGTCCCTGATATGAAGAAATGAGGCAAGATTACATTTCTAACTGATATTTTTCTTTGCAGACTATCAAACCTTGTTCAGTTGGCTGTACTTAATTGTACACATGATACCAAAATCAAAATTTTTATTCAAACCCAGCGAACTGAGTCCGTTTTGTTCTTTCTCTCCCTCCCTAGTTTTTGTCTTTTCCTTCCTGTCCTCCCTCTCTCTCTCTCTCTCTGTGTCTTCATCTTGCAGGCTGCAGGGTCCAGATCCAGTTTCGAGGCTATTATTATTATTATTATATTATATCATATCATCGCCATTGTTATTATGCGACAATTAAAGTTGATACCGGTATCGTTTTTTAACAGCCATCTCTGCTGCTGCTTGTATAAATGACATTGTAGTATTCTACAAACATGTCGTCACTGATTCAGAACTGTCTTGTTTAAACGGATAACTTGATAACGTTATATCTCTGCTCCTGGTCTCTCCCTCTTCTGCCTCTACTTCACCTCCCTCTTGTCCTTTCTTTCCCCTTCCTCTCCTCTGTCCCCCTCTGTTTCTGGAGTCTGGTTCTGTCAGAGATGTCTTCCTGTTAAAAGGGAGGTTTCTACCTTACTATGTACATTGCCTTTGAGGTAATGGATGTTGTGATTTGGTGCTATACAAATAAGTGGAATTTTCTATCATATTTCCCACTCATCCTCCACCTTATTTAAATCCAGTAACAGTTTTAAGAGTTTGTCTCTATTTTCTTCAAAGAAACATTAATGGAGTTATAGAAAATGTCCACTGAAATCATGCATTACTGATTAATAAAGCACAAACAACAGGCCCTCTGTGTATTAACCAGTGCAGATGTATAAGGTCATTAAAATAACAGGCAAAGGATGTAAGAATAATATAGTTTATTCTTACATGGAAATTGATAGGAAAATGATAGGCTGTGAGTGTTTGAACATGGTGGTGAGTGTGTGTGTGTGTGTGTTTTGGGGCTTTGATCAGTGAGTATATTTTCTGTGCTGTAGAGTGAAATTTGTTTGGGGTAGGCAGTGGGACAAGTCAGGGGCGATATCAGTGTTGTGAGTTTCGAGGCCAAGTTTAGTGGCTCAGGTTTCACTGTGTGTTACGCCTCTCCTCCTTGGGCTCTGTGAAATTACAGGGTGTGTGGCAGCAAAGGTGAAGGCAGGTGTGGAAGTAATTGTGACCCGTGAGAGCAGTTTTGACAGATGAAGGTGAATCAGACCAATTGACTGGCTTCTTGTGAGATCACAGCGCACACATTTGGTAGATGCTTTTTGACTTCAGCAATCCAAAACAGTCGCATTGAAATTCAACAGGCAAAAACATGACAATGCTGGTGGTCGTTCACTGAGATTTGAGCTGTGATGTTTTCTGAGGAGTGCAATTTTATTATTTCTTTTACAGCATTCACAGTTTCCCCCAGTTCTTCCTCTTTTGTCGCACATGAAACGTCCAACTGTTCTATAACAACCTAATACAAGCAGATTAAAGAGGATGACAGAGGATGACAAGATATAGAAATGGAAATAGTCAAGCCTTTGATTCCGCTGAATTTGAGCAAATTGGCTGGGCAAAACAAATTGACATCCGTTTAACTGTGATACCAGGTTATTACATCAAAATGTGACAAGAATTACATCTTCAACCAATTCTATATGTTGTGTATATTAACTTGCACACAGTGCTACTAAACACCAGATGATCAAATAACTTACTAGTAAGTAAGGAAGGAAGGAAGACAGTGGAGATATGTTTATTTTCAAATCTTCCTCTAAATCTCAGGTGTGATGTAAAGTAGTGTTACCCCCTCAATAAACAACACACTCAACACATACATTAAGACAAACACTGTTTTTCTGTGTTAAAGGTGGGTGGTTCATCTTTACATCGAGCAGAAAGGTTCAGGGTCTCGTTAAAAGTGTCAAGCTGGCGCGTCAGCCTTGTTTCTTATATGCTAATCTGCAATCACATGTTTGTCTATGTGAGTGTGTCATGTGCACTGTAGTTTACTTTGTTAGTGGTCAAAGCCAGAGTAAGCGCAGTGAGATTAAAAGATGCACAGGTAGGTAAAGGATGAGATTATGGTCGTGCAGACATTGTGGCTAATCTCTCGGCAGAAGTGTATCTATGATGCTCTGCATAAGCACATTTGAGTCCGTTCACGTTAGCACTTCTTAATGTTTGTGTGTGTGTGTGTGTGTGTGCGCGCTGGAGTGCAGACTTACGTCTTGGTCTCACTGGCTTCCTTCTGCATGATTTCCAGGATCATGCGGCAGGCGGCGGAGCAGCCCTCGGGGGTCGAGTGAATGGTGATGGCCTTTTCTGCCGCACCTGCATTTTCCTTCCGATGAATGTCCACCCTGAGGGAGGAAACGAGAGAAACAGATAATGTTGTCAAGCTTTGTACGAACTTCAATACATTTTTCTACCGCTTTATCCTTCACATGAGGGTCGCAGGGGGGTGCTGTGTCAATCTCAGCTGGGATGATAGGCGAGAGTCCATCACAGGGCCACATATGGAGACGAACAACCGTCCACACTCACACCCACTGTCAATTTAGAGTGTCCAATTAACCTAATCCCCACATATTGCATGTTTTTGGACTGTGCGGGAGAAGCTGGAGAAGCCAGAAAAATCCCACACACACAGGGGAGAACATGCAAACTCCATGCAGAAAGAGCCTTGTTCCGAGCAGGTTGCGAACCCGGGTCTTCTTGCTGCAGAGGCAAGAGCTCTAACCACTACACCCTCGTATGATCAGCACCATTAATCAGAAATCATAAAATAAAATGAAAATGAAAAACTGTACAGAATATCACAAAGACAAAAAATAAGGAGGTGTAATAAGAGAAGACATGATTTCATGTATCCATCCGTTACCTGTGAATTATTGGGTCTACTCATTTGTAGTACAGTAAAGTTCAGAAAAAGCCTGAATAAATAAATTAATCGTCATTAGAGTGGCATACTTACTTAGACTGTGTCTGTTTGGTGACATTCTTGATGGTGAGGCCCCCCTTTCCAATGATGGCTCCCACAAACTGAGCAGGCACGAGTATGCGCAGCGGGAGTTCGTGTTGTTTTTGACGTGGAATCCCAAAACCTCCTGAGGGTCCAGGCTGAGTGGCGCCCTGATCCCGGGACGATCTCCCCCCACGCCGAACACGGGGCTCTTGAGCGGGCTGAGCGGCGTCCATGTCCATAATATATGACACGTTAAAGGAGTAATCGTCGAACTGGTGTCCTGTCAACTTCTCAATGGCTCTGGAGACGACAGGGTGAGCAGGTGATGAAAAGGTATTTTAAAGGCTGACTCTTTAAGACTAAGACTAAGATACACTTGCTTTTCACTGCGTTTGTGTGCACGGGATTCTATTTCATGTTTTATCGCTCACTGCTTGTGAGCAGGGCTGAACGGTTTTGAATAAATATCTAATAGTCATTATTTTGACAGGAATTGCGATATCAGAGGGTATTATTCTCATTTTCAGCCAAAAAACACATTTGAAATGATTACTGTGTGATATTTGGGCAGATCTGTGACAAACAAATATGTTCTCTTCAGTCTGCAGAATAAGATGTGTATACATCGAGACAATAATGCATCTAAAATGATATTCTGACACACATTTTAACAAATATTGCACCTCCTGCAATACTATGAGGCTGCACAAGGTCATAGGATAAAATCACCTCAGAATGTGGTTTCTGTCTTCGGATCTGAAGATGCATTCAGGACAGATTACCTGTACTTAATATTGTCTATTTGTGATCAGATCATTCAGGTCCAATGTTAATATGAGGTCTGAATGGGGTCTAAGAGTAAAGTATGTCCATGGTAATCTTGCTAAACTGAAGCTTTTCCAGGTTTTTGTGAGTTCTGTCCTAATTGAAATTAGTCCCGGGACACGTAAGTAAACGAGAGTGCATTTTTACACTGAGCACACTTTACGTAGATGTACAGTAACTGGCGTTGTTGCTAGCGCCGCCTGCTTCTGCTGACATCATCACCATCACACTAACTTTACAGCACCCCCTCCTTGAGTGTCAGCATGACCAGGGTCGATTTGGCCCTGCTCTCTCTGACCGAGGTGGATGCACTTTTTAATCCTAAAGACACACATAAACCGCCGTGTATGTCAACAATGCAGCCTGTGTTGCAGCTGCATGTCTGTGCACGCACGCCGTTAAAAAGCAAGTATATCTCAAGGCCACAACTTGGCCGCATCAGAGTGTGTTATTTGTGCTGCTTACACTTTAGCTTCCTCCTTGGTTGCATATGTAACATTCACCACTGCTGTTTCTGTGTCAGTGTTCACTGTGAAACAAGAGAGAGACATGAAAAACATGAGGTAGAGCCACATTAACACATGAATGCCGCTGATCTGTTGCTGCTGCTGCTGCTGCCGCAGGTGAGACAGATGCGTGCCCAGGTTCCTGCAGTGACCCAAAGAGACACTTGTCTGAGCGACTGCATTTGAGCCACCAACACACTGGCTTCTCTCCAGATCCTGCCTCAAAGCTGCTAAACACAATAGACTCACTGCCACTCACACAACAATGGATTTAAGTTTCTCATGGCAAGGTTGCTCCTGTATCGCTCAGTGAGGAAAGAACAGGCCCTTTTATGGGTTTGATTCTCTTTTAAACATTGAAGTGTAGGGTGACTTTGATTAGCACTTTACCGGTTCATACCCAAAACCAGAATTTTTGTTCTAATGCCGCAAGAATGGTATGTGAAAAACCAGCACACGTGATGACCAGTCAAGCTCATTATCGCTCAATTTGTCAACTAAATGATCAACACAAAATACATTCAGCTACTCAAGCAAAAACAGTGTAAACCTCTCTTGGTTTCAGTATCATTTGTGGAAAAATACACCTCCCCAGCCAAGGACAGACAGCATTAAAAGACTGGACTAAAGTGCAAAATCTCAATGAGAAAAAGGACAAATGGCATCAGAAAGTGTTTTGTATACTTGCTGTAATTGTCTCATGTGCAGTACACAGACAGGGTTTTTCTTAGAGTGTGTAAAATGTAGCGACATTTTTTGGCGAGGCTGCTGAATGTGTTTTTCCTGAAGTGTCATCAGAGCGTGTGTCTCTCTGTCAGTGAAAAACAAAAACTTTCAAACCTGCTGCTTGCTCTGCGCCAGCAGGTTTGGATGTCTGGAAGGGTTAAAACAAGAGAGAGCTCCCAGCTGGCCTAAGAGAGGGCAAGTGGGCAGAGCCTGGCATTGAGCCCAGCCTGCGTGCTTGGAGCCAGCTCTACCGCGCCCCGCCCCACCCTCCCCTGTCCTGTCCTGTCCCACTGACGGCAGCTCTCGCTGTGCCACACGCAAAAAAAGGCCTCAACCCCCTTTGACCGGAGAGCATGTTCACAGGCAGAGGAAAGGGATCCACGGGACGCGGACAGACAGGAAGCGGAGGCGAGGATACGCACAAACGCGACGGTTCTCTGGAAGTTCCGATGACACGGTGTCACTGTGCAACTCTGACGTTTGGATTGTCACACACTGAAGAGGAGGAGGAGGAGGAGAAGGAGGAGGAGGAGGGAATGCTGCGCTGGTTCTCTGGGACGTACAGAGACGAAGCAGCCTTGTCTTACAGCAGCATCTGGGAAACTGGACTGGCGTAATTTTCTGCGCTGGCTTCTCTTTTAGCACCTGTCATGACTACAGTGGGTGGTAGTTGGTCTTGGCTGGTTTGAGACATAGAGAGAAACTGAGTGTGTGTTTGATGATTTTTTGTTTCTCTCCATGTGTGACTACTACTCATGCATGTGTGTGTGTGTAAACAGCGAAAGGTTCCTAGGGACAACTCCAGTGCTGAGTGGACTGCACACACACACAAACAGGTTTGCACAGCTACTTTTCTTACACTGCATTTGACATCCTAAACAATGTGTTATCCCACACCTTAACCATAACCATACTAATGCCTAACCCTCACCTTAACCTAACCACAATTAAAAATCTTAGCCCTAAACTTCGACCAGTTCCTCACGAACTGAGGCTTTAGGATATAATTATGACCAGGTTTTGGTGTCCATGAGGACGACTGGTGTGCCTAAACAGGTTACAAATATGACTGTATACACAAACACACACACACACACACGCACACTTCACTTCAGACAGAGCAAAAGCTTCACCACAGGCGCCGACAGTGTCCTTCCCATTACCACGATGCACCTCCCCAAAACAGACACACACGCAAACACGCACAGGCATAAACACACACTCCGTCAAATGGACACATGACTCATGGATGTCTGCCCATGTCTACCCACTTCAATCCATATGCTGAAGCCAAGGGGGCCTGTGGCAATACACAGTGCTTATTAAAGAGGCTGCATATAATTCAAAGGCTTGTCTCTCCGGGGTCAAACTTATATGACACACATGTGCACACACACAGGCAGACAGACGGACAGAAAGACAGACAGGCACGATGATAAAGGCAGATTTATATGCAGGGATGGGTTATGTTTAGATAATGGGTGTGTGGGATGATGGTAATGAGGAAGTTTCAAGTCACACAGGGAGACCTGACTCACTGGGAGGTCTGTCTGTGTGTGTGTGTGTGTGTGTGTGTGTGTGTGATGAGATGAGCAGTGACCAGGGTTCTGTACCTTGTTCCACATTTTCTACAGCACCATACTGAGCTAGAAGTCCGTCCAAAACCTGAGGGAGAGACGAGAGTGTGAGTTAGAGACACGAGTATGACAACTGGTGCTTGGACAAACATCAACAGCAGCATGCACACAAACAAGGAGAGAAGAAAACGGGACTTCTGAAGTTTAAAATGTCATTGACCTTTAAAGCACAGTTTTGAGAGCCAGCCCTGGAACGTAACCTTGGAAAACAGTATATTGTGCAGCATATACTTTTTTTAGTTTTCAATATAGTTTTCAAGTATATTTGGTAACTTCCACGGACATCTGAAACCATTAGCTTGCATTACCGCGAGATCTTAGGAACACTTGGATTTCACCCTGCCTTTACGGTATTATCTCAAAAACTGATGATGGAAAGTTGATGAAATCAATCAGATGTAATGGGATAGGAAAACATCTAAAACATGCAGGACAGGGGTCCCCGAGGACCAGGATTTGGAAACGCTGTTCTAAAATGTTCTAAAATAATGTTCCTATCACTTCATCGTTGTTTTTCTTGTATAATATACGCTTTTTCGATTGCTTTTACCACAGACGAGCAAGGGACCATATTTGGTACCTTCATGGACCCTGATTTTCTACATGAAAATAAAACATTTTGGAAAATGTAACAAAAGGGAAAAAAATATCCTCCAATAACACTATAGGGTTGGAATGTTTTATTGTACCTCAATGAGCGTCCTGTAAAGGGTATATAGTGGTATATAGTTCTCATTTTGCTTTAGGTTCAACTTTAGGTTAAATATCAGCACCTTGACAGACAATGTCAGAATAAAAATGGCCCCTTTTTAAGAAATCTTTCATTGACTGTCGCCCCATAAGATTTCATTGTAGCCTCTGATGCCCTGTCAGCTCTGCGGTCAGAGGTCACCAACTGGTCTGATTTCATTAAAGCATAGACCCCAGATTTTAGCCTTCCTAGGTTCCACTCTGCCCACTTAAAGGGCATTTAAAGGGCAGAGTGGCACCTGGAAAGTCTAAAAGAAGAACTACACTTCACTGAGATGGAAACTTGATAAAGATGTACGTATTATTGAACCATATGTAACCATTCACATCCAAGTGTTATCAATAAACAGATTACCATGGAAAGAACATGTGCCATTGTCTTGAATATACTTGTACAACAAACGACTAAGAAGACCGTATCAGTCAGCTCTGATGTGACACTTAATCTGTTTTTGTTGTCCTGTTGTTTTTAATATCATTAGCGATATTGTTTTAATATCCGCTTTGTCGCTGCCTTTTTTCTGGTGCGACAGGAAAGGATCCGTGAGTGTGCAGCATAGTTTAGAGGATGCAGGAGCAGGTGGAAACAGCTGGGTTGTCTTTGTTCTAATTTAAGAATATAAATAAATAAATAAATACATAAACCTAAAGCTCTTTTCTTCACACGCTGGACGCCTTTTCTTACGCACACACAAACAGATGACCTCGCTTTACTTTAAACATGAAATGTGTTTATACTAAAATCAAGATTTTAACCCGCAACTTTGCATAACCGTATTGATATTCCCACTAGATGTGAAATGTTAATGTCTGTTGACACACAGCAACAGAGTTAAGATACAGACGTGGACAAGTTCAGTCTAAGGCGGAATACAGAATAAAGGCTGGTGGGGCATTGTCAGGAAACTGGTTTATGTGCTACCTGATGCTGTTCAACTGGACATCACACACACACACACATTCAGAGACAAACAACTGACCTCCCACTGTAGATGAGGGGGAATGTTCCGGATCTGGATCTTCCGACTCCTGCAGAGACAAAACAGACAGACAGAGTGAGTTTAACAGACCTGAACCGCAAACTCTCTCCATGTCACTCTCTCTCTCTCTCTCTCTCTCTCCCTCGTTCACACAAACACACACACACAGCAGCTACTTGTGTTAGGACACTTCCCTTGACTCCGCCTCAGCAACCCTAACCTTGACCATCAAGACTACATGCCTAAAATGTCCTCACAAGGTCAAAATGTCCTCACAAAGATAAGTTTGAATGAAAATGTGTCTTCACAGCCACCAACACACGCGCACATACACACAAAACCATCATTTCAATCTTAGCACTAAATGAGTTATTAGGACCAGGATTTGGTCTCCATGAGGACTCCTAGGTCTGGTCAGTGATTATGCCAGAAAAGAAGTAACAGATATAAGGTCCATAACCAGTTAATCCCTTAGCTATAATTTAACCTAACCACAATTAAAATCTTGGCTGTAAATGAACCAGTTCCTTAGAAATTAGGTTTTGCCTCGTTAGGACCAGGTTTTTGGTCTCCATGAGGACTAATGGTCCTGACAACTATACAATAAAAAAAACTTTTAAATCCTGACAGAAGCAATCAGAGCCTCAGAAAGTTTGTTGTATATGAAAACAAAATGTTTTCTGTTTATTTAAAGTCCATTCACTGACCTATTCCACGACAATGACTGTTATCAGTCTTCAGATTTCAGATTTCAGATTCATGTGAATGTAAATGTGCTTGAAGGCTTGGCAACCGATTGGACCGCCGTGAATTTGTTTTATGATCAACGGCAAAGACGTTAAAAACCTAAAGTGTCAAGATCGTAAAGATTCTAAGCAGCATTGAGGCTTTTAATCAGAAATGTTTATTGGCCAAAAAGACAGAGACACACATTCACGTGGGAGAGTGTCCCTCTGACTTTCTGTCATTTTGGGATCCAGAACACACAGCCTCTCTGTGCCTCCACAGAGCGTGTCAGCTCAAACGGCAAAGCCACACAAACCGCCCGGTGACCAGGCTGTTAACAGCTACATTAAGGTGAGAGACTCCAGCTCCAGACTGATTTAAAAAGCAGAGAGGCTGGTGGTAAAGAAGCCACACTGCTGGGCTGCCATACCCCCTCCCTCCGCCCCCAAATAACATCTCTGAAGTATTTTAGCACGCTATTAGGAGGCGTCACAAGAGCAAGACTAACGATGGAGTTCAGGAGTAAAGGTGATAAAATATAGTGAGCGTGAATCTGAGTTCAAGGGGACTCACAAACAAACACTCGTTTTCCTACATCTTACACAAATTTCTCTGTCTAGATCTTGAATAAAACCGTAGAGAAACACATCACATAGATTGGGGACGACCCCGTCCTCTACCCATTCATCCAGCGACTTATAAGCAGTGATGTTAGAATACTGAGGGACAAATGAACTGGTTGCTGAAATGAACTACCAACAGTGACAACCGATTCAGTTTTATAAATAAAATGACAGGCTAAAGGCGGTTTATCCTGTCCTGCATGTCCTATAGAAACAAAGAGATGACACAAAAGCAAATGCCGACAGTTCCCAGAATGTCCCACACGGTGGCCTGCAGGCTTTCTGTCACCAATGGTGGTTTGAAGCGAGTGGCACGATGAAAGACCTCTCTTGGCAACCAGCACCCAAACAAGGGTAAACCAAATAGAAATGTGTCTGTGCCACTAAAACACATTACCTTTTTCAACACTGTACACAACCCTCTGTAACCCCAAAGCAGCCAATAGCAGAGAAGCATTTCAGTCCAACTCAAAACCTCAAAACAGCCGCAAACGCTGGCCCCCACAAGCTGCCCAGTATAGAGACTAAAAGCTCCTTTCATTCACTGTTGTCCACTTAAATGGCCGGTGAATTGTGAGGGCCCTGTTCTCTTTTGTGTTTCCGTTAATTGACTGTAACCGCGGTGTAATGTACGACACTAAAACGCAACAGCACTACTGTCCTATGTGAGCACGCGCCGTCAGAGGAGGAGGAGGAGGTGAAGCCCTGGAGGACGTCGTCTCAGTGAGACTTCAAACACTACAGCCACTTCTGCCTTTTTATTCTCTTCTCTAACGCTCATTTTTAAAAGGCCACTCGCCTGTCTGTCATTGTGAAATATGCAGAGGAAGCTTCCTGTATGGACATCTCTCCCTGTCTCTCTCTCTCTCTCTCTCTCCCGCTCTCTCTCGGAAAAAGTGACACTGCCTCCCAACAGTTTTCAAGGTCTCATTTTGAGACGTGCCTGTGGCCGCGAGCTGACCATAAGATCACTGCTCTCTGTCTTGTCTGACTGTGTCCAGGACTGGGAGAGGCCCACGGCGCATGCCACCCGGAAACATACTACTGACTGTCACCAGTGTCCACGGTGTACGAGCTCGTGTATGTGTCGATGTATACAATAATGCAGGAACAGCAGCTATCTGCTGCCATTCAGTGTGAACTCAACGCCTTTCCCTCAGCTCCTCCTTTCCCCAAGCGAGTCCAGAATGGGCTACAGTCAAAGATACAGACTCGAAGTCAATGGTTACTTAATGTTTGTTGAATGTAACCGAGCTCTCTGCCGCAGGTTTGCAGCAGCCTGCCGAGAGAAAAATGAAAACCTCTCAATTTTGAATTTTAAATGTCTGAGGGTGGCCATGTTCATTTGAAAAGCTAATATTTACTGCACCCACCTGCATGAGGTACGAAAACCATGTCTGCGCACATGCATGCGTATTAATACACACGTGCATGTGGGGCAGTCAAAGGAATTTCAACCACTGAGAGGGCAGCGGGGTGAGAAAGAGGGTATTCACCTCTTGCCAGAGGTTTGCTGTGTCCCTAAGACAGAATTCATGAAAACGGATTTAACAGCCTTTGTTCTCCGTAATATGTGCTTCTTTTTTTTTTTTTTAATAATTTGTGATGTTTGATTTTGTTTTACTTTGCCATCTATAAAGCTAGGTTACATAAAGCTGCAATATGTAACCTTTGGTGATTTTTGATCTTTGATAAAAGAGACAGTCAGTACAGGCACAGTTTAATTGAGCTGAGGCCGTAGTCTGACTAAGACAGGCAATCGGACAACTTGCCGAGCCTGAGTAGACATGCGGAGGACAAAATCAATTTATTGGCCGTGTACGCCTGACTCCGCCTCCGTAGGTGGCGCTGCATCGCTCTATAAGCTAGTGTGTATTGAATCAGTTTCCTGTGGACCTTCAGGAAACCACGTCACAGAAAAAAAAAAACAGCGAACGGCGTGGTGGACTTTCCTAGGAGCTTTGTTGTGTTTTCAGTCATACTCCAATCTGTTTGTCGTTATCTAGTTTCACCAGTGCAATGATTGTGTTGCCTCTGTGTATCTTAGAGCCCTGATTGCTCTACAGAGCCCGGATAGCTCAGTCGGTAGAGCATCAGACTTTTAATCTGAGGGTCCAGGGTTCAAGTCCCTGTTCGGGCGATGATTTATTGGTACAGGGGTTAAGTCCTTTAACTTTAAAGCAGCCCGTGGATAAGTGGAAAAATAAACTTGGCGACTTGGAGTCCCCACCAGACCAGGTCTACCAGGCTACCTCCTGAGCATGGTACCCAACAACCATTGCTCTGTGGCTACCTGCTGCTCCTAAGTCTAGTAACGTGTCTAGTAGACGATAGGTTAAATGCAGAGAAGGAATTTCCCCATGCGGGACGGATAAAGGACACATTTTTTATCTTACATAAAAGGAATCACTTCCTGTCGCTGGGCAACACAAGATCTTAACACCGCTATACTTAGAAACATAGAGAAAGTTGTGTGGAGCTGATCAGACTCTATTCACTCTGAAACGTAAATTATCCTTTTTTTTGTCACTTTGAAAGAGCTTTCCATTAACACACACACACAACAACTCTAAAAGTACATATGCTAGGCCTGTACGTGGCGCTGTGGCGCTGCTACAGAAATACAGCAAAGCCGGAGAAAGAGACGTGGAGCACGACGACGAAGATCAGAAACAGCGAACGCACAAGAGAGAGGTGGGGCTATGACATTGTTATTTTCCTGTTTTCTTGCTTCATTTATATCGTTGAGATTAAGTTTTAACAAATGTAAGGAATGGAAACGTATTTTGTTTATAGATTATCTGAGTGATTATGGCCTTACACTTCATGTGTAACAAAGGTTTGTCCAAGGTCTATTTCTTGGTGTTCCACACACAAATCTCTAACACTATTCACTTACTTGGTTGTTTATTTTGTTATAAACTCATTAGGCCGAGTGAACTTGTACGCGCTGTTGAAAAATAAAAAAACTGGGCAACACAAAATCCTTCACACATAAAACTGCAGACTATTCTACAGAAACTGCACCTTTTAATAGAAAACAAACTCTAACTAGGTAACTGATGTCATTCCCTGGTTCACAAATGTATTCTTTTCCCATGAATTTATTGTGTCAGACAAACCCTAACCCAGGATCAAATTTCAAATGATTCAACTTGTAAAATTTTGTGTCTCTTCGCTCTATCCCTCCTGGCTCCATTGTCTATCTCACACCAACACAAAAACAACATCATTTGGTATTTTTTGAACATAAATTATGTACATGTTACTTTGCATTATAAAGAGAAGTGACGTCTGATCACTGAAGACACATTTAAGCTGCGTTGGCCTGTCAGGTGTGAACGGACGAGTTGTCCTCTTGTGACTGGATAACTCAGGACGGCCATGAATATGAGATCTGAACAGGGCCACACAGTCACCAAGAAACCTCACACAAAATTCTCTCGACTGATTGCGAGTCTCTCTTTGTCAAAATCCCAGCCATTTCCTTCCCGCTTGTGTCAATTTAGCTGTCATCACTGCCATTAAGTCGTCAGTACGGAACTCTGCAAATATTCATCTTTATTTCTTTTCATCCCTCCCATCTCTGTGTGACAAAGCACTATTCTCCCTTTGAAGGCCACACTTAATGACACAACAAGTCCACATTAGTCACAAACAGTCCCGCAAAGGGCTTCTCGCCGAGACAATAATTGATGACTTTTGAAAATGAAAGATGATTCGGCCTTCAAACCAGCCAAACTGCGCAGATAAAATAGGAAATGAAAACCTCTGCGATCATAAATCACGCCGGAGCCGTGTGATTATGCACACGTTACATGATCACATTACAAATCTAGTGATAGACTGTCTCGCCAACACTGCTCCTTTCATGTGTAGCAGTCAGACGCTCCAGTACTGAGTACAGTAGCACGCGATATAAACAGCTATCTACGTCTACGGGATTGTATGCGTTTCTTCTCTTATATAGTAGGTCATCTGTGGACTCCAGAGCTCCGAATTATACACAAGAATACACCGATTTGGATTTAGGTTTGTATTACTAGAATAGGGGCAGTATTTTTGAAAAACTGTTGAGAAATATCTTCATTCTTTTCTTTGTTAATGTGCCCACCAGTAGCACTTGGTCCTGTTAGCGTAACTGTTAGCAAAGATGGCGGACACTGTTTACATTCTGGGAATGAGGTCCCTTCACCCTATGAGTGGGTCTTAAAAGTGCGGATTAGCGTTGCAGTTTCAAGGCTCGGACCAACTAACTAAAAAAAAAAAAGAATGAACATATTTCTCGACTCAGAGGAAACTGAGGTTGGGAAGCACACTTTTTCAAAAATTCACATTGTAGTAATACAAAGCTAAAACTTTAAACTATGTGTTGGCAAAATGATCACACAAATGTATTTAAATGTCATTTTAATAAAATATCATTACTAATGCAACTGCATGAGCTGACTATGTTGTGGCTATGGATGTTTGGAACAATGATGAGTTTGAAGTAAAGAAAAATAAATCTATCTAGCAATTGACATGAGTGTGTTTTTAATTTAAAATGCTATTAAACACTAAGATCAGGATTTAAATATTAAATATGTGATTTTACATATACACAAATGATTATCTTCAGTATGACGATGCAATTACGTGAGATTCATCACTGCAAACGAGATCCTTTTTTAATCAACTGAAAGCGACAATGACAAAACTCTAACTTACACCTGGTCTAGAGGTGAAACTGCGCATCATTACATGGGTCGGTTTGGGCGGGTCGGCCTCTGGTGGTCCTCACATACCAACCACCCATTCAACTAATCTGAATTAACCCAATTTTTAGCTTTGACCCATAAGCTCTTAAGCTCCTAAATGCCCTGAAATCTCAGCGAGGAAGCAACAAGTCAACAATTTCCAGTAAACCCTCACTGTGTCAGAGATGCCACCCCCACTCTTCTTTCCTAACTCGGGCAGGCAGCGTGCCCACTGTGTCCCACTCTGCGTTGCTGGATTAAGACAGAGCTCAGGCCGTTTCTGTGTCGACCTCCTAAGGCACATCCACTTGTTGTGGAGCAGAGATAACAGGATTTGCATGACACAAGTGTCAAAGCACTGTTCGCGTCCTTTAGCCCCAAAGACGTGCTGCTGTCAGGACTCTATAACATGCATGAGATATAAGTGTATGTTGCAACCAGTGATTGTGCAAAAGACATGTATGAGAACACAGAGGAAGGACGTTCTCAACAAGGCCATTAAACAGAAGCTGGCTATTTATTCTGTTATTGAATAAAAGGCAACATTTATTTCTTGAAAGAAGTAATCAAAAGCAAAAATACATAAAAAAAAGAAAAAGGAACGTTCTTTAGTCACCCACTGGGAATGCAACTCTCAGTTCACTAGTTTAACTTTAATTAAATTGAATGCACTCACACGACATATTAACAGATATCTGCTCATCTACACATCTTGCAAATGTGAGGAGTAACTTTTGTCATTTGTTTGGACTTTGTGCCACGTGGTGAATCCAAGTCCAATGTCCACACTGTTCCCTGCTCTGTTTTAGGTCCCCACTGACTCCTGAAGGAAGTATCTGGCTTTTTATCTGCTAAATGCTCCTAAAGAGAGGCGCGTTGTGTTGGTAATTCTCTGTGGGTTTCGCCTCCGTCTGCGAGAGATTCCTTTCACATTACACGCAGCTATTTGTCCCCATATTGACATGAAAATAACAATTATTCTCCAACTAACGCATTAATAATCTCCCCACACAGACGAGTGTCACAGTCTATACACGTTATTAGAATTGTTGTTGTTTTTTTATGCTAAAGGAGAGGGGGAAAACTCCATCTTCACCTAAGGCTGTAAACACAACGAGAGCACTCAGATTAACGTGGCAGTAATGATCATCGCTAGTGACAGTCACTTTCAAATTCATTAAATCCACCAGGCATTCATTCATTCAGTCATTCATTCATCAAAAATCCATCCACTCTCTTCCTACGCCAGAAAACAGCCATTCTCTCTGCTGCGCGCTCCCTAACAACACAAATATTGTATATTTCCACACTGATGCTGCAGACTGAACAAAGCAGCTGCTCCGCGGTGCTGCAACACATCCTCCACAGCGCGACGTGCGCGTGTCAAAAATTCATCCACACTGAGCGGGTTTACCTGCAGCATGCCCGTTTCTCTTCATGCTTTCATTGGGAGACACACACACACACACACACACACACAGAGTGAGGCAGGCAGGTAGACACATGCCGCTCTTATTGGAAGCCACAGACTTCCTGTTTACGTTTGTCTGCTTCCCCTTGGCAACACTCTCAGCTGGTTCATAAAAAGTTGTAAACACTGTAAGTAAACACTGCACGTTGTTCCTGTACTACTAATATTATCACCATGAACAGTGCACAGTATATCAATCTGTAATCTGAAATAATTATAGATGAATCCATTTATCGTCAAATTATTCCATGCGGTGTGCAGTACATGACTGAATATTCTTGTTTAGATATTATAGGGAGTCCTTGAAAACCTCTGTTTAACATCAAATAAAAGGTTCACAGAGGAAATCTGTGAGCACACATGGGGAATTTAAAGATTAAATTAGATAACAAAGTTAACTACAAGCAATTTTTTGTACAAGATTCACACAGCATGAGGGACACGGTGTACAGCAGTGTGAGGTTTACACGGATTCAGACAGTCCTCCACACAAGCATGGCAACCATGAGATATTAAGATACAAACGGCACTCACTTGAAAACCACCAACAACATTTGCATAGGGTTGCGGGTGCAAAATGATTTTCAATCCCCAGGTGCGATCGTCACAAATGAATTTTCAGTCAGTGCTAAAACGCATTCCCATTGTGCCACAAAAGACATTTTCTCTCGTTATGCCCATTAAACCGGTGAAATGAGTATTGCAAAATGTTCCAATGTCCAATCACTGTGGCATAATGCATTTCCAGCACGGTGTCAACACGGTGACTAAGCCCTTCAGTGTTTTAAAAAAAAAAAAAAACACATTATCACATATTTCACATTAAATCCAGGCGTTTACATTTACAACTTAAATAAATAAATAAACCTTTTCTCACTCCTATTTAAACACACGTTTGTCTGCGCCGTCTTCTCACTCGTGCAGCTGATTTCTCTGCAGTGCAGGAAGCTCGTAAATGGAAACAACACCAAGTCAGGGCTGTGCACGGAGAAGAAAGTATGATAACGTGATACTACTACCACCACAATGAAGCATGGCCGTTTCCCACAGGAAAACAATCTTTTCAAGATTAAATGTCACTGAAACTTCAATGACACATGAATAGAGGGCCTCCAAAGACCTGTCAATGAAATGAGTAATTCCCCCCCCACACACACACACACACACACACACACACAGGCACCAAACCACAATATATATTGTCTGTGATTTTAAAAACATTAGATTTTAAAGCAAAAGATGATTTTTGTCACATATAAGACATTTTTAAGACAAGAAAAATCTTCTTCCCTGCTGGATACTAAATAATAAATTGGTCAGATGTTCATGTATAAATG
Organism: Solea senegalensis; assembly: GCF_019176455.1. Classification (NCBI taxonomy): domain Eukaryota; kingdom Metazoa; phylum Chordata; class Actinopteri; order Pleuronectiformes; family Soleidae; genus Solea; species Solea senegalensis. The sequence continues at coordinate 12,395,477 of NC_058022.1, read as the reverse complement.
ACAAACTGGCTCTACATTTATCTTCAAAACTACTGCAGGTGTATCATTACAAAACTATGCACTGATACCAGGCAAATCATAATCTCCTCATTGTTTTGGATACGTCATAACACCGCTCCTTTTGTGCCGTAAATTGAGTCGGCATTTTTCTGCAACAGCCCCTGTCCTGGTGGCAAACAAGTAAAAACATGGCTCGTAGAGGATCAACATAAATGTAGATTCTGTTTTTTTCAATTGCCATAAACACTGTGTAATCATGTGTGTAACATCATGTTGACAAGCTGAAGAAGCAGTCCTGCAGTACTAAAGTGACTTTAAGTATATGCAACAAATGCATTGACTTTTTAACAAACTGACTGGGAAGGGAGGGAATAAAAATAAAGACAGATATGATTCACGGGGACTTGCGGAGTCCTGCGCTGAGCTGCTGTGTCTTGTTCTGCACGCGTCAAATGCCCACCTGCTCCTTCACTATCTGAGGACTCCTGTGAGTCCCTGTCACAAAGCACACAGTCAGCACCACTGTCACTGAGAGACACGCAGCAAGCCTGCAGGAGCACAACTGACATGCAATCTCTCTCTCACACACACACACGCACGCACGCACACATGCAGGTTTGCACAGCTTTTCTACTTAGGATACTGCACTGACTTGCATTCATTTGGACAGCCTAAACAAAGTGTTATCGCTAATCTTAACCATAACCAGTTAATGCCTTATCCTCGCCGCAACCGTAATGACAATTCAAATCTAACGTAACCAGTTCCTTCGGAAACAAGGTTCTGCCTCATTAAGACTATGTTATGGTCGTGGTGAGGACTACTGGTCCTGACAAGGTCAGTGTTTATGCCAGGAAAGGTCCTAAAGAGGCAGCAAACAAACACAACTACAGACACGCTTATGTACAGCCTTCTGGAGGTTACACTGATGTATGTTCTGTGTTCTTCTCACTATCTTTCACACACACTCAAAAACACACACACACACACACACACACCTCACTGCTACGAGCTAATGACAGCTGGGTACCAGTTCATACTGCGGTGGTGCAGTGTGGCTCCGCTGTTAGCTGCTCCTCATGGCTGCCTCTGCTGCTTTATGTTGAGTTGGGCAGCTTATTCTTTAGGTCTCATCCTTTAATCTGCCAACCATACTGTAGCTGGAGGGCTGAGCTCGCCTGCCATAGGTGCAGGTCCCGGCAGGGTTAACCTGGATCAATACTGCACGCACATCACTCAACATTATGCAAGTCCTCAGATTCTTTGCCTGTCTGCTTCTCTCTCTCTCTCTCTCTCATGGTGCCTCTCTATCTCTACAACTCTCACATCCCCCTCCATCTCCCTCTGGAGACAGAGCCTTATTGGTTCACACACACACATGAATGCACTGCCTCCCCTCCCCCTGTCTGCAGGGAAGATCCTACAGCAGCAGAGTGAGAACATGTACAGAAACTAGCTGGAGGTGACTGAGAGATTTAAACTCAAACAAAGAGGGAAAGAAAACCCACATTGGTAAACCTGGTCAGTCAGTCAGTCCGTCAGCACTTTTCAAAACAGTCCTGTCAGTCACAGGTGCTTTAACTGAGGAGCCCTCACTCACTCACTCGCTCACTCACTCACAACAACAGAAAGAAAAAGATTCAGGAAACCCCGAAACTCTACGTTCCTGAAACATACGGTTGAGAACTGGTGCCAGGCCGGAACACTGTGCCTGACACATGCAAGTGGTTTAGAATAAGTTTAATTAAAGCTGCGTGTTTGCCTTTAATTATGGTGCCTCTTAAAATGGCTGCTGGTGAGTTCAAGTCCGTTTTAAAGCATCTGAGAAAGAAAAAAAAGAAGAAAAAAAAGCCGTCTACTCTCATGATGGGTTTGCTTCTAAATTGATTTTTTTTTTTATTCTGGCAAAACCTGTCCAGTTCATATACATTTGCTTTTGTTTTTTGTTTTTTCTGCGACGTGTATTAATACGTACGTAGTTTCCATTATTCACCTGTCTTGTATTTTTTATAAATGTGTTAATTAATTAAGTAATTAATTTATTATTAATTATAATATTTTTAAAACAGGCCAACTGGTTATCTTGGTTTTGTTATTTTTATTAGCAATTTGAAAATGACACAATACTGTTTTTAATTTTCAAACGTTGTGGATGTGTTTTGCATATGAGAAATATAAATTGAGTGGTTGTTATATTAAGTCACGTCGGATGAAATGCCCCGAGAATTTACCATCACAAATTGTATAATGACTCTGACAGTTATGGCCCACGGCAAATTATTAATGAACTACTGATAAAAATAATCATGTTTCGGTTTCACCCTTGTACAGTAAATAGCTCAGCACTTTGAAATAATATCAAATCGTGATATTGATTGGTTGAAATAACAGTAATGGGCGAGAACAGAACAAACAACAAATGATGACTATCAGTAAATAATTGAGAATGAGTGGTACATATTTAAAAAAATAAATAAATAAATGTCCATTAATTAAATGAAATGCACTGCTCTTTTTGCTTTTGTTTTTAGGTGAGTGTTAGTAGTGGTTAACTCTACAAGCCAATAAGAGACAAAGAATAATGGTGGCCTTATCTATATATAGGACATGTCTGTGCAGGTAAACAGGTTTAAAGTTAAGGGAGACAACAGGACAAACCTGCATTTTTTTTTGCTGAATCAAATAAAAGTGTGCCGCGGACAACTTGACGCCATCAAAGTTCACTTCACCGCAGCCTGTAAATAGGCAGTTTTAACGGATGAGAACCTCCGACACATCAAATTGCTCCTCCCAATACTTTAGATCATCTCATGTCACATGACCCACAAGTGGCTGAAGTGGCATTATCCCAGTCAGGCTCTAATCCACTGGCTAAAATGGCTCCAAATCCCAACCTGCTCTGAAATGAGACAGGGGGGCTTGAGAGGAAATATGCTGGAGATGATTTACGGTTCGCCGCTGTGTGTGTGTGTGTGTGGGTGTGTAGGTGTGACAATGCAGGCTTGCTGTGTGAGACCATAATATGTAAATTTGATTATCAGAGATGCGCACAGGTGTGTCAGTGTATGCAATCAATGCTTGATTGAATATTCTGAGTTGATGCCAATACCTCAAGTTGGATTACTTGAGCTCCACAGCAGAGGAGAGAGGGTGGAAATGCCTGTTGTATGGGGGGCAGCATTTAAAGTCTGTCACAAAGGGCAACAGAGAGAAATGTGTTGGTGATTGTAAAAAAGACTGTTGTTGGTGCCTCTTATATACTGTATGTGTGTGTATGTGTGTGTGTGTGTGACTACAACTCAGTAGATCCAAGTTAAGGTGATTCCAAAGACATGACACATCTGAAATGGCGTGTGTCTGTTTACCGCATGTCCTCCATATATGATGACAATAAGCTGATGCACGAAACGTTAAAAAAGATCTAAAGGAAATCCATCACTGCAAATCAAACATTTCCTAAATCTATTTGCTGAGGGAGAAGAAAAAAAAAAAAAAAAAGTTTTAAACCTTTTCTGGGCCGTCCTCGGTACGACCTGACCCGGCCAAGCTTCCTGACCCCAGGCCCAATAACAATAACAATTTGATGGCTTTCCTGCGTTTGAAGACCTGAAGACCAACTCTCCTCCACACAGATAAACACCAAAACAAGTCTGCAAGCATTTAGCGGCCGACTGCTTTCATCAATCCAGGCAGTGCATGTTCAAGGCTGGCTTCCCGTCTTTAACCAACAGCCTGCACAAGTTGAAGAGGTTATTAGGAATAAGCAGCGATAGAAGAAACGGTAAGAAACTCTGAAATACACAAGAGCTGCTGTGACAACCTGACATAATCACACCTCATCATGGAAAAACATGACACTTGTAGTGTGGATTGTTTTTTTTCTGTTTTAAGTGTCAGCGTTTCTGTTTCGGTTTCTGTTTCTTTGTGCTGACATTCAATCAAATCAGTGCTTGTGTGTGTGTGTGTGAGACAGAAACACCATCTTTGATGATAGGTAGTGAAAGAGGAAAGCGTCACGTTCGGCGGCTCCACATCTACTGTACGTCGCCCCCCCCTCCCTCTCTCTCCCCCTCTCTCTCTCTCTGACATTAAGCTCGACTTTGAAGCATGTCATCCTATAGCTCTGTAATTTGCTCACCCGCAACGTCAAGTGACCGGAAACCCGGCTTCCTGGAGTCTCTCCTCACACCACTTAAAACAAAACCATCTTAGCAACCATCTCTGAAATGAACTGTTGCCTCCTGCTAGGGGACTGGCAGGAACACAGAAGCACTGTATACACACACACACACGCGCAAAGACATGGACACATGCACACACAGAGGTCTACTGTTGTCAGGAGAATTCCAATAGCAGTAACCACAAGTCTACTAAGAATAAAATGCCCGTCTCTGTTACACTATCTGATAGGGAGGCTCACATTCACCTTACAGTACATAACATACAGTTGTACGCTATTTACACCCACTCATGCAAACAAATAGCCGGCGTCATTCAGCACGCTGCCATGCTGTGCCAGGGGAGCAGTGACATTGTGAACTGCAGGGACGCGGTGAGAGAATCTAGGTGGCACACATGACATGGTACGGCAGACACAAAGCATGCACACGAGAAGAGGAGGAGGAGGAGGGAGGGAGAGAAGGAAGACAGGGAGCAAATGCTGCAGTGGAAAGACTGTGACTCTCCCTGGATCGAGGAGGTAAAGTGCAGCTGCATGTTGTGGAATTCACCATTATTTAAAAATGAGAATCACTGCGGAGTCATCACAAAATGACCCTGTTGGAAAAGGGAGGGCGGGGTGGGCCAGTTTCAGTCTTACTTTGCGTAACAGGCGAAGGCGCTGTTAACTTTTGCGAACGACTGACAAGAGCACATGCATGGCTGCTCCGGCATCAAATATTTACTAAGCTGGTGAGTCGACGGCGTCCACGTTCTGTTGCTTTCTTTTTTTTTTCTGGCTTTAGATTTATACCGACACGCTTGTGCAATATGCCGCACACGTGCGCGCTCCTTAATTTAATTGGATTTGTGTGAGCTTCATCTCACCTGTCAGTGACGATCAATTCATCAGTCGGCATTATTATAGTGGTGTTTGCATGCGTGAGACAGAGGTGCTGCATTGCTGAGAACTGCAACTAAACACACACACACACCCAGTCAATCAATACGCTGGTATCCTGGCAACATGTAACATACATTTGTTGTTCTCTACCTGCCGTTGCACTCGTGAAGGGAACATGTTAATATTCAACAGAAGCATAAAAACCTGAGGATTGACAAAAGTCCTGACTCCACACACTAGCACAGCAGCTACTGCACCTGGGGGAAATCCTGAGTATATTGACTGTTTAGTGTTCAATCTGTGGGACATGTGCCCAGATTGAACACTTGACAATAAAATATTCTGCTGCTGCTCCTCCAGGGGAATTATTTTCCTAAGGGTCAGCAAGACAGCGGCTATTTACAAAAACAGCGCCTTTTCCCATCCTCGCCTCACTCGTGTTTGTGTGATGCTCTGCGGCGGCTGCGGGAAAACTCTCCGATAAAGTGCGATAAAAATTTAAAGGACTTCCTCCTTTCACTTTCTTTTTCATTTGCTTTCTCAAAATCAATCTCTTCGCACACGCACTTATCCGTCACACTGCAGCTAACGAGGTATAATGGCATGTGCCGGGCCGCTGGGCAGAGAGTGCAGATGGAGTGGCCCGCCTCTGTAGCACCTGCCCAGCCCACATTATTACCCAACTCATCTCCGGCCTCAGCAAATCATATTCAGGGTCGAGCACAGCTGTGCTAAACAACAGGCTTCATGGCACGACACTGTTGCCAAACACTGAACACTTCTCCAGCTGAAATGCTGCCACAGTTCACTTCTATATGAACCCTGCTAATACGCTTTTAATTCTTTATACATATATTCATCACGGTTGTTTATATTTTATTTTGTCTACTCTAATGAATATTGGATCATTTCCCCTATAGAACGAAGTTAAGAATCCCCCTCCCCCCTTCTTTATTTGAATGTATATTCATGTATATGAATCATATATATACACTGTACATTTAGGTTGAGTGAATAATGTATGAACAGAAAAAAAACAAGTGAGGAAAATGAAAGTCAAATATTAACAAAAGCATAGCAACAACAACACAATATCCAAAGTTAACAAAGGTTATGGATCATTAAAGGCCCATAATAAATACACGCATACATTTAACACACTGTTAAATATCCAACTAATCATCCTTTTAAGAAAATATGACTCTTGCCATATTTCTCACGGGTCTATCTTTCTATTGATTCAAAAACATCTTGAAATAAGGAGATGATTTATTTCTCTAAAAGAGAAGAATATATTCCCTCGCACAACACGATATGAAATTAAGAGTCTGTGTTTTGTTTAGATCAAAATTAGAGTTTCAGTCAAAATCTGTCTGTAAAGATTAGAATTTCTTCAAAAAACAGAATGTTTTTTTTTTACATTTTCCCCAGTATTTTATTTTAGAGTGTTAGTTTCAAGCAGGGCTCACACAAAAAAACATTTTTAACTGTGCCAAACCTGCCATTTATAGTCAAAATAGACTTTTCACAACAAGAAGCACAGCCAGTTTAATTTTTCCTGGAGTGTTACATCAGCTTTATTCTACTATGTTTAAACAGAAATATAAATATGTCAGAAACATGCTTTTTGTTTGTTTGGTTTTTTTTAACTTTGGTGTGTTTTAATTAACTGGAGTCGAAAACTATTCTTGGAAGGTTTGAGAAATTCATCGTTCTAATTTTAGGTCGGGATGCAACATTTACTGTCGAAGGTAAGATAAAGGGATGATATGAGAAACTAACACGATACCCGTGCGTGTGTGTGTTAGTCTCACAGTTGTTACCGGGTGTTACTCCTGTTTGGGAGGAAAGCCATCATCGGGCCGCAGAGAAACGGACAACATAGTTAACGCCACCAGCTGCATCTTACTGTTCATCCTGCAAGTGAACTTCAGCCAGAGGGGGAAGAAATGCTGCCCTCTATCAGATCTGACTTCTCCCCACACGGGAGCATGTACACACATATACTGTACACACACAGATAAAGACAAACGCGCGGGACATGCACATCTCTTTGACTTGGAAGTCCTCTCTGTGTCCTCCACTTGTGTCACAGACAGTGTGAAAACAGAGGAAACACAAAGGTCAGACTGTGCTCCAGGTTGTGCCAGAGGCTCAGCTGTTGCGAGGACCTCACTGTGGACGACTTGTTCTGCGGAGAAGTGGGGGATGTTCCAGCTTCCGTTGCATACATATGGAAACGGATGGAAATGATGGCTCAGTGTGGGTTTGTGAATACGAAAGGTCATAAAGGGGCCTGCGACTGTGACACAGATGGACGGCCCACTCAGCAGTTTCCGCAGCTGCAACGTTTGGAAAGAGAGCGAGCATTTCCAATGTCTCAACTCAACACGGGCATTTCTATTGTGGCACCTTAGTAGGCGCCGCCGCCGCCGCCGTCACAGTCAACGCTCCGACCGACCGCTGCACCAGGCATCACGCTGGCCGCCAACACACATCTGGAGCGCAGTGTGGGGTTTGCAGCTATGACGGGTAGGCAGTCTCCACTCCAAGGAATTCGCCTGGTCACAATCATAAAACTCAGAATCTCAAGAATTGCGATAATATGTAGTCTACGTTTGATGCCATAATTACACTATAAGCCTTTCAATGACATTAGAAGTAGAGCTTCAGGAAGAATGTTCTTTTTTTTTTTAAACTAAAAAAAAATCTTTTGATATGATACCAATATTTGTATCTGGACTTTAATACCACTTCATGAGCAACACATCTTTCTAAATTCAAAATTTTATGAAATCTGTTTTACCAAAAGAATGACATTGAACCCGAAGGTCAAATTCCTCAATTTTAACAGCAGCAGCAAAAAGAGCAACTTACTGCTCTCACATTTATTACACGCGCTTACAGGTGGTCAATTCATTTTGTCATGTCACTGAAGATCTCCTCCACATATCTGCATTTAACCAACAAGCACAAGTCTCTGAAAATACATCACACACACACACACACACACACACTCACACACACACACACACACGCTAAGCCTCGTCTTCCTCTTCTCCTTTTGGGGAATGAACTCTGGTCATGACTTCTTGTAGACCGTGAGACAGCCAATCGTCAGCACCGTTAGATCTTGGTCGAGCAGCATGCTGCGTGTTTATTGGCTCACTGACAATGATAAGATGAACTCGTTTGGTGCCAAGATTTGAGCTCTAATAACAACACATTTTCGATAACGGGTGATACGGGGGAAGTTTGTTACACAGTCGACACAACAAAGGTATTGAAGTTCCATACCGCACCAGCAAATTCAACAAAGTGCCTCTTATTGGTGATTTGGCTCAAAACCAACATGCTCCCACAGTGGTGATGTGGTGCTGGGCTTTGACGCTAAATGAAAAGTCAAGCACCTTGTGTTTGTAACAGTCAGCGGGCGCTAAAGCTCCACTCATGTTCTATTAGACAATAACAATAACATAACAATGTTACAATGGGAAATTAAGTGGAAAATAGTGGACATTTTTGCTTCATCCAGCTGTTTTTTATCGGGTTTAATGAAAACAATTACGATTATGACAATTAGATCAAATAATTGTTTAATATTACAAAAGTCTTTCAAGGATTAAGCGGGAATGACAACGTCCCCCAGACTGAGGTAAACTTCAATTATAATGAAAGGCTTCTGACGACGATATCAAAGATCATCATCATGTCATGTGTCGGTTACATCGAAGAGCGTCGCACGCAGCAGACTCAACTGTTATTGGCTTTTTTTTGGTATCTTGCCTGATGTTTTGAAGTCTTTGCCATTTTCACACACACACACACACACACACACACACACACACACACACACACAGACACAGACACACATCCAGAAGCACAATATGGGACACATTTCTCCCATGATCTCCCATCAAGACGCTGTAAATGTCACAACACTGCAACACTGCTTTCACAAAGAAATGACACATTACAATTATCAATATACTGTATGTCACAGAACATGTCTGGATGTTCCTGAACACAGCAGTGGGTGACACTTTCGGATTGGGGTTCAGACTGTGGGGCGCGGTGCTTAGCATACAAGGTGGATTAAATGAATGCCAATGATAAATAATGGGATTATTCAAATGAAATGATCCAACTATAAATGGAGGAATCTCAGTTTCATTTTCCACTCGTGTGTGCTCTTTTGTAGTTATTGGGGTTTTTTTCTGTATCACTGCAGTCATTTGATTCACTTTCTAACGTTAAGGACCACTTTATACAAAAGAAAGGGTTTGCCCCAGGGTGACCTGGACGTGCACACATATCAAGTATAGACCTATCAAGTAATCCACTAATAAGCCAGGTGGGGGGCGGGGGGGCATTTTGGAGAGAAGGCTTGGCTACTCAAGGTGAGAGACGGAGAAATGTATGACAGGGGAGAGAGATTCCCTGGAATTCAAATGAGGTTATAACTGACCTAGTACAGGGAGATTCTATGGATACATGTTTAAGTATCTCAACACAGCTAATTTTGTTTTTGAGAAGGTTCTTCTGAAATTCTGAGAAGAAGACGACCATTTGGACTGAGGGAAAAGACAGAGGACAAGCCACAGGTCAAGGCTTCACAAGTCTTGATTCCTCATACCCAAACAGCCCGGAGTAGGATTGGCTGTGTGTGAGTGCAACGGCCGCCCAAATCTTTCTGTGTCACATTCTGATTGGCTCTTATGGAGTTTCTGGCTCATCCATTTCACCTGTTCAAGACCCATCAGTGCTCCTAAGTCGCACCAGCGTCGTACTGGTATATGGTGTTGACGTGGGACAAGGATGGCGTCTGCCTGCGAGAGCTATGCCACCTGCTGTGCGTCTCAGCTGCCCATGCAACCTTCCACGGAGACCACACCCTTTGGTGCCTATTGGCACACTGGAAGGGGGGGGGGGACGCTAAACTTAACATCCGTCGAGTAGTTTTAGCTGGATATCACGGCGCTCCCGTGTCATCTACAAATTGTGTGTGTGTGTGTGTGTGTGTAAACATATCGACACGGGCCGCACCTACATGCTGCGCGTGCACGCGAGAGAAGGCGAACACACAGAGCAGCAGACACGGGACACGAGAAATGTAAAGAGAAGATAAAGCAGCTGGTACATCATCATATTACTTCCATCAAATAAGACGTTGGGCACAAACGGCACTACTCGTAGTCGTGATTTATACTTCATTAAATATGCATATACAGCCGCACTTTAGATTCCAGCGATTAATCAAACGCTGCTTGGCAAAAACGGCGTCCTCAAACATCTGCTCCGACCGCGTTCTCCACTTCTCCTCTGTACAAAAAGCAAACCGGGCATCTGATGATGCACCTGGCCGTCGGGTGTTGTTGAATACAAAAGATAAGTTGGACCCCTCACACCTTGTTAGCGGTGGATTTATTAAGTATACAGCACTAGGAATACTACTGCATATAAATTCAACGATGGCAGAATGAAGGGATGAAACTTTTCTTTCGCTCCTTTAAAAGACAGAAGAAAAAGGACTCGAACAGCTCGGCTCAAGGAGATTTTACGGCTCTCGTCTGCAGTCGCAAAAGGTTGATGTCACTTTTGCGCTGAGTTATGGTTCCAGTACTCTTGTCGTTCTGTGATACGGACTTGTGAGGGTTGAGGTCACAAGCACGTCTTTTTTGGATGAATGGTGTTCCTCAAACTCCAACTACAATCTGTCACTGACCAAACACATCAGCTACGGCGACTCCAGCTCTGTCACGTCCAACCTAAGGTCAAAGCATCTGACAGTAACGTGCGGTCTCATCTACGGTACATTTCAGAGTCTGAGCAGAAAAAAAATGTGAGGCTTGTTGATATCCAATCAGAGCATTCGGCCTCACCCCGACCACACCCTCTACACCTCCTTGCTGCTGCTTCTCCGAGTCATCAAACTGATTTCTTTACTGCTGGTTGTAATCAGTGCAATGCTGCACTCACAACTTAGTCATGCAATAGGTTGGAGTGGAATGTGAGTGGCAGCTTACAGAGGAGTGCGTGTTGTACAGTACACTCAGAGAAAACGGTGTTTCCAGCTCTCGGGGCTTAAATAACAAACCCACGAGTCTGATAGACACACACGGTGAATCTGTAATTCTCTCACATCACATCTAATTTCCCCGTTCCCTTAAGCTATGTACTCGGCTGCACTAGGAAATCTGTTATGACTGCGAGAGAAACTAACACACTACCACCGCTTTTGTGAAAAACGGGGATAAGACACAAAACAAGACAATAGCCATTCTTTCTTCAAGTCCTAACAAAGAATTATCTCATTTGGCTTTTTTTTCCCCCCACACCTCTTGAACATCATCTTCACACCAGACAACCTCAGCCAAGATAAACTACTCTAAAACATGAGATATCCTTGCTCTTTTTGCACTTCATGAGTCAGAAGCCTGAGACTGACCAAGCGTGAGTTAAATAGATGCTGAAAAATGCTCATCAAGGCAGAAAATGAACACAGCAGAGAAGACAAGTTCAGAAACAGACGCCTCTGCACGGTGATGCCTCCTCACGGGCAGGTAAAGAGCGATGGAAGGAGTCAGGAGGAGGAGGAGGAGGAGGGCGCAGCGGATGTGGCTTTAGAAGGCAGCAGTGCAGTGACTTCTGCCATCGCTGCGAACAAAACCTGAGCCTGAACTGGAGAGCTTCCCCCCCGTCACCCAGGATCAACTGGGGAGTATTAATGGATTCAGAGTGGATCAACTGATGGCTATCATATTTCGTTGTTTTGACTCCGTGTGCACTGACAACCCAACACACACATGTGCATCAGTGTGGTGCAATGCAGATGTTTACACCCCTGTCTTGGTTTGTAAGAGAAGGGTCTTGTAATCAATTTGCCCCGAGCAAACAGCATTAAGCTGGTTTAACGGTTTCATTTGCGTTAATTGCGATAAAAGCTTAATAGAGTTTAATATGAGAGGAAGCTCAAGTTTCATCGCCTGCTATGTACTTCCTATTTGACAACTGTTTTCACTCCAGGTTAAGTCACAGGTGTAGAGAGATGACTGGGAGAGGAGAGGCGGGTTTCTATCAATCAAGTGCTAAACAAGCAAGTCTGTCCAGTATGCAGCTTTAATTGTATTCAGCCCACAACTATATTTTCTTTACATACATCTTAATATTAAAACGCGAATGCTGGTCATATCCACAAGAAGGGCTGACACGGGTCACTTTGTCCAAACCCTCCATCGCCAATTCTTTTATAGTCAAACAGTGTTTCATATTATTCAAGTCGTACCAATATCAATTAACACCAAGGCACACTGTGTTTCCTTATTATTTGCATGAGCAGACACTTTGTCAGAGAATATGTTTAACAAGGGAACTTGATGAGGATGAAAAGGGAAGAAATGTGTTGTTTTCTGAGCCACCAGTAAACACATCAATAACCGAGCAAAATGCAAGAATAATACTCGTGTTTTTAGAAAACAAACACACTTTCCTTTTCAAACTCTTCCTCATATTTTAGATGATATAATAATATGAATAAAGAAATGGGTAATAAACAGCAAGTGATAATCATAGCTATTGTATATGGCTATTGCCTTTTCTGTAATGATAATTTAATCCACAACAGCCTATTGTTTTTGGTACTGTATGTGACCTTGTGACAAAATTAAAATCAACAATTATAGGACAGATTTATAATTTAAGGTTGTCACATGCTCACATTAAATTATTCAGTTCATTTCAAATCGCATTTGTCTCGGTGCCAAATCTCTATAAGTTCACTTTCATTATAAAAGCACCATTTAATACATCAAATAATCCTTTTTTATTAAAATGGCCCTTTTAAATGTTTAAATCTTTGTCGGGGTAATAATGAATAATATGAAAATAATTATTCTGTAATTTCCATGGCAAGAAGTTTGAAGAGTTTTTACAAATTAAACCACAAATCTACTTGTTTACTAAAATTACTAAAACTGTATTTGAGTTAGTGTCTCTGAACCAGTTTGAAATGTACAATTTTAAAATAAATGTGCGTGACATTATTTTTAGATTAAATGACAAATACGACTTTAAACATGTGCTACCCAGTGCAATTCTAAATGACCGCGCTGATGCGTTACTCAAAGTTACGTTTAACAAGGCCCAGTCTTTTAGAGAAAAACAACCAAAATGCTATTACATTGAATCACGATTAGTCTTTTTATTTTTTCTGGCCATTAAAAATAGATCAAACAAGTCGATTGTTAATCCTTTTCTGCTCATTAGCACACAAAAGACATTACACAACAAAGCACACGTGGAACATTGCACACAGCAAACAGCAGCTCAAACTACAGCAGCTTCACCAGGAACCAAAGAAAAACCAGTAGGCCTGAAGGACCCTGAGACTGAGCTCACGCACAAAACTCACACAGCAAAGTGAACAAAAACTCATCGCTGGTCCACTTTCATTATGATTTCACTGTAGTCACTTTTTAACATTTTAATCAAAGATCGGCGATAATTATTTTTGATAAGTATTTAAATACATGATTTATAAATAACAAAGGAAATGTGATTCTAGTTTAAGATTGTATGAGTATTTAATACATATAGTATTTCTCATCTGTGTATATTAATATTTATATATAAATATACATTCATATTTGCACTCTTGCACACTGTACCAAGAAACAGTCCCTCTTTTTGCACACCAGCTACAGTTACAGCTTTCTGTACACATTCAGTCACATATTTTTACTTTAAAGTTTGCATCCTGTTCTCTATTTTAAGAGAATGCTTCTTTTTTTTTTCCCATCGGTTGTATTGTTTATGTCGCGTTGATATTTTTGTACAGTGTAGGTACAACGAAATTGAACATAACAACCATACACTGCACAAAATATTAACAAGATATAAACAATACAACAGATTAAAAAAAGCAACCTCTTAAAATAGAGAACAGGATGCAAACTTTAAAGTATAAATACACAGAAAGCTGTCACTGTAGCTGGTGCAATGACAATAAAGGCGATTGTATTCTATTCTCAGAAGAATGTATAAATAAACCTATATTACAAAAAAGGAATTTGCATTTTCTAAACATTTTCTGGGTTATGACAAGTGCACTCTAAAGTATGAAATATGCCTTTTAAGATTTAAATTATAAAATAATTTTAAAATTATTGGGGGGGGAAATACACAAAAACCTTTATATAATCCCCTTAAAAAAAACATTGAGAATATTACGTGTAACATTAAAATCGTCGTGATTTAAAAATAATTTTTGACAAGTTGTGCCTTCACGTGTTTTCGCCTACTTCGCTCCACAGCGAGTTCCATCCACACTGAGCACACCTGCGCGTGCTACTCTGCACTCGTGCACACCTCTATACTGATGTGACGGACATTTTACTTTAAAGGCCTGTTCACAAAACACACGCGGGTGCAGTGGCTCCCATACACACACACACACACGCGCGCACGCGCGTCCACGGGCACATGAGCGGACATTTAGCTCCATTTGATTTCGTGCAGTGTGCAGCGGGGCCATCATCATGGCAGCCATTATGAGGCTCTTGCATTGCCTTGGCCTACGTGCACATGAAGTGTTGGGAGTGGCGCAGGCTTCTTTGACACCATGTTGCGCTTTTGCAGTAGACAAACTGCTTTGAAAACGAGCCGCAGAGCGGAGGGGGAGCTCAGCAGCTCGAGCAGTCAACATTTTAAACATACACATTTTATTTTTCCCCCCCTTCCACAGCGTGGCACAGCGTAAGAGGCGAGAGCTGTAAGTGCAGGGAAGTGTAGCCTGCACTGAAGGGGGAGGACTGTGCTGCTGGAAATGCATAACGTATGGGTCACGTGGTCCTCCGCGAGGGGCTTGGATATTTACCTTTTTGTCACGCAATGTAGTCTTTTCTTTACAACCACGGGCACAGTTCCAGGGAACGGGGTGCAGCTACATTATACGCGTGTGGCTTTCGCCATCTAGCACCTATAAGTGCCTGTATTGCGCATTTACGCAGGAGAAAACGCTGCCTGTTTGAATTAGAATTATTTCACAACTAATTATAAGCTCGTGGATTTATTTTTTATTTTTGTGTGTGTTTGTAAACTGATACAAAAGCACACAACACCATGGAGCAGCAGTGTAGTGAGTGTGCAGCTGACGGTTGGCCTATACATCAGCGCGCGCACACACACACACACTTATAGAAAGCAGGGAGCGGCTCAGCTGATTGGTATGCATGTCATCGTGCATTGCAGTGTTACAGTCAATAAGGAAACTTAAACGCCTACATGGGCTTAGAGGAAACATTTACATATGCAGAGGAGCCTTTAAAAGAGTATGTGGAATTCAATTAAGAGGACATTTGTGTGTGTGTGTGTGTGTGTTGTACAGTGGGGATAGGCCTCTCTGACTGCAGATCACGCGATATGGCAGCAACAGCAGCAGCAGCCACCGTGTGTCTACAGTGTGTGTTATGCGGATGTGTTTGGGTCTAAAGTGTTTCTTTGTTTCTTCCTTTTGCGCCACTACCCAAGCAATTCCACTTGCACTGTTTACACACAAATTAAACAACAAAGGCAACAAAACAACAACAACAACAACAGCAGCGCCATGGTGTCAGTCACGCAGAGAAAGAAGCCTGGAAGAAGAGGGAGCTCTGCGAGCTATATTTTACGGCGGAAGCATACAGGTCACCGTCTAACCATGCAGGGGCACGGTATAGAAAGAAGGGCGAGCGGACGACACTGTGTATATGTGTCAGATTCAAGGCCTACCTACCTCAGTTTTTTGGGAACAGAGTAGTCTACCTCTATCACCTTTCCGTGTAACTCAGCTTTACCTGTAATGGAAGGGAAACGGGATAGTGTAAGGTTATATGGTGCGTCATGACACTTACAAAGCAGTGCTGGTAAGTAGACCTAAACACAACACAACAGCAACACTTTTGAATCACTTCACCAAGTAGGTGCGTCCCCCATTCAAACCACAGTCAGCCCCTGGAAAAAGACAAGGGTACGCTACACGCACGCACGCACGCGCGGCGGCATGCGTAAAAACTAAATGTATACATAAGCATTGTGGGGTTTTTTAGGACTTATAATGGTGGAAATCGGCGCCAAAACGAAGCCTGATAAGCTTATATAGTGTGTGGGGAAATGGGCAGCCATGCTTTCCACTCCCACAGCCCTCACACACACACATACACACACACACACAGTGCAGTGGGGTATTTTCTCTTTCTCTCAGCAAAGAATTCAACATGAAAGAAGATGGTTTGAAAGTAGGAATGACGCGCACTCTTTCTTCTCCTCTATTATAGCTGGAGTTAATTCTCCGTGTTGACTCTGAACGTGAAAGCACCCCACGGGCGAAGCTTGAAACACGGGGTTTTTTTTTCGTTACTATTATGAGTGAGTGGCCTGGCGCAGCACGGAATTAGCGTCTCACTCACTCACCTCGTCCCCCACTCAGCTACCTGTTTATTAGCCCTTTCCTCCGGACCCCCGTGACCCACCTCCACGACACCTCGTAAAAACATGCCCAGACATCAGAGGAACACGGATCTGACAAGTTTTCCGCGCTCGCGTCGCCGTGCTCGCTTTAATAAAATCAAGATAAAAAATAAGTGAAAAATAATTATGCCTACCCGAACCATCAGACCATCCCATACATTCCAGCAGATTGCTTGATTGCAAAGTAGTGCCCCGCAACTGTCGGCTTTCTCCACGATATATACGTTATTGTGCGCGTTAGTTTGTGTTACGACGGGCTCGTGTTTTCTTTAGGCACCAAAGCCCCGAGTTTGTCCCGCGATCGATAATTTGTCCAGGTTTTTTTTTTGGTGGAGCGTGCAATGACTGAGAGCGTTCATGTAAAACTCTTATGGCACACGGATGTGATCGCAAAAAACACAGCACACACTGTACAGAGCAAAACACAAGAGGGTGATTTAATATTTCACATTTCAGGACGACACGGGTGACTGTATTTGTGTGTGTGTGTGTGTGTGTGTGTTTTTATTATCCGATCTTGCAGTTCGGCTATGAATGCCCCTTGTCACAAAAAAACAGCATCACTTATCAAAAAATCCACACTTACCAGAAAGAGTCTCTATAGCCTTTATGGCCGAGTTCTGATCGGGGAAGTCCACAAAAGCATAGCCGGATTTCAGTAAGACCTGCTCGGGCACAGGCAGCGTTCTCTCCCCAAAGAGCTGCTTCAAGTCCTCGACAGTGACCGAAGGACTTAAATTCCCAACATATAGTTTGTTCATGTTCTGGAAGGAAAAAAGTCTCCAAGTGTTGTCAGATCTTTAGAGTGTGCGATATTCAGAGGAGTAGTAGAAAAAAAAGATAAAATAATTAAAAAAAGAAAATTAAATAGAAATTTAAAAAAAAAAGGAAAATCAGCTGAGATTTAAAAAAATGCAACTATGACCCCCCCAGGAAATAACCAAGCTATAGGCGACCCCCCAGCACCAACTCTGGCCCTGGTCAAACTCTTTTAACAAGGACTGGGGGGGAGTGTCGTTACGACGCTACTCTGGAGCCAACAAGCACCGCCTCTTAATAAAATCTCCCTTAAAATCACAAGAAAGAAAAAAATGTTTGGAGGTGCATATGGGCTCGGTGCTGCGAACAAAGTGCACCAGAGTCTGAACATGATGGCATGATGATGGTGATCACTGGGCACATTCAGCTGAAGGATGGGCTTAAAGACATGAGGCACGAGGTAAGTTAGACTACTGTATTCTAGCAAATAATAATAACATTGGTAGAAAATCTAGTCTTGTCAGTTTTTACTTATGGACAGAAACAGAAATATGGAGTGGGAGGAGGGAGAGAGCAGCCTGTTTGAGATATCATACTCTTATTATAATAATAACAAAAAAACATCTGAGATAGTAATTATGATCCTGCAGCATTTGGCTGCACAACATTAAAAAAAAAAAGGGGGTTAAAATAAGACAGAAAGTGAAACCTGAAAGCTCATTCTTACTAAAAATGTGTCCATGTGCAGTTACCAGCCTGTCCTTTTTAGTCTGTTAAAGGTCACATACAACACAATTTGATCTCGTGGGCCAGACCAGTAAAATCGTAGCATGATAACCTATAAACAACAAGATCTCCATTTTTTTTCCCTGTGTTTTACATTTAATGAATTATAATTTTTTACAAAACCTATTATGAACAACTTTAAATTTCTAGTACTTCAAGAACTAGAAATTGCACTTATTCTAAAAATAAGTGCAATTTCAACAATGTTATGCAAAAGTTTACCATTCACACGTGTGCATTACAATGTACATCATGACAGTGGATCACAGGTATCTGAAACGGACAAATATAGTTTTCCACATTATGAGCAGACTGTAAGATAATAACCAAATAAACAAATTCATCCTGCGGGCCGAATTGGACCCTTGGGTGGGCCGGTTCTGGCCCGCAGGCCGCATGTTTGACACCCCTGCTTTGAACATTATTAACTGTGATGATACACTACATCTGCACATGCATTAAACATTTACTTTTAGCGTCTGATAAGGAGAAGCGAGGAGATTCCCGGGCCCGGCCCTGCGCAGAGAGGAGGCGTGCTCATACGCAAAGCTTCAATGTAAAGCATCTTGCATTCTTTCTTTTTTTTTTCTTTCCTTCTTTTTGTTGCTGTAGGTATGTGCATGTGGGTGTGTTTGGGGAGGGAAACAACAAAAGAGGATTTCAAAACAAAAGCTGAAATGCAAGAAGGCTGTGGCTGCATGGCGAAGAGGGGTGTGGTGGTGGGGAGGGAGGCAGGCCACCGTGCTCATGCATGGATGTGTAGTCTTGTACATACACTAGTTACCAAGGGGAGGAGCCTTTTGCCTGCAGCACATGAGGGTTTCTACATGTGACTGGCCTGTGCCTTGGAACATTACTGCCACCCCACTGTTGAGGAGAGAGCGCCAGCAGCAGCAGGAGTGACCGTTTCCCTCTCCTTGTTTACGTCAGTGTGTGAACGGAGGAATGTCCAAGTTGTAGTCTATTTACAAAACAGCTCTTCTATTACTTTCCCGATGACATGCTAAAAACAGTTGTTGCATGATGTTTTTTCTCAGGCTCATTCAAACCGGAGGTGAAATAGACCACTCACATACTGCACTGAATCCTATAAATCTCTTACACTTTACATTTTCCTGCATACTTCTACTAAATAAATTTAATTTAATTTTTTTTACCCCCCTTCCTTCATTAGAAGATCAACACAACATGGGAGGAAAAAGAGAGTCACAAGACACTCAGTACTTGTTTACATCCTTTCCTGTTACGTGTCCCCATTTAGGTCAGTGTGCTGTCAAATCATGCAGCCACCCAAATATGATTTCCACTGAGAAAGGAAAATGGAGCAGGACTGAAAGGGATGTGATAACAATGCAAGCACACAGTACATGGTTAAAGAGGGGGGAAAGAAATTTGGTTGGCTTATGGTTTTTCCAAAGTCAAAATAGCCTTTTTTAAAAACCTGTTGAAATGGGGTCATGCAAAAGAAACAACCTAGCAAGAAATATTAAAAGAAACTCAGTATACTTGTGTCTTGTTTTCATACCCGCTGAGATGAAACTTGGTACTACAACTGTTATGTTACAATTAATCATCTTGTTATCTTGTCCCACAGAAACGTTGGAAACAATTGACTAATACAGTTTTTCCCGTTTGTACTCACTTTCTTTTGCTTCCTCCACAAAATACAAGCCAAACTGCTCATATTCAGTGGCATTAGTTTCCCTGTTAATGCAATAATATGACTATTCCCCTTAAAACACAGCATTTATCTGTGAGAAGTTGCAAGTTGCAGCCAAGTATCACTCACCTCAACTTTTCCTTGCAAGTGTATCGGAGAACCTCCACAGCCGACCTGGCACCTGATATGAATAAAAGGCTAATTGACAGGTAATGAAAAAACAATTCATACAATTGGGTAATTGCATAGTTGCTTTTTTTAAAATAATTTCTGTCAAATGAAAATAATTTCACCCAAATTGTGTACACTGCACCTGTTAATTAAATCACTTCCTTTCTAATGGGTTAAGGTGGTGATATATTTCAGCTCTAAATAAGGGAAATGTATTTTTTGTGAAGTAACCCTTAAACAATGCAACCTGCTTTTACTTTAAACTTACAATCTATTTTTTCCCCTCACTACGAGCCAGAATGGGCAACTTCAGAGAAATAAGATGCCAAAAATTTGGGAAAAAATGCTCCTGCTACGCTGTATATTACAGATGCTGGAGAGGACTGGACTCCTCTGTGCTCAGCAGGGGTCGCTGTTGCACTTCAGTTCCTACACCACATGATGAATAAACACTGTACATGGTGAACTTGATTTCTTCAGCTATGTTTAGTCATGGATAAGCGTTCCTTTCTGGTTTTGATATTGACCAGGATATAAGTTAATTAAAGTGAGATAATAGCTTTATAACATCCTGATCTAACAACTTTGATATATGGGAATATGCTTTTCTATCTTTCTGTTATATTAGTTGGACAATGTATGAAAAAGAAAAGAAAAATCTATATTAACAAGTGGTCTCCCTTTGCACTATTCAGGCTGAAATAAGTGCAATTCTGCAAAACCA
Organism: Solea senegalensis; assembly: GCF_019176455.1. Taxonomy (NCBI): domain Eukaryota; kingdom Metazoa; phylum Chordata; class Actinopteri; order Pleuronectiformes; family Soleidae; genus Solea; species Solea senegalensis. Next base: position 12,374,810 of record NC_058022.1, on the reverse strand, counting down.
CATTACACAATATGGTAAGAGGCATACTTTTCTTTAACATAACAGGCTCACAGCAGGACATGCATTGACACCCAGTGTTGAAGTGTGGTAAAGAACAGACAGAAGTCAAAGTGAAAAAAACAGATCCTGCTTTTAATCTGTTCTAAGATTGAATTTCACACAAATTGTATATAAAAAAAAAAATCAAAACATTTATGACAGGTATTTCCTACACATTCAAAATTAAAAACATAAGGGGACAGCTCGGGTCAGTTTACATTTACTGGTCATATGTATTTGCAAACAGAAAAAGAGGATAACCCTAAGAAAAAACTGTATGTCACGCAAACGTTTCCTGTCCATGGTTGGAAAGAGGAGGGCTTTCTGCTTGCCACCAACGTTTAATAACGACCTGTGAAACAAAACAGTCATCAGAATAAGCATCAACCCACTGCAACCTGTTGAATCGCGATCAGAAAAAGCATTTGATAATTTATGAGGGAGACTCACGAGGAGAATAAGACCGTGATCTGGATCGAGACCTGTAAGCACCTCTGTAGTACGGAGATGGAGATCGCCTTCTGAAACCGAACCAAATTAACATTTGTCACAACACAGAATATTTCAAGGCACAGGTGAGGCCGAGATCCTACGTTATTATAGAGCGAACGCGCCAGTTCATACAATGAGCAATCAAACAAAGGAAAATAATAAAACACAATGATAATTTGGAGGTCTACATCACCTGTAGGACCTGTGGTAGTCCCTGTCATCATAGCGATCATAGCCACCTCTGTCGTATCCACGATCGTACCCGCGATCATATCCGCGGTCATAGTCGCGTGAATGTCGAGGACCACTGGGACCACCACCTCCTCCGCCGCCACCACCACCGCCGCCGCCACCGCCACCACCACCACTATACAGATACAGAAAATAATTAGTTACATTACAGACTGAGCATCTGCTAATAATATCCTGACTGAGCAGGTAAACAAAATGTCTCCTTAACTGCAACTGTAGGGTACGATTCTCTCACATATGACTGAGGTTTATGCATTATTATTATTATGTAGAAGTCATGAGTCTCAAATCCTTAATGACAGGATTGATCACAAGTCAAAAAAAAAAAAGTCTACAAAAATTTGATTAATTTTTCTCTTCTCATAAATTCTGGAAAAGTATATCATTTTTTAAACAAACACATTACACATATATCCAACTAACTTCATTTCTCATCCATCATGGAAACAAAGTTACCTTTAAACATGGTAACTCCTTATATTTTGTTTTGGATGAATTATAGCTAAAATATAGCATACTGGAAGAGCATGTGTGGTTATGTGAATGAAACTCATAAATGTAAACATGCAGATGGCTTACTATGTGGGTCGTCCCATGTAGATTCCAGGAGTTGGGGTGTGAGGTCTCTTTGTGATGGAGAAGTCTACTCTGATCCTACGACCGTCCAACTCCATGCCATTGGCTCTCTCCTTCGCCTGGCAGCAGACAAAAAGATTAAGATTAGAAACCCACAAAATATTTCAGGAACAGGTTTGGCAGAGTCATTTCGCTATTAATATCTTACCTCTCCAGCGTCATTTGTATTCTCAAAGTAAACAAAGGCAAAGCCCCTGGAGCGTCTCGATTGCTGGTCGTACACGATGCTGACATCTGCCAGGGGGCCATATTTAGAGAAGACCTCCCTCAGATCCCTCTCTGTGGTGTACAGGCTGAGGCCAAACACTCCCAGGCAGGCGTTTGGATCTGGATTAGTCTAGTTTTAAAAAGATCAACATTTTTGTACAATTAACGATTCATACGGCCATCAATTAAAAAAAAAAATATCAAACTGCTGAACAATGACATGACAGTGTTAACTAAAATGGACAGATTCACATTTGCAACAGGAATGAGGTTTATAAAAGAGGAGCCACTGAGCACTTACCCGATTTCCTATGTGTCTGCGGCGATTGGACATGGGTGAGTGGCTATGACTCCTGCTCCGGCGCTCTCCACTGTAGGACCTACTACTACGAGATCGCCGATGATGGGACCTGGAGCGAGAGCGGGATCGGCTGTAGTGTTTGCGCGACCCACGATGGGAATTGGACCTGAAACATAGATTAAAAAAAATTGACATTTCCACAATGATATATGGCTATTTACATCCTGTAATTACAAAAAAACACAATTACCTAGATTTTGACCTGGACTGAGACCGAGATTTGGAGCGGCGGTGGCGGGAGCCTTCCTTTGAGGCTGGTGACCGAGCTGGGGAGCGGCTCGCAGACTTTCCTGAGCCTGGTGGACTGGCGCTCCTGGAGGCAGAGCGAGACTCCTAAATGGATCACACACACAAACACACACGCATGCAAACGTCTTATCAGTATCAATGCAAAGACAAACTGAGAAATGTATGTATGATCAAGAATATTCTGATAGGATTACATAATATGGCAGAATTCATAATTGTGAAGTAGGAAAGCAGGTTAATGCTATTTGTGTGCTTGTGCAAATATTAAAAACATTGCAATTCTAACATTAATTTGAGTAAATAAATTGTCAACATGATAAATAACAAAGTTACAAGGATTGAATCTGTGTGTTGTATTTAATAGAAAAACATGCAAAAGGCAATTGACAAACAGACAAGAAAATTACTTGGCACAGTGGTCTTATGCAGATTACTTCCTTAACTTCATTTCTTTAACTTCATTACTTCATATTATTCTTCTTTCTTCAAATGTCTTACTTCTTCTTACTTCCCCCATCTCACATACAGCCCATACTTCTTCCCTCGCCATGCTTTTGCATGCATTCAATAATTGTGCTTCACACATCTGAACTTCATATTATTGAAATTAAAGTGGACATGAGACTTCTGCTTTTTCTTGGTCCAACCTTAACCTTTATGAAAAAGAAAAGGATGAAGACTACAATTAAAACTGCAACCTCATTGAATTATTCATATGTTATTATGATCTTGCATATAATATACAAATTATTTCACTTTCAGTGGTTCTTCATTCACTGCTATGTCTGATCAGCCACATACAGTAAGAAGCAGTATACGAAGATGCATTTATGTGAATATTACGCAAAACTGAAAAGTTGAGCATGTGAACACATGTTGATCCAATTGTCTAAATGTTGGTTGTGTGACAACTAGGTGTCAAGGATTACATTTAATTTTTTGTCTTTCTTCTCCTCTGCAGTATATAAATTGTTTTAACACACATGCACAAAACCTGTGACTTTCAAGACATCAATAGTACACTTCAAACCACTGAATGTGAATGACTACTAAACAGACTATTATGTTAATTGTTGGCTTTAAAATTAGCCCAACCCACCTCAAGATTTTTGCTGTCACTCATTTGCTTTTAATTAATTGCATCCTTGAATAAACTAAATCATTAATTGATATAAACTAAATAACAACATGTGAGGTTTTCCCATAAGGCAATACAATCATGTGACACAAGAAAACATTTAAAGACAAAGTCCAAATACACTGTTCATCTCCTCTTGGGCTGCAAGTTGCAACCAACGGTTATTTCATAATTATTTGTTTGGGCCATAAAATTTTGAACCCTGAAATTACAATTCTCAAATCTCTTATTTTGGCAACAGACTAAAATTATTCAGTTTAAACGATTTATTTGATATATGGTGCAATTGGGCATGTGACAACAACTGCATATAGAGAAACATTTCAATGACATAAAAAGAAATCTCATTCAAATCTCTCTATACCACAGTGCAGGGCAATATATGGAGCATAGAAGTGTAGAGATTTTTCAAATTCACTGAATATACTAACAATATGATCTCAGTACCCTGAAAAAACATTTGACTCACTACTAACTGCATTAAGATGTTTCTAGAATTCAGGAGAGAAAATGCAATGGAAATTAAAGCCTGAACTAGAGGGCTGCAACTGATACATTTTAGAATACATTTTTTTACCATCAGGAATTAATTTCTTCATAAATCTACTACTTGTTTGGTCTATAAAATTTCAGTGGTTGTGAAACCACAAACAGATGGTGTTTTGTTTTGTATGTAAACTGAAGATATTCCGTTTTTTATTTCTCTGTTATGTACAGCAAATGAACCACATTTCTATTATTAAAACAGACTAAATAGGTTAAAAGGAATTAAATTGTTTTATAATACACATCAAAAATAATTAGTTGAAGCCTGCAAATGTGTGTGCAAAAATCTTGAGGCAGCCTATCACTTTTAATTGTTAAAATGTTAAACTTTGTTATTGTTAGACACAAATTGCCACGCTCAGGATAACAGAAACCGTAGCGAAAGACGAATATTAGCGTTAGCAAACATATTAACACCTCCCCATCGATATACCATATGTAATTTCTGGACACAGTTAAATACAATTATTTAAAATGGTTGAGCAGTGTTATTTTCGAGGAATCAAGGCTCAGAAACAAACACAGACCGTATATATCCAGAGCCTGAATATCCAACATGTTTAACAAGTCCGTCTGCTTTTTTTTTTTTTAGAACATTATGTAACGACGTAGCAAAAAATAACCTTGCGTAAAATTCAGGAGGGTAATCGAGTTAAATTCCTGCATTCTGACTATCTACCTGTCCACGAGTTAGTTTCTTAATCACTGCTTTAGCTGCTTAATTGTATAAACTTATTTTATCTACGCTTGTATACTCACATTAGGCCCTAACGCCTAGCTACACGGCTAACAACGAAAAAGCTACCGCGAACCACCTAGCTAAAATTGTTAGCACACGATAAGGTTTATTATACAACTACCCGGAACACACATTCATAATACATATCTATACTTTATTGAAGTATAATTATTATAAGGATATCATAGCTACACGCACATGTGACTAATACACAATTATCTCATACGAAACGCGGGGTGGAGCTAGCCAGCTAGCTAAAGTTAGCTTACCAGCAATAGCCAACACGCAACATATTTTAGCTTAAAAATAAACAACCGTGACGGATAAAGTCTGGGCAAAGATCATACGTACCCGGTCTTTGTTTTTATCGCTCATTTTTATCGTCAGCGAATTAATCAACGTTAGCTGACTACAGACAAGTGTGAGCAGCGGCAGCAGCGACTTTAAACGGTGACTCCTCCCATGTGGTGGACACAGACGCTAAAGGAAGTGCATGGTGTGCACGACTTAAACATGAAAGCAAATGAATAAAAAGAAATAAATCAAAGTATTATTATTATTATTACTATTATTATTATCACGTGCAAGCCCGTTTCGGCCACATAAAAAAAAAGAATGCATACTAAGTCATTATTATGAGATATTAAGTCCTTATTGTGTATCTAATAATTAAATATATAATGATAATGAAGTAATAGTGTTATCTTATTTCGAAATGATGACTTAGTATCTCATAGTTATGAGATGTTAAGTCAAGGCACTAAGTCATAATGAGATATAATCTCAATTTTATTTATACAATTACAATGTCTCATTGTTAATAATATAATAATACTATCTCACTATTAATAATATAATTGTATTATATTATTAATAATGAAATGGCATCTTGTAAGTATGAGATAGTATGACTTAGTATCTCATATTGATGTTATTGGTGTTATTATTATTATAATTTATATTGTTATTATTATCATTATTAAGAAAAGCATATAACACAAATAGTTTATGCTGCATACATGTGATGTAATGAAAATGTTACATCTAGTTCATGAAAACAGTTATGTCAGTTCAAGTGACTGTCAATGTGAAATAGATGTGAGCTATGGAAATACAAAACAGTTTTCAAAAAAGCTTTAGTTTTACATTTAAAATACTTTTAACCTGTCGCATATTTACACTCTACATTGACCATAGAAGTGAGTGTCAGAGTGAGTGGTTGTTTGATTCCTATTTTATTACACATCAAGGTAAAAAAAAAAAGAAAAGAAAAAAAAGGCCTACCTAAGCATATCTGAATAAATGACGTTACCAGTAATTACAATATTTCTGAAATATCCATGATGGACTCTATTGGTTGGATTAAGATTTTTAATTCTCATCTAAAATATCGCATTAACACACAGTGCAGTATGTCTGTTTCTGATATTTCTCGACTCCTTATCTATTCCCTTTGTACTTTCCTTTCATTCTGCCTCAGTTTAGATTTGGATGTGAAGAACAGATAATGACTGCTGACACTGGGTCGCATGGTGGCAGGAACACCTAAGTAAAGCAAACAACCTTTGTTTTAATATTTGAATACTCTTGAAACTTGACATTAATAAAAATATATTTTTTAAAGATGATCAGACATATTCTGTAACACTGCATATTTTTAATAATGGATCACAATGGAAGCCCCAGTTTGAAGTCCATGGCTGCACGACATGCAGAAAGTAAAACAGTAAGCATATCACTTAGTGTTGCACTGGTTTTATTTAAGAGAGCAGAAGCTGAGAAGGAGGCAGAAACAGAACAAACACTTTCAGTCTGTGCATGCTGTGATTTAAATGTCAGCTGTCCGCACATGAGAAACTCATTTACTTCTGGTCCAGTATATTATCACAGTGCTTAAATACTTGTTAGAGAAATGCTGTTCTTCAATTTTGAATGGTCCATTTATTTCATTTTATGACAGAGTTTCACAGAATGTTCTAAAAAAAAAAAGAAGAAGAAAAGATTGAACTCAATCTAAAAATACAGACTAATAATTGTAATAGTGAAAATATGAATTCAGAGAAATGAAATGGCTACAAATGTATGTTTACCACATGCTGAAGACTATAGCACTTATTACCTGGGAGCACATTCAACAGATAAGACTATAAAAAAACTAGGTTAACTCTCTGGATCCAGTTACTCATTGGCACCTATGACGGAATGAAAAGAAAAATTATACATCATTAATTTTTATTGAAGAAATAATGATGTCCAGCAATGATGTCAGATTGTCTAAGTCACCTACCACAGTTATAAAGGACGTTAATTTTATGAAGATCTAGAGCACTCGGTCCATCTCGCTGGCCAATAGGAATGTAAGGATCTGGTTTGGGGATGATCGTTGGTCCACCGTCTTCAGAGAAGGCATACCTGCATGCATAAAGTATATGCTTGTAATGCCCCAGCACAAACAAAACAAAAAAAAACCCTGTTATTATGTTGCCTCAAGGAGCAGCATACCTTCCATAATGCATGACAGAGTTGTAGTCATATGGGCTGTTGAGATTGTTTGTCAGCTGTTTCCTGAAGTTGTGAATGCGGTCTGGTAGAGCACAAAAATAAAGGACATTTGATTGATTGACTGATTGTTGTGTCATGCACAAAAGTGCCTGGCCCTCATGGCTCTATAAGACCTCAAAATGTACAGTTGCAGCAGTTCATCCAATATTCCAATACATTTCAAATCATTATAAAAGGTACAGATTATTTTACAGCTCTGTTTTAATCCTTAGAACACTTTAGCCTGCTTTTTGCCATTACTATATTGAAACTTACACACAGTGGCTATAAGAATGTGCAATATACATAGACATATGTTTTTTTTCAGCACAACCTATAGGCAATCTGATTTTTGCCAACTTGCCAAGAAAAACAACTCAAATTAGTTAAATTTCAAAGTTCGCTTGGCTCATTTTTATGAACAAAAATAGACGGAAAACTGTCTATTTTGTGATTTTAGCACCATTATCACTAATGCCTTTTTCTTTTTAAAAATATTCAATATAGAATTAATCATAACTTTGACTCATAGACTCAACACATTTTGTAAAGCCTGAATATGTGATCTGTAAACACACACCCCCAGGATGTCCATATAAGGAGTTGTGTATTATTCCCACAGTAATTTACCAAGGGTGCTCTTGGGTTAACTAAGGGTTAAACAGTCTGACAAAATAAAATCTGCTGTAGCATGGCATAATCAATAAGTCAATCATCAGCGCACATAGAGGACATTTTACTAAAAAGCACATTATTTATGTCATCATAAATAGGAAAACACAACATGAAATGAACCTCATCCTCAATCCTAACCTGGCATGATGTTATTCCATACAATTGTAACATAGTGGTCTCGGTCAGAGCGGGACTGCTCATGGACAAAGCCAAGAGCGTGCATGAACTCGTGGGAGGCCACTCCTGCCCACATGCATCCAGGAGTCTGCAGTGACAAAGTTTGGCTTCCCCCAGTCTGCCCCAGGAATGACCAGCAGCTTGGAGAACGCAACAAAAATCTCATGCAATAATTATATAGAAACAACACAAAGGTGCAACATGTTGTCAGAATCCTACTCACCCATATCTTGGCTGAACGTCGAGGAAATTACCCTCATGAGTGCGTGGAACAAATTTGATGCACGTTCCAGCGGCGATGTCTTGCATCCCGGTTTCTATGGTGATTCTGTCCATGTCGTCTAAAAAAACATGAAGCAAAATTGTGACAAACATTCAAACTGCAAATAGCCCCTCTAAAATACTTGCTCCATATGAATTCATATACCGTATAGTGGGGAAATGATGTATGGAACATAAACAAATCCATCGACTGATTTAGGCCACAGACAGGAGTTGCCAGGGCAAGTTATTGCACTCTGCAAGTGTGAAGTGGCAATATCGCCTTCTCTGAATGTCACGCCTCGAGGTGCTCGCAGCCCTTACGAGAGAAAAAACAAACATGCGTCGTACATGATACGAACAGGCATGATTTCGCATAACTTGCAGATTACTTACTACTGTTGACTGCCAGGATTTGATCCATCGCATTTATGTCATCAAAGTCATCATCTACATTTAAAGAGAAATAATGATAGGCTTCCTCTGTTTTACAAAAAAAAACACCATAAAAAAATGTTGTTAAAAGATTGTTATTTACATGCATGATGAAGTGCACTTAAAGGTTTCTTTCTTGCCAAGAGCCCACCTGAGTATTTCCTTTTCAACCTCACTTTACCGTCATGTACTCCTGTGGAGTTCTGTAACACAGAGGTGCACATTAAAAGAGTTGGGCTACAAAACATAATGGGGCTGTGATCTAAAATATTTGTACTGACCTTAACAGGGAGAAGGTACGCCTGGGTCAGCAAGCCAAAGAAGACACAGAGGAGGATCGTGGTAGAATTCATTGTGGGTCAGTTTGGTAGACCACTATCAGTCTGCGGTATTCCAGTGCAAATGAGCTCCTCTCCTCCACTGAATCTATATAGCCACTTCTCCTCCTGTGCCCTGTACTGATTGGGCACATGTTCTATGATGAAGCACGATTAAGACCCCCTCATCAACCCGCGTGTGTAATTTAGCCAAGTCCACTGCTGAGCCGTAACAGGTGGTCCCGCTGCTGACCCTCACTTGTGCCCTGTATTTACCGTACGTCAAGATTCAGCACTTTTGTGTTTTGCTGCTGGATGTGCTTCAGCTCAGCAGTTGCTATCAGGAGAATAACTGTTCGCCCCATCCCACAGACTAGCAATTTGTGTCTGACCGAACGTGGCAACTAGTGATTTAGTGATAAACTCAGCTGATAACTGGCTTGACGGCAAACATTTTCTCATATAAATATAAAAACAAAACAGAATCCTTCTCCCAATATTATCTTTATTTTTGTCCCTGGGGCAAATTTAAAAGGCAGTGACACAGGGGAGAACTACACTTGATGGGAAGTTTAGTGAATTTCAAATATGTGGTTGGTGGAAATGCTGAAACATAACACTGCTGTATTTGAGTTGAACGTTCTTTATTTAAAATGTGGATGCTTCCATGACCTATCACAAAACTAAGTAAGTGCCCTCTTTAGTCTTGGTCTGCTAAGTGTAGAAACCCATTTTATTTACATTCATGTTTTCTCAGACTAATTTATGAAATAATTGAAACTCTATATAGCATATAGTGGCACATGGAAGTTCAAACTAAATTACGATGAATGTCAGTGTTGACCTTCTTTGACTGGTCTCTCACACCACTTTTACTGTCTCAACCTGTTTAAACTCACACATTTGCATGCACAGAGAGGAAGTGATCACAGAAATGTTTATTTAAAATGTCTTTCAGATATAACAGCAACGTCTTATATTAGCCTCCCCTCCCCTCCACTCCAGTCTGGTTAATAATCATCCCTGTCACCTGTGGGAAAGAAAAGAAAAGGAATTAAACACGTTTTTTCCTTCACATTTTGTATTACCGTTACAAACGTCTGAAAGCAGGTTTGGTACCAACCGCATTCGTAAAGCTTGTTGATTTTCAGCCTGTCAATGTGGCTGAGAGTCGTTGCTTGGCCCAGCTTTGTGTCTTTGCTTTTCTTAGGAATGATGGTTGGCTCCCCATCCTGAGAGTAGGCATACCTACAAACATACACATCATTACAAATATGTGAAGTATACAATGAGGCTGTGCATTGATTAAATCAAGGTTACACTGCTTACATCCCAAAGTGCATGATTGAGCCATAGTCATATGGCAGGTCCAGATTGTCCGTCCTGAATTTCTCAAAATTCCTTAAACGATCTGTTGGAAATGGGAAACGTATTTATTTATTTATGTACAATATTAGGCATTTTACATCTCTATTTGTGAAAATTGGTACCCAGATACGCGTCGTTCTAAAAGCTGTTTGTGGAGATTTCATGACCCAATGCCACCCCCTCTTTCCCGCCCCATGGAAATTACCCCTCCAAATGTTTGGCCACATGATGGTGACATAGTTGTCCCGGTCAAAGCGAGACTGCTCGTGCACAAACCCCAGGGCATGCATGAACTCATGGGAAACCACTCCAACTTGGACACAGTCGGGGCTCTGGAGGGACACGGTCTGTCTTCCACCACGGGAACCAAGGTAGGACCAGCACCTGCATTAACAACCACAAACACATACATCGAGACACTATTTCGAATTTTTAAAATAAGTTCTGCAAGGTTATGAAATAAAATGTTCTCATCCCCTCACCCAGACTTTTGCTGGATGTCGATGTAGTCTCGCTGGTGAGTCCGAGGCACAAATCGCACACAAGTTCCTTTCTCTATGTTCTCCATCCCTTTCTTTATCTGCTTTGTATCAATTTCAGCTGTTGGTTTAAAAAAAAAAAAAGAAAAAGTTGTTAAATGTATGAACAATATGACTGTGATCTGTTACACTACAGAAAACAACAGCATTGTATTTAAATAGTCACATTGAATACAGAAAATGCGATTCCAATAACTAAGTTAGAAGCATACTGTAGTCAGGTGACAGCTTGTACGGAATGTAGACATGTCCGTCCACCGACTTTGACCAGAGGCAGCTCCGTGCAAAGCAGACTTTGGAGCGTCTTCCAGCAGAGACAGCAATGTCTCCCTCTCTCAGGCTGGTGGAGCCATCAATGATTCGAGAAGCTGGGACAAACATCAGCGAAGTCATAAGCATTAGAGACTGGAAAACATGTGTTACAGTATGTTTCAAACAAATTGTCTGCAACTTACCTTGGAACTCATTTGCTTTAATGATTTCATCCATCGCTGTCCCAACAGCATCCTCCTCACGCTCTTAAAAAGAAGAATATTAGTCAATTTGTGTGTGTCTTTACTGCAGTCTTTACTGCACTCATGCTACAATCTGATTAAAATTGCATTGACTGTACCTTTAAAGCCAACAGGTCCCCATTTTGGGCTGAACAAAAAATTCTGCAAAAGGGGCAAAGTTGTACACGATTCAAAAACGGTTGTTCAACCTGTTAAATTCAACCTGTGCATATTTACCTGAGTGTGTGCAGCTGAAATACTGGAGGAGACCATGCACAGGAGGATAATCCGGTCCATCTTGGCTGCTCAGATGTGTCGTCTGTGTTGCCATTTTACTTGGAAACACTTGGCTTTATAAGTGTTTCCAATCACTGTCCTGAGATAATACCCATGATTATCTCAGGGTAAATTACATGGTATGGTTAGTGTTATTTGTTTGAGTGAGTTTAATCCCCAAATTAGTTAGATTCTTTCATAAACAACAACTCCAACAGTAGGATAATGTGAGGTCCCACAGTGTATAATAACAGCTTCAATTCAATCACTAGCTTCAAATTAAATGTTTTAATGTGTGGCATCTATCCATGGCAATTTAAGGCTTTGGTTGTATGATTCACTGACCAGGAGTACTGTTTTCTTCCTACTGAAACTAAGCTTACCAACAGTTTACATGCAGTGGTATTCTAGTAATATCTGATGATATGTGACAGTAACAAAACTTCACTTTTTTAGGTTCATGCAAATCTAATCTAACAATTGCATGGCAGCACAGGGCTGGCCCTATAGGTATAAGTGAACTGAGCGGATGCTTGGGGCCCACTTACCCCCAATTTCAACATATCCCTTCAATGAGTGAGTGCTTCTGCCTCTTTCTGCTGCTTTTTCCAAGATAACTTTCACTTTCCATATCTGGCAGTTATTCAAGCGTTTAGGAATTACGCTACCGAGAAGCTGATGTCACAAACATGTGACGCGCTGCTGAATCTTGTCTCCGTTGATCTATATCTTTAGCTACATTCATGAATCTAAATCGTGTTTATCGTAACTAAATTGCATCCGTTCCATGTTTTCAAAACCAAGGCTCTTAAACTGGTTTTCTAGTTTGCAGCAAATGCAATGTCTGCTGTTGTATTTAGTTATTTTTTCACTTTCAGTATACCACACTTGAAAGATTAAAACAAGTTTTATCATTTTACTACCCTCTCTCCACTGATTTGGCGTAAATAACAGCTATAATATATAGGTAATTTATAGTATTACATTTGTATCAATAACAGACTCCTAGGTGGTGGGAAAAAGTCTTGGCTACGCCCTGAAGGTAGCTTTAAATGTGAGATTGTTGAAGGCTGATCTGGGTATTGAGTACACACCATAACTTTAAAAAAATATCCAGTGAGACAGTTCTCTGAGTGAAAATGTCTTGTTGATGTCACAGGTCAGAGAAGAATGAGCAGTCTGGTTTCAGGAGACGACATGAGAGGGAATGGTCATTTTTACATACTTATTCTCATTTTCATTTGAATAACATATTAAAAGTGATGACTGTGATTACTCTGATATTTGTGTGGGAAAACAAAGATGTTTGCGTCAATCTGTAGAACATGATGTGCACACCTCAGGACTGAGATTGAATCTAAAAATTCTTTAAGTTTTAAGAATTGGCTTTAAGAAATATTGGCGCTGTATCGCGATTCGAATCAAATTTCGATTAATTGTTCAGGCTGGTTCGAGCCCCGATTTGAACAAGGTTCTTTCTGCATGTACTCCCCGTGTGTGTGAGGGTTTTCTCCGGGATCTCCGGCATCTTCCCACAGACCAAAAACATGCAATATGGGGATTAAGTAAATTGGACACTCTAAATTGACCGTAGGTGTGAGAGTGAATGGGTGTTTGTCTCTACATGTGGCCCTGGCTGTGGAGGATAAAGCGGTAGAAAATGGATGAACGTTCAGGCCTGACAACCAAGGTAAGCAGAAGTCCATTTGTAAATGCACATGTTAAACCTCTAAACAGCAGCACTTCACTCTTTAACTTCATCTACAAACATGGTCATCAAGCGTATGGAAAATGAATATACTCTTCTTCATGTGAAAATAAATTATCGCCCGAACAGGGACTTGAACCCTGGACCCTCAGATTAAAAGTCTGATGCTCTACCGACTGAGCTATCCGGGCTCTGAGCAAACGCAATGGAGACAGATATAACAATGGTAAGGTATACCAATTCGAATACTATTTAACTGACGTTGAATGTGGAATTCTGCAGAAATGTATGATATCATGGGCGAATTTGCACACCTCACGTACCCAGCGCGACGTGACCATTCCACGGTACGACGAGATAAAGTTGCCGTCAAACACGAATTAACTGGAACAAACCAAACGTCGTATGCTTAGTGTTTGTGGCTACAGCTAATTACGGTGCAAACGAAGAAGGAAAACAGCTGAAGAAGTTCACCCTTGAGCAGAAAACAATAGTTAACGCTGTGTGTTGTGTCGCCGAATTGCAGGAGCAGATGAACACATGGCGACAAGCCGTCCTGGAGAACAGACTCAAACTGGAGGACATTCAGAAGCAAAGGCAGCGTGTCGAGCAGGAGACGCTTGAATGGTAATGTGATTCATTTTGAGCTAAGTTTTGTTCTGTGAACACCAACATGAGTCCTGTAGTGGTCATGTGTTGTGCTCGGTTCAGTCCAAATGTGAATGCAGGTTCAACACAAACAGTCACTAACTGTTGCTTTCACGCCTGTAATGATTGTGTTTTCAAGAGACCAACCCTGTGAGGCCTGCTGGGTATTTCAATGCTATCAACCTAATTCTATTTTTTATATATGTTTTTTTTTTTTTTTTTAAATAAATTACTTATTCTATTTATTTATTTGTGACATGTTTGGTTGTAAAGAAGATTATTAGGGCCACATGCAACTAAAAACTGGAAACAAAAAAGAAGAAAAGAATTCTGAGATTTTGATTTTGAGATTAAAGTCAGAATTCTGATTAAAGTCAGAATTCTGAGATTTAAAGTCAGAAATTCTGTTATTCTTTTTTAAATGTTTGTTTCCCAAACAAATTTCACATGACCCTTATTCTCTTCCATATAAAAGCCCTTGTCAGGTGTAAAAATATATCAATGAAGTCTCATCTAAGTAAGAACTAAAACCAATGAGCAGTATGAGCATAGACTGAATTCAGAAGGGATAATACTGTATTTAATCACATCCAATTGAAAAAGATTTGGAGCACTACTGCACAATGATATATTGTTGAAACTAAATTAAAGAAATAATTCAGGTATTTTGTGTGGTTGTATGAGGTATGAAGGCGCTGACCAGACCTGACAGGCATTTGCTGCTATTGGTAACTGTACTGTTTTGTGTTGATTTGTGTGTAGTTGTTTACTGTCTAATAAGTTCAACTCTCATTTGCAGCTCAAGAGAATCTGAGCAGCGAATGGAGTTGACAATGGCAAATAGTGGAGTTATTGATGTGTTACAGCAACTGGGTCAAATGCTGCTAAAGGAAAGGGATCTTTCTGAACAACTGAATGGTCAAATCTCAGAGGACAGGTATTGTTGTGTGTTGTGTGCACAGAAACGGATGTTTTAAATGTGCAGACCTGCTCTGTAAACTTCCCCGTGTTTCAGAAACCGAAATTTAGAGGAAAGGAGTGAGCGTCTAACAAACAAGGCAAGAAGCCTCACTGCTGAAATTTTGGAGGTGCAACAACTTCTGGCAGAGGCCAAAACTCGCAATGTGTCTGGTAAGGAGAGTGTGGAGGATATCTACATCCTGGGCAACTTCTTTTTGCTAAAGTTTGTAATAAACTGCCTATTTTTTTGCCAACAGCAGAGGCTTTGTCCACTGATCCACTCTGACCACAAAGAGAAAGTGAAATCAAAGCAAACCCACGTGATTCAAAAATGTATATTTTTATTTGTTTTGTAAAGAATCGCTTGTTATTTCTGTGTGTCATTTAATATTTATGAATCAATTTGTATATATTCTGTTGGACCCAATAAAGTGTTTTCCTTTATGTCACCCTATTTTTCCTTTTTTAATTTTTTTCCACGTATCGCTGATGATAGCGAGAGCAGACCACATACAGGTCCCAGTCTGATTCTCAGAAATAGCATACAAAATCAAGAGTGTGTGTCACTCAATATATCTAATACAACCACACTTCAAAAAACAAAAACAAACCAACAAAAAACCTACACTTAATCGAAAGTGACGATCGAAAGTCCATTGATTTAAAATGAAATATATATATATATATACATATATACATATGTATATATATATATATATATAGTCACATTAACAGTCGTTTAAACTTAATACACTCACATAATACATTGCTTCGCCTTTTTATGCCTTCTGACGCGTTGAGGCTTCCGTAGTTTATAATGACGGGAGGAAGGAAAAAGAGGAAACGTGTTTTTCTAACATAGGATAAGACGCGTCGGATCCAGTTGACAACGATCTCTCTGCTGTTGTTGTTTCCACTCACAGTCCTGCTGTCGCATATATCCCAGCATATGATCCCATTTGAAAAGGTGGATTTGACAGTTAGTGTTGTTTAATCCTCGCCGCTGTACGGCACATGGTGAAAACCTCACTCCTCTGACTGACATCTTTTTATGGTAAGCGGCTATTTTTAAGTTCGTAAGTAGTTGTTACTCGTACCATAATATGTCGTCTACTTAAAAATCTGTTAGAGCAGCAAAACGGCACATTCACCGCTAGTGACGTTAGTACGACACGTGTTGGTCAAAGGACAGATTCAGGCTTTAATCATTGAGCTTCAGCTTTAATCATTGAGTGTATGATCGACTTGTAGTGCCTGTAAATGATTGTGATGCAATATGTGTCATTTATTTGTAATAACAGACTAGTGTAATTCATATGCTTGGGGGAAATATAATTTTACGATTATCCATACAAAAATAATCGTTATTCGCGATGTTATTGCAATAAAATATGTATATAACTAAAACACACTAAGATCACGTGACCTTACATTTTGGTTGGAAACAAAATACCCTTTTTTTTATGTCTGCATATTATTTGAAAGATTATTTAAAAAGTGAAAAACAGCTGGCGCCCCCTTGTGGAATTTTCAAGTTGGAAAGCATTTTTTTTTTGTGAACTTTTAACAATCTTTAACATTCACTGTTATCTTTTACAATCCATCGTTTTTATTCCACTTCTAATTATTCTGTAAAGGATGCCATGCAGGTATGGGATAACCTCGATAAATGACATATCAAAACATGCAGCAATAGTGTGCTGTTAATTTCTTCGCCGTTATTGCACCGGATGAATAGGTAGCAAAGATCAAAGACATATGTTAAAAGATCAGAGACAGTTGCAGATTAAAGCAAATATCAAAGACATATTTGATCAGCGTTGCAAAAAAATGTCTCTGATCTTTTAAAAACCTGTCTTAGAACTGTCCATAAAGTTAAGATCAAAGGCAGATGCAATTTCCTTTTCAAATGTTAGGGCATTCAATGAAGGCAAGTATCAACATGAAGAATTCAACAGCACCACTGTTTACTTAAGTAACAACACAGCAATTTAAAAATAACTCCGCATTACGTTTAAGTGACGTCAGGTTTATCTGCACCAAGAAGAAATTACTCCAGTAAGTTGACACCCAACTAACTGTAGGTTTATCTGTTTATTTTGCCCCAAGTCTGGTAAATAAAACCTACAGTGATGACGACTTGTGTTGACCAGCGCTCCGTCTTTGATCTTTGCCCAAATGATGAGGCTTTGCTTGGACTGAGAGAAGTGAGGTCTTTCCTGAAGCAATCTGCCAACACAGAGCCTGGCCCTCCCGGTATGTATATACTGTATGTACTGTATATAAACTACAGCTCTGGAAGTTCATGTCTGCTCTGTTCTGTGCTCTGACTTTCTACTTGTTTAACACATAGACCCTCACACAGTGTTGGAAGATAAACATGTGGAGTGTGACAGACAGCGAGAGTGCAACTTAGCTAAAGAGGTGTCGGACAAGATGGTCTGCTCAGCCTGCAGGTGCCCCTTCATCAACCGCGAGGAGCAGGTGATCATCATCAAAACACTCCTCGCTGTTTTGTTCCAGTACAAGATGCTAATGTGATGAATGTGTCTTCTGGGTGACCATGTCAGATGGAACACTACAAGCTCGACTGGCATCGCTTCAACTTGAGACAAAAGTTGGCAGGGTTGTCGCCCATCACAGTGGAGGAGTTTGAGAGGAAAACTGGAGCTGGTGAGAAAGCCCTACACACCTAGCACAGAGTGTAAGAGGAAAGTAAGGGAGCGATGGTAACAGCTAATTGATTTCCACTCATCTCTATACAGGAGACATGTCCAGTATCTCAGGCTCAGAGTCTGATTCAGAGGAAGAGAACAGCGATGGTGGGGGAGCAAGCAGTAACGCCCCTGGCACAGACATTGACGGCTCAATTGAAACCAGTTCAATGACTTGTCGAGTCTCCAGTAAAGTGGTTTTCCAGAACTTAGGTGGACAGTATCTATCAGTCCATCGCTGTATTCTGCCGGGGAAGGTGAGTTGCAGCAGGTTCAGTCATTGACAGTGTACCGTTTGTCTGTGTGACCTTCTCACTTCATCCTAACTTCATGTTTTGTTCTTGCAATCGTTTCAGGCAAATGATGAGCTGGATGCAGTATCCTCTCTAATGGCTTTAAGTAGAAAGACAGTGTGGGTCATTCTCATGACAGGTGGAGGCCATTTTGCTGGTGCTATATTCCAAGGGTAAGCAGAATGTGGTTGGTTTTAGATTCCAGATGTTCCACAGAAAGTGAAGAGCCATGGGACACACACACCTCTGTATTGACAGCTGTATTTGTGTTACAGAAAAGAAGTCCTTCAGCACAAGACTTTCCACCGATACACGGTGCGAGCGAAGCGCGGCACCGCTCAAGGGCTGAGAGACTCTCAGAATCGCAGTCACGCACCGAAGTCTGCAGGGGCGGCTCTGAGGCGACATAATGAGGCAGCTCTCGTCAAGGCAAGATTATTATCTGTTCAGCTATTGTAGTTATACTAATGCTTAATAGTGTTTTATTCAACACATCAATGGTCCACATAATCCTGGTTAAGTCCCATCTTTGTCTCATTCAGTTCATGATTAAATCTAATTTGGATTCATATTAGTTTTAAGGATTTAACTGCATTTAAACGTGTTTGGTTAAGTCCTAATTATTATTTAATTAATATTTTCACCATATTTGTTGCACTCAAGCATCGGTATTTCATTCAAAATATCCCAATTTATTTCCTATGGGATAGAAAAAAATAAGTGCCTGTAGCTTTAAGGGGATCGGGGTCTGTCGGAGCAGTTTTTCTGACCGCGTTCAGACGTGATAAGTGTCGATATGTATGCTTTTTCCTTTTGTAATTTTTGTCAAATAAATCCAAAAACACAAGTTACTGTGGTGGACACACTTTGTTGGAAAACCAGGGTGTTCTGAGTAAATATGGTTCTTTACAGACTAGTTAATGTAAAATGTCTATGTCACTTTCATGCAGGATATTCAGGATCTCCTTGTAACCTGGGCCGAACACTTGAAGGAGGCCTCGGCAATATTTATACGAGCCCCCAGCTACAACAAGAGCATATTTTTTAGTGGTCGGGCAGCACCTTTTGACAAGAAAGATCCCAGGATCAGCACACTTCCCTTCCCAACGCGCAGGTCAACGTTTCGAGAAGTGCAGCGGGTACACGAGATGCTTTCCACAGTTCGTGTTTACGGTAAGCTGAATAACATACTTGGAGTAATAACATGTTGCCTGCTCACTGTCATACAGCCAAGGTATAATCAGAAATATCTTAATGCAGGGAGAGACACAGACATGTCTGCAGTCTTCAGTCCGTCGAAAAAGGTGTGGAAGAAAACTGTCAAATCAGTAGAACCGAAAAACTCTGATCAAGAGCCGGGTAAGTTTAACATGTCTGGATATGTGTGTGTGTGGATTTCCAATTTTAAAGTAACTGTAGAATAACTTTACAGAAGTATTGTATTATGAAACTTGGTTTTATATCATATTTCCTCTTTTGTTTGGCATCAGCAGAAGAAAACCCAGATAGCTCAGATAAAGAGGAGGGTGGAGACATCCAGCTACACATGGAGGAGCTGACATTAGGAACCCTGGACCTCAGGGAATATGAAGTATGTCCTCCCAGGCACAAGAGAAGGAGGAGGAGAAAGAAGGAGGGAGCCAAAATGCAAACTGAGGGTAGGTCAAATCCAGTGTGCTGTCACGTAGGTGGACAGAGCTACGTTACAGGAACCCATAGGAATGCTCATTTCTTACTCAGAAGTTCAGCAAAGTTCATGAAATTCCATATCGATCTGTCACAGAATTGAGTAATACAGAAGCAGGTGAACAAGAAGAGGTGTTACAGGGGGCTACACCTGCAGAGGACGCCACTCAAGAGACGCAAACAAAGACCAAGGGAAAGAAGAAAGCAAAGAGCAAGAGACAAGTGGAGGGTGAGTAGGAGGTCTTTTTCTTACCATTGCTCCCTACACTGAACATCTCTCTCTCTCTCTCTCTCTCTCAAAACTCATAATTCAGCTTCCTGTGTCTTCATAGAAGCCGTTGATGAGTCATGGGATTATGGCCTGAGGGACGGCCTCTTTACGGCCTGCAAGACTGGGGACGTGGACGCCCTAAGCAGCCTGTTGGAGCTGCGTGAAGGAACCACAGAGAGTCAAGAGCAGTTGGTGACCAACAACTCAAACGTGACACTTCTCAATAAACCCATAGACTCCGCGGGCTTCACTTTGCTGCACGTTGCAACTGCAGCAGCACAAAAGGCAGTGGTCAGGCTGCTCCTCGATGCAGGAGCAGACCCGGCCTGCAGGTACGAAAGCAAAACCAGCTGCAGTGATCAAAATACACTTTCACTGTGATCATCAGTAGAATTTGTGCAATATTTGTTTCACAGGGATAACAAAGGGCAGAGCCCGTATATTGTCGCCCCTGACAAAGACACGAGAAATGTCTTTCGTAAATACATGGGCGAGAATCCTGACAGATATGACTACGGCAAGGCACAGGTGAGAGCCGATGCTCTGACTTAATAAGTGGTATCCATCACATTAAAGCTGCAAGTTTATTGGTTCACATTCAACTCCGCTACACCTCACAGGTGCCTGGGCCACTGACGGCAGAGATTGAATCCAAAAAGGTGGAGAAGAAAAGGGCTCAAAAAGCAGTGCGAAAACAGCGAGAAAAAGAGCAGAAGGAGGAGAAGAAGAAAGAGGAGCTGGAGGCTGAGGAAAAGAAGAGGTTTGCGTCTCTGAGCGATCGGGAAAAGGTGAGTTCTTGTGCATTTTTGTTTATTGTTTTTAAAAGAAGAAGAGACGTGAATGTTCAGTTCATGTGTTCTGTTTGTTTTTAGAGAGCTCTGGCAGCAGAGAAAAGGTTGGCAGAGCAGGTAGCTGCATCAGGAGTCAGCATCTCTAACATCAAGTAAGACCCACAAGCGCCAACTGAGCTGTGCATTAATTCCAATTAATGTTTGTCACTCAAAAATGTCTGCTGTGTGTGTGTGTGTTTTTTATGTTGGTTTCCCCTTGTTACCAGAAGGTGCTGGTCGTGTGGGGAGTCTTTGCTTGGGAAGGTCCCGTTTCAGTACCTGGACTACTGGTTCTGCACCCCTCGCTGTGTCCAAGCACATCGAAAAGCAAACCCTCTCCCAGGCAAGAACTAACACCCACGAGGACATTTTTAAAAAAAAATGCTACCTCATAAAAACACACGTAAATGTTGTTCATGACTGCCGGTCTGATCATCGTCCAGTCCTGAAATAAAAGAAAGCAAATGACATAACCTGACATAACATGGCCTATTGTGATCTATAATTATCTTGTAATTATGATCATGAAGCTGCTGGTAACTTGGAACTTGTTTAGATCCGGAACATCAAGTAGATTTGAGCGTGACTCTCCCTCCACTAAATCCTGTGTCAAAGACACTTTTTCTATTTTATTTTTAAACAAAATCCTGCAATTCATCAGTAATAACTTCATCTATATTTAAATAAATGATGATTAAATATCTTGGATGAAAAAATGGATGACCAAAAATAACACTCAAACACACTATTGGAGTATAATGTGGAATTACATCAGGGGTTTTATTTGCTAAACTGTACCAATGCACCAGATGGGATTAGATATAGATTAAGTTGAATTACAGTGGACTAGAGGTTGTTCTTACAGTTGATAATGTCAACTGTAAGTTGACTCATGTCTGTGTTATCAAGTATCAGTCCATTTTCAAACCAGTGTCACTTTTTACGTCAAGAGAGATTATTTATACACACACACAAACTACCTTGAACAAGGAAATAAAACACATTTTTACAGCATCTGTTGTTTCATCTCCACAATCCATTTGTCTTAACCAAGTAAAAGGATCATGTCCTAATAAATCAGACACTGTCTATGGATTGTGAGAGTGAGGGAGATTGCTGATGTTCCTCAATCAGCTAAATCCTTGCAGTATCAGGTCATAAACTCTGCATAGCTTCACATAGAGAATGGATATGTACAGAAAGAACCACAAAAAGTATTCAGCAAAATGCTACCTCCAGAAACTAAGACGTCTATGGCCTGTAACTCTTTTCTCAGAGACAATTCTCCTCTTCCC
Organism: Solea senegalensis; assembly: GCF_019176455.1. NCBI lineage: Eukaryota > Metazoa > Chordata > Actinopteri > Pleuronectiformes > Soleidae > Solea > Solea senegalensis. The sequence continues at coordinate 12,352,663 of NC_058022.1, read as the reverse complement.
TCATCTAAAGTTTGTTCCACAGGTTGTCTTAATATTTCTCTCATTCTATTTTTACAAATGTCGGCGTTCTCTGCAGTGTATTGTTTGGTTGTCACTGTAAAATGAAATAAAACCAATTAATTTAATTTAAAAAAAAGTTCCATTCTCAATCATAAATTGAAATCTATATTATATGAATTACCCACCATCAAATTCAAATTTAGTTTTCAGTGACAGGACCAGACAATAGGGGCTTTCTTCGCGTGAAATGTTAAAGCAGGTTTTGACTCCACTGAAATCTGCATGATCAAGAAGAATGATGGCACATAGTTAATGCAGGTGAACTGCTCAGCTTGCTTGCGTACAGTACAAAATTCAGTGCACTCTGTTATGATTTATCGACAGTGAAATTGAGCTGAGGCCGATCCATGAACAGAACCCGCATGTGTGCTGGTGCCCCCTCCAGCTCCAGCACTGTGATCTTGTTGGGTCGGGTGGTGCTGAGTAAACATCCTGGGACATAGAGAGTCATTTGAGGGCCTCTGGCCGGCCAGTATCGCCCTAGGTTCACACCATTCAGCCAAACCTGACCCTGGTATAAAACAAAGGGAAAAATGTCAACATCAGAGCAGATAAAACTGTTTTACTCCAAGTACCACATCCACATTACCTTTCTCCATTCACTAAGTCTGAGAAAGGTGTCCCATGCTAAGCCGTTGGGCTGTAGCGTTCCAGTGTAGAAGGTCGGTCCAGCTGAGGCTTCCTTCTCAGGAGTGGTCAGTGACTGTCGATATTCAGGCCATCCGCCAGTGATGGCTCCATCGATATCCAGAGGATAGATCCTCCAATCAGTCAACATGTCTTTACCCAGGAACAGGTTGCTCACAAGGCCCTGAAGAACACAAACCGTTTACCACCAAGCATTTGAACTCTGAGTAACTGAGGAAATAGGCATTTTTCAGCGCATGTGTCATCATCACAGCTAACAGGAGCGGGAGTGGTGCTTACTCCATATTCAAATAGATAAAAAATAATCAATATTAATAGTTTGCCTGCTGGCGAAGTACTTGTACTGTATGAGTAATGTATCTAGAATTCTGTAACATCATCATATCCTTTTTGTGGATTACGTTTGACAAATATTTTTAACCCTTTTTAAAATTAAAAAGTCTCGTTTCAAAGTCTTTTTTAAAAAAAATAAGGGCAAAAGGGGGAAAAAATACTGTTTTATCATGTTTGTACAGCAGAAGTTTAGACAATGTCAACAAAATTGTCTAAACTCTTGATGGGATTATACATTTTTTCCCCATTAGTTTTTCTATTTATTGATCTATTTATCCGTTTTATGTTATTAATATTGTTGTATTGTCTCTGTCCTTAAGATTGTGCCATCTATCTTAGGTTCTGCATTGGGACTTTTTCTTTTGCCAAAACAAGTGAGTTACCTTGTAATCGTTGATTTTGCTGCCAAAGTTAACCCTGCCCATGTTCTCAATAAGGATGTCCAATGTGTCCCCCTGCTGTCCAGTGATGTTCATTACCAGCACTTTGTCCCTTTCCAGCAGGCCCTGGAAAACCTGCTCATACAGACACACATGCATGTTCACCAACATGAACGCTGAAAAGAAATGAACACTTGAAACGTCTACATGTCATTACACGAGCATGAATATTTGCCGTTAACCTGCAGTGTTTTGTTTTTCCCCCACATACATGACCTGAAAATGTAATTGACCAGGACAACAATAGTTCATTGTAAAGGCTTACCCCATTGATGGACACATATGCACGGTCATGAACCCCATTCAGTGGGGAGATGAGTGGCGTGGGCTGCGGGAGGTCCCGGGGCAGCGTGGTTCGATACAGCATGTATCCATAGTACTGGAACACAATAGACATGACACGTTGCAGACACAAACGGTCTAGAAGTTCTCCATGTTTTACTGTCACGACAACACCTGTCCCCACCGTACCTGCTTTATCTCTTCAAACGTCAGTGGATCCTGAGATCTGACTGGCCCCAGAGGCGAAATGGTGTTCAAAACATCATTGATGCTTCCAACCTGCAAACGTTTTTTCCTTTATTGACATCAAACACAGCCTGTTCCGCTCTTTATCGCCATAAAATAAAGCTGAATTACCTTTCTCAGGGTCACAAAGCCGTAGGCAAACTTGGGAGTTGCTGGTGGCATGGATCCGGAAGGAATTTCTCTGAACTGCAGAGGAATTAAAAATCAGATTTCAGATATACATACAGTACAGGTGTCGTCGGGTCAACGGGGCGATCAGAAGTACCTGCTTGATGACTTCTCTGATAGCCAGCAGCTTCTCTGTGGGGTCTCCTGCCTCAGATAGCGGGGCATCGTAATCGTAACTAGTCACGACTGAGCGATACTTGTTGTCATGATCGGCACCTTGAAGAGAGAAATACTCCGAGATGAAGGAACCAAAAGATAAGACTTTTATCAGCACTGCTATATTCATATCAAAGGACTTTACCATTCCAGTAGCCAAAGTTAGTGCCTCCCTCAAACATGTACCTGAGAAAAAAGGGGAGGATAGACTGAGCAACTGCATTTGTATCCATTTTATTTTTCACAAAGGAAACAGTGGAAGGACTGAGTTTGGACATACATGTTGACGTTGGCCCCCATGGTTAGCATCTCTTCTAGTACTTTGCTGACCTTCTGAGTATTGACCACAGCATGCTGATCTCCCCAGTGGTCCAACCAGCCAGTGTAGAACTCCGAGTTCACCTGCAACACCATTTATAAGTCAGTACCTCCATCCTACCTTTAGTTGGATGAGATAGAAATTACTAAATGAAAAGAATTTTGACATTTAACTGACCAGGGGGCCTTGAGGTTCAAACCGTCTTTGCCGACTGAAGGCTTCAGTTACATTGGTGTCTGAAATGAGGAAAGAAACTGAGGTCATTCTACATTTGTGTACGATGAGCTTCACATAAGCAGATGCCGTTTTGTCTGTAACACACCTGTGCCAAAGTCCACCGTGGCATATAATCCTTCGAGAGTACCGCACTTCATTTCCTTGTCTGTGTTCCCGTCGGTGGTGAACAGCACCACGTCTTCACCGAGAAAGTGGCGAAACAGAGTCCGCAGGTGACGCATGTAGTTGTAGTCACAGGCATAGTAGCTTCCATATTCATTCTCCACCTGCATTTCGGAAAGATGGTTCATTTAAACCAAGACCAAAACACTTATATGTGGTATACATTCAGTACTCTACCTGGACACTGATGATGTTACCCCCATTGATATAGAGCCATGGTCTCATTTTGGGAAGGAGAACAGCAAGCCAGTTACTGACTGCCTGCAGATAATCTAGAGAGAAGAAAACAAATACATGTGATATGTTACATTATAAATAAAGAGATAAACATGCACGGGGCATGTTGTTGCACTTGTACCCGTGTCAGCAGAGCGAAGTATGATGTTTGGTTTCTGAAGAAGCCACGCCGGTAATCCACCCTGCCACGAAACACACAAGATATGTTTATTTTTATTTATTTTAATAAGAAAAACTGACTCTAAAAATGGACAAAGTTTGAGAGTACGTTTCTCCTTTCTAATCCAAAGCAGATTTATCATATGATCAGTCTCTAAAGTCTAATATTTAATCAGTATACATAATTGTTCAACTACAATGCGAAAGCAGACGCATCATTAGTATTTTAAAACATAGGAAATGCACCTTCAAAATAAAATGTTACTGCCACTGCTTTACTGAGAACCATTACATTAAACAGTATTATTTACTTTCATGAAATATGCTGATTTAGAAATTGTGCAATTTAGAATGTTTTCTATTATTTTGTGTTTTCTTATTGTTTTATTTTTTTAAGGTAGAGATCCATTTTCTTGGAAAATCCGCACCTCTATTTAGTCTGTTAGTTTGTGTCCTACAAATAAATGTCACTGACGTTTCTGTTAATATAATACTACTTAGCCTTTATGTATTGACATAAACAAAGCAAATGTACTACCATTTCCCATTCTGCACAGATGTACGGTCCTGGACGCAGGATAACCAGAAGACCAGTCTGATTGGCCAGATCCAAAAAATGCTCCAAATCTCTGTCAGCTGTGAAGTTGTGGACGTCCGGTACAGCTTCATGGAAGTTCCAGGGCACATATCTGTGGGGAAGCATTTTAATGTCAACCAAACCAAACAGAAAGGTAGAGTACTATCCCAACCAACAATATCCATATATGTACATTATGGTTTTGAGCTTACACTTGAACAGCATTGAGACCAGTCATGTACATCTTTACGAGCCGGTCCTTCCAGTATTCCCGGGGGATTCTGGAGTAGTGGACACTGCCTGAAATGAACTGAAAAGGCTTCCCATCTTTGAGGAAACAGTCGTTTTTGTAGTCTATAGAGAAAGATCTTTCACCGGAGACCTGCAAGACAATCATGATTATTGAATATGCAACATACAGAAAGAAATAATACAAATTCACAGAGATTTTTTTACAAAATATGCTCCAGCGCAATTGGTAATCATAAAAGGAAAAGGCTGAAACCCAGGGCTTATCTCTGCCTCTCCTTTACAATCCATATGTATCAGAGACATATCCCGGATTATCAGCAAGATGAAAGAGGAAAAAATCAAGAAAAACATAAAATAAATACTGCTTTAAATTCAGTCCTGGATTATTATTATTATTATTATTATTATACATTTTAAATATTTTGTAGTTGACATTTGTTTTCACTTCAGTTTACTTCCCTAAAAACTAAAACAATCTGAACGCAAACAGGAAACGGCATCTAAATCTTTTAAGTTCCAGGGCAAATAAGTCTGCATTGACAGTTTATTCATATATTGTTGTATAAAAGTCAGTATGTATGATGAAGTCTATTAATACTTCTGTCAGCAGAAGAATTTCACAATGATTGAAAAACGTGAAATATGTCACTATTTCCACTATGAGTGATCACGTGACTGTTCCGTTATTCAGTCAACTTGGGTGTTTTGAATCTTACCAGGTTTTCACTGAGGGACAAACAGGAGACGAAGAGTATCAACACAGCGGCCGCCATGTTCGCTGCCTACCTTCCTCCCTTCACCGCCTCCACCTAAAAACTACCCGTTTTCCACCACAGTGCTATGAATTCATGTCTGTAGGTAGTTTCTCTGTCCTATTCTCCACATGTTTGTTGAATGTGTCCATTGGGGAAGTCACATGACCACGACTAAGCATGTGATTCTGTATGGAACCTGCAGGGTCCTAAACTCCGCCGCTTTCAACTCCATCCAGTCCATAAGCAGCTCCACACAATTTTGCAAAAGCAAAAACAACAACAGTAGTGGTGGTTACTACCTCACATGTTTGATTATAACAAATCACAAGACTTTGATTCAGATGAGAATGAAGAATACATTTATAATTATAGGAGAAAAGCGGTAACAAAGTACAGTAAAAAAACAGTAAGAACTTAAGTACAAATTTATGTATCTGTACTTTACTTTGCTATTTATATTTCTAGCAACTTCCGCTTTTAATCCACTAACTATGCCCTAACTATATTTGCTACTTGTTACTAACAAATAAAATCAGAAGAAGAAGAAGAGTTGGTAATGGTCTGTGTTTATAAAGAGCAGTGTTTCTCAAACTTTTTCAGACCAAGGAACACTCACGGACCGCCTAACTCAAAATAGCCCCAAAACAATATGCCAACTTCAGCAGTTCACAATTCACAACCACCTAAAATGAACTAGTTGATTTGATATTAAAAACAACACATATATGTCGCAGGCAGTTTGAGAAACACTGACATTTTAAAACATGATATGTTACTTGCTTGTCACCTCGCAGACCACTAGTGGTCGCTCACGGACCACCAGTGGTCTGGGGACCACACTTTGGGAAAGGCTGATATAGAGCTTTTCTAGTCTTGATGAGCTGCTTTACACTATAGTTTTGCCATTTACCCTTTCACACAACTTTCATACCCATTCACACGCTGCAACATGGGGTTAAGTATCTTGCTCAGGGACACACATAGACTAGCAGGGCCAGGAATTGAATCCCCAATCTTTCAGTTGCAAGACAACTCACCCTACCACTGAGCTACCATGGCTTAATCCTTAATTTCAAGTATACTTTTACTTCCAAAAGTATATTTTATATCAGAAAATTACTTTTGATACTTAAGTACAGTAAATGTCATATAATGACTACTAAGACTTACTTAAGTAATATTATAAAGAATGTAAATATTTTGCCCTGACCAACAATGAATACTCATTATAAATAATCATGACCTTTTAAAGTAGATAGTGCTCTGCCAAATCTCCAGAACGGTTCAAAAGTCAGTTAGACATGTAGACTTGTAGAGCACATCCAATTAAATAATGACATATATAACAGTGCATAGTGTTTTTTTCTGGGGTAAAATGTGCATTAAATATATGATATAATGTTTTCACCACATTGTGTAGACTCAGCATAAGATTCATTGTTATTTGAATGATGACAACAGCTCAACTTTCATCATTAAAACAAGTTTCTTTTGTTTTCTTTTAAGATGATTGATGACGCTATTAATACCAAGAAACTGATGTAGATGATTCCATTTTTGATTGTGCAGTATCACAACAAAATAACACATCTGCTGATAGACCTTCTTATGCAGGACACTAGGTGGCGCTGTAGTGCTTAGTTTAGGAGCACCATTGTGCAGGATGTCGGGCTTGGGACAGACAGAGAAAATGCATTTAAGGTGATTTAATCATATCCTCAACAAACAACAAAGACAATGCATCTGCATCCAAATGGTCAACATTAAATCACTCATCCATAAAATGTATATTTTTTTAAAAAAGCATGCCAGGACCAATGCAGTTCAGTTGTAGTATTTTTTTTACTGCTTCTAATATTTTACCCAAATAATTCATCTAAGTCTGTTGTATCTGTATTGCAGGAGAGCAGTGGACTCTTGTTACTATACTATACATGTGTAGGAAGTGTGTGAGCCAAACAAAAGACACAAGCTGTCTGCCTGCAGGCCGTCATGTTGACAATGGGTGAGTGAAGCAGATGATGTTGTAGTGTGTAATGGAAACCCATTTTCTTAGTCACACACACACACGCTTCTACAGATGCTCAAACTCTTTCTTGTGTTCCACCCCCTCTGTAGTAGTATTTTTATTATTGTAGTCCACGCAGTAATGTCATTTCCTGTGCTGCCTCTTTACCCATCAGTCTCCATTAGAAGAAGACCGGAAGCTCACAATTGCTAATGGCAACTGATTTCAATTGCAGATAGTACAAATGCTGGGTCTCTGTGGCTCATTAGACCCCTGACAGACACAGCTAATAGTCCTGGGAAGGAGAGGAGTCACGACATACATGGGCTTGTAATTTGGTTATTATGAGCGTGATCGTGCCTGAGGAGGGCTCGTCAAATCCTATCTTTGAAGCCACTGAGGTTGTGGAAAATGGATGTTAAAACCACAAAGAAAAAGAGTGACTAATGCACTGAAGTACATCACTTACTGCAGCACTACAGCAAGAGTGCTCGTCCCGTTGGAGTGACTTTGACTGATACTAACACTGTAAACTGCTGCCACATACACTGTCTGCTCTGATTCCTGGTTGATTTGAGCTGCAATAGTCATTGTTTTTAATTACTGAGTAAGCGTACAGACACAGACCTGCCTACAGTAAATGAAGAGGCCTGCCCACTCATGTGATGGGAGACACAGAAAAACACTTGCCCTTGGGTCGGGCGTCACCTCAGTGAAGTCATCTCCCCAGAGTCTGTAATTAGATTGGACCGTCCCCTCTGCCACAACACCCCCAAAAAAAATAAGCCCTCTTTGTTGTCTCTGGTGGAAGCAGGTGTATTCAGACGCCCCCTGCCCCCACCTCTTATATAGTATAGTGCAATTCACAAGGAACAGCTGATGTTAAAGGTCCACTCTACCAAACTAAATTAATTTACATCTATAAAGAGCAGTTTATTTGCCATAATGCGCCACCGTTTTACTATACTTAAGTGTGTTTACTCTGATGGGAATTTAATTATATGCCCCCCCCGCATACACACATTCACACCAAGTGGCAACCAGTCGTGATGTCAAGTCAAGTCAAGTAAGAAAAAAAAGTATATATCCCAACATCAGAAACACAATTTGCCTTGAAGGGCTTTACAGTCTGTACAGAATGTGACGCCCTCTATCCTTAGGGTCTAAGGCGCAGACGTGCAGTAGGTGTCACATGTACAGAAACAAGTTCAGCAGATTACAAACAAAGCATCACATTTGCAAAGAGAGGAAAGAGAACAAGATAGAGATGAGGAGCACAAATCAATATCATTAATAACTCAGATTAAAAATCCTGTTTGCAGCCTCGAGATGCACAATTTGAACTTTGCCATGTCGACGTTTTGCAAATGGAAATTGACGGACTGCAACCAAGCAGGTAATGGATGATACCACACTGGCGTCCACTCATAATGGTCAAGTTTTGTGTCATGTATTTTCCTCAAAATGGGAACATCATTTACAAAATCCCGTCATGTTGTTTTGAAGGTGACCTGGAAATCAAGCGAGATGATCTATGATGCACCCCCCCAGACTGATGGTAATGATGTCATGTGCTGCACAGGAGGATCTGAGGTTTCTACAACCATGGCTCTCAAACTGTGGTACGCTTAGCTTCCTCTGGTGGTACTTGGAGGAAAATCAGAAATAGTCTTTCTGCTGTATATACCAGGGTATGTGATCAGAGTGGAGCTGAGGAATTTAACCATGAAATTTGCATAGAAAATGAAACAAATAACACAAATAAATTATAATTATCTCTCGCTCCATCTTAATCTAATTTCACGATACCCGTGTGTGAAGTAAACGTGAGGAAGAGGAGGAGTATGAGAGAGCAAATGACCTTATTGGGAATAAATCTGCCTCCTGTGAAAAGTCTGTAGCTGACTTTGCTCGACCTATTTACACCTTTACACTTCAGGAGCTCAAAAGTTTCTAAAAAAACCACTGGTCTACAGAATGATGCTATTGAGAGGTAAAGAGTATTGCAATGGCTATAATTTGAAGTATTTTACATTCCAGACATGCCACTTTATTCTTCCAATTAACTCGTCGTTCACATGAGGAAGATTTAGCTTATTATATTGTGCCACACGAACCAGCTACTTCACTAAAGAATCCCCTAAAAAACATCTTGTATATCTGATAAAAATGTGTTTAACATCAGCATCACATAGTTTTAAAAAAAAGAGCTAACTTGAACATATAAGGTAAAGCTCACTTATCAGTGGCGTAACAGTAACTGGGAAAATGCTGAGCTGTCTGTGATTCACAAAGTTGAATCATATCATGCGTGACAGTCCCACAGAATTCCCAACATGTCTCCATTCTTTGTGTTTTCTCAGGCTCTGAATGACCAGTGAATCACTGCTGGACCTGGACTCATCTGGACTGGACAAGAGACATTCCAATTGTCTGAGAAACTAAACAATAAACAAAAACATGACAACAGCGCGCTGGCATGTTAATGAGCGATTTAATTAGGACGCTGTTGCATCCTTGACATCGTTTTTCAGGTTACATAAAGCAGATATATAGGGACAGATGATGAGAGTTAATACAATATTAGTGTGGATTGGAAAATGAAGGTCTTTAAACAAACAGGAACCGGACAGTGCTTGGGAGTGTGGGAAGAGTTTAAGCTGGCATTTGGGAAAGTATGTCAGAGGAGGAATGTTTGTGGTGAGATATATTGTGAAATCCTGTTGCTTGGACTCGAGGGCAGGAGGTCCAGCTGATGGAGTGTGTGACGCTAATCACTGTGATTAATGTTCTTCCATTATCTTCCCTTTTATGATAACATGTTCACTCGCAATGCACAAGCTTCCTCAATTCCTCTCTCACTTTATTTTTAGCCACACATTTTTAGCATACACATCGTGAGGTCAGTTAATTAGTTTAAAAATGCACGCAGTGACATTCAGGACCCACAGAGGAGGATGGATCCGATACAGACTTTAGACGACCTCTGACTTTTATGAAGTGCAAAAGTTTTCACTTCAGCTCCATCTGGCGCATTGAAGCAGCGTCGGGGAGGCAGGAAACTGCAAGGGGGCTCCAAGCTGGGATAGGGCCTCTAAGACAGGGTGATTAAATTAGTCTGCAAAAATGGCAGTTTTATGAGAGCAACCTTACATTTCATGATCGACTATGCACAGAAGAATGCAGTGACACATGGAAACCCCCAAAAGAGGCCCCATGTAGCTTGCTTGCTACCGAAAAACTCATATTTTGAGAACATTGGTTTGGTTGAGTGTCGAGCTCTTCAGGCCTGGGGCCCCCAAAGTCCCTTGAAATCTCCGTCTCCCCACATCTACTATGGACATACTCTTGAAAAGGTGTATCCTATCAGCTTTGTTATTGATAATGTCATCGTTCATCCATTTCCAATCCAATCCCACTTTATTTGTAAAGCACTTCAAAACAACCACAGTGGACCAAGGTGCTGTGCAGAATAATAAATAAATGACACAATAAATAAAAGGCACAGAAGCTCACACGAGGTGATAAGATACATCTACAACAACTCCAATAAATTAAAAGACATAAAAACATGGATACAAATGTGGATATAAACCACAATAAAAAAACAGATCAAACAAATGGAAGGCCAATGAAAACAGGTGTTTAGATTTTGCTTCCCTGCTCCCTGGAAAATCCTTACAATGCAAGGTTGTGACTTTGTTACATAATATGACATCATTTTAATCCAGCATCTTAAAATGACAGCAGTCTTGATTCTGATTTAGAGTCTGATTGCGTTCATAACTGATGACTGACGAACTATAAATCCACTACATCATTTTGTGTCCTTTCACCTTGGAAACGCTGGAGGGACATTACTGACATAGGTGTGCGTAATACTATCAGCTGGAGATCTGTTGACTCTGTGGTGTTATGGTATTGGCCACATAATTTAATAAATGTGGCACAAGGATATGTCATCGACCGTGTTTATGCAATAATCTAATGCTGCCACTGAGACACATCCTTTAAAAATTGAATCACCTTTGTCATGTGGTCCTTTTTTTATCCAGATCCCTTTCTGTTCCTCTCCTTTTTGCCATCCTTCGGCTAAACTACGCCTCATTTAATCACTGAATCAATTTTTACACCCCCTACCTCCATGTTTTGCTTTGTTCCCGGAGTGCATCCAGTAATCCCTCGCTTCCCTGATGCATGGCCCCCACCGTGAAAGACAAATAAGCAATGACAGTGTAATTAGTGTAATTTAATCATAAGAATCCTTACAGGTTTGCTATTAGTATATCATATTTCAGATGGATATCTGGAAAGTGTCTGGATAGTCAGCATTGGACATTGCTGAATATAACACTATGCATCAACTAAATCATAAATTACCGTGCTTGTTGTTTAGGTGGCGCTCAGATTTCAGGCAGCGGATAAGGATAATAAGGATTGAATGAAAGGATAGGAGATTTAATAACTTTTATCCGTTCCTAATGATAAAATAGTTACCAGATCTGTGAGTTTATGTTTAAATGTATTCACCTAACTCAAGACCTGAGCTCCCAAGAAGTGCTTTACATCATTTCCATAATTTTTCACTCATATATCACTAGACACCATGTCAGTGGACTTTTCTTATCAAGTCATGTTGATATACAGAGGACCAGCATTTTAGATCTATCTATATCACTAAAATAAACATCTACATTATCATTCAAAAGCATCAGAAATGGTCTCTACTCAAGAAGGATTTTGAAATTTAATGGAGGATATGACTATTGTTGATTATTAACTCATTTATTCAGGGAAGGGATTTCCATGGATCTTCTGTTGCTATTGCCGACACAATTTGTTTTCTTTTTTTGAAAATTAAAAAAAAAATTGTTTTACTTAATGTGCAAACAAACAAACCTAGCTGCAATGATTACTATCTGGTCGTGATAGCACAAAGAGCTCACAGTGAATGGTACCTCCAGATTAACCCTTTGTCTGACGTGACATGAGGATCTTCACCTCACCTGACTGACTTTGCCCGAGGTCTCCTCTGCTGTGAAAATGCATCCATCACATGCCATTTTCTGTTTTCGCGCTTAATCGGACGCAAAATGGTCACATGACCGTTAAGCTTTGGACCTTGTTTTGATGAGTAAGTAAAAAAAGTAAAAAAAAAGAAAAAGAAAGAAGAAGCCCTTCTTTCATGCCTGAGGCGTATCTCGTGTTTGAGTCCATGACTCTGTCAGTTGCATGAAGCTGTGGAGACCATCTCTGCAGACACTGGTCTTCCCACAAACGTTTCCCATGCTGTGAGAGCAGGAAGTGGGGGCAAAGATGGTGCAGTGGGTCGGCGTGTGTGTGTGTGTGCTGCCTCAATTATCTTTCTTTTTATAGCTTGTAAAATGCAACAGTTTTTTTAAAAGCTTTTTTTAAAAAAAAACATTTATGTTGCCTTTTACAATCCAAGTCTCATCATCCTTATCCCTGTTTCCCCTGCTTATAAATTTCACTGAGATGATAAAAAACCCAGCATGTATGTTGAGTGTCAGCCTTGCAGACCTGACACACAGCTGAGTGTTTTTTTTGTTGTCAGTCAGTCTGTGGTATGCCTGCTGTCTCCTCCTGTATGGTCACTCTGGTATTTAGGGTCACATATCTGTTTTTTCACCCGCCACTGAAACTCTTACATAAACACGGCGCTAATCCAAATACCTCGTCGATGCTGACAACCAAGTGTTTAAAAGCCTGGAATTAAGACGAGACGTTAGACGTCATTGGAAAACAAAAGCGTCAATTTGGCCATTTTTTACATTTTCAGTTCCAGTTTGATGAAGTTTAGGCAGCAAAGTTACTCAGTTATAGGTTTAGCTTTTATAACATTGGCCTCATGCTCAAATGTTCTGTCAGAAAACCATGAGGGCAAACATCCTCTGTCCTAAAACATGCTGTCGTTTTCTTCCTTTTAATGTTTCCTTTTCCTTTCATACTTCACCTGTACAACTTTTTTCCCCAAAGGACCAACGCAACATACAATATGTGGACTTAAACCATATGCAGCCTGTAGGTCTGTGCTCCTCCTCCCCCTCCCTCCACTGCCCTCTGGAGATCTGATGACCAAATGGATGTTTTGTTCTTGTTCCCTTTGTCCTCTCAGGTAGAATGAAAGGGTGCTTTGCTCTTAAACACAATCTAACCTCTGCCTGCCAACTTGCCACAGTATTCACAAATTAGTGACTCATGCAAAGAGCAGCTCTTTCACTATTGTTTGGTCCTGGCAAATAATGGGTAATGTTTGATTATAGTCGCTATCCGCATCCCTCCTCCTCCGCCGTTCTGGAATCATCCCAGACTCCATTCTGACAGCTCCAAAGGCTACAACGTCGCACAGCATGTCATGTGAAAATATTACACGAACCTGCATTAGCTCATCAGAGGTGAATAGCACGGCGGCTGCACACTCCTCGCAACCTTTTAATCACGGTTTCTGTTTCCTCTCTATCACCTCAAACCAGTGTAAACCCTCCAGATGGCTGGAGGGGAATATCTCAGTAGATCATGCCACGTTCAAAGTCACTATAGGGCAGGTTGTCATGATCAGGTCAACGTGTTGCATTGAGTGATTGGCTGATTAGATATTTGCATTAACAAGCAGTTCAAGAAGTAGACAGTACCTAAACAAGTTCCCAGTGGGTGTAGATAAGGGTTATGTTATATACTGTATATAAAAAACACACAATATAACCATTAAAACATCCCAGCATGAATTTCTTTGTAAAAAAAACCTCTACCATGCTGCTCCGTTTGCTGCTTTTAGGGTCAACACTGATTGTATAACAGACACAACACAATTACCCAGGCTGGATTTCTAGCATGACTATGTAGATTAACTTGGGTCTGTCTATTCTCTGTTATCAGAGGTTGAGTCTGCTTGGTTTATCTGACTGGCATAAGGTCACAGACACGACATGCACGCACGTGTGTGTGTGTGTGTATGTGTGTGTGTGTGTGTTTTTCCTCTTGTTCATTAGAAACGACAGCATAAGCTTAAACTGCAACCAGAAAGCTTCCAGTGAGCGTGGGATGAGTACAGTGTTATGTGGCCTCAAATCATTATAGTTTTGTTTGCCAGCTTGCACTCGTCAATAATCTTCCTAAGGGCGACTGTTTGTGTCTGTGCTGCGTTGTCACGTGCAGTGGACTATCAGGCTGTGAGAATTTATTTTAAATTAAATAAAATCAAACATTTAAAAGAAAAAACTAAATTGGTATTCGAAAAATGTTGTGGGGACAATATGTGTGTGTCACAGGGCAAGTCTCCATGATGTGGATTAAAACATTTTTAAGGGGAAGACATGTTGCATTAATGAGTTATGGTTTAAGGTCTATAGGAAATGAATGTAAGTAAATGTCATGTCCTCATGGAAACCAGACTGTGTGTGTGTGTGTGTGTGTGTGTGTGTGTGTGAGAGAGAGGTTAATGTTGGCAAAATCCGTGTTAATACAGATCAAAATTAAATCCTGCATACATCATGCAGTTTATGAGCCAGTGTTTTCAATATTTGATCATATTGAATAGGTAGGGAATAGGCAGTGGTGCTTAAGTAATGCTGCTTTTAATGGCTTCTCAGGCTTTAAGCATGTACAGATTAATTTTATGTAAACAGAAATCAGGTATAATAACATCATTCAAATTCAAACATGTGTACTTTTTTGGCTGACATTAATCAATATTATATTTAATAAAATAATAAATTAGAACCCTATAGCCAGCAGCTCAGCCCCTCGCAGCACTTCTCATATCATGTACAATCCACCTACCAGTGTCTCGTCTGCTTAGCATTTATTTTAAAACTGTCCCATATCCTCAGACCATGACCAAAGTTCACAACCACTTACTAAAATAAAGCTGGCTCGCTCCCACTGATCTGCCTCTTCCTCTTCCTTTACAGTTTATTTTCCCCTAAGGAGGAAATCAAAATAATGATTCGTCTTATCCTCAGTCTGACACACACTCACTGAAGGAATGGGCCTGATATGATCAACAACACATTCCTCCCATTGTACACGTATTCCTGTCTTAAATGAACAGTAAACATGTATGAAGACTGTGGCCCTGGTGCCATGAGGGGCCATAAGTTAAGTTAAAGGAAAACTTCACCAATTTGCATTTAGCTTTGTATTACTAGAATAGGGGTAGTATTTTTAAAAAATGGTGCTTCCCAACCTCAGTTTCCTCTGAGTTGAGAAATATCTTCATTTTTTTTATTACGTGCCCAAACAGTGACTCTTCTTCGTCCTGTTAGCGTAACTGTTAGCAAAGATGGCGGACACTGTTTACATTCTGGGAATGAGGTCCCGTCCCCCTACAAGTGGGTCTAAAAAGTGCGGAATTAGCGCTGCAGTTTCAAGCCTCGGATCAAGGCTCAGACCGAGTGACACTGGTGGACATGTAACAAAAAAAAGAATGAAGATATTTCTCGATTCAAGGGAAACTGAGGTTGGGAAGCACAATTTTTCAAAAATACTACCCCTATTCTAGTAATACAATGCTAAATGCAAATCGGTGAAGTATCCCTTTAAGCTTTCTATATCTATAGAAAACTATTAAGCATAAACAAAATTATTGGGCCAGATATGAGGAAAACAGCTGTTTATATACAGTATATGCCTCCCCCTGCTGATTTTGACTATATTGCTGTGCTTTGTTCACGTTTTCCTGTAGACCATAATTTAACAGTTTTGTATCAGGATCCACTTTAAAACATGACAAACGAATGTGATCTGATATAGATAGTTGCGAGTGACGTCTAAGGGTGAGGCTGAAGATTGCAACAAAGGGAACTCCTCTACTCACCCCTCCCTTTAACGCTGTGGAAGCCTTAGTCTACCACTAATGGCGCTTTTCCATTACACAGTAAACATAGCAATACTCAGCTCTACTCTACTTGGTTTGGTATCAGGCACGTCATTTACCATTACTCTAGTTCACGAAGCTGCTGTGACGTTGCTTTATACGAGACATACACAAACTAGTGTTGAGCAAAGCAGTTGTTTTCAGTGTTCTGAATCATTAGAATCAGTTAATTGAAAGGATTTGTTCAGTACTTCCTGTGTGACCGGCGCACAGACTCTGTCTAACACAGTCACTAAGCTAAAATACAGCTGAACAGCATGTGATGCGGCTCACGATTGCCAGCTTTGGGCAGTGCTGTCGCTAAACACACCAGACAATGCACAAATGTCCTCGCTAAATGTTGGAGATGAACTCTTTTTATCTATCAGTTCGGGATAGATCGGTTTAATTCCTGTGTCGGACGTCGCTCATGACTTCAGTGGCCAGCAGTCTGTCGACGTCTCATTTTAGTATCGGCTCAGGTACTAAAAGATACCAGGTACTATCGCTAATAGAGAAGCAAAAAAAAGAAAATAGAGTTGAGCCGTGCCGTGCTAGAACTGTACTGTGGGAAAGCGCCAAAAGTAACAAATCTCTCCATTTTACACTCTCCCCCTCCTTTTGTCTTTTCCTCCTCCTTCTTCATTGGTTTGTATATCTAGCTTTTGCAGACAGAGCTGTGTTTGTTTGCTTAATGAGCTTCCCCCTTAAAAATGCGAAAATGCACGTTCATTCAGACTGTGGTAGAAACATGGCAGTGCAGGATGGCGGCCTCCATAAAGCAAGGCCCTTGTCTAAAATACATATAAAAGGTTTATTCTAAGGCTGCGAAAACAACATAAGTATTATTTGAAAGTGACCACACACTTGCATAACATACAGATGGGGTAGTATAATCCATTAGTGCCAGTTAACCACCTTACTAAAAGACAAACCTGACCTTTATGTCAGTTAAGATTATTTTATGACAAAAGCTGCTCTGTCAGTTCAGTGAATATTTCTTAAATCTCTCTTGAGATTAAAACACATTTTAGCAGAGAGATCTGACCAAGAAGGCAGCAAGAAAAACGTTTCAAATAAGTCTCAATATTAAGAATGATGACAACGGAACATTTATATCGACCAATAGTGAATTTAATACATTTATTCCAAGAAACTGAAGCAGAATTGGCTACAGAATCAGTATCAGAATTGGTATTTATTGCCAAGTGCACATGCAAGGAATTTGACTTTAAATATATTAATATAAAAAATGTAGACAGTAACACAAAGGTACACATAAGGTGTAGCTGGTCAAAAGGAATTATTATTATTATTATTATGTTAATATGGTTTGCATTAATATGACGCAAACATCTGCATTTGTTAATATATTAAAAATCATTTTACAACATTTATTTGAAAGTAAACAAACCATTAACTTAGCCCTGGTGCTAAAACAGGGTAAATGTGCACAACAACATCCTATTGAAAAATCATCATCAGCTCCTTTGTAGAGACAGACACAAAGAGGGCGTGTGCTGAAGAGGGGCGGGGTCTATCTGTGACCCTGCTAAGCTCCTCCTCTCTGCATAATATGCCGGTGTTCTCTCTTTCATTGAAATGAGTGGACAGCAGAAACACAGCAGCGTCTGCTCCACACTCACAGGACTCGTTCTCTCTTTCTCCGGGACACAGAGCAAACCAACAAGCGCTCACAAGAGAATTCACTCCCGTCAAAGTGTCTGAAAGTCGGGGCTGGAGAATGTTTCTCCTCTGACTCTTCCCAGAAACAAAGGAAAGAAGTTTTATTGATTTTAGCGAAGCGGATGGCGCAGCTTCCCCTCCTCATCCTCTGTGGTCCCCTCAACTGAGACGACAAAGGGACAGGAGTTTTTATTAAAAAAACAATGGATACTTTCTTTGTAGAGGTGAGTTCTCTTATCCTTCCCCCTTCAAAATAAAAGTCTTTGTATTCGTTTTGTCCTTTTAACGTGACCTCTGAGTGATGTTGTGGAGTGCGGCGGCTCTTTGTTGTGTTTTGTGTGAGTCTGGCTGATTTCAGATCAGCTCCGGTTTTCCACACAGCACAAGTTTACTTTTCACTGCAGAAATAATAGTTATTATCCTTGGTGTGATGATTTAGACACAACACGTCACCGTGTTTGCACTGGGCTGGTCTGAACCACAGGACGCAGCTGCGGAGGCAACAGTTAATTGGAGTTAAGGAATAGTTAAGGAAGGAAAGTGGGGGTGTATACATACACTATATCAGTTTTAATTTTCTGGCTGTACATATACTTATATAAATGCTCTATATACACATGCCTCAGTGTGTACATTCAATACTGCACTATTCAGGTTATAGCATTAGTGCAACAAAACACAATATTCTACTGAAATGGTCACATATGCGTGACACACACAGCATTTTTGCACATTCTCATTAGTTATAGTTCAGTGTACAAGGACACAAAGGTGTTATTGTCTCACCCTGAAATAAACAAGTCATTAAATGTAATGGAATTCTTGGTTTGTTATTCTTATCCTTGTAAATTATTCTATTTCTGCTATGGTATGTAAAATAAACAACTAACAAACAAACATGAAACTGGTAATATAGTAGAAATTAAAAAAAAGTAAAGATGTACAATAAATATAACATCGGTGTGTTTACATAGTGAAGACTACCAGTTTGTCGAGGGAGTTGGGAAAACTTGCTTTTGTTTTGATGAGAATGTGGACAGCACAGAAAATGTGTTGTAGCCCAACTGAAATATAGCAATAAAAATTCTTACGTGCACTATATTTGGAACACTTCTCCCATGCTGTCTACGATGCAGCCCTTTGATCGTATAACCCAAACAGCTGATCTGCCATATCATAGCATAGCTTCTATACTGTTGCATTAATGCATGTAGGAATATGATAAGAAAATAATGTACCCACAAGATAAGGGCCAACTGACAGCATGCGATGAAGTGACTTTGTGATTTTGCATAGTTACTCTGTTCACTCCTGCTTCATTTCAATCTAAACTATGCCATTGCCAGCGCTCACTACTTCTCCATTATATGTCTGCCCACATATTTTCATTATTTAACTCTAAACACTAATGTGACATCATCTCTGTCATCCCCTGGTGCTTTCAATCTTTTAAAGTTTGTTTATAGCGACAGACAGACACCATTGGAAATTGCCTGTAAATGCTGAGTGTGTGCCCGTCTAGGTTGGGATGTGTCACTTGGAAATCAGCCCAGACAGCAATGAGCTATGCCGAGACTGGCTATAGGTCTGATTTGTCATCCTCCCTCTGACTCAGAGGAGGGCACACTCACTCCCTCACTCACTCAAAGTGTGTGTGTGTAGTGATGTGTCGCTCCTCCTCCACTCACCTCTTGTGCCTCCCTGGCAGCAGCATTATATGTGTTGTGAGTCAGTATCGACATGACATTAGGGGCAGAGGCTCCGGGACGGGCATATGCTTTTTCTACCTGAGCAACTTCATATTATACTAGTATTAAATGTTGTAACCCACGCAAACTGTATCATTAAAATGACTTTCTATTCAGACCTGAACAAGGAGTGATACCCGTCTATAGCTGGGTGGTATTTAGGGTGTTTTTGTCAAATCCCAGAGTGTCACCAGCCCTTGATGAATGCCAAAGTTTAGCTACTTGTGTTTGAAAGTGATCAGATTCAGTACTATTTCTTTACAGAAATTCCATCTACTGTTGACTTAGGTCTATGTTCTTTAATAGTCAATATGTAGCGATGCCATATACAGTATGTAAAGATTTTAATACACCAACTGCTTAGCTTACAGATTGAGTAAACTTAGTTAAGAAAGATATTGTGTCCTGAGCACAGTTATGTTTCACCTCCAATACCAGAGGCTCCTTCAGTCTTCAACTGAGCTCAAACAAGTCCAGTTGCCTCCAGCTAACTCCTGAAAATGAGCTGTCCTAGATTTTAAATGTTTAATGGGTCATGGAATGAAGCCGGTGTTTTGAATGCCACCCTGGATTTAATTAAGCAGGACACGGATGGAACTCAAGTCAGTGAAAACAAGTGCAGTCGGATAAATGCTGCATGAATCATTACTGTTAATCAATCAGTGTTTTCCTGGAAGCTGGATGCTTAGGCAATGACAATAATATGATTGGACATTTAAACCCATTTCATAACTGCAGTTCAGAAATTGCTTCTCAGTCAGAGACTGGAGGGATTTGTTTAAAAGAACGCAGCTTTCCCTTGTGCGTCAGTATTAGCAGGGCAGTGAGAATGAATTTGGTGATGGGATCAGAGGTCACAGTTGAGTAAAGAGGAGTGGCAGGTATAAGGTCAGAGATATGTCCTTAGCGAGGCCCCATCCTGTCCATCAGTGCCGCCTTTCCTCCCAGGCCCTGACAGTCCCATAAAACCCTCAGCGCCACTAGCTGTACCCCACACCCAGTCTGTTCTCTGAATGGAAGTCACCAACACACACAAGTTGGACGGCGATCGCGTTAGCCCGCTGCATGTGGTCGTCCTACTGTGTCAGGGAATATGATTTATATATATCCTGTTTATTCCCACATAAGGCTGAACAATGAATCATTGTCAAATTGAAATCACAACAAATTACAAAGGCTACATTTTAGACCCTGGTTAAAAATATCGATTTGGTGATATAATGTTGTTCTTCCTCATGCAATACGATAATTGATACGCCCTGCACTTTTAACTTTTCATGGATATTTTGTTTTCTTCAGTGAGACAGATATCGTGATGTATCGCTATATGATTGTCTGGCAATATATTGATTATCACAGAATTGTTGTATCGTGATATTATTGGTATTGTGGACCATGTATCAAGTATTGTATCATGATACCCTGTGATTACCACTCCTACTTCCTTGTAGGCTTTTAGCGCTGAGTTGTACACGTGTGGGTACCAGTGGACTCGAACTATAGGTTTCTATGGTTACAGTCTTCTTTGTTGTCTCTTTTGACTTTTGACTGGACTGCATACAGACACAGAAAGTATGACCCGGACTTTTGCATAGATATTATGGAACACACCTTAACCCTATCTAGTATTTTAATATTCTACTGTAAGGATGAGAACATTAAGTAGCTCATACTTTGATGGTAGATCATGTAAATTACACACTGTATATTGCTTTAACAAAACTATTGCTAATCAGATCACAATATCTGTGAGAAGAATCGCAATGTGAGAGTTTCCCCAGATTGTTCAACCCAAGTCCCACATATAGACTTGTGTGTGTGTGTGCTGAAAGATAAATTTATCTCTCTTCCTTCTCTTTCATCTCTTTATACATCATCAAATCATTGTGAGCACACCCACACACACACAATCACACATTCATGCACATAACAGCACCCCTTGCAGGTATCTCATGTCTCCGAGACACATCCTGTTGACAAAGCTGAATCCCAGCTATGTGCATTTCTAAACTTGGTAATCAGCCTCTTTATAGTGGCAGCTGCCACACACTTGTAAAACCACATTAGGATCTTTCCGCGCCCGGTGACTCCTTCCTTGCATTACACACCAAATTCCATCTTGTCAGAGATACTCTGACAAAGGGAATCCTAGATTCCTCACCCTGACCTCTAAATATCCCGGTCATGGCCGCCTGTCATCCGTGCATTGTAGGGCAGCGGTGGTCAAGGCTTTAGGTTTCACACCATCACCATCTCTCACAGCTCTATGTGCTGTTTACGTCTGGCTCTTTGAAGCTGGAGTCGTGGATCAGCACGCTCTGTAAGCATTCTGTGGTGAAGGGAGTAACGTGAGAAAGGCCAACCTGCAGCTCCTGAGGGTGGACTATTTTTTTCTTCTGAAGGCGAGGCCTTTTCTACCCAGTTGTCACTTCCTCCAGCTGCCACTTTAGAGAGCTGAGAATCTGAGATCGTGGCTCTTCACTTCCAGCCACACAAGTGGCTGAGGGCGTGAGGAAGGAAGTCAGGAAGTGAAGCTAGGATGTAGGGAAGGAAGGAAGGAAAGCTTCAAAATGGCTAATGGGCTCTGCATTCCGTTGAATTGTTGTCTTAACCTTTAATGAATTTGATGTGGCTTTTGTTTTCCTTGATCGCTTTAGATGAGGGGATTTTCGCACAGTGCTGAGGCTATTAAAATCCTTGTGAATCAACAGAGCTGGTTGTTTACGGACAAACAGAGGCAGGTATTATTTGGCAGTGGTTTATGTGTGCGTCAGCAGAACTCCTGCAGCTTTGATAGAGTCTGGAGGTGGTTTACTCTGTCACAAGGGCACCAGGACTAATTGCAAACAGCCATTGTCTGACCACACACTAAATTACACAGATAATGCTCTTTTATGATGACACATTTGTGCAGTCCAGGTTTTGAAACCACCACTCGCATTAATTAAAGATATTTGGAATGTACTGTGTTTGGATTTTCCATTTTCACATACTAATTATTTTGGCGATCTCATCTAATCTAGAATCTAAATCTAGCCTTTTTTTGCTTCAATGGCTTGCGTCTCTAGCCGTAACCTGACCTCTGTCAGTGCTGTCATAACCTCCTGCTGACACCATGCTGTGAACTTAAGCTTTAACCTGCTGCATTACCAAGCTGTCAAGATAAAGCCGTCGGTGTTTGCTGTGATTTGGAGCGATCTCATGATGATGGACAGATAGATAAGGACACACTGTATCACGTGAAGTGTCAACTTTCGTCATGGTCCAGTTGACTTTTATTGCTGTTTTAGGTTTGTTGATAGACATTTTGCATATGGCGTTTATTTGCTTCTTTGCCTTAAACTAAATTAAAGGATTTATTCCACTCTCAAATCTGTCTTGATAAATTCCAAACGTAATCCAGAAGCAGGTCAGCTCAGTTCAGCATTAAGCCTGCAAACTGTGGCAAACTGATACCAAATCAATGCTTATTAGTTACCTGCATTTAATTTGTATCAAATTCATATACATGCAGTATGTCACATTTTACTATTCATTTTATCCCCAGTCTCAGTTGTTTTAGGCCTGCCCTTTAACACCCATGCTTCCCCTTATCCTTCCCATGTCTGTTAGGTGGGTCATGGGTGTGGGTTTCTCTGAAAGACAAATCACCTTTTAACATGTCACGGTGATTCACGATCTTACCAACGTCAACGAGTCTGTGACGTCAGAGAACATCCCAGCAACTGTCTCCTTAAGATCTGCAGTGGGTTTAAAGTGAAGTGATGAAATCATGATACAGTCATGGAGAGTTAGGTCTGGACTTGTACAAACAAAAAGAAGCTCATTGTTGATGATGCGCTCACTCTTTTTCAGGTCAAATGACGGATTAGTTCAAGGGAGATAAGACAAAAAAAAAGATTCGAAAAAAGAGGTGTGTATTTGAATTTTTAACCTAGTTCCTTGTCAACACATTTTTGGAATCAGCTTATTTATTGGAATACACGGTTGGTGTAGTGGTCAGCACTCAAGGCCCAACTTCACTGGTCAGAACAAAGGCCTTTGATTGTTTTTTTTCTCGCTGGATCTTTCTACTTTCCTCCCACAGTCCAAAAACATGCAGATTTGGGGATTAGGTGAATTGGACACTCTGAATTGACCATAGGTGTGAGTGTGAGAGTGGATGGTTGTTTGTCTCTATGTCTCTATGTGGTGCTGGGATGGCGACCTGTCCACGGTGTGTCCCACTATTCTCCCTATGTCAGCTGGGATTGGCACCGCGACCCTCATGTGGAGGATAAAGCGGTAGAAGATGGATGGATCTCAAAGCAAACAGCTTGCACTTGACTTTTTAAAGTCACATGCCTGGTTGCTACAGTGTCATGGTTGTCATACGGGCAGGTGTCAAACTTTTGCCCTTTCTCCGTGAGAAAGTGAATGTGCATTTCGTGCTCTACCTTTTCAACACTTTGTAGTGTTGTGACATGATCTTTGTAGCCAGAGAGGTTTTCTAGATAATTAGCTGCTGTTCTTAGTGAAGGTGGACAGGATGTCTTTGTGGTGTGCTCACATTACCATGTCAGGTACACCACTCAGTCTCTTTTTCTGGTTTCATTAAAGCCGCGCGTCTCTAAACCAAATCAATCTGACAGGATTTGTTGTGCAGCGCAGTTGTCCAGGACACTTACCCTGAGAAAATTAAAGTTCCAGTTTATCGCCTCTTAGTCTCACACAATAAAAATCCATGGGGCTTCACCTTGGCTGCCCTACACCTGACTGACACTGTGAGCTGGTAATGAGTGCGTGTGTGTGTGTGTGTGTGTGTGTGTGTGTGTGTGGCTTAAATCCTCTCAGTGCAGAGGTCTCATCTTGCAGCTTAATAAAGAGCCAACCTGTGATTACTGCTCCCAGCCCAGATGTGGACTTTCCTTTTTTAGCCCCCTGTGATTACTGTGAATGATGGTGGCGACCT
This sequence comes from Solea senegalensis, assembly GCF_019176455.1. Classification (NCBI taxonomy): domain Eukaryota; kingdom Metazoa; phylum Chordata; class Actinopteri; order Pleuronectiformes; family Soleidae; genus Solea; species Solea senegalensis. The sequence goes on along the minus strand of NC_058022.1, from coordinate 12,328,364 downwards.
ACAGTACACTGAGATGGAATATGTGTGTGTGTCTCCAATTTAAATACATTGACACAACACACCGTAATATTACTGAGCGAAAAAACAAACATATTCTAGATTAAAAAATGAAATTACGGCTACAGTTTTAATTTCAGGAAGAAACTGTTGCCAGGTTTGAATAAATCCTGCACTACAGGGGCCATGATTGCCATGGCCTGAGGAGTAACAGAAGCAAACAACACAGCGTGGCACAATCCACACTCCACCGACCTGATGGTTTTCCCATCCATTCCCATTAAACTTGAGTGTGTGTGTGTGTGTACTTGTATTTGATACCTCTTTAGGACCGTGTGTGTGTGGTCAGGCCTAAGGCTTTTTGTATAATGACACACTGACATAATGAGACGCACACGAGGAAAGTACACTGATGTTAACGTTTTTGGAAGTAGTTACAAAATATCAATCATTCTTCATAAATATCATTGTTTTCATTATGGATTTATTGTTCCATCTCCCTTTTCTTTTGAATCATTTGAGCTATAACATCAATCAATATTTCCTAAAGCTTAACATGATATTTTTATTTTTCAACTTAAATCTGCACACTTAAGAATAGTTGTTTATTTAGGTATTAGGTGAAATAAAATAAGTCAGAGAGTGCTTGCAAGTGTGACCATGACTATAATGAATTCATGATTTTGGTTGTTTATAGCACCGTACCATGTATTTTATTGTCATGAAGGCATGTAATAATCATTGTGAGCATGTATTTATTCAAATACATTTACCACAGCTGCAAGGCGCTTAAAAAATGAAAATTGACCTAGAAAATGCTTGAATCTGACCTTATTTGAACCGATTTATTTCCACAAATGTGACACCACATTTATAAAACACAAGACACTACAGGTCATCCCATCCTGCAGCGTGCTCTGTTGTTAAGAAAACTGTCTGGGCACAGGATCACGCTCAGCTTATGGGGGATGGAAAAAATATTGAGGATGAGGATGTAAATCAGGAGCCTGTGCCAGGAGCATGTGGTGTCAAGTGTTCTTTTCCTTTCTGTTGGGAAGATTTAATTTGTGAAGCAAACTCTTCTCAATACACTCATTAGCAATATGACAGATTAGTGGCATCCAGTGACCAAAGACAACATGCTCCTGCACCGGCACACAAGCCAGTCACACTCTCTTTACTTGCAGAGCATATGTTGTGACTCAATTTTGTTCATGTAGTATCTCAAGTGCAGTGCGTAACTTTAAATATAAACAAATGTCAACCACTGTCCAATGAGTTCATATACTGCTGATTCTGCTTATCAGCTTTACACGCACTTACTTCTGTGTTTCTCAATATAACGGTATTTCAGTTTTGCCTTGCCCAGCAACATTCCAGTGCTGCTCACAGGAACTTATTAGTTTTATAGCGAGACAGATGGAGGCAAAGGCAGTATCCATGCTGTACTAGTGAAGCGAGATGGCCACAAACACAAAGAGGCTCGTACAAAGTGGATTCTACGGCTCAAAAAACACGGCCGTTCAGCAGTTTGATGTGATGAATGTTTGTTGCTCCTTCCCGACAAAAAGTCTGATATTATTGCTTGACAGAGCAGATGAAGGACACGTTCTCTCTGTTCCCGGAGAATCAAACAATACGCTCACCAAACACTGTAGCTTTTATAAAAGTAGATTAAAGGGAAGTGATGTTACATTAACTCAGTGACACAGTTTCATAATAACCCACTCATTTAGAAACCGACCGCTTTGAACATGACCCATGATATCTGTGAGTTACTGAGGTTCCTGAACCTCCGAGTGTTCACCGATGAGGCTGCAGCGCCAGGCGGCTGTTGTGTTTATCGCGTCCTTGTGTTGTGTTTATCGAGGTTCATTCAGTTCCTTTAAAGTCAAGAAGCCCCCGTCACCCTCCTCTCGCAGGGAGTGGGGGAAATCCTGTTCCCTTTGGGACTCCTCCTCCTGCATTAGCTAATTTCTGATCAGCTGCTCCCTCAATCATTAATTCATAAGTCTTCCAGCACAGATGCTAGAGGTTGCTTTTAATCATCTGATTACTCGCCTCCGTCCCCCACCCTGACTCTCCCCACCCTCGCCGCATGCTGGCTCTGGGCACTGACAGCGCCGTGTGCAGCAGGCAGGCATGATTCTTAGAAAGGAAACAAAGAAACAAGACAATGTAAAAGACACATGAGTTTTTTATTTTTATCCTTTAATCTTCACCGTGCTCAGTAATAAGATGAGAAAGAAAGTGTGATGTGTGAAAGACAGTAGCAAGAGTGTTGCAAGAGTGTTTTCCTTAGGAAAATCTGTGCAAGTAAGTGAGTGAAACACTTTTCCTTTCCCTCAACAACCACTGCTGAATGGCTGTGGAGAACAAAACTTAACCCTTGACTGGGTGTGTTTTAAATTCAGTCAACCACTTTTTGTTTTTTTTATATTTAAAGAAACTTCTCAGTGCCCTGACAAATACTAAGCACACTTACTGTTTTACTAATAAGACAAGTAAAACATAAGTACAGTAAATTTCAGCTGAGGTTTGGGTTGTTTGTAGGATGTAGAGCTTTTGCACCAGTGCAAATCTTGTGGCCAAAGAACCAGAGGGACGTTTGCCCAGATTCTCCTCCTGACTCCATCCACTTTTTTTAATTCCACCAGCTACTTGGCATATTCCTCCTCATTTCTCTCACTCAGCCTTCAGAGGATTTGGTCACAATCCCTGATTTTGGCAGAGGTTCGCCCTTTTTTTTTCTATACAAACTAATACATTTCTTCATTGTTTGCTGCCTTTGAAACTATGCTGGCTTCATTGGACCTATAATTATCCAGTGTAAGACCAAATTATGTGGAAAATGTGAACAAGCAGCCTTTATTCTATCTCTGACATGTTGCTACTTTAGAGCTATCAAAACAAAATAAGTATGTACTCAGCATCCTGCGAGTTAAAGAAATTAGAGCATATCTTGACAGAAAAGAAAGATGAAAAATATGTCATTTTTACTAACAACAGAATTAATTATTACTAAAAACTGCCTGGAACATGAAAGCAAGTGGCAATATGCTGTTTGACCTTGTTAAATGCAGGTCATCCAGCCTGTCAATGCCCAGGGCGGCACATCTGTCCAGTCACACACTGTGTGGGGTCATTGAGGCTTAGTGACTTTATGCCTTGCTATTGTTATGATAATGTCGATATTTGGTGTAAAAAAAAGAGGCTGAACCGGAAAAGTAGAAGTGTTTTGGAACGTTCTCAACAGCTGAGATGCTTGTCCAGATAAATGTATTCATTCTTCATCCAGGGCAAAGGTCCTGTCGGCCCATAATGCAGCACTTGCTGCTGTATGCGGGGCAGGCATGGCCTGAATCTACACTATGATCCTAGAAATGAGCTTATCATATCTGATTGTTCAGCTGTGTCCAAGTCAGGCCGAGTTAATGAGCTCTCTTTTGTTCTGGCTGATGCGATCACCTGATACTGCCTGGGCTCATGCCATGCCAGACAGCAGAGAAAGAGCCTTGGCACCTTGTGCTATGTATGCCCTTAAATATTTAAGGCTCACTCATTAGCAAATCTCTGAGCTGTATGTCATTATTCAAGCGGCAGAAACTCAAGACTTCAATGTTAGGATCACATCATTCAGCCCGTGTGGTTTCTGTGTCAGAAGGCATGATGGAACGCTGCTGTGCCGCCTGTGTTGGTGGATCGAGTCACCATTGTTAGGCAGTTCTGCCTCAGCAGTGGTGCACGTGCTCATCAAGAAGCGTTAAAATTATACTGAGCCGGAGAGGTCACGTTACCAAACAAACACTGTTCTTTCCATTGACCCCTATTTGAAAAGTACACATGATCTTGTTTATGTGGAGTGGTCAGTTACACCAAAGCAGGTGATTCAAGTCTGGGGGACTTGACACAAGCCAATACCCATGTCCCCTTTGCATCCCAGCTGGCTTTTGTTTGGGATGTTTCTGCCTGGTTAACTTCTGAGCCCTCAGTCTGAGGTGGGTGCCTTTGTCCTGACTCAGTGACGAAAACTCCTGAAGATGGAGGGGACAAGGGGGAGGAGTTTTAGTGAGACCATCTGTTGCCCAGACAATACATCCTGACTTTTGTACCCTCTGGCTTTAAACACACACACACACTCAAAAGATAAAAACAAATGGACACATCTGATGTTGGCTTTTTGTCACCAAAAACTAAAGCCTTCTACGTTTTATCCACTTGTCTTCTTTGCACAGATACTTGAATGTTAATATCTGCAGATTAACAAAAGTCGTAATGATAAAAAACAAAAAGAAGGTCTGATCTGACTCATTTGCACAGTATCAGTCTGGTGCTGATGTGCCTGATTTTAATTATAGTGCCTGGTGGGCAGGTTTCCAGAGAGCAAGTCGCTGCACAGATGCTCATGCAGCAAGCCAACGTAGCATTAGCATCTTTATGGACCACTTTATGGTCCACTGTCTCGTGGGTTTGCCGTACACTACTGACTCATTCAGTTTACCAATTTTACGATTTTGGAAAGCTGCCTTTATTAGTTTACACCATGAAAATGTCTGATAGGAACAGTATATAACATTTAGAAGGGTTTATTGGCAGAAATTAAATATATTAGCCATAAGTATATGGGTACTCTGTGTGTAGCTTGTATATAAATGGGTATATACTGTATGTTTGTAAAAATGTATACTCACTTAAATTTGTTTTGCCTTAGAATAAAGCATTTACATTTCAGGTAAAGGTAAGGGCCTTGCTGTTTGGAGACCACCGTCTTGTGCTGTCATTTTTCTACAGCGGCCTGTATGGACAAACAACCCAGAGCATGAATTTTTTTGTGTTTATTAGGTATGAGAACTCCACTGTAGTTCTCTAATGTGCTTTGGAAACGGAGAAGTGAGCAGTAAGCAATAAAAAGCAACAATAGATGTCACTAATTCTCACACACGAGTTGTTTAACTGAAGAAATACTGCAATGTGGCATAGAAACACACACTATTGTGTACCATCCCCTGCCCCCTTCACGTTTCTTTATCATATTTCCTCCACTTACTGTATAAGCACTGTATGAGTGAAGTCTGTCAGCAGGGTTAGATTCTGCTGAATCCCAGCGTCTGTGATTTCCAGTTACATAACAGCAACTGATCCTCTTAAAATCTATAGAGTGAGCACCATTCATTTCTCCACGGGATTTCAGTGAACTCATGTGAAGCAGCTTTCTCTTGAATGGGCCATGCATGCCAGCTGGTGCCAAGCAGACATCGTGGGCCACTGGTGTGGAAGTCACCATATTATACGGAAACTGTGTCAATATGAGGCCACAGCATTACAGTAATGCCTGCGTCTGATGTCTACCTCCTTCTTTTTCCAGACAAAAGGAGGTGGGACATTATCAGATGACTGCAGCACACACACACACCCCTCCCAGCCTCCTCCTAATTTACACGACCCCTTTATCCCACTCGCTGCTCTCCCCAGTGATTTGAGCGAGCCACATTTAGCTGCGCTCCATTAGCTGACTGAAAGAGAAGAGAGAGAGGTTTTCAGACTGCTGGTTGAGCTGCGTGACCCTTAGTCCAATAAGGAGGACTGAATCACAAAATAAAAGACTGAAGAGCAGTCGCCTCTCTGAGAAACTTCAATAAATGGCTAGAGAATCATTCCTTATGTTGGACCAATTCCCGCTGTGACTTCACATAAACATTGAGTGTATTAAACAAAAGCATCTTGATCTTTGTCCTGACCCTGGTAGCAAACAAATTTAGGCTTTGTGTGTGTGTGTGTGCACTCGGCAGTCTCTTGTTAATAGTTAATGAGGATTGATGTCTGGAAGTGGTGACCTTGTATACAGTTTCGTAGTGAAATTCTCTCATATTGATCGCTTCAGTTTTATATGCTCTGTTGGGCACACAATTCCCTTTTTTTCCCCTCCATGTTTTCTCTCGTCACATCAATTGTGGGTCAATAGTTGGTCAAAATAAAAAAAAGCGTCTTTAGGAAGAACAGGAACACTTTGCGAGACTGCATTGATGTTGTCCAACTCTCAGTAGTAAAGTTAAAGGGCCACTTCACCCAAAAGATAACACATTTATCTTTATTTTCCAGACATAAATGTGGTATTTGATCATCAGACAGTGGATCTGAGATACATGTCAATGTTGGGATTGAAAAAAATAAATAACATCAAAATCACTTCCTTAAAATAAAAGTCCTGCACTGCTCTTTACTGTGTTTCTTTTCCATTTTATGAGTAAAAGAGCTGTGAAAAAAATGAAGAAAAATGGGTGAAACTGCCCTTTAATATGCTCATTTTGCCAAATATAAAATGTCCCTTGAAAGGAAATACTGCAACAGATGTTTTTTTAAATTGTTAATAATATTTTGACTGGTAGAAATCTGAAGTAAGTCACCCATACATGCAATCTTTACAGTTTAGACTGCGCGGGCGCACGTTGTCTTCTATAAATGTAACTTGTCAGGATTAGGAAATGACGCCTCGTCTGGCCAATAACCCTGAGATTCCTGTTATTGCTCCTGGTTGCTGAGCTGCTAACAAACATGTCTGAGAAGGTCAGTGACTTAACATGGATACACAAACACAGGAGAGCAGGCCGCCTGTGTCGGCCACAGCGCTGGACTGTTAAGACGATGAGACGTGTGCTGTGGTTTTTGAAATGCAGAGAAGAAGAAAGGCTTGCGGGCTAAGAAATCTTTGTATTGATTGATTTGCTAAAGTGGGAAACACTCATTTGGGTCCATATTCTTCTCTTTTGTGGAGTTAATTTACCCCCACAGTCGAGGACTGAAAGCTTTTTTGACAGTTTTACTGAGTGTGCATGACTGTGAGTGGTAGCTTTAGTCTCTGACACACCCTTAGCACGCAGGCCAGGCCAACGGCTCCTCCACCAAAAGTCAATGACAGCTTAATAAGAGGATAACTGTGCCAATCTGGTGTGGTGAGGGAGTCGCTATGTGGCAAACAGCACTAAGCATTGCTGCGAGAGGGGGAAAATGGAAAAAATGAGTCTCTGCTGCCTCTTCTCAATCTCAACTCAGAATACTTTATGTCTAAATATAACTTTCATTTATGTTTGACCTTTTCCCTCCTTTTCTGAGTTACACATGATTCCTCAGCTTAACTTCTCATATGTCCCATTGCACCTTGTGATATAATAAGACAAATCTTATACTCCAGATGCTAACGTTGTTATTGTGTTGCAGGGGGCCCGTGTCTGGCTGAGACACAAAGAGCAGCTCCTCCCCTCCACTGTCAGCTCTTGCGATGATTCATCCCTGGTGCTCAGCACTGACTATGGGAAGGTAAGAATATTATGTCTGGTGCCAACAATCTTTGTTTTTTTTACAGTATTTTAACGGCATAGTGTGTAGAATTTAGCAACATTGGTGAAAAACTCAAAATATGTTTATTTTGTCCATTGTGGGCTGTTGAAATGCTGGACCAATGTGGTGGCCTCCATAGAGCTGACCCAGCTCCTGATGTATATATACATATGTGTATATATATATGTATATATATATATATGTATATATATATGTGTGTGTGTGTGTGTGTGTGTGTATATATATATATATATATATATATGTATGATGTATGTATGATACTGTACTATTAAAATAGTTCCAAACCATCATCTGATTTTTAAAATGGACTTAGTCTTCCAGTTTTAAAAGAGTTAGCCACATGTTGGTGACTGATGTCTATGGATTAATGACCCTACTACTCATTTGATTAATCGTATCAATAAGCATCTTCCTGAGGAATTATTGGTCTCAATTTGAGTGGACAGCTCGTATGATTGACAGCTCATATCGTCCAATATGTCTGTTTGCACGTGACAGGCATCGGTCACGTATTCATTGTAAGGCTTCAAAATAGGAGGTTGTTTTGCATCCGGAAGAGCATTTTTATACACAGTCAGTAAGAGGGGATTAGTCCAGACTGTATTGTGTATGTATATGAGTGAGTTAATTGTTTGCACATGTGTATTTCATCCCAGCACTCAGCAGTGGGATCAACACCTTTTGTAACAGAGCTAAGAATGACAGGAATGGGCTCCTTATAGTGACAAGACATATAAGTCATCAGTCTGAGCTTATCTCAGTGGCAGTGCATGGTGGTGTTTGTGTCTGGAGGAAATCCTGTTGGGAAAAAAAGAAAGAGAGAGAGAGAGAGAGAGAGAGAGAGAGAGAGAGGTGGCAATTGATGTTCTAAAAACAGCTTAATAGTAAAGAGAGGTTTTTTTTAATGGGATTCTAATACTGTTATTTTGAGCAAACCCCATTATTCTTGTTTATGGTCATCCCTCAGCTCCAAATTAGACTCAGTTGTAGGTTTTTGATCAGATCCATATGCAAATAAAAACCTGTGTAAAAAAAACAAAAACCCTGCAAGATTGCAATTTGCCCGGCACCATGTCATGTTTTTGAAACAGGAAGTTCACACACGGCACCTTCCATGCGGTACAAACTGTCAGTCACACGGTTTCCACTCATGTGCCATCCTTTATCATCTATTTTCTTTAAATGTGAACAGAGTTTACAAAACCTACGTTTACTAAAGAAGAGTTGAGACTTGTGATGGAGACCGTGAACTTTTTCCATAGAGATCCATTCCAATGGAGTTCCATTTACAACCCGCCCCCTGGTGGCTAACTACTACTTTTGTCCCACTTTCTAGGCTTTACTTTTAAACCTGGAGGTTTTCTGCCCAAGGACTGATTATGTCCAAAGAGTAAAGAGCTTGTATTCCACATCCAGCCTCAGTCACACAGCTATCATGTGCTCCCTCTTTGCATATATTTTCTTTTTATGATGTTTCTTCAATTGTCAGTGGTGATGCTTGCCGTGTGAGACGTCAACCATGTGTTGTCAGAAGAGGAGGGGGGGTTCCTTTAACAGAATACCACAGGTTGCTGCTCTCTGTGCACTTATAAGTCTGTGCGCTTATCTGCTCTTCACATGTGTCATATGTGCTCAGGATGTCTTAGTCATCAGGCCAGTCTGTTAAGACTGCGCAGTCAGAATGACAGGAATGTGAAACGGAGAAACAGACCCTCTCCACATTTAGGCTTGGTCTGGTTGACCTGCTATGACTGCTGCTGGATCCTGGATTACATACTGTGTGAAAAACATCAGCATATCTGTCTCAAACAGTCATAGTTTATCATTTATGAGTTTGTTTGTCAGTTTGTCCCCCCAAAATGCATCCTCGTAACATTTTCCCTTCAGGGAGTGGGGTATACTGTTACCCATTGCTCCAGTGCTTGCACAAAAGCTGCAGACTTGAGTGCATGTCAGCTTTAACAGGCCGAGTTGTCCGCTGTCACATCAATCATCATATCAGCATTTATTACTGTCTCATCCCCTGCTGTACCACAAAGGCCTGAGAGTGCCTGAAGATGGAGCACACGCTGAAGCACAGGGCTACATATGTTGTGGCTTTGTGTGCTTCAATGCATGCATGCGTGTGCGGGGGGGTGTGTGTGTGTGTGTGTGTGTGTGTGTGTCAGATGGCACCAGCTGGATTAACAGTAACAGTGTGTTCTACCCAGATGGGTGGACATACAAAGAAAAACAGGATGAGGCACTGTTGTGTCACCTGAATTAAATAGCTGCTGCTGCTGGTGATGTCATCAGACTGAACAATGAAACCATGTTCAGTATAATGTGTCAGTCCACCACACACACTCCATAATTCTTTTGTACAGTGCATATAGCTCATTGTTTAATCCTGTGAGGTGGCCTATGTGAACAAACGGTCTCGAACAAACCGAGTGAAAATAGACGAGACTTCTCTACTTAGTTGTCCACAGAGCCTGTGGCCACATGCACAGTCTCTGAGGTTTAAAATAGCTCCTCAGTGTTTTCTGTATTATTAGTCAAAGGAGCCATTATGTGAGCCTGATGTGCATTCATGAGCGTGATCACTGAAGTAACTCTCACACTCACGCAAACATCATGCTAAGTATCGGTGTCTCATTGTGTCGTAAACAATATTTTAAGATGGCGTTTGTTGTTTCATGGGCAATGATGTAAATGTAAGTCTCTCCGTTGTTATGTTTTTGTTTTTTTTTACAGTTTTCACCATTGATAGGCCTCTAACCCCCCCTCCCCTAATCCCTGGGGTGTGGGTGAGATCCCCTCTCAGCAGATGGATTCAATGTATGAGAGAGACAGAGAGAGAGAGAGAGTCAATCAGAATAAAAATAGAGAAAGAGAGAGAGCGCGAGAGGCACAGACCATAATGAACAAGACTATATTTATGTCCACAAGCCAGTGACTTCTCATCTACACATGTGCTATTTTGAGAATATGGTATATGTGTGGCAATGTGACATGAATCCACAGACATGCCGAGCGCCAAGCACTGACCCCGCCTCCATGTGAATATTCAGGAGAGCTGGTGGAACAAAGCAGCAGTGGGGTGTGGTCTCTGTTCAGCGGGAATGAAAGGAAGGAGTATTATAAAAAGAAAAAGAGTTCCCATTATGTCAGCTTTCTATGTAGGCAAACAAAAATCAGCATTTAATAAATTAGCATTACTTATTTCTCATTACTCATCACTGCATACAGTCCAGCTGCAACTAACAATGAGCTTTTTCATTATTTTTCATTAGACTAAGAAAAGTGGACAATACAATAATCAAAGTAACCCATTGTATATTATTTTTAGTCTTTTAAATTTAAATTTAAATGTCTCTTTGTGTAAAATACCGCATACCCCATGCACAATTACTAAATGATAAAGTGATTGCAATTTTGCACACACACATGCAGACGATCTAGTGTTTCTAAACTTGTGGATCCATTTGCGGTGACAAACCGGCTGCAGTACAGCATTTTGTTGCTGTACTGCAGCAACAAAAGACAAAAGACAAAAATTGCGTTTTGTCTTTTGTGTCCAGCCTCGTGACGAGCAGTGTAATATAATGCTCTTGTGTCAACAACAGGCTCCGTTTGGAGATGATTGATTTGTGCAGTGAACATTTTCACTAATCAATCACGGTTTGTTGTACGTGGTAGCTGTCATTGCACTGCTCATTTATTTGACACCACCGATGCTGTGTCCCCATGTGAAACAGACACTGATTATTGTCTGGCATGATGCACTGGCTGAAATTGAGAAGGAAATCAATAGTTATTAGTCATTGTATTAATTAATACCAACACGTGCCCATGTTAAATTAGATTTTAGACTTGATAGATGTCGGAAAAGATGTCTTTTGGAAGATGAAGGTTAATAAGAATAGACAAATGGTATGAAATCCTTTTGTTTTTATTTAGACAGAGGTTGACTACTTCCCCAACAGCAGATATGTTCCAATATGTCTGATAGATGCATGATGTGAATGTAACTGTAAATTGTAGTGTAAAGCAGCTTTGAGTGGTCATGGAGACAAAAAAGCACTATATAAATACAGACCATTTACCATAATGGACATTATTAATGCACTTCATATAGAGTTTGTAATGGAAATAGAAAGTGTTATTAGTCTGCAGCTCCACCTCTTCTGCTCTCATGTTCCATCTTAGATTCCTCTTGTCTATAGGACGCTGTCTAGTAAGTAGATTATCTGGAAACAAACTCATGGAGAGATGAAATGTTTTAATGTGACGTGCATCGATTATGAGGACAAAGCTTGATGACTTATCTCACAGGAATGAGAACCGAACAATAAAAGACTTCACTGGGGTAAAGCAGAAAGAATGTGAAACCTCTTTTAATGCTGGAAACTCCAGCTCAGTTTTCCCTTCAGAGCATATCTGATGGTTTAGGCATGAAAAAGTCCCTCGGGCTACTTCTCTGAAATCCGAGCGGTAAATTATGTAAAGAAGATGAAAAACAAAGATCACAGAATAACAAACACAGACTTGTAAGAAAAAAAAACCCCTGTAAACCCTCTCCTCCATCAGTGACACGTACTATTTTTCTCAGGCAGACATATTTGTTTTCCTCCTGTGTAACCTGAGGTGAAATTGAGAATTTAATCTCGTATTGCAGCCTCTCCGATGTATTTGTTATCTTTTTTTGTCTTATCTTAGATTCCCACGTCAGTGCAACTTTGAACTTGTGCTTGGAGAATGTGAAGAATGCAACACTCGCAGAGAGACGTATCCCAGATCTCTGAGGTTTATTTGACTGGGTATCTCACTCAGTGTCAGAGTCAGACTGAGGGAGGGTAATATTTCCCTCACATTCCTGTTTTTATTTAATGAAAGGCAGAAGGAAGAAGTGAACATTCCCGTAATATGAGAGAAAAGAACATTTTATGTTATATACAGTATATCATCATAAATCAAGTGCAATGTTGTGCTCGGGTGTCACATTAGTGACTGATGTAATTGAACAGGAAATGATAATCCTGATCGAGGATGTAAAACAAGTGAAAAGCCTGTTTAAATTATTAGTCCGTTAGGCTTTGCCTGGTGAAGAGCGGGTGTGGTGAGAGACAAATGTTTAGGGACATCTGGACGTCTGTAAATCTTCCAGCTTCTGCTCAACGCATGACATCACTGCACATGCTGCTCTGCTCCCCAAAGAAATGAGCTGTCCACTTTAATACCAAGAAATATTCTATCACTGATGACTGCATTGTTATTGTGCATTTGTCTCAGCATACGCCCATCTTTTTTCTTTTTTTAAGTATCCTTTTACACACACTGCAGGGTAACAGAGAAGCAAATCATAAAGGCTGCAATTTATTCATTTTATTATATTTTTTTGTGATAATTGTTCTGTTTTTCATTTGTTTTATGTTCTTTACCAATTAAACAAAAAATGGAATTCATACATTCACATCTTTAAAGCCTGGACCTTGCATTCGAAGTTTGCTTTTAGTTGTTTTGTAATGTTCCCTTGTGTGTTAAATTTATGAATACAGTGAATATTATAATGTAATATAATATAATATAATATAATATAATATAATATAATATAATATAATATAATATAATATAATATAATATATATTACATATAAGAGAAATTTAACTTTTATCCCAAATCAAGTCACTCTCTCATCTACTACTACTTTATTTTCCACATGAGGCTCATGGGGTGCATTGGTGCCAATCCCAGCTGACATTGGGCGAAAGTGCACCCTGGACAGGTCGCCATTCCATCATAAAAAAAACCTCCACACTCACACCTACAGTCAATTTAGAGTGTCATATTTACCTAATCCCCAAATCTGCATGTTTTTGGACTGTATGAGGAAACCTGAGAACCTCGAGAAACCCATGCACACACGGGGGGAGAACATGCAGACTTGCAGAAAGGACCGGGTTGCAAACCTTGGTCTTCTTGCTGCAAAGGCAAGAGTGCTAACCACTACACCAAAATCTCAATTAGATATTTTCCCTTAATTGTTCAGCCATAATACACCAGTAGCCTTTTTTCTTCACATTTTTACAGTATCAGTTAAAAGCTTCCTGATGTCACTCACACATACACACATAAATGGAACGATTAGCCTCTCGACAATGTGATCTTGTTCAGAGCAATAACGCACACAGGGTGAGACAAACATGCATTATAACATAATGGATCAGTCATGTGTTACCTTCACACGCGCATGCAGCTGTATTTGGTCTGGATGTTAACAAGAGTGGACATTAGCACCAAAGTGTCCCTCATGTGACATCAGAGACACTAATGGAAGGTTTTGAGGTTTTCTTGTGAGGCCACTGACTTTGTTAAAGCCGTGCTGATCAATAACTCCATATTAACAATTAGTCAGAGATGACTGTTTGTCCATTGTAGTGCGAGACCCAAAGAGAATGATCACGTCAGTGTTGTGGCATTTCAACTCGGCTTCACTGCACTTCTCCCATTCTAAACATTATATGTCCAATGAGGAAAAAACAGATATTGATGCCTTAAATTCATTGATTTTAGCTAAAATCAATGAATTTTCAAAGCATCGTCTCCATGTCACTCAGCGAGCTGCTCCCATAGAGTCCCAGCAGCCCCGCTGTGCTGACTCTGCAAATGTCTGAAACCCAAATATGCCCAAAGGGGCCAGCAGTAATGCAGTGGGACACCACAGCCCCAGCCCCTCTTCCATCAGTATTGATCTAAAACGCTGTTTCCCATCAAGTGACCAACACAGTTGTTGTTGTTCTGAAGCCCGTTCTTTTATCTCGTGCCTCATCCATTAGAGCTGCGATAGCCAGAGAGTCTGTCTCCGTCTGTTTTTCTCTTTCACTCCGAGAGCGATGCATTCTTTATCTTCATCATCTTTCTCACTTTCTCCATCCTTTTGTCGTATAGCTATTTTATTTTCAATTTTCAATTTCAATTTCTGTCAAATGAAAGTCATTTCACCTACATTTTACACTCCTGCACCTATTGAGTATTTGCTGTCCCATAATTATTACACATTTTCCCTAATATTGTGCAGCATTTACAAAAACAAGGACATCTCCAGTCATCACATTGACTTAAACATCACAGATAATTGGCCTTTGAGAAGTCCAGACATGCATCAGACACGGGTTTGCACAAGCAGGCACTCATCGGGGATTCAGTCTGTCATTTCAACCTCGACGATTCCTGTATCTTCTCCTGAATCTGCCCGTCAGTGGTGCATTCATGTGCTGTGGTCACAGTGGAGACACTGGTGTTGTGCCAGCGGTGTGATTCACGTCTGTGTAAGCGTGTCTACCTGCTCCAAGTGCTGTTTGAACCCTGAGGCCTGTCTAATCTATGACAGGAGGCCCTAAAAGTGAGCAAAGAGAGGGGCGCGATTCACTGCGCAGTTCACATTCACAACGTTGTTCTGTGGCCCTGAAATAACCATGAACTGTGTGTGTTGTTACAGGTGATTTACCTGCAGAGGGCGGAGCTAAACAGAGAGACGGTGTACGCCATGCACCCCAGCAGTGTCCACGGCGTGGAGGACATGTCGACACTGGCAGAGCTGCATGAAGCTGCCATCATGCACAACCTTTTTCTGCGCTACCAGAAAGACAACATCTATGTAAGGCGTTACACCAGTACCTGGCTCCTGTGGGTCTGATGTGATCTCTTTCATGTGTCTGGGAACTGGAATGTGCTGTCACTCTTTCCACACAAAATGGCGGCTGAATAAAACACGTTTGTGTTTACATTGTCTGGATGTTGTCGGAGGACATTTTGGGAAATGATTATTATCACTAGAAGCAATACAGAATGCATTTTCCCTTCAGGAACACAACATACGAGATATGTTTGTTTGACCCAGGATTGTTTTCATTATAGAATTCCACTGGGATTTTCCACTGGGATTTTTCTCTATCCAGGCTTTATTAAAAATTATCATTGCCCACAGACACATGGTAACTTTATTTTTGGAAACCCTACAGTATCTCCTAAATCTCATCCCTTTCTGTTTTATCATAGCCTCAAAGAATAGTACAATGACCCACAAACACACTTTTGTTTCCCAAAGCGCATTACCCGAGCAGGAGAACCGGATCCTGAAATACAACTGTCCTTAATGTGAACTAGGCCACATGTAGATGTTACATGAGAATATTACAGATAAACTACAGGTAAAGAGTCAAAGGAAGGAGACGGGAAAGTGAGTGAATGTGGCCGTAATCATGTTGTACCGCAGGTCTGGTGTGGGCCATGTTTCATTTCCTTTTCTCTACTTTTCCCATTTCCGATTAGACTAACATAGGTTCCATCCTAGCGGCGGTGAATCCGTATAAGCAGATAGCAGGACTTTACGACAGCACTGCAGTGGAGCTGTACAGCAAACACCAGATGGGGGAGCTGCCTCCTCACATCTTTGCTGTGGCCAATGAGTGTTACCGCTGCCTGTGGAAGAGGCATGACAGCCAGTGTGTTCTCATCAGGTGAGGACTCATGAATTATGTCATGAGATCCATTTGAATTAAAGTGAAGTGTTCAAATTTGTATTTTATTTGGCATTTACGCCCAGGAAGCAGACATACCGCGTATCACTGTATCCGTTTCTCTCTGTCTGACTTTTGTATTTTGTGTCTTCAGCGGGGAAAGTGGTGCAGGGAAGACGGAGAGCACCAAGCTGTTGCTGAAGTTTCTCTCTGTGATGAGTCAAAAGTCAGCAGGCACTCCTTTGTCAGAGAGGACTACTCGGGTAGAGCAGGCCCTCATCCAGAGCAGGTACTCTTTGACCCCTGACCCCCAACTCCTCGTTTGTTTGATTTTCTTTTTGTAGAATCAACCCCTGATGTCTTGTATATTTTTAAAGCGTACCACTATCTGTGGTGTTTTGCAGATGTATAGCCTTAGTATGTTTGATTTTTGTTTTTCCAAAGATGTTTTGTTTATACAGTAGATGTTTGTGTTTAGTATTTTGTGCACAATGAGCTCATCAAGTCAAGTTCTTTACCACATTAGACTAATGGCAAAATTAGATAGTGTGCATACCTTTATCCGTGCTGCAGAAAACATGCATCTGCATCTGCATCTGCATCTGCATCTGCATCTGCATCAGAATGCAATCACTGATAGGAAATCAATGCGTTTATTTAAAAAGAAATCCAGTGTCAGAGGTTAGAACGTGAAAAACAAACTGTCTGTCTCTCTGTCGTCTCTCTCTCTCTGCAGCCCCATCATGGAGGCATTTGGGAACGCAAAGACTGTGTACAACAACAACTCCAGTCGCTTTGGGAAGTTCATCCAGCTCCACTTTTCCCAAAATGGGAACATTCACGGAGGCTGCATCATTGACTGTATCCTCCAGTAACAGTTCACTCACTCATAATTCACTAAAGGAATTTGATTTCTACAGCATCTTCGATATGTTTGTTGTCCTTGACTCGAGGTAATCAGATTTGCTCGAAAAGGTAAGGTTGTGTAGTGTGGAAACATTCAGAAGCAGCCTAACGTTTCATGTGTGGCGCCAAAAGCTTTCAGCTAAATACTGAGACACTTTTATTCTAATCACCATCATCCTTTCCAAGAATCGTGTGGTTCGACAAAATCCCGGAGAGAGAAACTATCACATCTTCTACTCACTGTTAGCAGGAGCTGACAAAGACCACAGAGGTTTGTTTCTAGTTTTCTGCAGACTTTGATTCAATATTTTTAAATGATGAATAGTATTAAATGGAGGTTATTTGTGGTTCTTACTTTTAAAATGTGTATCTCTATCAGCTGTGTCTCATTCTATTGGTCTACAATGGTCAGGACTGGAAGGATGAACAGTGTCTTTAGAACTTACTTTGTTGACGTCACTAATTATTAATGTCTGTCCATTTCTCTGCGTCGCAGACATGTACTTACTGTCTGAAGGTCCAGAGTCGTATCACTACCTGAGCCAGTCGGGCTGCGTGCAGGACAGCAGTCTGGATGACAAGCAGCTCTTTGACAGTGTGATGGTAAAGAATAGGAACAGAAAGCACCACATATTCTTGGATGTATTGTCTGTGTTTCGTCTCCAGAGGGCGCCATAACCTTCATCATGAGTTTATCTGGCATTTTGGGAAGCCCTTTCAAACCCTTAGAACAGAGAGCATTTAGGCTGCTTTTTTCCATGACTGTGTTAAAATGTACATACATAGGCTATAAGAAAGTGCAATATAGAGCGTCTTTTATCTGGATGAAACCCACTACAGGCTATTTTGTGACTTCCGCACAATTATCACTACTAAAAAAAAAAGCAATATAAAATTGATCATAATTTTGACTCAACATCGCATAAGAAGACCAGAAAAACTCATTTTGTAAAGCCTGAAGATACGCCCTACAAACACACACCGCTAGTATAAGAGTTGTGTATTATTCCCACTGTAATTTACCACATGCAGAATGGGTTTAGTGGGTTAATACCTTTTCATATAGAAACCTGTTGTCTGACCCGGTGTTGCAGGAGGCACTCAAAGTGATGGAGTTCACTGAGGAGGAGATCAGAGATGTGTTCAAGTTGCTGTCTGCTGTTCTCCAGATGGGCAACATCGAGTTCATGACAGCTGGTGGAGCTCAGATCACTTCAAAAGCTGGTAAGGCAAGGCATCATCTGTGATTGACTCATTGTGACACACATCCTTACATCATCTGCTCCCAAGATGACATTTAATTGAATTACATATTCTAGACAGAACAATGTAATTTAATGCAAAACATAAACATAAAATAGAGATTTGTTGTCTTTGTGAGACCCTTCATTGTATAGATGAGTCTATTTTCTATATTTTTTAAATATATTTTATGTTATAATGTCTTAATTCATGTTTACTATTTATTACCTCCACTATTTTAGTGTCTGTGTTGCTGAAACATTGCACATTTCTGCATTTTGGGACTAACAAAGGTTTTATTTAGAGCAGGTTAGAGGAGCAAGTGAAAATGTCAGATTTTATTTTGAGAATGTGACTATACCTGGGTGTTTCTGATATTAAATCAATAATGAAATAGTATTTCCTTGGGTTTAAGTCAAAAGGTTAAGAAAATATAACAACATGGTTTCCTTGCGGTTAAGTATTCCCAAGAAACCCATCAGGAATTCACTGGAAAGTGATTTGGAACTGAAAGTACTCACTCTGTTTGTAAACCAACAGTTGGTACTTAGCCATTCTCTTTAACCACATGAGCTCTTTAGTGAGACTAACTTAGTTTTCAATTCTTGAGAGAAAATGTGATATTCATCAAACTGTAAAATGTTTTAATTAAAGTTTGATGACGTGAAACTGGAAAACATGGAACATGTGGCTTCAAGTCAGTTAAATTTGTCTCTTGTTTTTCAACCTGGAGGTAGGTTCTCTTCTGACTTTGGACCTGCGGTTTTCCTTATGCCCCTGAGTTTGATTGACATTGTGCTCGCAGACAGCGGTGAACAGGCTGTAACATGAGCCCGAGGCTCCTTTGTTTGCCGTGTCTGACCTCCTTTCCAAAGAAGCAGTGAACTGCAGTGACTGTAGCAGAGACACGGAATGGAGTTGCCTGTGAAGGTTCACTGTCACATCAATAGGAGTCTCCTGCGCTGTCGAATAAGTGTATGTCCGTGTCTGTGTGTGTGTGTGTGTGTGTTTCAGTGGTCAGCAACGTCAGTGACCTGCTTGGCCTCGACTGCTTTCAGCTGTCAGAGGTCTTGACCCAACGCTCCATGATCCTCAGAGGAGAGGAGATCTGCTCGCCGCTCACTGTGGAGCAGGTACCCAACAAATCCAGAAACACTCCCTCACCCCGCTGCTCATTAAACACAGAGCGACCTCATCATTCCTTGTAGTATCTTGAAATTATGGGCTAGCATTTGTTCAGAAGTCAAAACACTGACATGTACAGTAGACACGTCTGTTTGTCACTCCGCTCCCACCACTGCCGCGGTGACACACGCGCTCTTTCTCCGCTGCTCTCTCCCCCACATGCCGCTCCAGATCCCTTGCGTGACTCCCGGCCATTTCCTGCTTTTTGTCTGCCAGATTCCTGGCACAATAAAGCCATCATGATAGTGATCTGAGTCAAAAGCACAATGGAGCCAATGACTGGGGCTGAAGCGAGAGTCTTCTCCTTTGGAGGCAGCACAGCCAGACACCCAAAGTTGCTGGTGTAATAATTCACCCGCGTGTCTCGCTCTCTGCGCTCCATGCTGTGGCCTGTAATCAATGTTAATCTGCATGTGTTTAACTTTTCGCCATGTGCCGCAAGAAAACTCTGACACACGACGCGGCCCTTGTTTTGGCTGAGCTCACGCTGTGGGCCGACTCGCATGTACAAATGTCAGACAATATGCAGAACAGACCTTTACTGTAATCACAGGGGCACGAAAGTCACAAGACGGCTTTTCATGAGCAGACAAAGACCCTGTGCTGTCACCCCGCTGCTGCTCGTTCTGCCCCGGCCTTTGAAGCAGCTTGTCCTTTAATAGAGTTCATTATTTGGATCCTGGAATCGGTAAGAATGGCTTCTTCTCACAGCGAGTCACTTACCCCACCACTGCTCTCGCCTCCTCCCCCCTGAATCCTGGACAAACAGGCATTCTTCTCACCCCTGTGACGGAGATCCTGGAGCCACCAGCCCCTCTGTTCACACCCGCATGTCGCAGGAGGTGACGGGTCATGATTGATTACTCAAAAGCCCGGGAGCATTGTTACCCCAAATACAGTATACACGCTGCCACACTCTTGTTTTGTTTTTAATTCAAGCACAATGCCCGTGGAGGAAGCAAAGCTGGCAAGCTTGTGCTTTTTTATGTACAAACACAGATGGTGTCTGGCTGACTTCATGGTCGCTGGAGAACAGCAGAACATTGGTTAGAATAAGACCTTTTTTTTATTTATTTTTTAATTAAAAACATTTTTTCAGTGGAGTTACAGCTACCTCGGGAAATACTGTCTCATACAATCATAACTCTAAGTTCACTCGGGGTCCAGTGTGTAAGAATGAGTGACATCTAATGGTGAGACTGCAGATTGTGACTCCTCTGTTCACCCCCTTCTTTCCCACACTTGTCACTACAGTGGTCTTTGTTTGTTTACGCTCGCATACAAATCTTCTACTACACTCTGTGGCTGATTTGTTTGTATGGGCTGCTGTAGTGACACGGTGGTGTAAAAATGTCAACCTGTTAAATGTTACACACTGGACCTTTAATATCTTCTTCAAGATCTTATCACATGGTATTCCTCAGCAGTCTTCCCCAAGTTGTAACCCCTCAGTGCTTTCCATCTTTCTTTTTTTAAAAGAGAGACCCAATAAACTAGAGGTAGTCCTCTTCAAAATTTATTTAACTTTTTTTTTTTTTGGTTTGTCTTTGTTTTCACTGTGTTTTGTAATAATATGACTGAGTTGCCGTGAATCATTCTGATGATATGAAGCTGATAGAGGACGCTGGCTGTTGTGAAAACAGCAGACAGACTCTGACACAACACACCTTTGTTTCCGAACCACAATTTGTTTTAGAGACACACACATACACACACACACACAAGCACACACACACACACACACACACACACACACACACACACACACACACACACGCCCATGCAGCTATCATTTTAAAGACACATTAACGTTCATTCATTCATACGGACAGCCTAATCATAGCTGTATCCCTAACCATAACCATAACGAGCTCATGCCTAATCCTAACTTTAACCTAAAAACAATTCAAATCTTAGCCTTAAACTTAAACAGTTCATGAATGAAATGTGGTTCTGCCTTAATAGGACCAGGTTTTGGTCCCATTGAGTACCACTGGTCCTGAAAAGGTCCTAAAGAGGTCACATCATATTGATGATTGATATTAATGAAATTCATTTGGTGATTTACTGTTTCTGGGGTTCATAAACAGTCTGCAAAGTTTCCTCTCCGCGATTATTCATGTCTGACTCTGTGTTTGTGGTCATTTTGGTGTTGCAGGCATTGGACTCGCGAGACTCCGTCGCCATGGCGCTTTATTCTCAGTGTTTTTCATGGATCATAATGAGGATCAACCAGAAGATTAAAGGAAATGACAGCTTCAAGTCCATTGGCATCCTGGACATTTTTGGCTTTGAGAACTTTCAGGTGAAAGCTCACACACTGAAGTTAATTTGTTATTTTTTAAAGATCCTCAAAACTTTTTTTCTTACCCAGCTTCTTTTCATGAGAAGGGAGTGTTGCGGGTTTACCATTAAGGTAACTGTGTACGTGTTCTGTCCTGGAACACAATGTTATTTGAACTCCAGATTAATGATCTTGGGACAGTTTTTTGCTCTGTGGAGAAAGTTGGACTGTCTGTACATGACTCGTAAGACAGGTTTAGACCATCCATCATTTATTTTAAAGGCCATAAACTCTCTTAAATCACTCTTGACTCGTAAGGCTGCCTTTTTTTTTTATAGACACTTACAATCAAACTTAAGGGGCAGGGGCGGGTGGGTACAAGGACAATTTCATCATTCTGCTGAACAACACAGTATTAAAATTCACGAATGAAACTCACGGGTGCTTCGGTCAAATTAGAACCCATTTAGTATTGAAACAAAACTCTTTTCTTTTCTCTTTACTTGTCCTGCAGGTGAACCGGTTTGAACAATTTAATATCAACTATGCCAACGAGAAACTCCAGGAGTACTTCAACAAGCACATCTTCTCACTGGAACAGCTCGAGTACAACAGGTAAAGGTGGTGGATACAGTGAATATATTGGATTTGCATGTGCCAGTAAATGTTCAAGATGACAGATATGGGAGGAGGTGGAGTCTGCTCGTAGTGATGCAGGCAAACCGCCAGACTGGTTTGGAATCAGCTCAGTCTCTCCCACAGACAGTTGTTTTGTCGTATAATGGACCAACGGCCTGGACATGGCTCATTTCATCACATGTTCATTCGGAACAATACAGCCATTGTGTCTTCCTGGTTTGTTTATGTTTATATATACACAGTGCGTGTGTGTGTGTGTGTGTGTGTGTGTGTCCTCACAGGGAGGGTATCCAGTGGGAGGCTATAGACTGGATGGATAACGCAGAGTGTCTGGATCTCATAGAGAAGGTAACCAAGAGCAAAGTCTCCACCAGGACAGACCGCCAACCACCAGCCCCAAGCATGCTGACCCAGACGCCACACTGTGCTTACATTGACCCCCATCTCCCTACTCTGTCATTACATAGCCTCATTTTGCATGTTGTGTGCACATGAATGTCGACCAGTCAGCGATTAGAGGTATGGGGGGAATTGAAGCATAAAGACAATGTTGTGTTATTTTAATCGCTGTAGTCATAATGGTGGTTAAAGCTGAGCCTCGACAGAGGTCGGTCTGTGTCTGGTGAAATTTCAGGGTCAAAATCGCAAGCATGGAAATTTTACTGGAAGCAAATACTACTCTCCAACTGGGTATTGATAATAGACCCGGTGGTTTTGCTTGGTATCCCTCCATTAGATGATTGATGTTAATTAGTGTGAACTTTATGTACATGTAGGAATTTAAAGCAAGCTCTTGGTGCCAAATACCAGTGCCTGCTCCGTGAACCCTCTCTTTATGGATAAAAAAGAGAACTGGATGAATTGCTGTGCTGTTTCCTGAATGTATTGTTATACTAAAAGCTGCCAGATGTGTCCCAGTGGGATTATAACTAGTTCCATCATGACTGCAATGTGTTTCACTCTGCTATTCTGTCTGTCTCCCCTTTAGAAACTGGGCATGTTGGCTCTTATCAATGAGGAGAGTCGCTTCCCCAAAGGCACAGACTACACTCTTTTGGAGAAACTGCACAGCCGACACGCAGTGAGTCCACATGAACGCTGACATTCATCATTTATACACGCAGGCTTAAAAGTGAGCCATGTACTCTTACCTAGACACCTGGAAGTGGTGCCTTCACCACCCACTAACTCACACTCGCGCCTCAAAGAGTTAAACCTTTCTCCTGTCACCTGTTGCCTTCGGTGCCGCACTGAATGTCTGTGCAGCACCTGTACACACCCCTAAGTGCCCTCACATGCAAACACAACAATATTGTAATGTGATCGGCCCTTCTCTGCGCCCGATCCGCATTGTGTGCAAGAGAAAAGAGTCTCCTTAGAAAAGCCAGCGGGTATTTTCTGTGGCTGACGGGAAAAACAGAGGAGTTACTGTCTGACCTCTCCCTAAGGTGTCTGCCTTCACAACTCCTCCATGCTGTATGTGTTAAGGTCATGTTCGGAGGAGCCGGGATTCTTTGCTTCACCTTTTTATGGCAGAATCTAACGTGGAACTGATCAAAATTTCTAATTTGAATAAATTACAGACGGTAAAAATGACAAATGTCCCCACATATATACTCTGTGTTGTGTTTACTCATTACCATTTTGTCTGGTAAGAATTAATGACGTATGTATATATGTATATATGTATATGTATATATATATATGTATATATATATATATATATGTAAGGCTGCAAAAAAACTAAAAGTTTCTAGTTTTCAAACATTTATACACGTACAAAAACATACCTTTAGGTAGTATATTACATTTCTGCCACTTAACTCCTCAATTTTACACACTGGAGCTAAAATGTTTTGTCTAATCAGCTGATTTGATTTACTTTTTAAATGTATAAATTGAGTTTCGAATACGAGACCATTTGTGTGACCAAATACAAAAGTCAACAAAGGCTCGGCATAATAGTAATCTAATTGAAACCCTCCATAAACTGTTTTTTTGTTGTTGTTTTTTTACAAGTGAAAATCATAAGTTGCAGCTGTGTTGCTGACATTGCAGTTTCCCTCTGAGCCACTAATAGAAAACTCAATGTTCTCTTCATTCGTCGTTTGTTTAGAATTAAGAAGACATGTGTGTTTTTTCTGAAAATTTGGAATTTGTCTTTGTTCTTTCACCTCAGACAAATGTGTACTATGTGAAGCCCAGAGTGACCGACCACCAGTTTGGCATCAAGCACTATGCTGGAGAGGTAATTGACAGCACACACACACACACACACACACACACACACACACAAACACAGTGAATGGGAAAAAAAAATAGACTCAGGTTGTTGGACGGTCAGTCGTGTCTACTTTGTCGTCCTCTGCTTCCGCTTCTGTCACGACAACAGCAATTACTCCTTTACGGAAGAGTATGGAATGGCAAAAGAAAACCAGGAAAGTGCCTCCAAGAGTGCATGTGCAGAGTGGAGAGGGCAGGAGCCACTAGATGTGGGGGAAGAGTAGACAGATTTTTCTGTGATAAAGAATGGCCTTATGAAGCCTTGCCTAAGACAAGGTCTCCTCAGTGTGAGCATGGCAGCTCAGTCACAAGCCTGGCATGGCTGTCTATGGTAATGACTTCAGAGAAGACGCGCAGGCCAGCCAGTTGTTCGTTGAGTCCCCTGAAAGCTGCCACTGTTATCCAAAACGGTGCTGTGAGTTTAGTGGGGGAGTCGTGACATTCTCCCATAGATTTGATTATCTGTGTGCCGTCACAATGTTGCGGTAAATGTTTGAGTTTTCCATAGTTGTGTGTGTGTGTGTGTGTGTGTGTGGGGGTTTAATGGTCACTGTGTACATACAGTACATGAGGCGTGCACCCACCACCTGTATAAGGTTTTGCCTTCAAACTGTGTGCAGTTTTGCTGGCAAACACAGATCTGCGTGGCAGCATGAGACCGTCCCAGTTAACAAAACAGCCACTTGGACAAAGGAGCCATTTGTCCAATGAGTATTTTCCAATGACAGAGGAATGGACTGTGATTTGTGTGTCTGACTTATAAACGTGGATGTGATCGTGTTTGGATCCCATGGCTCAGTAAGATTCAAACATGATCTCTATCTCTCTCCATACATATATATATATATATATATATGTACTGTATATATAAATATACATCTACACGCGCACAGACAAGGATTATTGTGTGTATTTTCATAATAGACGAGCAGAGGAATGCAGTGTTGCTAAGATGAGGGCTGAAAAGAACTCAACAGGTGACTGAATTAACTCAAAGTCAGTGGCTCTCTCGCAGGCTGTGCTTGTAGAAGCCTGTCCGCCCCTTGTCTTTGTTCACTTACACACACAAACACATACACACACACACACATTCTGTGGACATGTGTGTGTGTGTGTTTTCATCAAGTTTGGATGATGACAAGATTAACACACAAATTATTTTTTTATTCAGGTCAGAATTTTCTGCACATTTTCTGCATTTTCTGTCATACATACATATATATATATACACACATATATATAATGATAGTGTTACAGAAGTTATGAAAGAGTGTTAGATCTTATCGTGGTTGCAAACACACTGCCCTCGCTTACTTCCCTGTGTTTACCGACTTAGGTGCTTTACGATGCGCGAGGAATTCTTGAGAAGAACAGAGACACCTTCAGAGACGACATCTTGTTCATTCTCAAGGACAGCAGGTGAGCATTTCGCATTGTCCTCCGCACACTGAGTTACACACCTGTATGATTCCCTTTCCGACACAATCTCACACCCTGTCCTGCATTGTGTGTCCACAGACTTGACTTCATCTACGACCTCTTTGAGCGCGTTGGCAGCAGGAATGGCGACGAGACCCTAAAGATGGGCACAGCCAGACGCAAGCCCACTGTCAGCTCTCAGTTCAGGGTGAGACTGAAGCTTCTGTGGCCTAAATATCACTCTCAGTTTCAAACGCCCATGGTTGTATGATTATGTCATCCCACAGACAACAAATTAATTGTCTCCCATGTGCTGCTGCATATGATGATCACTTAACCCGTAACACTGGGCTTGTTATTTTGGCCTGATGAATGTGAGCGTGGGGTCACGGAGGGGGGAAAAAAAGGAGTGTAGAAGTCATGGAAAGACCGAGCGGGAAGGAGAATGCTGTCTGTTATGGGTGATGGGGTGTGTGAAATATGTGGTCGTGAGCCAGGCTTGGTTGTGTGTGTGTGTGTGTGGGGGTTCTTTAGCATGTTCTAAGTGCAGTGTGAAGAGAAGAAGCGGGGAGGATTTGGCAGGCTGCCCTGGCCTACAGTTTCTAAAGCCGGGGGATTAGGGTTGATGGCCGGGCAGAGAGGGGCCAACCAAGGGCCAATCACGCTCGGCTCTGCCAGGCCAGGCCTCGCTGGAGACAGACTGTCTGAGGCAGCGAGGAGAGCGAGGCTGATATAGCCCACAGGGTTCAAGGTTCCTCCTAATGTGTGTTTTGTATGTTTTTTTGAGCTAAATGTGGACCGTAAAAGATAAAAAGTAACTTTACTGTTATTTTTGCCAATGATACTTTTCTAATAATGCACCTTTAGAATACCGATGTTGTAAAAAGTCTGATCTGATCTGATCTGATCTCTGTTGCCTCGATCCTTACCCACTTACTGCTGTTGTGTTTCAGGACTCTCTCCATTCCCTGATGGCCACACTAAGTGCCTCCAACCCCTTTTTTGTACGCTGCATCAAACCAAACATGGACAAGGTAAGTCATGCAAATGACTTAAACTGCACAGAAAAAAAAGGCCAGGTCTTGTCAAGGTCAGCGCCTGCAAAGTTTAACTTCCCTGGTGCTATTCATAGCTCCCATTGCTCAACGCTTATATTAAGTGTTGCTGCTTCTATGCTCTAATGAGTCTCTGTGAGAAGTGCAGTGTAATTGCACTTGTCACTGCAAAAACATACATTTACACTCATTTACACTCAAATGCTTACGATCACACCTCTGCTTTGGTGCAAATACTCTCACTGTACTAATTGAAATAAAAGGGCTGTGTACCAGCACATTCCTACCACTTAAGCGCCTTTACCAAAGGTCAGAAGTCACTGCCGGCTGCTCCAGCTGCAGCGGCTTGTCCGATGCTTCACTGATCTGGCTGCATCAGTGGAATGCCAAGATAAGACCACAACGGGACACTGATTTATCAGCCTCTCTTCCCACTCTGTTCCTGGCCACATGACTGTAAACCATTTTAAAATCCACACTTTCATCATTCGTCTTGATACTGGATTATTTTTAGCTGTGTTCATTTTCTGGTTCTTTTTTTTTCCCTGTGTGACAAAGTGAATTTGCTGTTTTGAAGTGTGATCGTTACGTATTAATGTTCACACACAGTGCGGTGATTGTCCTCCTCCCCCCCTGCTCGCTACCACCCACTCCCTCTTGTGTCATTCCACACTTTCTCTCTTTACTTATTTACATGGAGGCTACACTGACGTCCTCTCGTCCTCTCCTCTGCGCCCACTTCCATTTCTCTGCTGTTTCCGCATATCTGTGCCCTGCTCTCATTGCTCTGCATCTCATTCACTCACCTGTCTCTGGCTGGTCATGACAGAACAAGACATGCCTCTGTTAAGCCTGCAGTACGACAGGATTGCATGCGCAGGTCTCTGACGTGATTTCATGTACAGTACTATGCAAACACAACATAAACACACTTCTTAAGACACTCCACTGACTTCCATTCATTTGGAGAGCATAAAAAAACAAAACATTATTCCTAACCTTAACCATTACTAGTTAATGGACCAGGTCCCCATGAGGACTACTGGTCCTTTCAAGGTCAGATTTTATGCCAGACACTGTCCTGAAGAGGTAACAAAAACACAAACTCAGTATCCAGAGTGGCACCTGACATGTTTTTATGCAGTGAGCTGCCACTTACTGGATATGTTGAGATAGATGGATAATACTTTAATCTGTAGTAACAACCATGCTACGATCACAGTCACTTTAATACCCTGTCTTCCTCATTCTGTCACTGGGTTTATCTTCGGCTGGTCATCTTGACCATGTCTTCGTTACTAAATGCATTGAGTTG
Organism: Solea senegalensis; assembly: GCF_019176455.1. Lineage (NCBI taxonomy): Eukaryota > Metazoa > Chordata > Actinopteri > Pleuronectiformes > Soleidae > Solea > Solea senegalensis. The sequence goes on along the minus strand of NC_058022.1, from coordinate 12,300,182 downwards.
CTGCCACATGATTGACTGAATAGATGTTTGCATGAACAGGTGCACCTAATAAATAAATAAATAAATGACATGTATGCACTAAAATAAATAAATGCCACGGTTCGTCTCGTTTTCACCCAATCAACTCAACCCGCTACCTCTCTGAGCTGCCTAAATCCTCTGCTGAAGAGCAGAGGTCAGAGCTCAGAGTGGATGCACATGTATGTGTCACAGGGAACATAAGCACAAAGCAAGTGTGGAAGTGCCTCTGTGTCCACGCGTGTGTCTGTTTCCATGCATAGTAGCGTTAGCCTGTTATTAGGTGGACACATTGGGGAATGCTTTGGTCTTGTGTGGGGCTTATCCAGCACCGTGTGCCCTTCGTGTGAACCGCGAGAGTGATTGGACAGCCTGTGTCGAGGTGTAAAGTGGCAGACATTACAGATCCACTATAATAAGCAGGGCCCGGGGATCAGTGGTAACACATACCTCTGGACAATGCATCTAATTATTCCATAAAGAAAGGCCTTCCCGTTCAGCATAGTCTTGCTCAACACTGTTCGGGTTTCTCTGCGTTGGCGTGTGTTTTCTTTGCCGTGACCCAAGTGTTACTGTAAAATGATCCCGCTCGCCATGGTAATTTAATTTTTAGTTCAAGTTTAACTGGACTCAGTGGTAAGACCATTTGAATAGTGTATTCAAACTCAGCCGTGTAGGGTTATGTTTACCTGCAGTGGTCAGGTGTCCCATATCTTCCACTAACACATACCAAAGAGGTCAGACACATTTAGAGAACACAATACTCGCTAAATGAGACATCAAGTGGCCATGTGTGCAGGTCACTGTCGCACAGTAACATAATCGAGTTAAGATTTGGGCAATTTAGTTTAATATGTCAGTTGTCTCATGCTGTATTGTTGTCTGCCGTCAACAGAAGGCCAACCAGTTTGATCCCGATATTGTACTTAACCAGTTGAAATATTCTGGAATGCTGGAAACAGTGAAGATCCGCAGGGCCGGGTTCCCTGTTCGCAGAACCTTTCAGGACTTTTACAGCAGGTATGAAAAATGTGTATATGTATGTGAATGCTGTAGAAAAAATACTTTTTTTTAAAAAACGACTGTGTTCAGCAGGTATGTTTGACCTGAAATGTTGGTGCTCACTTGCGTGTGTGTGTGTGTGTGTGTTTCCACAGGTACAAGATGCTTCTGAAGAGCAAAATCCCTTCAGACGATGAGAAACAGAAGTGCTCAGAGCTTCTGTTGCTTCATGACAGAACCAAGAAAGCGTGGCAACTGGGAAAGACAAAGGTGGAGCGCACACACACACACACACACACACACACACACACACACACACACACACACACACACTCTGAAGTAGAGTGCATTGACCTCTATGCCTTAGATACTTACAGTAACCATGACCACCCACTACCCCACCCAGCCCCACCCTTTACCCAACATTCAACCTTATCCCTCACATGAACCAGAAACTCATAACTGTAAAATTTCATGTTTTACTTTTTGTGGGGAGCCCTTTGTCTCCAGAATGGGAGGTCAGTCCTTTGTGAAGAGATTTCTTTTTCCTTTTTTCTTTCCCTTCCCCTCAATGTGTTTAATGCAAGTACAAAAGCGCACACGCTCAGACAGGATAGAATTGCAGGCTTCAAGCAGACAAGAACACAGAGGAGAAGGCCGTGGGATCAGGTGAAATGTCTGTTTTTGATTCTCACTGGAGATCGGTTCAGGTTTGTGTCCTCTGGTACGACGCGTTTCATTCCCCAGCGTGCCACAGTTTGGATGGCCCCCACTGTGACTCATAACAGAAAGATTTCTCTGGCCGGTTGTGGTCAATCTACTGCTCGCCTGTTGGTAACCACAGAGTTACATGGCAACTCCAAAAAAAAACCTGACACCAACAACTGTTACCGTAACTGCGACCCATTACGAGGGCTACCAGTAATCTTAAGAAAGCCTTGCTTTAGCTGGAAGAGCATTAGCGTCTCATATAGCTGTTGATTTAATAAACTGAACTGAAGATGTTGCAGCTGAGCAGACGTTAGATGAACGTGACATGACTCACCAGAAGTTATTTTATCATGTTATGATCTCCATCAGTCGTTTTGCTCTCTTTCTTTTCCCTTTTTCTTCATAAACAATTGTCATTTCCCTCAGTGGAAAGTCCCCTGCGCTCCCTGGGAATGATTTACCTTTTAATGACCCGTTTGATCTCGACTGCAAAAACCTCTCGCGCTTCACGATGGAGTCAGCAGAAATGGTGTCCATGATGCAGAGAGGCAGAGGCAGAGGGAGAGAGAGAGGGAGGGGATATAAATAAAACCTGTTTTTATGGGCTTTCTTGAAATCAGCTAAATCCACATTTGTCCCACTGTCACTTCCTGCTCTGAGTTGCGGTTCCTCTGAGGCTGTAAAATCACTCAAATATTTCAGATTGGTTGGACAGTTTCGGTGTAATTCCCCACTCGGGTTGCACGCTATGAGTTGTGTCTGCTCCACACATGGCGGAGTGCAATTTACATTGAAACTGAATAGGTTTGATGTGAAACATATGAATAAATATACAGTACGTTGGGTGTGGAACCACTGATATACACATGCCATTGTGTATTAAGTTTCTCACACAGCTTAAATCTTAGGAGTCACTGTGTCTCGCTGATGACGGAGAGAGAGAACACTTCATTATGCTTCCAGGGTCTGCACTTGGAGCCTTTTGGCTGACCCTCGGCAGAATAATGAACCCACTATACAATGCGTACAGTATATAACCAAAAAACACACCAGGTGGCTCAGCGTGTGTCATCTTGTGCTATACGCTTGTGCTGTTGATGGCAGCACAATGTTTTTTGGGCAGAGGGAAATGTAGCGTGGGTTGTGTTGGGGGGGGGCCTGAGAGACAAAGGGGGTCTAAATTCCCCTTTGGAGAAACAATCTGTGTGTAATTATATGTGCTCCGATTGTGTACAGAGGAAGTGTGTGCCCAGAATTAGTGGGCTTGGGTCACGTTGCAGGGATGGCGTACATGTGTGTGTTAGTGTGTGCCATTTGTTTTACAGAGGAGGGAAGGATGTGGATGAAGAGGAAGCTTCCTCCTCTCTCACAGACTTTACAGGGGCAGGCAGGGCTGCAGCTGTGGGACCTTTTGATTAGTAAACATCTGTGACACAAACACACACACACACAGTGACTTTTTTTGCACACCCATCCACCTGTGATAACACTGCCAAGCAGATGAAGTCTGATTATAGTTTCTGATGTAATGTTAATGCTGGATATACTTTATTTCGCGTGAGCCTTTCACTTTAGGAGTCCTTCTCTCACAGAGATAGTAGCAACTTTGGGAAAAACTTGCTCTCGGAGCAAGGGAAGGGTTAACTAAACTCTTCCTCCTTCCTTCTCAAGAGCGAGGAGGGGTGTGGCTTGCTATCTGGACACCAGCCACCATCCCTCCCCCTCATCCCTCCATCCCTCCTCTCCCTACCTCTCTCCTCCCCTCCCACTCTGTGCCTTTCTGCCTTTGCACGTCAGTCGAGCTACCAACATAGCAGTAGCAGCAGCAGGAGCCGCAACAGACAGCAGAAGCAGCAGCAGCAGCAGCAGCAGCAGGGAAATGCTCAGGAAGGACGCCCGAAAACAATGAGGCTCTGCAGCGGCAACAGCACTAGCAGCAATGCTGCAGTCCCTGTGCCAGTCTTCCCCTCTGCTCTGCTCTGCAGTCCTGGAGAGCAGTTCGCCTGATAGCCTCAGCTGCACCACCACTTCCTCTGCACTGGGCACAAGCTGCTGCCAGCAGACAGCAGGGGGTCCTTACATCTCTGTGGGCCCTCTTTAATATCTTGACCAAAAAAAAAAGAGGAACTAACGCATACCCTTTTCCCTGCCACCCACCTTCCCACCCCAACCTTCCTCTCTGTGTCTTCTATCTCTGCTGGCTGTTCGGCCGTGGCGTTGCTGGTCCCGCAGGTGTTCTTGAAGGAGGCCCTGGAGCAAAGGCTGGAGAAAGAGAGGGAAGAGGTGCGGCGCAGGGCTGGCATGGTGATCCGCGCCCACATCCTCAGCTATGTGGCAAGGTGAGTGGTGGAGCGGGGAAGGAGGGGTGACGGGCTGAGTGGCAGCGACAGTTGTCAGTGTTTGTTTTTGTGCGGCTCATGGGGAGCCAAGACAGAGCGTGCATACCTTTGCACACATATTTACCTTCCAGTCTGTGTGTGATGTGGCTTTAGATAAAGTGTTAGTGCAGCTTTGCAGTCATTTCACCACGTTTATGAAATGTGCCTCGCTCGTGGATCGCTTGGCTCGTGCTGACTCACCAGTTCAGTCTTTTCACGCATGTGTTGTGTGCAGCCAAATCAACAGAAGAGCTCCCAGTGTTCCAGGTGGATTTGCACACCGCTGTGTCACATCATGAACACTGCACTGTACTCACTTTATTGATGATGTGTCAATCCATAGGCCATTATCTGGTCAAATTCTTCAGGTACACTTTAAATCATAATTGATATATTGAGTTTGATCAGGTTAAGGTTAAAATAAGGTTAATCTCAATATTTCCACAAAATATGTAACAAAGTTTTATAGCTCTAACTGTTATTCCTCACAACTACTAACTTAACATTGAAATGCCTCATGCATTTGACTGTTATGTGTTGAATTTTGAATTGACTGTGATGTGGAATGACGTGCTGTTAAAGCTCCTTTGTCGGATCATTTCAGCAAAGACGGTGTTCATTAATAGCGTTCATTAATTCAATGGAACATTATCAGCGGCCCTGTTGATGCTGTCTGTCTTCCCTGACCGACAGGTCATCCATCATTATGGTGTTCTAAAAATATGCACATTCAGAAACCTATGTAATGGAGCCATGCTCCACCTGTGTGCTGCTCTATATCAGGTCACATACAGTCCTCTCCACTGGGAGAGTATAATGGGACTGATGACAGCATTCAGGTTGTGGGTTCCCTTCCCTTTAGAGCCACTCACACTGAAGACAGAGGCACAGGAAGTTAACCCAACGACACAAGTAAAGCCTTTGTGTTATTATATGTAACGTTATCTGTGCTCAGAGTCTGTCCTGAGGACAGGCCAAGGGTCACAGCATTGTGTGTGGTCCTTTGCCAGTCACATGTGTGTGCGTGTGTGTGTGTGCGTGTGTGTGTGTGTGTGTGTGCGTGCCTGTTTATAAGTGTTCACTGCATGTGCAGTGTTTGGATAATGGGGTTGAGTCACAGGCCCAAACACAACAGCCCACATGGCCACAATGGAAGCGCACAAACTCATCAGACTCTAAACACTGAATGTACACACTTTCTTACCCGCGTGTGTTTATTTAAACAAAGAATTTGAAGGAGGCCGTGTGAAGCTGTGCAACGTCACATATTTGTGGCGATGCACACTGTTCCAAGACAAAGTCGGATTTAATTATGGGACTGGACTTTATACAGACTACAACTGTGTTTGTTTGATTTTTCTCACCAGGAAACAATATAAAAAGGTCCGGTCCAGCGTTGTCACCATCCAGAAACACTACCGCGCTCACTTTTGGAGGCGTGTTTTCCTGCGCCTGCGCGTGGCCTCCATCATTCTGCAGAAACATCGCAGAGGCCAGCTGGCCCGATCCCTCTATCGCCAACTCAAGGAGGAGAAACGGAAGCAGGAGGAAGAGGAGAGAAGGAGGAGAGAAGAAGAAGAGGAGCGTAGGCGCGTAGAGGTTGAGGAGAGGAGGAGGATGGAGGAAGAGAGGAGACAGCAGGAGGAGGAGGAGAGCAGACGGAGAGATGAGGAGGAGAGACAGAGACTTCTGGTGGAGGAGGAGATGAGGAGGAGGGTGGTGGAGGAGGAGTCGATGAGGCAGGAGGAGATGAGACTAAAGGAGAAGAAGGAAGAGCAGATAATGGCAGCTAAAGCAGATATGAAAAGGTAGAGTATTGCTCATTAACATCTTTTATCATACTTTAATGTACAGAATTGTTTCTTACAAACTATTATTTTGTCTTTAGGAACTCACTGGTTAATGGTGCTTGTCAGAAGGTAAGGTATCTTCAATAACTATGACATAAAACTTATATGAGGAGTAAATATAGGTGCATTTGAACTTTCTCTGTTGTCTTGTCCTTTGCACAGAAGACCTTGTCTCAGACTCCGTCCTACAGCCACACTTCTGAGGAAGAGAGCCGTCAGATGGAGGAGATCTTGCGGCTGGAGAGGGAGATCGAGCGTCTGCAGAAGCAGCAGGAAGATGGCGTGTCACTCCTCGGAGATGTCTCTCACGAGGAGTTACGACAGATGAGGGACGCAGAGATCTACAGATTGGAGAAGGAAGCCTCCCGTGTTGCTACCGAGTTCCTGGATCTGCTGGACTTTGGAGGTTTGGAGCCATCCCTCTCGAGCGAGGAGAACCTCCATGACCCGACTGAATCCACTGCTCCTCTGGCTGAAGAGGAGGTAGACGAGGGCTTCCACGCTGAAGACGAGTGTATTCCACTGCCTGACTTTCCGCCTCCTGCCACAGTTCCCCTGGACAAGGACATATTCCAAAGTATCCCCCCGCCTCCACCTGCATTTGCAGAGGGAGTAGTGGTCTCCCCTTCTTCGGCCTCTTCTCCTGCACAGAGGACACTCTCCCCACTAACCACCAATGGACTGACTCATGCTGCCATTCCCACAGAGTCCCATACCCCTTTACCATCTCCTCCACCTCCACCTCCACTGGTGGTTGCTAACGGACACATGGAGCCGTGCCATGAGGAGTCATCCCACTCAAACCTGCCAGACACAGAGTCGGACTATGATCAGGAAGAGTTTGAGGAGGCTCATGGGAGCTCAGGTGCTAGTACCAACGATGGCCACATCACAGATGAGGAGGTGCTACGGAAATCCTCCTGCACCCAAAACAGCCTGGACTCCTTCAGAGGCAGCTCAGACTCGGTGAGAGAACAGAACAAGCTAGTTCATTATTTCAAGCGACAGCAGATGTCTGGGAAAATTCAACTTTCATTCCCGTATTTTCCATTTTCATATGAGCATATAACTCTAGCTGTTCACACCTAGATTTGCCTCTGGGTATATACATCCCACAAATTGCCCCAGCGTAGACATTGCTCGACTGAATGTTCAGTCTGCACAAGCCTGAAGCCTCTTGTGCTGGAATAACAGTGAAACACGGTTGTGGTTGTTTGTTTTGGCTCTGCTGCAGAACTTATGAATGTGCTCCCAGGTGCTGCAAGTCAAACACAGAGCTCAGCCCTAACTGTCAGATCACCAAGGTGTCACAGCGGAGCCAGCAGTGTGTGTGTGTGTGTACTCGTCAGAGTGCGTGTGTGTGGCTGTGTATAAACCAGTTTGATGGCTTATTTAATTAACAAATTGTGGCAGCCAGGTTAGATACATTTGGATATATGTCGTCTCTGTCTTCAGGGAATTTTAGTTATGATTTATTTTAGACGTCGCTAACGTTAACTGCTCATAAAACCACCTGATTTTACATGTAATTATTAGTGTTATTCTTCCAGTAAAGATGCTGCAGTGAAGTCCCCCTTTCACCATAAATGCTTGTGTGTGTGTGTGTTTCAGTTCATTGACAGCGACGAGGACAATGACGGCTATGTGGACACTGATGAGGAGGTTTCCAATGGAAGAGTGAATCTGCTGAATGGCAGTGGGCCTCCGTACTTCCACGGCTACCTCTACATGAAGAGTAAGTGGCTTTACCAAATCGCTGCGCAACAGGCATGCACATGATTTATGCACAGCTGAACACAGCTCATGTAGTTATGTTAGTTTTGCAGATGCCTTAGTGACTTGAAATTGCATTCAATGTTTTTGTTCTTTGTTTCCATTGGATGAATGTATGTATGTATGTGTGTGTGTGTTTTACCTCTCACATCATACTGAGAAATAATATGAAATATCATAAATCAACATCCTTCCTTTCACCCTCTGCTTTCTGCCTCTTTCCTGTCTGTAGGTGGTCTGATGATCCCGTGGCGTCGTCGCTGGTGTGTGCTGAAGGACGAGACCTTCATGTGGTTTCGGGCCAAGCAGGACTCACTGAAGTCTGGCTGGCTTTATAAGAAAGGAGGGGGGATGTCCACCTTGTCTCGGCGCAACTGGAAGATGCGCTGGTTCGTTCTTCGGGAGGCGAAGCTCATGTACTTTGAGAATGACACTGAGGAGAAACTGAAAGGGACTATTGACATTCGCAGCGCCAAGTAAGATCCTGTTACCTTGTCTTAAATGACTAGTTCGTCAGATGCAGAGCAATTCATATTCACAAAGTTTTGGTCCACACCTGGTGTGTCTGCAGGGACATAGTGGACAATCACGAGAAGGAAAATGCACTGAATATTGTGACTGACGAGAGAACCTACCACATCTATGCAGAGTCGCCAGAGGATGCCAGGTATGACATAACCATATTTGAGGCTCTTGTGTAATTAGTAATGTGTGGAAATAAGGTTCCCCCTTGTGGTTGGCAGTGGAAGTTCATGGTATGATTTTCAATTACATGTTGTGCTAATATGTACTTCCTGAACTCGCTCTGACCCCATCCAGTGGTTGGTTCAGTGTGCTGAGTCGGGTCCACAGCGCCAGTCCAGAGCAGCTCATGGAAATGCACCACGAACAGGCCAACCCGAAGAATTCAGTGGTTAGTGTTGTTTTACCTCTTGGAACTAATTGGATTCACAAATGTAGAAATGAAAACCATTTAATATTAGCTGTGCAGCAGTGGAAACACCCATTTACCTTAGCATCAAGAATCCATTACACCAAGTAAATCCATCTTACCATCATCATCGTGAATTAAATGACATGTTACATCTTGTTTGAAAGGGAAATCATTGTGGTGTTTCAGCTAAATCAGTTTGAAATTAAGAAAATGTGATGCAGTTGCTAGAAGACTGGAATATAATCATAAAACCACTATTTCAATTCTGTTTCTTTCCTGTCCAGGGAACACTTGACGTGGGCTTGATAGATTCTGTTTGTGCGTCAGACAACCCAGACAGGTGCGTCAAACCGTTTAAACTGCAGTCTGAGATCTAATGAAAGCATTTTGCTAAACATGGCAGTGGTGGAGCATCATGTGTGCACGATGTGTGATTTCAGGCCAAACTCCTTTGTGATCATTACGGCCAACCGGGTGATCCACTGCAACACGGACACGCCTGAGGAGATGCATCACTGGATAGGCCTGCTGCAGAAATCTAAGGGAGACTCAAAGGTTGATGGACAAGAGTTCTTAGTCAGAGGTCAGTCTGTGGACTCACATCAGCTGATTTATGCACTTATAAGATTCCTCAGGTTAGGTCAATGAAGGTCTAATGTGTTTTTTCTGCACCTGAAAGAAATGACATTTAGGAACGTGTGTTTTTATCAGCGCCTGATCTGCAAATCCTTAATTTGTTCATCTTCCAGGCTGGTTACATAAAGAGATGAAGTCAGGGGCCAAGAGCACGTCTCTGAAGTTGAAGAAGCGCTGGTTTGTTCTCACCACTAACTCGCTGGACTATTACAAGTCATCGGATCGCACTGCCTCCAAACTGGGAACTTTAGTCCTCAACAGTCTCTGCTCGGTGGTGCAGCCTGATGAGAAGGTCTTCAAGGACACCGGTCAGTTCATGGTCAACATTATTCACTCGCCACTTAATGTTTAAGGCTCAAAAACATCTCTTAATAATGCCAATTAGGTGCTTCCAGTGATTTATTTTGACTCTAATTACCTTGTTTGTTCGTTTTTTACTCAGGTTACTGGAACATAATCGTCCACGGGCGGAAGCACTCTTACCGTCTTTACTCCAAAATGCTGAATGAAGCCATGAGGTGGGCGAATGCCATACAGGGAGCAATAGACAGCAAAGTTCCCATTGAAACGCCAACACAGCAACTCATCAGGGACATCAAGGTATTTCATTGTTTCTCCCGTCGTTGCGATCCATGTTATTGTTTGGGTGTTAGATTTTGTGCAGCACGTGTCTCACAAATCATTCTGCATAACATTTTATTCACATCTGGGCATTAATGATGTTGTAATGGAAATTCTTTTCAGTCGTGCAAACCTTTGGCAGGGGCAAACACTGTAGTAAATTGAGGTACTTGGACTCACTACACGTGTGCCGTGGTTCTCTCTCTGAAGTCATAGCTTTGTTTCCCTATTGTCCTTCCGCTGTGTCACTGTGATAATTCATCACTTCAAATTTTCCAGTCTGAACTTCAACAAACAAAAACTCCTTTTATTCAAAATATACTATGCAAAAGTATGTTTTTTTTCCTGTAAGATTACTGATGCTGTTCTCTGTGATTTAAGGAGAGCAGTTTGAATGTGGAGGCTGTGGAGCAGACATACTGGAGGAACCCCATCCTGAGATACACCCAGCATCCTTTGCACTCTCCCCTTCTACCTCTGCCCTACGGAGACGTCAGCGTCCACTGTAAGTGTTCTTGACTGCATCTACTGCTGTGGATTTCTGTTGATTCTGAAACATTAGTTTTCAGTGAGTGAGGCAGACTCTTAGTTGGAACTAGTGCCTCTCTGTGTATATTTTAAATGTGTATCTTCATTACATAGTGGACTCTTCCAAAACAGGATATCTATGAATGTATATCTTTAAGACATACCAACTCACCAGCTCAAGATAAATAAACTTACCCTTCTCCTCTTCTCTTTGTTGTTCTCTCTCCCAGTGCAAAAGGAAAAGGGTTACACCAGCCTGCAGGATGAGGCCGTGAAGATTTTCAACTCACTACAAGAGATGGAGGCCGTCTCTGATCCCGTACCAATCATCCAGGGAATCCTACAGACCTGCCAAGACTTGAGGTCTTTAAGAGATGAGGTTTACTGTCAGCTGATCAAACAAACCAACCACGTCCCACACCCCAACAGTCTGGCCAACCGTGCCCATTGGCACCTCCTGACCTGCATGAGCTGCACCTTTCTGCCCAGCCGTGGCATCCTACGCTACCTCAAGTTTCACCTCAAAAGGTACAGACTGCATTCACACGCAGTCCCATTTTATGATACAGCAGATGGCTGAAACTTCACGTCACTGTCTTTTTGTCTTTTATTTTTGGCTATTTCAAGGATTAAGGAGCTGTTCCCCAGTACAGAGATTGAGATGTTTGCTCATTTCATCTGTGAATCTCTGAAGAAAACTAAAACCAGAGAGTTTGTTCCCTCCCAAGAGGAAATCATGGCACTGCTCACCAGACAGGAAATGACGACCACAGTCTACTGCCACGGAGGAGGCTCCTGCAAGATCTCTATTAACTCACACACAACTGCTGGAGAGGTGAATAAGCTGCAGGGACACATTTATTTTATTAGTCGGCCAAAGTACAGCGTATACTGCTACTGCTATTGTGATGATGTGGTTGTTTTTCTTTGCTCAGGTGGTTGAGAAACTAATCAGAGGTCTGGCCATGGAGGACAGTCGCAACATGTTTGCCCTCTTTGAACACAACAACACAATTGATAGAGCTGTGGAAAGCCGGGTCCTTGTGGCCGATGTTTTGGCAAAATTCGAAAGGTTTGTTAAATGTAGTGATTAGAAGGTTGTTTTTTTTTTTGTTTTATGCTGTGTGTTTACAATGAGATGTGAAAGTGACAGAGTTGTGACTTTCCCACCAGACTGGCTGGCAGTGAAGAAGCCGAGGATGAAGGCCAGTGGAAACTTTATTTCAAACTCTACTGCTTCCTGGACGTGGAGAGCATGCCTAAAGAAGGAGTGGAGTTTGCGTTTATGTTTGAGCAGGTGTGTTTTACTCATTGTGTGTACACTTTACAGAGAGTTATTATTTTCATCACATGTTGCAGTAAATGTTAAACTCTGCTCCTTCAGGCTCATGAAAGTTTGACCAGAGGCCACTTTCCTGCCCGGGAGGAGACTCTGCAGCACCTGGCTGCTCTACGCCTGCAGTTTCTCTACGGAGACAAAGTGCGGGTCACTTCCTGGAACCTGGAGAACGTCTACCCCTTGGGCCGCCTGCGCACTCGCATCCTGCAGTTTACCAAGGGGGGCGGAGCCTCGGGGTCCGGGTCTGGGTCTGGACCCGGGCCAGGTTCGGGCCAAACTCTGGAGCGTCGAAGGACTAGCTTCCTCGAAGGCACGCTGCGTCGGGGGCTGAAGACGGGCTCGATGAAAAAGCAGCGCATGGAGGAGGAACAGATGTTGGAGATGTGGATCAAGGAAGAGATGTCTGCAACTAGGGCGAGCATCGTGGAGAAGTGGTCTCGCCTCACAGGTCTGGATCAGCATCAGGCCATGCTCAAATACATGACCATCATCAAAGAGTGGCAAGGTTATGGATCCACACTGTTTGATGTTGAGGTGAGTTTTTTTTTAGACCAGGACACACTGAACTCTTTGAATACCACGTATAGATTCAATAACATTTTTTTTAATCTGCATAACTCAGTGGAGGAATCACATATACTCAAAAAAGTGACACAGTCTTTCATTTTCTGTGTGATTTTGAATCCACACCTCAACAGGTTAGAGATTTTGGGTTCCAGTGAAGAATGTTTCTATTTTTACACATGTTCAATACAATTTATTGAATTTTTAATTTAATTTAATTTAAGATTTTCAGTTGAAATATTTAAATCTGTGGATCTGAATACTAAGCTGACGACGAAGGACCCTGACGAAACGCCATATCCAGTCATTTATTTATTTATTTATTTGTGTAAATATCAAAATAGGAACGATGCACATTAATGAGCATTGACTTAAATGCTAAACGTAAATGTGGCAAAATGATTAACACATAAAAACATGCAGTAATGTACCCACATTAATACACAGCAACACTGATATGAAGTAAAACACAGTCATAACATTACAATGTAAAGTACCCTATCTGCAAGGTCTGTCTACAAGAGGCCTCGACACTGATCGCACAGGGAATAATGCTCCTGCTACGTTGCTGTCTTTGCAGTGCAAAGAAGGAGGCTTCCCTCACGATCTCTGGCTGAGTGTGAGTGCTGAGAACGTGTCCATCTACAAGAGAGGAGAGCCCAAACCTCTGGAGAAATTCCCATATGAACACATCATCTTCTTCGGCGCTCCACAGCCCTGCACGTTTAAGGTCACTGTGGACGAGCGAGAAATGTTCTTTGAAACACCACAGGTACGCTTGTCACGGGCATTAAGTCGAGCAGCAGCCTTTATTGCAATATTGCTGTTTTCTCACGTTAGTTTTTCTCGTTACATTTCCAGGTTGGAGAGATCACAAAGATCATGAAAGCCTACATTAATATGATTGTGAAGAAGCGCTGCAGTGTGAAGTCTGTCTCCAGCTATGGAACCAACTGGATCAGGTGATTGACAGTGTGGGGAAACATGAACTCAGCGATGATGACAGAACAAGACAACTGAGAGGATGAACAACTCCCTTCGACAGAAACTGTGTCTGTGAGCATTTGACTGCGTGTGAAGCAACACAAACATGATCCTTTTCTAAAGAGACTGCTGTTAACTTTACTGCTTGCGGCGAGTGCGGGGACACCAAGTAACACGGCATTTTAAGCTTTACATTCGTCCTTGAGTGTTGCCTCCCTCCATGCAGACTCCAAACCTGTCACTCTCCTTAGTTACACTGGTCATTTCTTTCATTTTACTTGAAAAGCAAGTCAGGTATCTGTTTTATTTTAATATCTCGAGAAAGCTTAAAGAGATGACATGCTCTTTTTCCACCAAAAAAAAAAGGATTCAATATACATTTGTAACCAAATTTACACTCGATGTAATAATATGATCCAGAACCAGAATGAATTTCTGCCAGGCCTTTATCCCAAACTGTGTAAAAGAATGTGTTGCAGTGGCAAACATTCACCCTTTAAATGTTTTTTCAGCCCTTTGTAATGAATGTTCTCCGGAATGGAGATTTCCTCAGGTCAATGTGTAATATAAAATTACATCCTTCTTAGGGAGATCCCTCATCTTGCCTTATTTAAGTTTCTATTCCAGTTATGTAATCTGGATGAAAAGTTCAAGTAAATTTGTGGCCTTTCAGGAGCAGAGCATACACTACAGAGTTGGAGTACTGTTGTGTCTTGTAGTGGCAGAGGCAGTTATTGCTCGCATGGGTGTGTGCACCACAAACTATTAAAAAAGTCATAAATGCAAGCAAACAAAGAAATAACCACTGCATCAGTGGAGATGCAACATTTGAACCACTGCAGTAGCCCATTAAAAAAAGCCACAGAACAAAAAAAAGTACTATGGCCTCTCATCTAGGACACGTAATGTATTGAGTCAGTTCCATGTGTGCTGAGTTGAGGGTGTGTCTTTGCATTTTTTTTGTAGCTGAAACTGATGTGCTGTAAGAGGCAAGCATGCTATTTTCTGTACAGTGTCTGAAACGGTCTTTTTTGTCAAAGGTCATGTGAGGGTGGAGTACTTATTTATTTCAGGATCAATAAGTGGGAGGATAAGCTCAGAGGAATGAACTGTGTACTGGAAATATAATGATGCAATTTAGCCATTACTTTGTTAATATGTGCATTCAGGGAAGATTTGGAAATGGAAAGATTGTTCATGAGTTACACGTGAACCCGCCCCCCCCCCTTTTTTTAATCCTGATTCTGAACTTTTGTCCAACTCAAATAACCTAAATGTGTTGACCTCAGCACCTAATATTCTCAGTTCCTCTTATAGTCTCACAAAGCAGAGGATATTTCCTGTTCAAGGCCACTCCATCAGCCTCCCACAGTACATTTCACTCTCAACATAACATGACCCAAACTTAATGAGCTTAGTCTTTACCTCATTCACTGTCTTCCACTGCTCCGATCGTACTCACTTAGGCGTTCTGGTCAGCTGCCGGCGGCCACACCAGAGACTGATCCCGTCACTGACGATGACTGTATTTCTCAGACTTCTGATTGTTTTGAAGAAGAACGAAAATCAGAAAATGTTTTATATAAGAATTTAAAGATGCTTTAATAAATTATTGTATTTCAAATGCCATTGTGTGTTTATTATGATTGTCTCCTATTTTGTTATGCCTTATGTTGGACCATAATTTAGATGTGTGTAGCAGGTCTGTGGATTTTATAATTGATAAATGCTTTTCAACAACAGTTTTTATTTATAAACTAGAATGTGTAGTTTATTAAGTCAATTTAGGTACAAATGTTTCAGCAACATTTATTAGTGAAGTTGCAGCTGAATATCCCTCACCTCACTATTCCCTTCCAAGTGTGTTGTAGCACCTTTCAAACTCAAAACATGCTGTTTGTCCATTGTAGGCTTTTGTAAAAACATAGTGGCGTTCATAGAACTGACCCAACTCCTGGTGTATATATAGAAAAGGCTCATCCTGGGGTAATCACTTGAGCTTCATTTACAATGTAATAAATAGCAGGAAAAAACCTAAGCATTAAACCCTTAAATACTCCAAAAAAAAAAAACACCCATAAACATGAAATAAAAAAACAGAAAATTCATAAAATCAAGTAATTATTAACAAAAAAATAAGTAGAGCTGTTTTATCTTTAATGTCTACCAAAGGAAAACACATGCACCTATATTTACTTATATTTATTTATACACATTGGACCTTTAATATAAGCATTAATGAATGTTTTACTATGAATATGGTTCTGTGACTCATAAAAAAGTATATAGTACATTTTGTGGTATTTATAAAAACAACTTTTCATTTTCCAGATTTAAAAAAAAAACAGCTTTCATGAAAATTGCAAGTAAACATGAAAAATATAAACTAACAAACAGGGAGAATTACTGACATATGTGCATTCTAAATAAGTTAAAACAGGGCATTTTGTTTGAGGATCACTTGTTTTCTTCCAGATACTTCACATTTGTACACACAAAATAAGATCTCACAATCTCACAGAGAACTTCAAAGCAACATTCAAAAATAAACCACAGAAGAATGTATCATGAACGCACTCACACACACACAGATGTTCTCACTTTGCAGCAGTTTTCATGTAAACTAGCGTCAGCTGCTCGTGACGTCATCCCGCCCGTCCGCGAACCATCCCGGAGTCCACCCTCCAGTGAGACTCTCCACACACAAACACTTCACTCTAAATGTCCGCGCTCTCGTTGGTTCCACCTCGTCTCAAGATGTCCGGAGGCCGCAGAGCTTCAGTCACGGCCGCTTTGTTTTTCTTCTTCATTCTCTGCGACTTTTTACGGAGTTCACAGGCGCAAACACCGACTCCCTCTCCGGCTCCGGCTCCGGGTAAGTTTCTCTGCTGCTGCTGCTGCTGCTGCTGTGGCTCAGGTCAGGAGGCTGTCACATGACGGACAAAACGCATTTTTCACTCTTAACTTATGTTAATTTAAAGCACATTTTAAACAACCTCAGTATACACCCACTGTTTTAAATAGTAACAACCATTTCTAAAATGTAAAATTGGAATAAATGTGTTAAAATAAACAATAAAACATACATAAAATTAGCACGTTTGCACAGTAAACATCAGAACTGAAAGCCAGTGGTAAGAGGTGGCTCTTTTATGTGCACACTGGTCTGTTTGGGTCTTGGTAGTACTTACATGAAGAGTTAGCATAGGAGCTGTCACTTAAAATGCTTATTTTTCAATCCTGGATGTAAGAAGATCAAATGGTTTGTTGACCTCAGTGCTCTGGCTGGAGTATGAGGCTGTAAAATCTTGGCCTGATTGGATGGTGCCATGCCATTAAACAATTAAAAAAACACATAGATACTGTTATGACCTTTTTATTTGAATGCACAGTAGCTGATCTGTGTCTCTTTGTTAAGATTTGATCACATGCTCTTGTCAGATTTCTCCATCTTGTAACTACATTTAAAGAGCTGCAGAAATACAGCTACGGTAAGCAGACTTAAACACTTTATTGTTACGCCTGTGTCATTTTCAGTCACTTGTGGCCAGAGATCCAACACCAGCTGTGAAGAATGTTTGAGAAATGTGACTGTAAGTCCAGCTCGACGCACATGCACACGCAGCCGTCCACTGTTGTCCTCTGTTGTTGATATTCATCAGTGTTTGTTGCCGTGTGCGTTGCAGTGTTTGTGGTGCAGACCAACCCAACAATGCATGGACTACCCAGTGAGGAACATCCTGCCCCCAGGCAGCGTGTGTCCTCTGACTGATGCACGATGGGGGGTTTGTTGGGGTGAGAATTTTATCTTTAGATGGCATCAGATACGTCAAGTATTTGTTGTTTTAACTTGAGGATTTTACATGATAGCACATATTTGAAGATGTCACCAAGCCCTAGAGCATCAGACTGTATAACAACAGTGGAGAGCAGCAAAACATGTGTGTAAAAAGCCTGTGCCACTGTACTTTTTACTATGAAAGTTGTATATTTTATATTGTAATATATTTATAATGCAATTATTTTGATTATGATCTATATGATTTTTTGATTATGATCTCTTCTTAAATGTTTTCTCTGACATGTTTATATTCAATTATTTTATTTTTTTTATTCCATTGTGTATTCTATTCATATTTTGTATTTCTGAACTTTTTGCTGCTGTTGGAAGTGAATTTTCCCAGGTTTGCAAACATCATATATTTATTCAGTCAAATTATTTATTAAATTAGAAAAACAATTATACAGTATAATAATTCATTACAGTCATAGTGTTGGGCCTTCCTCAGTAAGAAAATCTTACCAGGAGAGGCCAAATCTGAAAATTGTGTCAACTTTCTTTGTGTCTGCCTTTGATACAGTCAACTTCCAGATTCTGATCATCACCATGTCAGTGCTGGCTGGTGTCATCATCATCGGCGTCCTTATTTGCTGCTTCTGCTGTTGCAAATGTGAAAAAACTGGGTAAGCATGAAGTCCCATGAGGTGATGGCTCTGAATTATGGTTCAGTGTGGAAGAAGGGAGGAGGAGAGAAGAGGAGGACGAGGAGGAGGAGGAACACAAACACAATGAGCTGTTTTTCTGCAAGGCCACACTGATACGGCCATCTCCAAAAGCCTGCCAGAATTTGTGACTGCAGTTTAACTCTTAAAACATAACTTTCCTCTTTCTGTTCAGATGTGATCTAACCAAAAATAAGTTCATTTGTTTATTATTATAACAGATTTTTGGACGGATTTACTGTATACGCGAGTAAATTCTCCCTTCTGTCACATATATTTAAACCTGATGTAATCCTATGATAAATATCCATGAAATAACATCATCTTATATCCCAGAAACAAGAGAGAAGACGCCAAGGTGGAGCGACAAACTCATGCAAGAAAGGCTCGTCAGAAAGCGAGGTAAATACTGTATGGACGTCTGACACAAGCTAATGTAACAAACCCAATATCAGCAAATGGCATTTTCACACATTTTAAAGGTCCAGTGTGTAAGAACTGGTGACATCTAATAGTGAGACTACAAATTGTAACAGAAGGAGGACTCCATGCATCAGGAAACTACGGTGGCCTTCAAAAATGTATTTTTCTTACATTGTGTAGTAAGCTTCCACCTCAAAAAGTGTAGTCTGGCTGGTTTGTAAAACAAGGTCCTTGTCCTAAGTACATAAAAGGCTTATTCTAAGGCTATGAAAACAGAAAAAGTGATTATGCACTGATACAACCATACTTTTTTTTGGGTAGCATGTTGAATTTATATCAATTAATCTGCCTATATGTGACACACTGGACCTTTAAGATTATGAATATGGTTGCTTGAATCAATTCAAATCAAAGAAAGTGAAACTAATAGAGTAAGTTTTGGTTGATGCAGCCAACATGTTTCAATTGTGCCTTGTGTTTAATCCATAATCCATAATTCAAACACTGAATTCAAGGACATTTTTGTTATCTATTGTCTAATATTTAATCTGTTGTCATGTTTCTTTCCATTATAGGAGATCAGAAATGCAGTTGAGACATGATGAGATCAGGTCGAAATATGGTGAGACATTTTTCTTTTTACATAATTCTTAAGGTTTGGGGGTTAGTGCATGAGTGACAACACAGCTGCACATTTGATAAGAGCAGGATAGGGAAAATATAAGATAATTCAATTTATATAATGAAATATGGGTAGATGAAGCTGTTACAAATGTCTGTGTTTACACCATGGAGAAAGACAACAAATCCAGTAGTGCCATCTAGAGGAGAAATATAAATTGAATTCACCTAAATATTTCATATTTTAGTTTTTTAATGTATGTGCTGTGTTTGGAAGTGAATGATTGAATACCTAATCTGTTCTTCATTCTTGTTTTAAGGTCTGGCAAAGGATAATCCGTATGCACGTATGGACGACCATTAAGAAGAATCACAGACATAAGTCCTTTTATTTAAGGAAAAAATAAATCCTATCATAAGATGACATTGAAAGACAGCACTCAAAGTAGCATATTAGGTGTCATTATGCAGATTAATTTCATTAATGGCAGAAAAAAGTCACTAAAATGTTTTTGCAATCATTTTTGACACATGATCTGCTTATCTAATGTTTTTTTTTGTTTGGTTTTTTTCATTTTGATGTGAATGATTGTGTGAAAATACGCTCCTTTAACTTACTTTTCTTTCCACACAGGAAAGTAGACATAAAAGGTAAACCCTGCTAGATATATTATCCACCATGAGAAGTAAATATCAATATTAATATTGTTTTAATTTTCATAAAAATGCGGTATTATAGAATTCCCATACCTCCACAGCTGATTGGGGGTTGTGGTGCTTGTTAAAATGCCTGTTTTAACTATAATTTCACTCAGCTTTACTGTTTATTTTTGTACAAAAAATGTTCCGTTGCAACATGTAACAGTTTTCGTGTGATTTTTCATGTTATCTATTGATAAATCATGACTCTGATTAAGAACTTTAGTGAATCAAATAATGTTAATGAGCTCGGATTAAATGTGAGGTGTTTGATTCTTGTGAAAAACAAAATGTGACAGTAAAGAGTAAAGTTCAACAAATAAAAGTGACACTGTTTTACCTCTAAATTTTAGTATAAAACATGACAAACATCAATAATCAACAATGGGTCTTTGGTTAATCTGTTTTGTGTGACCCAAGTATGGCCTGTAGAGTTGATTTGCAAAATGGGCCCTACTGTTTTACCTAACTCGCGGGAGTGCGCAAAATCAACTTGCGCGTTCACGTATACGCGGTCCCGATGCAAAATGGAACACGTGAGCCTTTTGGTCGAATCACATTTCAAATGTCAGCGCGCGTTCCTGTTAGTCCAAACGAAAGAAGTGTCGGAGCCGACAACCCGCTTGACCGATAACGGCTGCGCTTTACGATATAAAATTATTCCTGGCAACGGAGCAGAATGTCTGAGGAAAAGCCAAAGGTCAGTGTTTGTGTTTCATCGAAGGAACATCGTGTTTATGTTTGTCGTTTGGTGCTAACGAAGCTACTAGCGAATTATCGTTAGCATGCATTGCTAAGCTAGTCTGCTTCTCGGCTACAGATGCGGTATTTGAGCGGGTAAAAGGAGAAAACAAAGGTCCGCTAATTAGTGAATGTTTTGTGTTTAGGCGCATCGTGTTTATTTTGTAATGCCCTTCGAACCACAACATTATCGTGCTCCACCGCATTGTATACTACAGAATTCAGCATGTGCGGCTAACGTCGGTGCCAGAGATTGCCGGTTAAATGAATGGTTTGTGTTTTCTCCAGTTGCGCCATTGTGGTTTTTTGCGCCAGTCTAGTTTGCTGTGCTAAACACCGGAAGAACCATTGAACGTTAGATGGTCGGCGAAATCTTCGTCGAGAACTCCGCTTGTCTGATTTAACAAGCGGATTTAAGTTACCTGCTGTTGAATTTCAGTTACTGGTTATATTATTGCACACCAGAGCCGGTCCTAATAATTATGGGGCCGCAAAGCAGAATTTGACATGATCCTTCGCACCAGCACAGCCAATACTATCTTCAGTAGTGTTATTTTCAAGCTGTTGACGTCTTTCTATGGTAACATTGACATAATGTTAATTATATTTTCTGCCCTGTTTTCTCTTCTCCATCTGATTAGAATGTAACCTTGTATTAGTATAATTTCTCTATTTGTTTAACATGTATGGTCTCTAATCTAATTCACATTTTGTGAATTCAAATTCACAAAATGGAACATTTGCAAAGTGGGTAATCCAAAAACCTAACGCTATCAAAAATGATTGGATGATCAAGTTTCCAGGGAACAAAAATTTTAAAATTAACATAATGAATAATTGACCAGTTGTTTTACATAACTCGGCTTGATTAACCCGCCATGTAATTAATTGCTCTACATCTACCTTTGTTGCCACTAGGCCTTGACTAGCTGCTTAAATCACTAGGTGTTGGGCTGGCTCTCCTGGATATTGGAAAGTTGCTGTTGCTAATGCATGTGGTTGTTATTGCAGGAAGGGGTGAAGACAGAGAACGACCACATAAACCTCAAAGTAGCTGGTCAGGATGGGTCGGTCGTACAGTTCAAAATCAAGAGGCATACTCCACTCAGCAAACTAATGAAGGCATACTGCGAAAGACAGGTAAATTCACCTAGGCAAAACCGAAACTTCATATCTATGTATTGTTTTGTCAGCAACTAATGGACTCACAAGAATATTAAAATGCTCCCGTCTTTTACAGGGTTTGTCAATTCGTCAAATAAGATTTAGGTTTGATGGACAGCCAATTAATGAAACGGACACACCTGCACAGGTTGGTGAAACACAATATATCATGTTATTTATAACAATATGTTCTGTTCAAATGTCTTCTCACAAGTTAATACACTTTGCATTAACTGGAGAAAGCACTCGTGCAAATCTTGACAGCGGCCACTCGGTCTCACAGAATTAAAACATGTCTTAGAAAATTCCTCAACCTGTATCCAGTTTACCACCAACATCCATTTTTTTTCTTCCTTTTGGTTATAACATAGATACTCAGAAAATTTAATCCAAATCCATTTTTTAAGTTTTGTGTCATTACAAACAGCCAGAATCATTACCTCCTTGGCAGAGATAACAAAGTATTAAAATTACAAGAGCAGTCTAATTTGCTGCTTGTTTACAACTTGTAGGCATTCAGTGGAGAATTACAGTAGTTTTAGTGGTCAGTTCAGTATTAAATGTCATCCTAGCCTAATTTACACTAACTCTGATTATGTCTTATGTTTTCCGGTGACATACTTTTAATTGCTGTTGTGCACATCCATTACATTTTCTTTTCTACTATTTCTTTTTCCTTTTGTGGAAGATTGGTTATGAATACTGTCGGTAAAATGGACAAACCATATGGATCGTTTAGTGTCAGTGAAACTATAAAACGTTTCTGATCCTTGCAGGGAAAATGCTTTGGCAATTGCACCATCAAAATTAGGAAAAGAGATGGTAAAGAAGTAATCATGAATGGTAATACAATTAAAACTAAAATACTTAAATAGAAGTATGGTACGGGGCAGAATTGCCTGGCCTCAGTAGTACTTACTGTCAAAATGAGTGGCTTGTGGGCAAGTCTGACTGTCCATAATTTTCTCGGTCAAAACCTCAAAGACCATTATAAGACTTAAAGATAGTAGTTTAAACACTTGCCATCCAGTCGGTTTGCATTTAAAAAGCTCTGCTCTGACAAATGAGATGAAATGTCCTAATTCGAAGTTGTAATTGCTGCCAAAGGAGTTTTCGTGAAGACGATGAATACGCTGCTTTGGGAAAACGATGATGTCATAGCCTCACCTCTCTGTTGCTCTGGCATTCACTGTCCTCATCTTCTTTGTCATCCTTCTCTTGTGTTCGGAGACTGTTTGACAATGTTGCCAACCACTTTCAATGAAAAATAAGCAAAGTCGAACTGAAAAGACGCGAGATCTCACCGGATTCCCATTTTTACTTGAATGAACGATACAGATGAGTGATCCACACACGGTCAACTGTACTGTACAATCCACAGCTAGTTTTTGTCTGTGACTGTGTGGTCAGTGTTTCTACCTTTCTGACCGAATCTCCTTCCGCAGTAAATACAGCTAGATGAAACTTACTAATGCGACAGAACTGGCCATTTCCTTCTCGGAAAGTAATTGAGGATGTCCCTTTTTTTTTAAAAAAAAGGGAAAAAAAGGCACTGGTGGTCTGAAAAGTCATTAAATATAGTGATAGATAGACAGACAGACAGACGTGCTGTAACACTATACACACTACAGCGTTTTGTGTCTTTTGGGAGTTTGTGTGGATAGAGAACTTTCCTGAAACAATGCCGTGTTTACAAGAAACCTTTTCAAAACAACAAATAGAGTATTTTGATGTGTTTCCATTTGGACATGGCCTTTTTCAATAGGGAAATTTCTTGTACGTTAATGTAGTAAGTTCACCCCCATCACCACATGAATGTATGTGGTAAGGGGCAATTAAAGGCTCATTAGTGCAGATCTGCTTGCTGAGGTGTGTGGCACTGAATTGTAGGTATGGGTGCCAAAAACTGGAACACAGATTGTTTATTTAGTTTAACAATCGAAATGCTCAAAGAATGACATGTGTAGATGGTTGTTGAGACCAATATCTAGATGAAACACCCTAGTATAGAGTATACACTATTGAACGCACATTTTAAATGAAGGAGATCACAGCTTAATATAATGTAAAATATAATTTTTGCTGTAAAGTAATGTAATTGTATGTTATGTGATGACTAATGTGTAATTTGCTTTGTTCGCACAGCTGGAGATGGAGGATGAAGACACTATTGATGTATTTCAACAACAGACGGGAGGCATCTGCTCTTAAGTGTGATGTGGACTCTGCTCACAGAAGAATATCCACACCATTTTCTTCATGTTGTATTTGTTGTTTTTTTTTCTCTTTTCCACTGTGCTTTGTTAAATGTTAGGCTGTTCACAACATCAATATCAAGTTTTTTATATAAATATATTTGACATGACCTCATGCATGTCTCATATCAACCAAACTCTTCATTTTTTGGTTGCGGATTGGTTCATTTTTAATTAATGTTCTGGAGGAAAACTGCTGCATTGGAGCTGTTTATTAATGTCCCCAGAGATAGGAAAGGTATTATGACATGACGTAATAAACATGTAGTAGTCTCTTTTTAAACCACACCATTTCCTGTGTCCTGCCCAAACCGATTTTACCTTCTACTGTTGCTAAGAAAACATGCTTGCTCCAAGAAAGATTTATATGAATGGTTTACCTCACTAATGTCATGCTCATAGCAGATTTACTCAGTTGGCATAAAAGTATGGTTGTGATTCTGGACCAAAAATGCTAAATGAGAAACGCTCTTTTATAAAAGGGTTTTTGTTAGCAAGAGATGTAGTTGTAAAATGATAATGTATCGAGTTTGTCTGCACCTTTTTTTTTTTTTGGGGACCTTTAAATATACAACAAACCTGTCAACTTCTGCAATCCATTAAGGGTTATATATCATGTCAGTGTATGAATATTGCATCAATCTAAATACATTTGTCTAAAATATATCGGCTTGTTGGGACTTCTGGATTGGTTGGTAGAAATCTTACTTCTCCATTTCATTTTTAAAAGTTGACATTTGTTTTATTTGCAGGGTGTCATTGGCAGATATTTCCTTTTCTTTTTTTTTTGATTTGTACATTATTTGTCGTCCCTATACTGTATACAATAAATATAGTTTGATACTCCGCTTCTTGAGTTCTTGGCTTTCATGTATGTGGATATGCACTAAAATGTATACTTTCACAAACCCTACATAGAGAATGTAGGGTTTTGTGTTGAAATAGTATACTTTGCTGAGCTGAAAGCAGAGGTGCAAATACATGTGATAACTAAATGTAAAGCAAGTTAAATTTCTCCAAGCTAAAGGTGGTCAAAATTTTCATACGGAGCAAAAACTACAGATAAAACACATTAGGGGGCGCTATTGCTCTGCACGTCTGCTTTGGTTGACTCATTGAAATCCACTCCCTGTAAATCACAATACAAAGACACATTTGTTGCTCCACAGCGGAAGTGTGAAGGCCATAACTCCATAGAATTTTAAAAGAACTTAATTTTACAGATGTTACTAAATTGAGTGGCCAAACGAACCGTCTGACGTTCTCTACACACTGGTCTGATTGTGCTGCCTTTATTTTTGGCAACCTATATCCATTTTATAGGTCCTTATGGAGCCACTTGTAGTAACCCTGACCTCTGAGAGATGCAGCTGCAGGAAGCCGTTCAGACTTGTACAGTACATTCACACTCAGGTTTCTAATAGAATATATGTTGTGTTTACTGAAATAAATGCAAATGAATTTCACAGCCTACAGGTTAGGGTGATACATTAGTACATGGCAAGTAACAAACAATTCCGTCTGTCTGTTACTTGCCACTCATTTGTTTGTTTATTGCTGCGTGTCACTATCAGCTGTGTCAGGGATGCATGGGAGGCAGCACACACTCTTTTTTTAAGCTCATTCTTATGTCATGTGCTGCTGTGCGTTGGGTCGGTGTACATCCGTTATCTTGAAATCAAGAATATGTTGTAGTAGATGTATTCTTTATCTCTTTCCAAACTTATTTATTTAATGAACCATTATTTAAGAATGGGTAGACATCATGTCATAAGTAATATCAATAATTGCTTTAGTTTACTGTGTGTAATACAAAAATCAAAAATAATTTGGCTGTAATGTACATTATAATAATAGGCATTCGATTAATTTGAATAATGTGATCTGGTAACACATAATAAAGTGTCCACTTCACATGAGCTTCATCCCTCATCTGTGATTATTGCAGCTCAAATGTTGGATTTTAAACATAAAAATACTGCCTTGTTCCTTTGGCTTTTAAGCGTGTTCCTCCCTTAACGTGTGGGGGAGGGGCCTTCAGACAAGGCAAATCAACTTAGCATGGGTCACATAATGGCCGTATGAGGTCAGTCATCTGCGTTCCGCATCCTCAATGTGTCGAGCCAGCTAACCTCAGATGTGACGCCCTCCCCTCGTGGATCACTTCAGCATCATGAATGAAGCCAGTGTGCATCTGGAGAGCCTCTGGATCGTCTCCAGAGCTCTGCATGCTGACGTCATCCTCCTGTGTGTAATGTGGTCTCCACCCTGTCAGCAGATCAGATTTCACACTAATGCATGTTCCAACATTTTGAGGAGGGATAAACATGCCTGACTGTTTTTATTATTTTAAAAGCAAGTGCAGTCATAAATTTCAAGTTTGTTTTGCTAATTACGCAAACCAAATGTAGTGAAGGTACCGCAGCGTTTTCAGATATTTGGTGGTCTTCTTTTTGGAAATTCTCATTTAAAGGATCCTTCAGAATACTATACAGCCTAGAGCAAAGATCTGAAAGTTTTAACCAGTGACTGTGGTGGTATGTAGCAATAAGGGCAGGCCTGAGAAGAGTGTAAAAGTACAGTATAATAACAATTAACTCTTCTTAATGTGTGTTACATGCAAAAACAACCAAACAAAAGACACACCCATCCCTATTTCCTGTCATTGTCCCACAGGCAATGTGTAAATGTATATAATTTAGTATTCAAACCGACCTAGTATCAGGATACAATTACTGTTTATAGTGCTGCTCTAATACAGAAGAGTATTTAGTAAATGTATATTTACTCCTCAAACATATTTGTGTGCTACTCATTTTTTATGGCTCCAGGACACACAAGTGTACCAGCTCCAGGGTGGTGGCAGTGTGGCACTACACATGCTGTCACTGCCACAGTTTACTGGGTGTACACATAGTTGGAAGACATAAATAATGTTATTATTAACATAATAATGTTATAACCTGCCATTTTCCCGTGTGACACAGGTTAGGGTTAGCTCGTGTCACATATCAAGTGTCAGGGTCCTGGTAGAAGTACACGTTGTCCCACTCAACAGACCCCCCTCGTTAGTGTTATCACTAACACCTGCCACCACTCTTACGGACTGTGAGTGAAACTGTGTTTGTAATCTCAATGACATTCCTCAGTGGGGGTTTCTACAACATGCAACAGGTTTCTGCCGTTCTTGCTCATTTACATCAAAACAATGTGTAAATCGTGCTCTACTGTCCTCTACTACCGCCCTCTCAAAACAGGGAGCACACTGATCACCGTCCTCTGCACGGTATGTAACACTGCACAAGAGCCTCATACACCCCCAAACAAAAACATCACATTTACTATGTCACATATATAAAATAAAGAAAGTGAAATGTGTAAAGGGATGGCATTTGAAATGTTAGTATCATTATATATTTTAATGAGGATGGCTGGACGCAAAGCTGCGGGTTGTTCTCAAATGCAAATTCCAGCTTCAGGAAGGGGAACCATTTGGCAACCCAGGATAATGTAAAATGCTCCCTGACCACCATAGAAGACTGGAAAGGACAGAGCTCAAGAACATTTAATATATATGAAATAAAATAAAAATCCAATAGAAAAAACAAAGAACAAAGAAAGGAAAATGCAAAATACAAGTCAATATGGGCTGCTGTACAAACACATTGGCTCAATATGGCAGCCTCTATAAAGTGAGCTCCTTATGTTAATTGTCAATTTCTGCCAACAAAACCTCCTAAATGTTACACAGTATACCTTTAATTTATGCTTTATTTCAATGAAATGTTTTATTTCATGTGTATTTTAAACTTTGAAACACGAGTCAAAACTTATTCAGCCTTTCTGAAGTGAGTCACCCCCTCACAATTGTGTAACATTTGGGATGTTTCTGCCAACAAAACCCCCTAAATGTTACACAATATACCTTTAATGTATATTTATCCTTAATAAAATGTTTTATTGACTTTGAAACACTAGTCAGAAGTTATTCAGCCTTTCTGAAGTGAGTTGACCCTCAAAATTGTAGTCGAGTAGCAGGATTGTTGAGGGGCCTCCTACTCAAGGCCGGGGGCCCCTGAGGGACGCAGACTCAAGTTTGTGTTGTGTGTCACAATGGACTCAAAGTACCACAATGCAACTCAGACTAAATATCGTCTCCCCTAGCTACGGCTTTGGTTGCTACGCCCTAAGAAGAAGAAGAAGAAGAAGAAGAGGCAGAAGAAGTGGGAGGCTTGTCCCTGAAAGAGCTCATTGTGGGGCGGGATGTGTGTGTGTGGTGTCAGATGAGAGGACCCCCTCCTCCTTAACTAGCTGGTCAGCGGTGGAGGGATAACGAACGCCACCTCCGCTCAACTCTCCAGTTGGAGATTGCGTTAAGCGTGAATCATGTCCGTCGTCATTAGTACACACTGGGAGTGGAGACGAAATTGTGCAAGATACGGATAACAGCGTCAAACAAGCCCCGTGTGGACTCAGACAAGTTTCCAGCTCGTCCCGAGAGTGTTTGTGCCGTGATAATGCCTCAGCGGAGGCTCTGCTGCTCCTGCTGCTGCTCCTCACACCCGTCGCATTATTATGCTGCTGCTGCCTCCCTCACATGTGCTTCACGTTGAAGAAGTGACCAGGAGAACGCCTGCAACAAGGAGGGCGACTCAGCCCGAATCTAAAACCTGAGCGGATACTTTCATTTTTCTTTCGCCGTGCCGGGAATCTTCCTTAAGTGGACGCGGTGGTGGAGGAGGAGGAGGAGGCGAGGAGGAGAAGAAGGAGAAGAAGAAGAAGAAGAAGAAGAAGTAAAAAGTTCTTGTACTTGTTGGACGAACAGGAAACATGGGGAACGCAGGGAGCATGGAGCAGCACACTGATTTCAGAGGACACAACATGCCTCTGAAACTGCCCATGCCAGAGCCAGGGGAGCTGGAGGAGAGATTTGCCATCGTTTTGGTAAGAAAGAGTAAAAGCGTGTGTCTCTTCTCTTTGTTCCCTCCATGCTTCACTGTCCTGGGACGAGACAGCTGTGTGTGTGTGTGTGTGTCCAGCAGCACGCCTGGTCCTTTCTTTGTTTTTCAGGAAAAAAAGGGTGTTCAACAAAAAAAAGTTACTTTCTTACAAAGTTACTTATCTCTGCCATTCTAGTTTTATTTTTATTTTTGACTCGCACACTTTCTAATCACCTTTCTACTGTTCCTTTACACCTTAAATGCTTCTGTACGTTTCCAAGTGTTAGGTCCACCTGCACTCATAATCTGGTGAATTATTGCTTTTATCGGAAGCCCTTTTTCCCGTTTTATGAGCCCAGGCGCTGCCTCACTACTGCCCAGCGTGCCAGGTCCTCTGAAACATCTGTCACATCATAAAGTGTCAACAACATCTGGCAGCAATAATGTTACCTGGGTGGGAGGGAACAACAACAACAACAGTGCGGCTCATGGCTGTTTTTATTGTTAAGAAGGTAATCTAGACTTTTAAGTGCTAACAGGTCCATTAAAAAAGACGCGTGCTGAATGGACACGTTTAGATGAATGCTTTTCTGAAGGACTGGTCACATGTTTACAGAAACTTCCGACAACAGGATGCTGTCGTGACTGTGGGTAATCAGCAGGTTAGTAAGGCGAATCAGTTCAGTTGTTTGGTGCATTAAACGTTAGAAAATAGTAAAAACTTAATGTCCACTAGTGTTTCCTTAACCTTTTTGGTTAAAAAGAAGCAAAGAAAACCAGAAAATATTCACATCTAATGAGCTGTAAATCAAGATAAAGTTATACTATAAAGGAATCATGCAATCATTTTAGTAATAAGTTAATATTTAATTCATTCTTGATAGTAGCGAGCTCTTCCTTGTGCCATTTCGTGCCGTAAAACATCAGTATATAGGTCAAAGTTCTGAGTAACAAATGGTATCTGTTGATCGGGAGATTTTTCAGGTCTGAGCTTCTCAGTCAGCGGATAAACGGCTGCTCAGTGAAAGAACAGTGAAGTTGGGTTGAAATCTGAGAGCAGGCAAAATGTGGGTCAAACGTGATTGTCGCTCAGCCTCCTGCTCTCGTAAACATTAGCTGCTCAGGAGAAGGAATTTGACTTGAGCAAACTAGAGTTGCAGGATTGTAAATTCGCCTTGAAGACACCCAGCCACATTTCTTTTCTTTTAAATGTGAGGGTCACAGATATTTTAGCCCGTAAGCCCATTACAATAAGTGGATTGGGTGGAAGTCAAATCAGTGTTGTGCTGGGGTGTGATTGCTGCATGTCACACACTGATGAGTCTCTGTGCTGAAGGCAGCAGACTTTGTTAGGAGGGTTGATGTCACGCCACTGAGGGATTTGGCTCTTATTCCTCTTAATCATGTCTGCTGTTAGAATCACCTACTTCCTACAGTTAAGCATCAAAGAGGAACCCATCCCTCTTCAGAAACACACTCTGTTGGAAAAAAACCCAATGTATCACATAGCAGAAAATGATAAGGATCCATTAGTATGGGTTTACAAAACTAATCCTCATTGTGCGCTCTAGAAAAAAAAACCTGTCTACCTGTCTGACTGTCAGAAAAGCTGATCCCCGTAGCATGTCAGGAACTCCCCCGCTCCCTCCCTTCCTCCTCCCAGCTGCCAGCATGATGCCTCAGTTCTTGGCGGGACGCAGGCCCTCCAGCATTAAAAGAATTTAGTGCTATAATCACAGCGTTTAGTGTTATTTACTACCATTTAAACCCTAATGTGTCTCGGCCATGTTTGAGGGCAATTGGCTTCATTGATTGCCACAGCAAGTGGCACTGTCTGACACTGACGACCTCACTTCAGCTTTAATGGCAGATGATAAGGATCATACCTTTTGTGTCTTAGTAAATCAGTAGTTAGCGTTACTGAAATCATGGCAGACAACTGATGACCTTTCACCTTCTCGTTATTCGTAATTTCCCGTATTGTCTACTCATGACGAGCTTTGTCCTTGATACATTTTCGCCTGCAATGCTCTGATTAAGAAAGCCCTTGATCACAGTTGGGGGGCCGTGTAGATTAAAGGCTTGTGCTGAGTGTGACCACACTGAAGCACTCGCTCATCCCTCAAAACCATTGCATTTCTTCTTAAAGACATTGAGTTGTTGAGTTTGAATCCTTGCTGTGTGCTGTTGATAGTTTCTCCTTTCAAACATTGACTCGTGAGTCTGGTCATCTGAGTAGACCACTTGTGTGACTAATTCCTACAGGGTGGATATGAGTATATGTACACTAAACAGCCTGAAATAGAATAATAGCAAACAGGAACTCCTTTTCTCTGATGTGATCCTTTTCTGATCACATCAGACAAGAGCCTCACAAAACGCTTAGAACCAACCTGGTTACGTGGGAGTTTCTGATGTGCTCTTGTTGGAACACATACTCAAACTGTACTGATGTTCGACACCCAGCCTTAAATAGTTGTTATTTCCACTCACAGATGTCATATTTGTTGAGATCATCCATGCCTTTCTTTAGTTTTCCCACATGTGAAGCGTTCACAGTATGAAGAAGATTTTTCCTTTTGTTACCCTTAAATTAAGATGTATCCATGTTGACATTATGGACAGTAAATGTACTGTATATAAAATATACAGTATTAATGGTCCACATATGCAAACAA
Source organism: Solea senegalensis (assembly GCF_019176455.1). Taxonomy (NCBI): domain Eukaryota; kingdom Metazoa; phylum Chordata; class Actinopteri; order Pleuronectiformes; family Soleidae; genus Solea; species Solea senegalensis. The sequence goes on along the minus strand of NC_058022.1, from coordinate 12,268,820 downwards.
TTAAAATAAATTGGCTTCTACCCATTCAAAGTGGTGGAAAGTTAAAGTTACTTGAATAAGGTCGTGCCTGGTGTCATAGCAGCAGTGAATGACTTTTTATTATTGTCTTTCAAGTGTTGTTGTATTGATGTACGGTACATCTTTCTGGAAAAGTCATTAGAGTTCACTGCCACGGAAAGAGAAAAGCTCCCAGTGAAGTTTCTGTCTCATGAATCCCTGGAGGCAGTGGCTGATCTTGGAAATAGACTTTAGGCTAATAATAATAATAATGTGAGGCGTGTGCCACGATAAGGGTGACTAATTCACATGTTCTTGGCTGTGAAGTGAGGTGGAGATTAAACTTGAATATTAATTATTTAAAGGAATACTTCACTGATTTGCATTTAGCTAGAGCTGCAACTAATGATTATTTTCACAATCGATTGATCTGTTGATTATTTTCTCGATTAATTGTTTGGTCCACCTTAAAAAATGTTGATCGGTGTTGGAAATGATGATGTTCTCAAATGTCTTGTTTTGTCCACGCAACCAAATAACTAAATTTGAATGATTTCTTTGTTATCTAGAGCAAAGAAATTAAGAAAATATTCACATTAAGAAGCTTAAACAATAGGGAATCTTGTTTTAATCATGAAAAAAGCTTCAAACCGATGAATCGATTATCAAAATAGTTGTTGATTTATTTAGTAATCGATTAATAATTGATTAATTGTTTCAGCTCTACATTTAGCTTTGTATTACTAGAATAGGGGTAGTATTTAAAAAAAAAATTGTGTTTCCCAACCTCAGTTTCCCCTTGAGTCGAGAAATATCGTCAATTATTTTTTTTGTTACATGCCCACCAGTGACACTTGGTCCGAGCCTTGATACTACAACGCTAATTCCGCACTTTTTAGACCGACACGTATGGGGGGGCGGGACCTCATTCCCAGAATGTAAACAGTGTCCACCATCTTTGCTAACAGTTACGCAAACAGGACCAAGTGTCACTGGTGGGCACGTAACAAAAAAAGGATGAAAATATTTCTCAACTCAGGGGAAACTGAGGTTGGGAAGCACCATTTTTCAAAAACACTACCCCTATTCTAGTAATACAACGCTAAATGCAAATCAGTGAAGAAGGTAGATTCCCTACAGTCATAAACAGGAATTCATTCACTCTTTTTTCCACAAGGTAATTCACTGTTTGCTACAAAGGTTTTCTTTTCTTCACTTTGGATCTTTTTTGTTATGAATGTTACTGGTTTTAGATAACATTCTCACACACCCTATCCTGGGAATAAATGCTCAGTCGTTACTCTTGGAAACATTCTTGCAGCTCTCTTTTGGTTGCCATAGTTTTGGTGAAATACTGTAAGTCCAAAGCAAAGGAGACGGATTGCACATGAGCTTGTATCTGGACAGTCCTCACACACTCGCACGCAGCAGTCTACTTTAGGGCTTTTCATATCAACATCCTGGTAGATCAATTTACTCTGCACTTATTGCCCTAATCAGTTCAACGTTGTCATTAAGCCAAACATTAGATGGTATTAGCGAAGCGCTCATTGTGGCGTGTTTTTTTTTGTCCTAAAGAGCAGACTGTACTGGAAGCATGTGAAGTGACTGTGATCAATCTCTGGGAGTCACATGTACAACGTGAGCCAGGCAATAGGCTGCACACTGAACCACAGGAAAATGACTCCGTGTAACAGGAATGCGTCTCAGGCCTCTTGCCTTCTCCTCTGCCTCGGCTAACCCGCAGAGCTGCCATCAAATTAAAACGGCAGCCATGTCCAGAACACCATCAACTTCACTCTCAGGACTGTAGCATTTGATGAAGATCATGGCACGAGTGAGAGATGTCTACACTGCCATATGGGGGTTATCGGGCTTAGCTGTTGTTGGAGCTGCTCCTCTGAATAGTCTGCCGAGATTACACCTAAGCTGCTTTGTTGAGAGGCTACTGAAGTGCCACAAGCTGCTGTTATTTGTGCTGCGAGGCACTGCATCTGAAACCTACTCCCAAGATTAATCACATGAGTAGCCTTCATGCTCAGCTATGGTCTAATTTGTCACACTGACAGGTCTGTTGTTCCGTGCTTTTTTTTTGCAGTAGTTCAAACTGAAACCAAGCATTCAGGTGCACAAACTTTTTTGTTTTTAAAATAAGGCCAAGACTTAAAAAGCATCAACATTGATCAACCATAATGAAAATTATTATGACCTAGATAAATAGATCAATGTAGATGATTGTTTTGATTTTATGGACTGCAGTTTTACTGCCCGTTTCCCTCACTTCTCTCATCTGTCATCTGTCTACAGGTAGCTGTAATTCTATTTTCTACACCCATACAGACAAATAATATCCATTATTTATTGAACAAGCTGATACCACAAAATGTGTTTGTAGTATCAGTTTAGTAGGTGATTCATTTTATTTCATTTTTATTAATTGTTCATACCTCAGCCCAGTTGATTCTATAAAGGAATGGTTCAATCTGTTCTGTACTGAGCTTTTAAATCAGGCACTGTATGAATGAAAAAATTGGATGAGTTTATCAGATTTAGCGAAATACTTGTACACAAATACATTTGATTTATTCTCAAAGACAGTAGACACACTGTCATTTACGAATGTGAAGACAGTGACTGAGGCAGTGGACCCAGGAAGTCGTTACGCTTGCCCTCTCCTAGATTGTTCCACATTCACTCATCTTCATTAAAAAGCAGAACAATGCATATTGTCCGTGGAGCAGAGGGCGAACAGTGGCTGGATCCCGTGCAGCCGGCCCCCGGGAACAGAACTGCTCTTTATCTTGGGGCAGAGCCCAAGTTGGAGCCTGGCATTGAACCCAGAACCTGGCAGGCAGTGAGTGACCACCACACATACTCAGATTTCTGCTGTGTCTCTGCTGTGCTGGAGCCTCAGAAAGCTCACCAACCAATTAGCTGTAACAGAGCGGAGCAGGAAAATGCGCAGGGAGTGATGAGATCCGGTGGCCAGTGTCCTGGCCTTTTCTGCAGGCCCTTTTGGGGGATGTGAGGTGCCTCAGTGTTTCAGCATAATATGCAGCTCAAAACCCCAAAGCGGGGCCTGGAGGCACCTCGTGGAGCTGGCAGAGGGTCAACTGATTATGAAGGAGCCGATCTCTTGACTGTGTGCAGGCACAGCTGAGTCGAAACACCCTGGGGCTTCAATCATGATTCTAGTTCTCAGTTCAGTTTTGACATCCGCGCATTTGTGGGTGGCTTTATTTTGTCCACTGCTGCATGGGTGGCAGAGTTTACTGAGAATACAGCTTTTCACACAGGGTTTTTTTTCAGCATTTGTGGCCAGACCTCGTAATAGTACCCGACCCTTGCGTGGGATTAAGCCTCCTTAAGTCTCATTTTGAGAACATGCAAGTTAAAAAATGTGGTTGTACTTCTGCTATGTTGGCCATCAACTATTTTTTAAGAAAAGGGATTTGGTGAGTTAAACTTGGCCTTGAATTTCTTTGCTGTAGGTCGTCCTGCATAGGGAGCAGGTGCATGATGGATGTAGCTTTGAAAAGGCCTGCCCGGTCCTTTCAGTGGACACAGTCGGTTGCCAGTGTTGTCCAACAGCACCGGTCTGAGGGGCCACACAAAAGAACAGGAGAGCCAGAGCTGTGAGCAGAAGTACATTATGGTGAGGATCTGTCCATGCTCCAAAGTGGCAGCTGCGCCATTAAGTGAGAGGGCTTGGCCACACAAGAGTGCATGTTTTGTTGTGAACTGTTAAAAGTTAGTTGACATTCATGGTGTTGACTTCAATCAGCAACCAAGTACGGAAAAGCCTTCAGATATCTTTGTCACTGTGACAAATTGCTGGTGTTGTGGCTTTGGAGTCGGCCGTATCTTGTGACATTGATTGTGTTTTCATTCTCCTTTAGCAACCTTGGTCTTTTCTGAGGAAGTATACAGTTTGATTTTAGACTGCCTGTCAGAATCATCAGATTCATCTACTGCTGTATTGACTGCATTTTGTAGCTTCATGGACCTGAGTAATGTGGAGGAGCCACAGTGTGTCTGCTCACACTTTGCAGTGGTTGGCACATCATCTTTGGACCTGTGCCTACTACCGTACTACCTAATTCAATATGTTTGTTGTGATAAGAGACTAGAACTTACACTTTTATACTTGTGCTGTGGAAAAACAGTCTTGTTTCTTTTAAGCTTTTCTTCCCGAGTGTTTTGTCTCGGGATAAATGCAACCACAGACAAAAAGCCAGGTTTCGTTAGGTAACGACTTGCCAGAATTAACATCTGCAGAGCAGAAGAGGGAGGTCCTGTTGCATTTAAATGCACTTTGACAGAGTTCGATATAGGCCCCATCCACTGCAATAGACAATGCTGCACTCTGTTGCATCTGGCTTTATTGGACACAGAAGATGTGCTTCTCGCCCCAGACCTCCCACATGAAGGCAAAGCTCAGGGAAACAGTCCTACTCTTTTTGCTTGGGGTTTAGATTAAGTAGTTATGTATTCCAAATAAAACCCAAAGCACAGACGTGACAAAATGCCTCCCTGAATCGAGCTCATTGTTCAGAGAGTCTTAAGATCCACGTGCCCTTTTGTTGTAGACTTTTTTTTTTCCTCCACTCCACTGGGAGTTTTAACTAATTCATTCAGTTGCAGTTTGGTTAAAAAATGCTTTACAAACAGTTACAATGCAGGACAGATGAAGACAGATTATATCTTACTCTTGTGTCCTGATGTTTTGCACAGTTTTGTTTTGAAATTGCTCCCCGTCAGTCCCTCAGGATTGTGCTGTCATCTACTTTTCTTTTTTAACACATTTTTAATATAACATCAGTGATCTTGTTTCTTTATGTTTTATCAAGCTCCTGTTCATAGGAGGATCGAGAAGAAGATTTATTTGTTGCACGCTTGAAGAAAAAGGACGATCTATCATTGTATTAGAAGTGGCACAGATATCGTGAGATGCATTGCACTGTGTTAGAAGGACGACGTTTTTAGAGGCGAGTGAAATCACCACAGAGTTTACGTTTTGTTTTTTATCAGGAATCACCGTCCTGTCAGAGACGATAGCAGATAAACTAAAGGAGTAGCACAGAAAAAGCAAAGGGAAAGCCTCAGAGTAAGTGAAAATAGAAAATATAGTTGTACTGTACATATCAGCAAAAACAAACAGAAAGCATTTAGTGTTTGCTGGGAATGCAGATTTTTATGTGCTTTTTAAGTGCATGTGTTTGACAAGAAAGCAAGGAAAGCATTTCCCCCCCCACATAAATAAACCTGAATGTGCTGTTATTTACTTTGGCAAAGGGAATGCCAAAGTATCTTGTCAAATAATTTAACAATTTAAATGTGAGGGGTGTTAAAGCTAAACCATATTAGCGATGTTGAATACTTTCTAGGGAGGGACCAAGTCCTGAGTTTTTATTTTTTCAAGTAAGTAGTGTAATTTCAGGTGCAGATGGGGGATAAGTAGCTAACTGTAATAGCAGATACATATTCCACCATCTAATACCATCATACTGGACACCAGCACGCCACTCTGTGATGTTGTATAGAAGTGGCAGGACATACACCACTGCTCTGGTGTATGCTCCACTGTCATCCCTCCTGTTATTGAGCAAAACATAATCTAAAAATAGGTGGTAAAAATAACTCTTAATTAAATAGCTAGAAAACATCTGTTTATAATTGCAATTATACAAGGTTTTGCTCCATTAAAATGTTCCCATAACACATGTGAAATGACTAAACTCTAAACTATTATAGTGAATTTTACAAAAGAGAGTGTGGTTGTATTTGTGGAGCTACCAGTGGACACTGCAGGGTTATGTTGAGCAGCAGTAATCAATTAGTCTGCCTCCTTTATGTGGGATTTCCTGTTCATCCCCACTGTCTCCGAGTAAATCAAGATGTATTAGTGTAAAAACTTTAGATGATAGTGTTTCCCTTTTAGACGTGTAATTCAAGTAAATACATGATTTCATCCGTAACTCACTCCCACTACGAAGAGCCATTGTTTTTGTTTTGGATAAACAGCCTCTCTGATTCATGTTCTTTTGTATTGTGAAGCTGGAACAGGAACATTGACTCCACCTCTGTTCAGACACTTTCACAACCTTGCAACATCTGGCCTGGCGAGAACTCCACTGTCTTCATGCATCACTTGTTTTATTTGGACAACTTCCTGCTGCTCCGAACAATCCCCATAATGTTTCCGGTATTTGGATAACATCCAGCACGAAAGATGTTTCAAGCCAAAGTGATTTTACCCACAACATAAACTGTGCACTGGACTTTTAGACCATATACACAACCACACATACCACAACATATGTAAGTGATATGGATTTTTAAACGTTGTTTCTTAAGGTTTATCGAACAAAATGCATCTCACAGTCCGGAGAAGCATGGTCTTTCATTCCAAATGTAATGTTGTACTTATAATAATAATAATTTTTCATATAGCACTTTTAAAAACACAAGATGTGCTTGTGGAGCTACAGACAAAACAAAAGCGTAAACGGGACACCCGGGGACAAAACAAGACAAAACAATTAGGAAAAAAATGAAAAGAAATCAGAGCTCCAAATAAATAAGAGTAAAAGAACAAGGACTTCACACCATAGCAAGCATACAAGGGTATAACGATAAATGTAAAAAGTCATAAAACACAGGGATGACATCACATACAGGCAAGTTTGTAAAAGTGGGTTTTAAGAAGCAATTTCAAAGAATTCACTGAATCTGTGAGTCTTATCTGGTCGGGTTTGTTGTTCCAAAGTTGAGGTTCCCTGAAGCACCGGTGCTTCGACAACAGATTCCCACATGAGGATCTGAATCTGCGAGCTGACTCATGTGGGGGTCAGCATTTCTGTTATGGAGCTTGGGGTTAGGCCCATATGAGCCTTAAAAGTCATGGGAAAAACCTTGAAAACAATTCTAAAATACACAGGGAGCCAGTGGAGAGAAGACGCCAGGACTGGAGCGATGTGATGACACCTGTTAAAACCATTAGGAATGTATAGAGTGACCAACTAAGTGAACAAATATGTGACGGACAGCACATCTGCACTGTTCGCAGAGGAAGTCAAATTCTAACCCAGTCACCACTTGCAGCTGCTTATTTTATATAGATATATATATATATATATATATATATATATGGCTGCGTCATTAATCATTTTTATTTTGGTTTATGGCTTTATGGATGCACAGATTTCAGCATACACTGTCTAAGTGTTGCATATACGGGGATACAGTCATCCCCTCTGAGGTAAAGGAAAGGCATTTGATCGGAATGTGGCCGTGAGAGATAAGAAATGAGAGGCCAGGCTCAAGCATTTGTACTCACCATTTGGTCAACAGGCATTCCAGTGAACAGCTCTGCAAATATAAACACTACTGTCCTGCCGGAAAAGGGGCAGGGGGTCCCGGGGATTACAAAGATAATCTGAGGACAGACGGGGGACACCTGTGCCCCCTCAAAGAATGGCGAGGATTACGAATCCATGCTGCGCTAATGAGCGGTGGACAGCACAGTTTGGATAGCTCTTAACTCCTAAGTCCTCCACTTTGCTGCTCAATAAATGGCATTTACACGCCGCCGTGCAGTCTGTCATGTATTTGCACACTTTGTCATTATTTAACATAAGTGCAATTTAAGCATGAAACACCACAGTGACTGTATTACGAGGACACACCACAGCATCCAGTCATTTCCGGAGTATTGAGCAATTTGCAAATATTTGTTATGAGTAGTCGTCAGTAACTAATGCAGTCAGAGGCTTTATCTTGTCGTGGCATGCTGTTATGCGTCTGTAATCCTGGTGTAACGAAGACAGCAAGGCTGTGGATGATTAGTGATGAATATAATGAGACTAATGTAAGAATGAATAATACAGAAAGGCTGCGTCGCTTATACGGACTGAGAGTAGCGGTTCTGATGATTTGGATCGAGTAGTGCCTGCATCTGTCAGTAGCTCCTTCAGGAAACCCTGCATTATCAGGAAAAAGGCAGAAGTAATGTGAGAGCGCGTAGGCACGTCTTCAACTTATTGCAGCACAAGTCCCCGAGGGTAAATCAATCCCTGCTCTTATCTGACTGAGAGCTGTGTGGCGGAGTCACTTTCTGCCTCTTGTCATTGGTGCTGGAGGAACATCACATACACACTTTTCTCACCAGGGTTTAGCAGGGTGTAGTGTAGTGGGGTTGTGTTTACTGTGTACTTGTGTTTGTTAGACAACACAGCAGCACATATTCAGCAACTTTGTCAAGATGTGATGATCTGAAGTGATGCAGAGTTATTGTGTTGTAGTGATTTTTCAGAGGGTTACAGACCGTGTGATCACTTCCTTTTGCGCTAAATGTTTTAATTGCTTTGAATATAATTACAACAAGTGACTGGGTATCAATCATAATTACCAAAAAAAGGCTGAAATCATTACCATGTTTTTCAGTATCTGCAATTACGTTCAAGTACTTGCTTTGCTTTTGTATGTATACGCTCTCTGCAGTTAAAAGTCAAGTTAAAATGATGCCTGTGAGTTTTATATGGTTATAAATGGGTGACCCTGGTTATTTGTCTTTTATTGACTCATCTTGGATCAAGTTGGAGAACAATAAACTTTTCTAACACCACGCACAGTGGTCCGTTTGCACACCAGGACTCGTAAAATGTTCCTCTTCAGACTCATCGCCATCACTCCTCAGTTTGCCAGCATAGTTCACATCTTTTCCCAGCAATAGCAACTGAAGCAGGTCCTTCATGTGGGAGGAGTGTTTGCTTTTCTGGCCAGCTGTGCTGTGAAGGCCGCGTCTCCTCAGACCTCCTGGTAGGTAGTGGGTGGTTGCTGGTGGGCTGCGGGCCAACTGTCTATTTTTACTCGTTTTATGACTCAAGCTGCCTAATGAGAGGATACATGGACACTAATAGCTTCTGTCCATATTTATGAGCACTGGAAACTGACGCGAGACAAACACCGACATAAATTGACAGTAGCGAATGTGGTTAAAACTGAGCTATGGTTGTCATAGCAACTCAAGCCCTGATCCAATATGGCATTTACAGTACCAAGGCTGAACCATGGTTTGTGGAGACCAAATCACAGGGACTTTTCCTGTTGTCTCTCCCAAGTGTAGTAAGATTGTTTGTAGCAGTTCTACAAAGAAAATACAGTGGAAAAAAAAAAAAAAGCAAAGATATTTTTTATCTTGCCATAAAGTCATAAAAACTTTTTGGAGCATTGACCAGAAAGGTGATTATTAATCGATTAGTGCTACAGAATAAATGTTTCTATTTACTCTAAGGAACAACATGGACAGTCAAACATGTTTAAAACACATCAGCATGTAGCCATAAAAAAGAAAAAAAAAAAATCTAATCGGCTCATGTTGTAGAATTTAATTAGCCATAAAATCCTCTTATGACCATCAAGATAATGAGGCTGCATGGATTTATATTGATTTTATGGCTGTAGGATTGTTCAATGAGTGAGTGCTTCTGCCCCTTTGGGCTCCCTTTTTTTCCAAGATAACTTTTACGTTCCATATCTGGAAGTTATTCAATCGTTGAGGAATAAGCTGACGTCACAAACGCGTGACGCGTTCCGTCGTTCCGCGGAAGTCCTGAGGGCTACCGTAGTAGTAAGTGTGTGGGTGTAAAGCTCTATTTAACCGCTTTCTGGTATCCATACATCTGTTTTCTACTGCTTTATCCTCCAAATGAGGCTTGTGTGGTGTGCTGTGCCAATTTCAGCTGACATGGGGCCAAAGGCGGGGTCACACCCTGGACAGATTGTCAGTCCATAGTTTTTTTTGAATATTCTGCATATCACGAACGGTCTAGGATTACGGTATGAGAAGTACATATGCTAAATCCTGTCGGCGAGGATGGTCACAGAAGGGTTAAATATGTCAATGCAAATAGGTAGAGCACAAATGGCAATATATGTTTAGTTGAAATTCCTAATCTCCAGGATTTTAATTAACCACAGTTGAGCGACAGCCGCTGTGTGGCATGACGTGAGAACGAAGCCGCTGTAGCGTTACAACTCAAGCATTATACATCATGGAGTTGGTCACCCGGCACATTCCTCTCTATGGAAGACTGTAACACACGTGTAGATGGGTTTGTATCCATGAGGGTGGTCTGCTGCCAGGTGCTGGTGATAATCTGTTGCATCCTTCTCAACTGTTCACCATTAATAACACAGATGCATATGTGTACACACACACACATGCACACATTGTGCCGCTGAAGACACGGGGGGGGTAACCTGACCCCAGAGAGCTGAGTGCCTGTCACAGCTCATTAGCATTGGGATGAAATGAAGGCTGCTAGAAGTGGTTCTTTGCTTTAGTTGGAGCCTCACCAGGCAGGAAGCCCACAGCTCAGTGAACCACGCAGCGACTCAGCGAGCCAGAATTCAGAAGCACTGCACCTACAGTATATCACGCACTTATATATCACGGCATATATACGACATATGTTGATTAGTTACCTACCAATAACTGAATTATTTACCCCTCCTTTAAGTTAAGCTTGCCATTCGCAGGGTTGTACACCTGCTGGGGGTTTTCATTCATTTGACACGATGGTTTACTCAGGTATCGGATTGTATGTTAATGTGTTTAGGGAATTAACTCTACTCATCTGGTGAGCAGCCAAACTGAGTCAATAGAGCCCTTCTGATTCCAAATTCCCTGCAGTCAGCACAGCGGCGGCCTGGTTTGCAGCGTCTGCTGAATACTGATGCAACATCCTGGTGGCTCTTGTACACAGCACTGGAAGGGCTTCAGCCTGTGTTTATACCAAAGGAAACATGACCGTTGTGCTTTGGATTGATTTCCATTGCACCTACAGTATAGATATATAAACGCAGGCGGTCGTTTATTTTCTTTATATTGAGGTTTCAGTTCACTTTGCAGGTTTCTTCTCAATTTGATTTCAATTTGTTTTTGTTCTTTTGAAGTAAATCAATTGGGCCGCGTCAATATCTATTTAGAAAAGCAGACAGGCTTAATTATGTTAGGGACAGAACACAATTAATGAATCATTCATGATGAAGATAAAGGTCTTTAAACTAGGCAGCTATCTATTCTTGTTCCCCTTTCTTTAGTTTTTTAGTCCTCATTTTGTGTGTAGAATCTCTACAGCTCGTCTCTTCTGAGCAGCTCTATCGACGGTGATCTTATAAAATGAAAAATGAAAACATTGCTATGCAGCAAAAATAAAATAAAACTCTAAAGAAAGTTTTTATTCCTTACTCCCTGTATAGGTGATGTATGTGTCCTTACAATTTTTCACTTATTCTAATGTTTCTTCCCTCTTGTATAGCTGTTTATATCTTATGTAATATTCAGTGTATTTATCTCGTGTCTTATATCTTCTAGTTCTTGTATTGTAGGAGTTTTAAAGTGCTTAAAATTATGCGGAGATTTCCCAGTTTTGGGATTTACAACCCAGAGCAGTGTCTGACTCTATGTTGGTATGTATTAGTCGCTCAGGGGAATAGGATCCATCCAGGGATATTCCTCATCCATCATCCTCTTGCCCCCCCATGAGCTCTACTGGAAAATCCAGAAAAAATAAGCAGTGAGCTCAAACTCCGAGCTGAGCTGCGCGCTGTGGCTGCATTTCTCTCCCTTTTTTCCCCATCAATGGAAAATATTCTTTCGAAAACCATTTTTGTATCTCTAACGACTCAAAACCGCAGACGAAGGATGCAGAGGAAACACTTTTGATATTTGTGGCGGTGATTTCAATTTGCCAGTTTAACCAATCTCCTGCTGAGTTACCCGTTTATTTTTATTTTCGACATTTTGTGTGCAAATGTGCACGTTCTGCCCTGAGCATACTTTAGATGGGACGACAATCAAGTGCTGATTAATTGTCTCAAGCTTTGCTAATTCACATGAGGACATGGCAAATCACGCATGTGTTGGAAAGAACCACATTTTTCGACCACTGCAGAGGTGTTCCAGATGTTGATAAAGGGAAACAGGATTAAGAAAGTGGTTGTGTAACAGTTTTTGGATGAGCGGAGATTAGTTTCAGACATGGAGTGTTAGGACATAGGCCGCAAAAGATTTGCTCTGAATCACACACACTTTTCTTTAGAAAGTCACTTTCTTTTGCAGCGGTTCACATTCAGGATATTTGGTCTCCATTCAGTGGCTTTTCTGGTAACTGTGTTTTTAAATATGTGGAACTATATCGGGTAGGGTAGGGTGTTTTTTAATACAGATGTGCATAGAATTAAACTTTAGAGAATTTCGGTTTGTTTTTGGTTCTCCCTTGCAACTGTTTCCAAGTTGCTTCTGAGCATGACACATCTCTGCAGTGGAACCACTGAGTCGTCATTGCTGAAAATAAGTTCCTCTGTGCCAGTAATTTGAGTATATTTGGTTGGTGGAAAAAAGCAGACATCAGAGGTGTACATTTTTGTTCATATTTTTGGGTGAATCAGTGTTTTCCATTTAAAATACATTATTGAAGACAATAGCTGATTTATTCCGATTGGTATTTACAATTCTATCGTTTACATGGACGCAAAATGAAGTTTTCTGATTGTGGTGTTTGTGTGCAAATGCACATGCCACATACAGTTATGTGGCATGTGCGGGTGGAGTATGCGGAGGAAGAAGAAGAAAAAGAAGAAGCTTTACTTCTACTTCTGTAGTATTATTCTTTTTTGGAATGAAAATACAGCTGTAACAAAACAGATGTCATGTCTACATGGATCAGACACGCGATGGCACCAAAACAGGAAGTCATGATGAGTGTATGGGTTCAGAGTTTTATAGCTATATGTCCCGATCAGGCTCTTATTCTGATTACTTATAGCTAATTATGTTGCATCTTCTGCTTGTCACTTATGTTAACTGGAAATAAACCACACTTCAACCAGTTGGCAGTTGTGGATATTTCTTAAATTTGTTTTATAATAGCCAACAAACTGTAAATTGAAAACGAATGGCTGGCTTTGCATGAAATTAATTTGTACATTTCCACTGCCAGCAAGAAGAAATCTGTTGATTTAGTGCGACCTTTTCCGAATATATACCATCACACAATATTGTGGCATAGATTCTGTAATCTACCTTTTTATAATGCTGATTGTGAAGCTAGCATTTGAAGCTGAGGGATTTTCAGGCCTTGTTTTTCTTCTACTTTCTTCCGTTTTTATACTGGACTTGTGTCACCAATATTTCATTACCTGAATCCAAATAACTATGGTCTTTTCCTCTCTTTCAGAATTCGATGAATCTTCCTCCAGACAAAGCCCGACTTTTGCGGCAGTACGACAACGAGAAGAAGTGGGAACTCATTTGTGATCAGGTGGGCATCAGTCTCTTTATCTGTGATTAAATGCAAAAGTGACGTTGCACACATACTCGGATTTGTCTCAACTACCCACTGAATATTTACTCCTGGAGGAAGAAGTCTCTCCCACTGTGTGTCGTGACCAAAGCCCCCCATGCTCCGTTGCCCTGCCTTTATCACACGCTACCCTGACTTTCCTGGTCAAGTGGGTTAAGTGGCACAGCAGGGAGCACACATCAGTTAACCAGTCAAAAAAACTTAGCCCGTTATTTGCGTTCGTGCAGGAAATAACAGAGGGTGCATGTGTTGTGCAGTGTGCTGTGGTCTGAATGCTTCTCTCAGTCTGCAGCCTCTGTGCCAGAGAACCTTTCTGCATCCCTGAGCAGAGGATGGAAAAAATGAAGATGAGATCAAGACCACCACCCACTAAAACTGTATTGATGGCCACTGACCCTGAAGGGAACAGTACCATAGGGAGCCCACAGAGCTGCAGACCAGCAGACAGATATTCTATGTTCCTCTGTCAGACCACAAGTGAAAATAGTTGGTTTTCCTTTTATTGAAAGTGAAGTTGTTGATGGCAAACACTTCCCAGTGATTACTGCTGACAAGCAGCGTGACTCTCTTACTGTAAAGCAGAAGATAATTCCAACACCGTAGTGTTATGAAATCAGTGTTATCCACGGTCATCTAATGTAGGTGAGAAGTTATATCACAATGCACGATGAACACTTATAGATCCTGTAAAATCCAAATACAGCATTTCTCTCGTGTCATGACACACAGGAGGCATAGTTGGCTCAACTCAAACAAAGTCACTGCACCTGCTCCTACGCTACTGCCTTTGTTTTAGGATGTAAAAACACAGAAAAGGTCTGACACGTTATCTAAAATTCCTAAAGATGAGGAAATGAAATAAAGAAGTACAGAACGAGGAACAGACTCCTGCTGTGAGGCTGCAGGTGCTGCTGATAAAGAGGAAGCGGGAGAGAGAGGGTGGAGGACTACTGCTAAACTATCTCTGTTTATGTGCGATATGTCGTTTATGTGGGAAAACTACCACCAAAATGGTGAAAATGGCGCATCTCTACATGTTACCCGAGCATTTACATTAATATTCTATACAAACACTGATGGACCGTGACATTCACAGACTCTGGTCCCCACTTGAGTCCAGAATAGTGTGTGCCACGGCTGTAGTGGCCCTGCCCCCCTAGTAATACAAAGCTAAATGCAAATCGGCTAAGTGTTCCTTTGAAGCAGAATTTTACTTTACTTTACTCATTTTTTAAACATTTCGCATCTTTTTTAATCACTCAAATTTGTCAAAGTGGTTACTAACATTTTCCTGTGGGGTGAAAAGTCAGAAGTGATATATTTATCACTTTACAGAGGCTTTAATGGGATATAATGATATTGGTCATAATACCTGGATCAGATATTGGAAAAAGAATTAAGCACAGGCTGTAAAAATAGATGTACAGTACACCACCAATGTCATGTGACCAGAATGTGAGTGAGGGATGCAGTGATGTAGATAAAAGAAAATAGAGGAAAAACAGACAGGTGTCATTTTATTCTTGCATCTAAGAATAATGCTACCCAGTCGCCCAATGTCTCTATCCCTTGCTTGTTTTCCAAACAAGCCAATACCATGACAGCCCAGTCAGCCCTGGGACTTAAGTGTTTTCAGTGTCATAGCTACGGGGAATCTCTTTATGTAACCATAGCAACAGTAATGGATGGAGGCAGAGAATCGGAGACGACAGGTACTGTACATCCCCTTTGGAAAAAAAAAAAACAGGTCACGCAAAGGTTGAAATATTAAACATTTTGGGATCATTAATGAGGGTTTGTGAACGATGGGAAAACGTCTGGATGTGGAAAGAAGGTTAAGATGTTTAGAGGACAAAGAAGGGACTGAATAAACTTATCACTTTCTAATCTCTGCAGACTTTCAACACAAGTCATTTGTGAAGCATTACATTACATGTCATTTAGCAGACTTACAATGGAATTGAGTACAGTCAGCCAGGGGTGGAGTTGAACTTCCACTCCACCCCCTAGCATTTACTTGCACCCAAAACGTGCTCGCACATAACAACTCTTCGTCCACTTTCTTGCCGTTATTTCCTCAGGATCAGAGAGAGAGTCGTACCTCACCTCTCACATTTTAGTTCAAACCAACTCTCCCAGAAAAAAAAAAATCTACCACAAGGAGCAACCAGTTGATTCGTGGTCCTATAAACAGACTTATAATACGTATTTACAGCCTTTTTCCATTTTCACATTTCTTTGCGTGAGTGCACCCAGCAACTCATTTACCACATAGCTCACTGCCAGATTTTTATCATAACCCCCGTCTCAAACAGGACTGAGCCGTCTGTCGGCTTGTTGACTGTCAGCTGGGTTCATGTAGCAGCCAGCTCTCTTTCCTGACACCACTGTCGTCTTTCCTGTTTTTGCGAGACACTCACAACATGGCCGGGACAACTGCAGTGTTGCTGATGAAGCTGCAGAGTCAGGAGTATATGATCCAGTATTTGTAGACAGAGGGAACTAATTAGCACTGAAAGCTAGACTTAATCAACACAGTTAGCAAGGGATCATATATAATTCTGTGGCCATTGTGTTGGTGTATCCTATTTCTGATGAAGTAAGGAACATATAATAAATTACTAATCATTTTGCCAGTTTTCAAGAGGAAAAACATGCCTCACACACATTGTGAGCAGCTGACAAGGCTGGAGGGTGGTTTAAATACACCAAACACTTGAGCATAAAAAAACTACATATACTTGTTTGGAATAGACCATGTGCGTGTAATTGTGATGAAGAACTGGTGAAATAGTTGCACATATGGCTGGCACAGATGTAAAACACCACTGTAGTGATCGGGGATTGTTGTGATGCATCTGTGAAGCTGGTGAGGGATCATTTAATTGTCATCATACATGTGCAGTGTTGGCTGGGTGCCTGTGAACAGTGGGGGTGAATCTGGTGCATGTGAAGTTATCACTGTTGCAGGAAGAGAGTCCATGGTAACTAGTGAACCATATGAACTGGAGATAATTCAAATAAGTGAGACCAACAAGAAGTTACTTTATTCAACACATTCTGTTTGGTTTAATATTCATTTTATTTAATACATGATCACTTGAACAATAACTGCACCCCTTAAAGGTGAGGTGGTAGAACGCTCACACACTTGCAGCTTACAGTATGTGTGCTGACTAATGCTTTTGTGACTTCCTACTACATTGGCTTATGAGCATATGGTGAACATGAGGAGGAAATCCAATAAACACATGGACAGATTCTTGTATTTTAAAAAAAAAAGCAATGAAAGAGTAGATAGATAGATGGATAACATCAGACATACAAGGTACATACACAAGAGGAAAGAAAACAACATCCTTAAAACCCACAGCCTAATAGGGGGAGAATAAATAGATAATAGAGAGGAGTCGACATGGATTTCAATCTCCGTGATTATCACTGCTTATTTCAGGCAACTCTACTTTCGGCTTGCGATTGAGACTGGAACGAATGAGTTCTTAAACCGATTGGATTTGCAGCGCTGAACTCTGCATCCTCGTGCCTGACAGTAACGGCTCATACTGACAGTGCAGAACAGGAGAGGGATCAAGGTAGACTTTTCCTCCCATGTACCTTCAAGTCGGTCAGCCGAAGGTAGCTGACACAAGTAAATGTCTTCACTGTACTTCTCCATGTCATGTGAATCACTGAATGACACACACTCCTCTGTCTCATAGGTCCTGATGCAGTGTTGTGGGGTAGCTCTTTAAATAGGTCCATTCATGCTCCTGTGGTATCAAGCTCAGCCTGTTCCAAATACGGTTTCCCGCTCAAAACGCTGATGCAAATCCAGCACTAATCTGCTGTGTTTATATTTAGAGCACAATAATGTGAGGGATTTAACCTTAAATCTGTTCCTGGACATGTAGTAACACTATCTCTGAGGCAGGTTAGGCCTCAGAGCACATGACACTAATGATAACCAGGAAGATCATGTTTTGCAGGCTTCATGCTCAGTGTTAATCAGACTCTGACCAGTGAGGGATCACCTACCCTGATCTCATTCATACTATGTGAATATTATACTATTTGAATGCTATTTTAAATCACTTTTCAGAAAGAAAGTGGGTATTAGAATAAAAATTAACCCTATTTTCTAACAAGGAGATCATGCAGTTACAGTGCAATTGTCCACACAAGGAGCCATTCTTAAAACACAACACACAAATTATCCTTGAATGGCCCCAAAGTGATTTTGATGTCTTAACAAACAACGTACATTTGACCTCATAGGCTTTTATATTCAGTAAAGCTGGTTAATCGTGCACTTAGTGCTTTTTGTTGTTTTTTTCCCATCAGTTGAAGGATGACTCCGGTGTAATTTACTCAAAGCCTATTCAGTTTTAATCTGATGGCTTTAGTGTCAACAACGGTTTACTGTGTACTGGAGATGTGCTCGGACTTGTGAAGGTGTTGTTTCTTATTATTACTTATGCTTTGTTGTGGATGCTGTTATTCCTCCTGTTGGCTCTGTCGAGCGATAGTATCAGACCTGACTGGGGGAGCGTTTCTGTGGAAGTGCAGGGGTGGGCGGGGACAAGGAGCGTGTATCCCATCAAACTGCTGAATGTTTTTTAGCACTAGAATTTACTACTGAAACTTTTCACGGGCACTTCATTGTGTTTTCAGTCATTCTCTCAACCTTTTTGCGGTCGTCTCTCTTACTCGTGCATGGTTGCAGGTGCCTCTGTCTGTCTTGACATAAAACAAATGACTTCCTGAGTGCAGTGCAGGAATGTTAGGGGGGTGACACAAGTTCTAAACACTGCTTTAATCTATTCTATTACTCCTAAAGGTGTATATCAATATTATTTCCTCTCGCTCATCCCACTCTTCTCATCTTCTTTTTTGACAGGAGCGATTTCAAGTGAAAAACCCACCGCACACGTACCTCCAAAAGTTGAGGAGTTATCTCGATCCAGCGGTCACAAGAAAGGTGAGTTTCCTCTGGCTAACGTCCTTTTCCATAGGCCTGGCTGTTCCACAGCTGCTGCATTTTCCTTCCCCTCTGACCCTCTGCCTCTCGTCCAGGATGTCCCTGCAGCTGAGGAAAGATTGCACACTGGGTTTCCGTAGGAGACGGCATGGGAACTTTGCTTCAAAACAGGGCATCAGTGTGGTTTAGTGAGAGGAGACAGTAGTTTATCTGGAAGGTCTGAGGAACAACAGCACAGCACAGCTCAAGAGTCATTAGGCAACACACACACATGCCTGGAGAAGAAAGGAAAAAGAACAATAGTTACTTGAAATCAGAGGAGAGGATAATAGTAATGCAGACAATCAGACTAATTATTGACATTAACATTGCCTTGGAGCATGGCGGGAGCTAATAGGAAGTCTCAGGCAGCTCCATTATAAATCTTTGTCTTATGTCGTCACAGAAGCCAGTTGTGTGTGTTTCCCTGGCGGGTTGCAGATGAGAATTGGAGGCTCCATGAAGCAAAGTATGAGCCAGAGCCCAGGCTTTGCCAAACTTGAATCTTCTTGGCTGGTATGAGAGAGCTGCATGGGGAGTGGTGGGACACCAGCCTCTGTGATAAACAAATTAACCAAGAGCCTCTGCCAGAATAACAACAAATAGCTGAATAAATCAATTTGCACTGGCAGGAATTTTGTTCGAAAAGTATGAACAGATGATGATGATGATGATGATGATGGCGGCAAAAGGGGAAGCAGATTGGCAGAGGTCGACAATGTTTCGATACACAAACTCCTAAAGATCACAGCAAATACGGTATTTACAAACCGAGTTACATCTCGCTGTCTGCTTTCATAAAACGAGACATTTCTGCAGTTTTAACAACACCCACAATCCCGCAACCACAAATTAAGCGAGCTGTAAAACATCAACAGCTTGTAGTGTGACGTTAAAGAGCTGCAAACCATGTAGTTTGTAATCTGAAATCAGCGTGTGTAAAAAAATAGCTCACGAATGGAAAAGATTTAGGATAAAACTGGAACTTAGTAGGAAATTGTTCAAACCTTGAGCTTCGTGCAGCTAAGGTGATATCCACACTAAGTTTGTATGTAAAATGGAGCTCTGTTAAAACTGACTTTCACCTCGTTGTTGATTTGAACCGGCGTTATCAGCGGTTTGGGAACGAGTGGTTACAGCGACTGCTAGACTAGCGTGTTCTTTGAATCACAATGTAACGCCTGAGAGATTACACACACACACACACACACGTACATCTGATAGAGGCTTGAGTGACGGCGTTTGAAGGAAACATAACATCCGACATAATAGCACTCAAGGTTAGAGATGAAGGCTTGTTGACAGCTGCTAAGAATCACTAGACTGGCTGACTAAGCATTTCTCTTTCTTTCTCCTGCTGGAGTGCTCTTGAACAAAGCGCAGTGCCGGCTGCAGTAACTGCTTGAAGGGGACTAGTGGCCACTGGGGCGAGCAACGCGCCTCTCTTACACTCTATTCGTGGGACTCAAAGTGGTGCACAGTAAAGGAACAGTTTCTTGAAACCACTATCATCTGATCTACAGTTTAATTATAAGGCTATAGCCAATAGCGAGCCAAATTACCTCAAAGACTGGAAACCGATCTAACCAGAGTTGGCCGTAACTTCATATTTAGCTGAGAGAGAGAGAGAGAATTATTCATCTTCTCTTTGAACTTTCAGTTAGAAAGTGAACAAATGTATTTTCCAAAAATGTCAAACTGAGAAGATGAGCAGGCTTAAAGGCACACAGCATGATCCTGGCTGAACGATCTAATCCAGACCAGACAGCCACTAGTGGGTTTTTATCGCTCAATGCGATCTGAGTCCTTCCTGTCTTTTTTGGTTCTACTCATCTGAAGCTGTGACTAACACGGTTGTTGGGTCTATATCAAACCACTCTAGAGGAGGTGACCTTTGCCTCAACCTTTCTTTGTTCATTTGATATCTTGTTATATCTCGTTACATCACAGAATGTTTAGTCTCATCCGCCAAGACAATGTGGGATTTTGCCTGACTGTTCCTTGATCAAAAACTTGGAGCAGTCATCATGTACACAGGAGGGGGATGAGACACGAGAGAACGGAGAGAGCGAGAGAGAGAGAGAGTGGGGATGCAAAGACTGAGCGAGAGAGAAAGTGTCGATGGGGAGAGAGAGATGGACAGAGAACAGGAGGAAAAAAAAGTATAAGAGCACATGGAAGAAAAGAAAGAGTTATGGGCTTCTTCCTACATTCCTGCTCCATCCCCCTTTTCTTCAAACTCAAACAATTGTGCCACTGTGAGAGAGCTGGAGGTCATTGCCTCTGCTTTCCATAGGCAGGCTCCGGTGCATTCCTTCGGGCAGCTCCCAGCCAATAGGCAGCCAAGGAGGAAGAGCTCCAGTCCAGCTAGTCCCCAAGAATGTATCAGCCATTGATTTGTTTCCAGGATGACCCCTCCTGAGCTCACACTCCCCCAAATTTCTCCCTTTTTCCTTCCCTCCCCCAACACTGGCTCGTGTCCTGTGTCTCTACTTTCCCCTTTTCACTGCTCCCTCTCTCTCTTCCTCTCCTTTCCTTTCATGTTGTTTCACCCTCTCTCTCCCCACTGTTGGTTCCCTCTCTTCCTGCTCTCTTGGTGATGCAGCTGGTAGTACTTAAATTGTGGAGTGGAGTGCATTTGGGGGGCTGGGGAGGAGGGGTGTGACTCTGGGAGCCTGCGCAGTATCTCTAAATATGCTCCGCTTTCCACAAAGACGCACAAAGGGCTCCTCCCTAATAAAAACACTCTGTTTCCCATCTTCTAATGTGCCAAACACACACACCACCCAAACCCAAAGACCCACACTATAGAGTGGAAGAGAGAGAGGGAGAGAGACTGAGACCCTAGCTATGGTAACAGACCAGCTCACTTCTCTGTCAATGTTAATAATAGGTTACACAGGGCTGAGTTCAGTTTCCTCCCTGATACAAACTCATGATGGAAAGTGATCCTCTCCTCTCCTCTCCTCTCCTCTCCTCTCCTCTCCTCTCTCTCCTCTCCTCTCCTCTCCTCTCTCTCCTCTCCTCTCCTCTCCTCTCCTCTCCTCTTGACTGACAAGGACATGTTAAGATTTGCAACTCATTATTATTTGTATATTTCACCTGGAGATTACTCTGTTCCCAAAGTCCATTAAAAAACTTGGTCGGAAACTTAAATATTAACTTAAAAATGTGTAAAACAAAGCCAACTCACTAGTAACTACCAGTTAATGTAACCAGTTTTAAAACTTGAAGTTAGACTAAGTTTTTAAGGATGTGTTTTCTGACGGCACATGAATCAGCGTGGTGCAGACAATAGTATGTTTCTTCACTTTTGAAAGAGAAATATTTTGGATCGGTGGATCGGATGTGTAGAAAAAACAACCTTTAAAATACAATAACAATTGGGTCACTTTTGGGCTTTGCCTCAATTCAGTTGGAAAGTTTCTTAGTTTGTTCTAGAAAAGCAGCAAATCTCTTTTTATTTATTTTGGCTTTTCAGCTTGAACAAAATGTATGTAATTAAAAAAAAAATTAAAAAGATAAAAAAGTTTATTTTTCAATTAACTAATGATTTTAGCTTTATTTCAAACACCAGTGGTTTGGCCTGGACATTTGGGAAACTCAAGAAATAACAAAATGTTATTCTCCACCAAATAACTAGACGACAACAAATTAAAAGCAGTTTACAAACTCCAGAAATCCCTCTGCAGGCTGTGTTTATTAAATCATCTGTTGTGTTTTTGTAAGAGTTTGACAAATTTTTGCTTTTACTTGTGATAAAACACTTTCACACCCTCTCCTCAGGGAACCCCCTTCCTGTTGCACTAAAGCTGCTTGATCACCACTGGTCGCTCACTCTGCCTCTCCTCCTTCAGCTGTTGTGTAACAGCCTGGAGGGCCTTTTATTTTTGTTTTTGCTCATCACCTCCCAATCAGAAGATAGAATCAAAGCTCATTTTCCTCTTCTGTTGTTGTTTCTATGTTTCACACAGTTTAAGATTGTACCTCTACAGAGTGATACCTCCCCCCCCTCTCTGAGTCTCTGTATCCTCAGTAACAAGACCAAGAATGTATGTACATGTGTGTCTGCCTGCTATCCTGGTTTGGCATGAGAGGTGACCAATTAGGTGGCTGGATTTTATCATGTTGCGACCAGCAGGGATTGCAGCTGTATATAGAACCAACATGAGCAAACAAGATAACAGGAACTGTTCTACATTAACAGTTCACACTGAGTCAGTTCTATTCTTCTATTTCACTACTACTAAAATTGAGCACATCTCAGTCCCAGCTTTGATTTGTCTCGTTTTTAATCGATGACGCTCTTTCACACTTTCTCATGCAAAATAATGTCAGTGAGGTTGTACGCGTGTCTGTTTGTCTAACCTTTTGATGATGTCAGAAATAAAATAATGTTTTTTCCAGACAAAACATCCCTGTGCGCCCACTTTATGATTTACAGTTCTGAGTGTGTGTTGAAATATTAACTTGCCCCTTCTTTCCCTCCTCAGAAATTCAGACGGAGGGTTCAGGAGTCCACCCAAGTCCTGAGAGAACTGGAAATTTCATTACGGACCAATCATATAGGGTGAGCAACTGCAGGACTGTGTGGAGCTTGTGTCGAGTTGAATGTCGTGGACCTGGTTGTATTAGAATCAGAGGGGGAAAGGTCTGGCATTCCAGAAACCCGGAGACGCAGACACTGACTCTCACCACCCCCCTCCCCCATTCATCTCTACGCTCCGGCCTAATATTACACAGAAAGCCATATGGCAAAAGAGGAGGAATGAATCGATTGATTGATTCATAGAGGAAGGAAAACCCCATTTTTACTCCATAGATGGTTGTTTGAGTCTGTCGTCCCGGAGATGTGTTTACGATTTCACAAGAGGTAAACGGAGTAGTTTTTTTCCCTGTAACTCCAGGTATTCCAAGATAACAAGCCTGAACCTGGTGTAGATGATACTGATCCAGTGTTGGTTAGTCAGACTAAATGACAGATCAGTATCTCAGTTTGAGTCGTTTTTAGGTTTTTAGTGTTTTAGTTTTGATCTAGATCACAGGGCTTGTTTGTGTGATTAGAGGCCCTGGCGGTTCAAGACTGCGATGGATTGCCGAGCATTATTAATAAGGCCTAATGCATTCTGGGAACTTTACGGCCATATATCATGGTGACTCCTAATTTAAAAAAAACAGATTTTATTTCATGTGAAGGCCACGTTGAATACAATGCAGTGTAAGAAACACACACACGAAACAGAAACTTTAGCTGATATTAGTACGAAATAAAAGGTCTTAATTAATTAATGCAATTCTACAGCATTAAAGAAAAAAACTCAGCATGAAAGGGGTCATTTAGGAAATGATTCCAACCAGTGCTTGGACATTGATAAATTGGATTCTGCATGTACTAATGAAAGTACACTTGAAATAAGCTCAAAATTGTGTCCGTATTGATTAGTGCTGCAACTAACGTGATCAATATGTGTCGGGGTGGTTTTATGGATTCGTGGTCTGGTCCAAATAATTGTGAAAAATGTTGATCGGTGTTTCCCAAACCTCAAAATATCAAAAATATTCAAGATATTCATTTTACTGTCATAGAGGACATTTCCTCATTTAAGAAGCCAAAATCAGCTTCCCTCAAACCAATGAATTGATCGTTCAACACTCAATTTGGTAGTTTATTATTAACTGATTAGTTGTGGTAGCTGCTCAACCACAGATTTAGTTTATAAACGAGGATACGAGCCATCAGCTGAGAGGGAAAACATACTGTAACAGCAGAGAGACAAGAGATGCTAGTTACACAACCATCACATGATCTCCCTGCCTTTCTCTGTCTCTCTCACACACACACAAACACACACACACAATTATCTAAACTACATCTCCATCTTTTCCCCCTGCTGTTTTTAATCTCATTCCTCCCTCCGTCCCACACACTCTCATATTACTCTACTTAAGTTTGTCTCCTTCACTCTCTCCGAAAAATTCACAAATCATCTCATGTTTCTGACGTCGCCACCTCACGCACTCTTCCTCCTCCTCCTCCTCCTACTCACTGTTTACACACTGATCAGATTCTGCTCCCTCAAACCAAAATAAACTCCAACCACAGCTAGAGACGACATCCATCTGGCAGAGCGGTCAAGGCCCTGTTTAGATAACATCACTAATCGAGCAAATCTAGATTAGAATGACGGGGAGGGAGATTGCGAGGGTGGGTGGGGTTGGGGGTTGGGGATGTCGGGGGAAGGCAAGATGTCACCCACTCAGAAGACAGTGAATAGTCCTGCTTCATGTCAGAGGTGAAACAGAGGGACGTATTTGTAATGTAAGCCGTGTATAATGAGCAGATTGTCCCTGTGCGCTGTGTGTCAGGGACAGTCCCAGCTCCGTGTCTGCTCCTCACATGTTGCTCTGTGGCCAACAACATGTGGTGAATAGGAGGATTGTTAGTTAGTGTCCTGTGGTAATGATTACCATGTGGTCCTGTGAGGCCACGCCTCCAAGGCCTTTCAAAACACAAGGGGCCCTAGCAGGCTCAGCTTGACTGGGCGCTTTCGTTTGTCATACCCACTCCCATGCAGTTACACCACGGGGGAGCTCATAAAGAAGCAGCTCGTAGGTTTTTGAGAGCAGCTCAGCACTGCGTCTTCATCAGTGCAGTGCCACTCCGAAAAGGCCTTCATGTGTGTCATTATGTTTATGCCCTGCAAATTACCCTAATCGCTGAGCAATCGGACCTGGTGTAGCAGCCGAGGCTTCAATAAAAAAAGACACAGCACTTTAAACGGAGGAGATGAAATAAAGATGTTCTGCGATTCATGTCCACACTGTTTGCCAGGACGGAAATATTTGATCAGAAAAGCCTGGGTTCATAGAAAGCACTGTGACAAAATGGTTTGGGACATTGGAAAAGGGGAATTTCTTTGAATAATTGGTTGAAATAAAAATGAATTATCAACTATAAGAGCAGTTCAGTTCATCAGATGTGGAGCACAGTGAATGGCTGTTCAAGAGATTGTTATATTTGAATTAGGGCTGCAACAATTTGATTCATCGATTATTAATTGATTACTTAATCAATCATTTGATTAATCAGGTTGAGTATTTTTTTTATTAATATCTTTTATTTTTTTAATATTTGCTGGTGTCTTTGCTCCAAGAAATTATTCAAACTGAATCATTTTGGTTTGTGGTAAAAAAAAAAAAACATTAGAGAACATCATAATTTCCAGGTTTTTTGGTTTACGGACCAAACAAGTACTTGATTAATTGAGAAAATAATTGACAGATTCATCGATTATGAAAATAATCATTAGTCAGAGCCCTAGTTTATTAAAATGGCAGGAGAAGACACAAATGTCTATGTAGCGTGGAGTTTCCTGTGGATAAACTCATCGCTCATGCCATGCAGAGTGCTGAATGATGGCCCATTTCACCATTCTGGCGACTTGTCTTCATCACATTTAGAAACTCATACTGCAGTCAATGACTTACTAACAGATGTCAATGACGTCTGTGTGCGTGTGTGTAAACTTCTCTTTAGGACCTTTTCTCAGGACCAGCAGTCCTCAAGGAGACCAAAGCCTGGTCCTAATGAGGCAAAACCTCTTTTCTGAGTTTAATTATAGGGCAGCGATTTGAACTGTGGTTAGATTAAGGTTAGTTAGGCTTCGACATTAACTGGTTATGGTTAAGGTTTGGGATAATGCCTCGTTTAGACTGTCCAAATGAATGGAAGTCAATGTGGTGTCTTACAAGGAATAGCTGTGCAAATCTGTGTGTGTGTGAAACAGACAGAAAGGGCAGGCAGCCTCGGATGCATGAGCTTTTGAAAACACACGCTTGTGTGATATGTTTGTTGCTCTGAAATATGTAGCTTTGAAGTTAGAGAGATAAAGATATGATGTGAGAGTGGGAATAATCCAGAAAAAACCCATTGGTATAGCAAGATGCCATATTCAAACTTAGCAGAGTGTTAGAAGAAGAAAGATGTTCACTGTAGTCCACAGAAACTTCTAAAATATTATATTGTTCTAAGAGCTTCTCGGCCTTTTGGCTAAGATCAAGTGTAGTATCTGTTCTTATCAGTTTAATATCTGATATGTCCTCTGGGGGTGGAGTGGCTCAGTGGTTAAGACCGGTACCCTGTGTGTGAAAGACATCATAGTTGCAATGGTCGCAAGTTCGATTCCACCCCTGGCTGATTGTACTCAATTCAATTGTAAGTCGCTTTGGATAAAAGCGTCTGCTAAATGACATGTAAAAGAGCTTGTAGGCACCCCAGCTTTTTTTCCATAAGCATAAAGAACCAGTTTCTGTTGAAATTGATTTCATGCAGAAAAACTGATTTAATGCTATGGTTGTGGCTCTGCATCTCTAACCAATAACTTGTTGATTTGGCTGAGTTAACATTGTTTTCGTCCTCTCCTCAGGTGGGTGCGAGAATTCCTAAATGAAGAGAATAAGGGCCTGGACGTCCTGGTGGAGTATCTCTCTTTTGCACAGTATGCAGTCACGTAAGTCACTACCAGCTCGTCCCCGCTTTCCCACTATAGTCTATATGCAGAACCTGACAGCCGACACAATGCTGCTATTCTGCACATCCACCGATGCATCACCACACGGTGCCAGCACCACCAACAGCACCGCCACTGCAGCAGCAGCAGCAGTCTGCATGTCAGAAACACTGAGTCACTCAGAGCCCATTGTTGACACATTGTGACTCACTAATAATCACGCTGTCAGTCCATGAATAGAAGCCTATGGTTAGTGTAGTACACAGCGCCAGAGCCTGTGAACACAGCCAAAGAGCCACACCAGTTAAAGTTAAAATCCAACCCCCACCATATGTTATTATGGTCTGTCCTCATTATGAATGGTTTAGTCCTGAGAGCAAAGAAGTCTTGGAATAATGGAACAATGAAGTTTATATGTGGTTGGGAAAGCTGAGTCAGCATTTCCAACTATAGTTTTCCTCTTTTCTTTATTGTTATTATTATTGTTGTTAGTTGGGAATCCTGAGTCAGCATCAGCTGATTTAAATGATTTATACTTCAAAACATTCTACTCTTTAGATGTTTCTCTGATTTTTTTTAATACTTTGTGAGATCTAGAAATTTTTCTCCATTTTCTTCTCTCATCATTGTATTATTTAATCTAACAATCAAACTTGGCAGGTTACTTACTGAGGGCACCACTGTGTGCAGCACTGGTGGTGTTTGGATGAGAAGTGCGATGTATGTGTGTTCCATCACGTCTCAAATAGAGAAATAAATGGAGACACGCCTCCCTTACCTTCCTTTCATCTGTTTTGAGGGTTACCAGGACAACCATTGTAGTAAATGACACACTTCAATGTTCTTTTCTTTCTCTTAATAATTTAGGTGGAACGCTACTCTCCACAGTTTGAAGTTCTTAATCCACAACTGGAATGTTCTTTGTTAAAAGTGTGTACAGTGTGTACAACTTTGACTTTGCTTGGAGAAGAAATGCAGGAGATGTCTGTCTGTTTGTCTTTTAATCACATAATCGGTCGAATGGTTGTTGAACGCTTGTTCACACTTGGTAAAAATGCAAGAGATATCGGAAGAAATGAGAGATATAAATTGCGTAACTAGAGAGTGAATACACAAAGCCATGTGCTGTGCATGTGATGCTGATGTTCTTCAACACAGATCGAAGTTGCCCTTCATTCTCATTCTTTCCCCGTTCCTTAATTCTTATGGATTCTAAACCACAGTTACTGCCACTAGGACATTTAGAAGGCAGATCAAAGCCAGGCACAGTAGATTGTGTACACCGTAAATCCTGTGGTTATTGTATAGCAAACTGTATCAGCTGATCTATGCATCTATCTATGCATCACAACACTTGACTGGTCTCGGACACTACCTCCACTATTTCAGGTATATTTCAAGTTCTCGTGTTTTTTTCTTCCATAGGAAAGGAATTGAGAAGGCAGATCAAAGCAGATCACGCACGCGTCACATTATTACCATTATTGAGTCATTATCTGTGGTAACTAAATTGTCAGTCAATTTCAGCAATTTCAAACATCAAAACACAGCTTGAAGATCTATCGGCTCCTCTGTTATCTGGGTAGGGGATTCCAATGCTAATAAGATGTAAATGGTGGCGTGATTGAAGACGTGTTAGATAACAGTAGTCATGTTATCGTGACTGATGGCAGATCAAGTAGATTTGTTTCTTCAGCCTGAGTAAGAGTTGGAGTGCCTTGTTGACATTTGTCTGTTTTGAGCAATAACACAGGCTTAGACGACATCAACAGTCAGTCTTAAGAGGCTAGTTTTAGCATTTCTTCATGCAACTGGTCTATATGTAAGAATAAAAGATTTTCCTGTAGAGGGCAGCATTACACTTCTCAGTGTACAGCCTGCTGGAAATTATTCGAAGAAGACAAAGAAGTGTAGCGTAGTAGTAAACAAATGCAGAGACGGACACGCACCTGGCTAGAGTCCTCCACATTTTTAACTGGTTTGAAGCTTTTTTCATAATTAAAACAAGATTTCTCATTGTTTAAGCTTAAGTATTTTATTAATTTCTTTGCTCTGGATAACAAAGAAATCATTAAAAGTGAATCATTTTGGTTTGTGGACAAAACAAGACATTTGAGAACATCATCATTTCCAGGTTTGACGAACAACAATTAACATTTTTTAAGGTTTTCTGATATTTTATGGACTAAGCGATTAATCAAGAAAATAATCGACAGATTAATCGATTATGACAATAATCGTTAGTTGCAGCTCTAGTTTAAATAACACAAATAAAGACAAATGTCCATGTGTCCCACACTGCGTCTTATTTCGCATCTTACTTCCACAGGTTTGATGGCGACTGTTTGGAGAACAACCCGGACGCTGCCATAGATAAGTCCAAGTCCTGGAGCCGCTCTATAGAAGACCTGCACAGAGGAGGCACCCTGCCATCTCACATCACTGGGAACGGCATCACACGCGCTGGGCGACATTCCACGTTACGGTACAACACACGACGCACAAATACTACTGGGATGAATCCGTTTCCACGTGTGTTTGTTTGATTTTTAACCTTTTAACTTTTCTATTTTAACCACTTGTTGGGCTGCAGCATTATGATTGTAACTGTGTTTTTTTAACTCAGTAGTCACAAGGTCTCAAAGACTTTGAATGGCTTAACACACATTTCTGATTGTCGGACTTGGGCTTGCTTTGCATGTGACTGTGACACATGATGGATGTGATTTCAGTGGTGACAGATGATTACAACATTAGGAGAGAGCTATTTTTAATTCTGCAGTTATTGCTCTAAAACCCCATGTCGTTCCTTTGATGTTTCGGCACAGTAGTCGCACGGACTTCTGTGAAGATAAGTCTCTAAACCTTGTGCACAAAGAGCGCTATTGATTGAATGAGGCACATGTCCTCTGAATATTAAACACATTTTATCTGTTGTTTTCTGTTGCCTATTCTATCAGAAGTAATCCTAAGTAATATATACTGTGTGAAGTGAGTAAATATCAAAGAGATGAAGCATTTTCACACTCCTTTAATGTCAGCTCTAATTTTAAGGTACATCTGTAAGAAGAGGTTTATTGAAATCCACAGAAACTCACTTGAAATCAGTCGGTGAACATCCTGCCTTTGTTTACAATAAGACCAAGTACTTCACTGTGTCACTGTTCAGCTGTAGACTAATGTTTTTACAAGACTGTGTTTGATTGTTATTTATCTCTACCCTCTACCTCAGACTTTGCTGACAATATCAGATATTTTCTACTGAATAATCAGTCCCTAGTTAATAGTCTGCTGCCAGCCACTGTTGTCTGTTGTCTGTGTTGTTACTGGAGCATGTGCAGTGAACTGCAGCAGGTCAGTGTTTTCACTGAGACTGACTGTCTTTTCTGTCCTGTCCTGTCCTGTCCTGTCCTGGTTCTTCCTTCATAGCCATCTATTCATCCGTCTGCCAGTCTTCGACAGCAGGCAGGTCTTGAATTTGCTCTCCTGGCTTGGTCAGCTTTGTGCAGCCTTTGCTGTCCCTGCTCCCTCCCCAGGCGCTCACTGCCATAGTCAGAAACACACATGTACAATTCCCCCTTGTCTCATTGTGCATTATGCCTCTCTGCTAGCTGTGAGTTGTTTATTTGTCC
The DNA here is from genome assembly GCF_019176455.1 of Solea senegalensis. Taxonomy (NCBI): domain Eukaryota; kingdom Metazoa; phylum Chordata; class Actinopteri; order Pleuronectiformes; family Soleidae; genus Solea; species Solea senegalensis. Next base: position 12,238,294 of record NC_058022.1, on the reverse strand, counting down.
TGTTGTGTGTGTCAGCGATGTGAATTATTTGTATTGCCAGCTTCCCCTCCAGCGCTTCAGACTGAATTCCTCTTTCCAAGCAGCAAATGGATTTTTGCACTCATTGTTCTTGCCTCTGTGCTTAAACGAATACCTCACCGATTTGCATTTAGCTTTGTTTTAATAAAATAGGGGTTGTATTTTTGAAAAATTGTGCTTCCCAACCTCAGTCGAGAAATATCTTTATTCTTTTCTTGTTACCCACCAGTGACACTTGGTCCGAGCCTTGAAAACACTAACCCTATTCTAGTAATACAAAGCTAAATGCAAATCAGTGAAGTATTCCTTTAACCAGTACAGATAGATTAGGTATCCTTTACAAATCTTCCATATTTTTTGTGTTTTTCTGGTTAAAAAGAGATTATAAAGCATTTTCCTAGTTTACTATCAGTATTTTATTACTCCTATATATCCAGTTGTCCATCTTGCATCATTGTTGTCCTTGTGGTTGCTTTAGGTGACACTTGTATTAGAATAGTTACTAGATACTGTGAACAACTGAATGTCTTAAACTTTGTAACCTGTATTTGTTTTTCTTAACGTGCCACCGTGAAGGTCACCTAACACGGCGAGCTGTCCAAAGTGCGCTCAAACAAAATGGTATGCCTGTAGCATGACACAGAAATAGGTAGAATTCTGTAGCTGTGTTTGTCTGTATAGCTGCTTTCAGACATGCACCAAACACCTGGAATTCTTCGGAGATTGTCCGCAGAGGCGGTACGTGTGGACGTTGATGCCCACAGAAATTATTCCAGAGATTCTAGGGATTCTCCTCCTGCCAGCGCTCTTAAGATAATATCGGGTTAATGTCCAAGTGAGAGGAGAAACTTTGGAGAATCCACAGCAAGTGAATGAGCAGCCCACTCAAGCCCAGCACCCTTCCTTCTGTGTCCTCCAGAGATTCTCCTTATGTTGTGATCACATCTCACCGAGACAATGTCCTACTAGCACTCTCTGTGGTGTAAATGTAAAGATAAGCATGAATCCGAAGAAACAGAAACTGGACTGCTTCTTCCTTGTTCTTGCCTTTTTTCAGATGAACACACGCATGCGCGTACGAGCGCACACTGTGTTGTGACTCAGAGAAATGAAGGCCTTCAGACATGTGAGACTTGGCATGAATCAGCCTGACTACCTGTAGCCTGAAGACACATTTTTCCCTAGAACTCGGGCTAGTAATCAACCGTGTGACAGAAAATAAAGTCTTACTGACTGGTTCTTGCTCTGGTCTGACTGACTCTGCGTCTTATTTAGTGATTCTGCAGCTCCATTATTTCTCTCTGATTGCGAGGTGTTGCACAAGGAGGAAAGGTCTTGTTTTTGTCCACATAAGGCTGCACTATCACGGCACTGACTGCACTGCATGCAAATGACTCGCGTCTATTGTGTTAGCTGTAAGTGATATGCTTTGTGAAGGCGTATAGGTTTTATGGCCTTTGTGTGTTAGTGTAAGGTGGCATGGCAGTTTAACAGCCTCCCTATATGAAGTAGATGGTGTGTAACAAGGGCGCATTCACTCATGGCATCTGTTGTAGTGTTTGTGTTCAGATGAGCACAGACCATGACTCTTAAGAAAATTTGCCCTTTTTTTTACCTTCTTCTCACTCAATCTTTTTTTTTGTTTTTGTGTGTGTGTATGTGTTGTTTTTTCCCCCAGCTGTAACACCCTGCCCAGCCGACGAACTCTGAAAAACTCCAGACTGGTGTGTAAAAAAGATGACGTCCATGTCTGTATCATGTGCCTACGTGCTATCATGAACTACCAGGTCAGAACCTCCACACCACTTGACACCCACACATATTTCATGTCCCTCTGGGCTGAAGTACTCTTATCTTACAGAAGCAAATTCACTTTAATTTTAATATTTCTTTTTTATAATGTCTTAGAATGCACATCTTACCCATTAAGTGGCTCCCTGTTTTTCCGGTTAATTGGCTAATTTGTCCCATGTTATCATTCTTTTCACCTTCCAGTATGGATTCAACATGGTTATGTCCCACCCACATGCTGTGAATGAAATTGCACTAAGTCTCAACAATAAAAATCCGAGGTAAGTTCAAACAAGATAGTAAGGCCAATATTTAAAACTGCAGTGCATAACTTTGTTGTTTTTTGCCTCTTTTTAGTCTTTGTGAACAGAAAAGATGTAGTTTATTTATTTATTTGACCAGGTAAGTCAGTTTTGAGCCAAGTCTCATTTACAATGACGACCCGGGCAAGAGTCAGCACAACAAGGGGGCACATAAACAGCAAGAAGAAAAACATCAACAACAAACATTATTTAACAATTCATAATAGTCACTTGTTGAATAAAAATGGTTAAAAGCAGGTGCAACAGTTGCAAGAAAGTGGAATGAATGAAGTGATTTTTAGTGTCTGTTACAGATGATTTCAGTCAAATGCAGCAGAAAACTGAAATGATGAACGATCGAAAGTAGTGCAGACTTTTTTACTCTGTGTCGCTCTTTTGGAAACGGTTCTTACAAACAATATTCTCAGACCTGACTGAGGCGTATATACAAGTAAAATTCACTTCTTTCTGTTTCCAATCATAATACAACCTGTTTGCAGCGGTCTTGTTTAACTAGCACAATGTTGCTGTTGCCTCCATTCGTCTGCAACTATAACAAATAATGAACAGTTTATTGATATTTAAAAGTTATGCTTTAGATTCTGAAGCGATTTGTTTGATTCACTGGTTTAAAATAAAGCCTATATTTCCCTAACTTGGACCCAAATTTAAAAGGGAACGGGGTGAGCGAGTGTCTCTGTCGCTCAGGGGCACGTTCTACCCGACAGATGGGTCGGGCCACTGCCGGCACACAAGCTCCTCTCTGAGGCGCCCTCCATATCTCTGCGTGGGTCGGGCGTTTTATTTCCACTTCGAGATTTCCTCAGAAGTAGATTTGAAACCACTTTGCATCACCTGTTGCATAGTGTCTCATCCAGGTGCAAGGAAATCGTGTATTAGTGAACCTGAGCCCTAAACTAAACTATATAATCCACTAGCCAGTAGTTTAAAATGTGGCTCTCTAACCTAACTGTTTCCCATCTCTTAATATTAATCTATCAGGATAGTTATGGAATCATGTTCATTAATATTTTTTAAAAGGCAAGGAATGAAAATGATGTGAATTGTAATAAAGCTAAAATTGCATAAAGATAGATTTTACTTCAGCGTGTCAGTATTGGCAAAAAATGGAATGTTATTGAATTTCTTAGCTGAGTGTGTAAAGGCAGTGCTGACACCTGTCATTTACTGAGCATTCCTGCCTTTATTTGCTCCTTGTTTTACAGGACTAAAGCTTTGGTCTTGGAGCTCCTGGCGGCAGTTTGTCTCGTGAGAGGAGGACATGAAATTATTCTCTCGGCGTTCGACAACTTTAAAGAGGTAAGAGCTGCAACACAAGAGGGGCTGAGGGTCAGTGGAGAGGAATCATCATTACATTATAACTGCAATTTCCAACAGTGACTCGGCCCCGGAAGAATGCTCCTCTTGCAGATTTGAACAGTAGCACATAAAAAAAAAAAAACAACAATTAGACATGTGTAAGATACTGCTAGATAAACAAAACACGTAACCTTGCCCTGACCTTTTCCTCTCTGGGTGACTGGTGGAGAAAAGGGAGTATGAGGTTCATGAGTGGGCACTAACAGCCGCTCCATTTTGTAGCAGACGGCCCACAAACACGGGCCGTCTGCAGTTAATGTAATATTTAGGCCAGAGAATGAAATATTGAGTGTTGTTCTCGGCGGCATTGGCATTAGTCCTCTTCCCATCATTTCCTCCTAATGAATTGAAGGTTGAGAAATCATCGTGACATCATTATCTTTCTTGCTAAGTGACACTCAAATAGATTCAGATATAATTTGCCAAGTCATATTGGACGCAGACTTGGGTGCATTATTCAGCCTTTTTCTGTTTTTTCTTTCGGCACACACCCCTCTACTTACTTTTTCCTGTCCCCTCAATTCTTTATCACGCTCATTCTCCCTCGTTGCCCTCCACTCGAACTGTCTGTACTGCACGCATGTCTCGCTCTCTCTCACCACCACCACCGCCCCCTTTTTTGTCTCCCAAATGTTTTTTACTGACAGAGTTAAAAAAAGAAGACGGCGGAAGTTCACGTGGTTGTCTGTATCCTGAAAGAATGATTCAGCAGTAGCTGACGAATAACTGATCTTGTCACTCTAAATGCTGTAGATTTGACATTTGACCTCACTGATTTTCATCTACTGCTTGGTTATTTGCTTTTATATTATTATTAATGTCCACAGGATACAGTCCTACAGAGAAAAACAGCAACATTTATCACAAGTCAACCGTGACTTAATCAGTACAAAAATAAGAAGAGTTTAATGGCGTGGGTGGCATTTATGGAAACCAATGATTGATTGCATGAATGACTTCTTTAAATTCACTGCTGGGGTTTGTTTTGCAGGTATGTCAGGAGACGCAGCGGTTTGAGAAGCTCATGGAGTATTTCAAGAATGAGGACAACAACGTCGACTTCATGGTATGCATATCTCGACTGTCGAATCGCACTACACTTGTCTTTTTGTCTTTTGTGGGATTAAAGGTGTTCCGCTGTTGTATTTTTCACCACTGCCGAGTGTTGATAAGCAGCTGTTCTCTACAGGTCAGACAGGGAGAGCACAGGGAGGTGCACTAGTCTTGCAGCTGTGATGACATGAAAAACATAAATCAGGGGATTCCAGATGGTTTGGAAGTGCAGGTACTCGAATGAGGATGTCGAACACTGCCGCAAATATTTGTTCGAATTCAAAACAACAAGAAAAAATGCCTCTGTAGTTTATGATCCACTTTTACTTTAGTATTTAGTAGTATTACACAAACATACAGGATGTGAGAACTTCAGTCTGATTGTTGCATTAAAACATGTAATAGGTCCTCACCTGTCCAAAGAGTATCCTGTGAAGGTCGTGCCCCCTCTATGTCTTGAAGAAAGGTAGTTCATTTCTCCCATCTCTCCTCTAGACCTCAGATTAAAGGTTCCATTGTCCTCAGAGACTTTAGACTTAAGACAGAGAGAGGTTTATAGCAATTCTTTGTAGTTGTTTTTTTTCCCCACTGGCCATTTTACAAATACTGCAGTCTTTTTCTTCTTTCTTTCTAGACTTTAGGATTATAATTTGTCCCATATCCCAACATCTTCTTTAGTGTTACACATATTTAATATTTTGGAGTAATATGTGTCCAAGTATCCTCCTCCACTTTTAGAAAAAAGAAAAAAGGATATTTCTTTTCAACCAAATTCAAGTCTGTCATGAGGAGAATAATTAAAACATCACGGTGGGATTTGTATTCAGTGTGTTTATCCATCGAAGTGGATTAATGGATGTGAGCACACATACGGTGTATATACTCTGTGCATGCACGTTTGTGTGTGTGTGGGAACAGTTGCTTTGTTTTAACAGACCTTCAATAGGACCTTGAATCTGACCTCTGTGACTCCTGAGCAAACATCCTACGTTAAACCCTCCATGTCACATGAGACAACTGAGCCCCTTACAAGGAGTTCATTAAGCCATTGTCTGTGTGTTTGTGTGTGTGCGTGTGCGTGCGTGTGTGTACATTAGACACTGGGAAGTGATCCTCCTCAATCTGTTTATGTAGCCTCCTCAAATGCAGTCAATGGAGTGGAATTGGCGGATGTTCATTTCTTTTATCCGTTTCATCTGCTGCATAAGCTTCTCTGCAGCTATGTAAACTCGATCATGTGGATTTATACACCCAACTTCAGGGGAAGTGGTATTAAAGGGTGACAGATTTTAGTAATGATCTATAAAAGCATTCAGAGAGACTACAGTATATACTGTGCATCCCCCATCCACTTACTACAAATTAAAACAGTTTTTGTTATTTATTTGGCAAATGACAAACTGAATTCACCTTTTTATACATATTTGAGCCGACAACGCACTGGGCTTCTCTGAGAAGTCAGAAATTAATCAAGCATAACATTAAACCAGTAAAACTAATTAAATAACTATAATTTCACATTAATCAAGAAACAATTTTTCCAGTTGTTTTGTAAAACGGTAAATTTGAATATTCATGGATAACAATAATAATCATGTTTTCACATTAAAAATATATATTAATAATATGAAAAATACTATTATAGAAACATAAAAAATGATTTTGATAATTACTAATGCTGTTAATTTAGGGCAGCTGAGGCATTGGGTGGTGGTCTGATATGTTTGTTAAGCAATTTAACTGTATATAGTGTAAAGTGAGCTGACAGAAGGAAAATGTAAATCAAATCAATATTCGGTGTGACCGCCCTTTGCCTCATAACAGGTTCACTTGCACAAAGGCAGGGGATTTGTTGGATTATGGTCGGGTGTAGGGTCACATGGCCGAGTAGAGTCTAGCACATGTTCTCCCTGTGTGTGTGCGCATGGGTTTTCTGCGGGTTCTCAGGTTTCCTCCCACAGTCCAAAACCATGCAGAGGTTAATGCGACACTCTAAACTGAGAGTGAATGGTTGTACGTCTGTGATGGACTGGCGACATGCCCAGGGGTGCACTGTGCCCTTTGCCCCATGTCAGCTGGGATTGGCAGCCCCCGCCACCATCATGTGGAGGCTAAAGTGGTAGACAATGAGTGAATATTCAGGTGTGTAATTAACCAGTTATACCAAACGGGTACTAATGATCATCACTTTCAGATGTAGGTTAAAACACAGTCATTAACTGAAAGAGAAACAGCTGTGTACGAGGCTTAATACTGGGTGAGGAACAGCCAGACAGTTTCCTGTCACAGGTAATGGCAAGACTGAGTACAGCAGCAATACACCAGGTAGTTATACTACATCAGCAAAGTCTCTTCCAGGTAAAGATTTTAAAGCAGATTGGGGCTTCAAGATGTGCGGTTCAAACTCTTTTGAGGAAGCATAAAGAGACGAGCAACGCTGAGGATCTCAGAAGAGGTCCAGCAATACCATTAGCTCAGAACTGGTTGAAACCTTTGGGGCCCACTGGTTTATCCATCTACTGTCCAGAGTGGTTTTTATGGACAACATGGCAGCAGGTACTCTGGACTCATCAGTCAAAAATATTAAATGAGTTGTTTCCCGTATTTTCTGGATGTGTTCCAATAAAATGACTGAGAAATAGTTATACTGTATGGAGATTATAGCATTGCATGGTAAGTCTAACGGTTGCTAACGGAACATTTTACATTTTCCTTATGTCCTTATAGGACAGGACAGTGAGACAGGCAGTAACTGTGTTCTGTCTGTTTGTGTTCTCAAGGTGGCCTGTATGCAGTTCATCAACATCGCTGTGCACTCGGTGGAGGACATGAACTTCAGGGTTCATCTACAGTACGACTTCACCAAGCTGAGTCTGGACGACTACTTAGACGTGAGTAGAGCAGCCGTACATGACATCCAGCTCAGTTTTCGAGTGCACACAGTGCAGCAGCTGCAGAAAGATGGTTCAAGTCAGTTGTATAAAATCCTCATCTCCTGCCTCTCTGCAGGGCTGAGACTGTGTTATACTAAAAAAGAGTTGTTGTGTTTCCAGACGTGATTTGAAAGATGTTATTGTGTTGTGATGTTAGTTAAAAACTGAGCAGCTGTGTGATGACTTCCTCTAAATCCAATAGAGAGAGAGAAGATTTAATCATTTGTAACTGGACAACATTTGTGTTTGTATATTGACAGAGAACACTTTGTTTCAGATAGACATGATTATTATCATTAAACATTGCTATTCAGAGTGACATACAAGTATCATCGGCGTGACATACAAGTATCATTGGCATGACACTGGAGGTGGATATGGATACCCTTCACCCTCTGCTTTGCTAAAACGATTTCTTCTTTTCTGGACGTTTTTCAGAAACTAAAACACACAGAGAGCGATAAGCTGCAGGTCCAGATCCAGGCGTACTTGGATAACGTCTTTGATGTCGGAGCGCTCCTCGAGGACGCGGAGACTAAAAACGCTGCTCTGGAGCGAGTGGAAGAGCTGGAGGAGAACATGTCCCATGTGAGACCCCCTTACTGACATGAAAATCTATAAAACAGTATCCTCATCTTCATTTCTCTTCTCTTGCTGCCAAGAGCTTAGTAACATCCAATATGTCAGGATGATGACGGCACAGTGAACTGACGGGTGCATGACAGCTGTGCGAAGCAGCCGTCATGTTTGTTTGCCGTCATAGTTTTCCCCGGTGTGAGATTTATTGTGATCTAATGCTTTTTAACTGTCAACCTCAAAGCAAGACGAAGAAGACGCCTTATACATGAACACTCACCTCATGCAATTTCAATTTAATGTCCCTAAATTTGAATTTCACGTTGTTTTCTTCTCTTGTTCTTACAGTTGACGGAGAAGCTGCAGGACACAGAGAATGAGGCCATGTCCAAGATCGTGGAGCTGGAGAAGCAGCTGATGCAAAGAAACAAGGACCTTGAATCCCTCATGGTCAGACTCGCTCCCTGAACCGTGCATGCACATTTCTGATTGCTCGTGTCGTTGTTGACAGTTTTATCTTCTAGTTCCTCTGATTCCTTCACAAGCCTACCTTGTTAATTCTCTGTGTCTTCCCCACACAGTCCGTCTACAAAGAGACCAGCTCGCAGGTGCACACGCTGCGGCTTACACTGAAGGAGAAAGATGAGGCCATCCAGCGACAGAGTAACCTGGAGAAGAAGATCCATGAGCTGGAGAAGCAGGGCACCATCAAAATCCACAAGAAAGGAGATGGCGACATCTCCATTCTGCCCTCACCGCCTCCTGGCGTGGAGGGTGTGCCGGGTGCCGTGATTGGTGGAGGATTGAGTGGAGCTGTCAGTCCAAACCATGTCGGAGGTGTTGCAGGCACGTTTGCTCCGCCGTCTTCTCCTCCTCCTCCTCTGCCTCCCCTTAATCCTCCATCTCCTCCTCTACTGGCTCAAACTCACTTAACATAAGTGTAAATATAAACTACACCACCCAGCCTCCCTAAATGCGTGGATTGTTCCACACAGAGTTTAGACCTGAGCCCCAATCTAGAATCTTTGGGATGTGCTGGAGAACACGTAAAACAGCTGTCCAACTCCATCAATAAGACATCATTGTGGTGAAAAATTAATGCAACTGTAGATTAAAATAAAATTGTGTAACCATATGAAAGCAATGCCATGACAAATGCATTTCATAATCAAAGTTTAAGAGTGTTACTTTTGGGCTTTTGAACTGAAACTTTATGTGAAATTGATGAATGTTAACTCTTTCTTTCCCCCCCAGTGTCAAACGGACCATCATCAGCCATTCCAACAGCAGTAGCACCCCCGGCTCCCCCACCGCCTCCTCCACCTCCACCTCCTCCCCCTCCACCACCTCCTCCTCTTCCCCCACCTGGGATCTCAGCTCCTCCGCCTCCTCCACCTCCTCCGATGGCGCCCCCACTGCCTGGCTGTGGGACACCCACTGTCATCATGAACTCGGGGTTAGCTGGTAAGTTCTTGGAATAGCAACCACACACAGAAGCAGTTTCATGTCTATACAGGATAAAGGAAAGTGGAATCTCGTCAAAATGTATGTGACAATAAGCATAGCAGCTTCTGTATATATGAGTAAAAATACTGAAACGGCTACAACAACACGTAGCTCTGCAGTCGCTGCAAGGTGATACAGCTCTGACTAATTCCTCCAGTGCAGGTGATTTTCAGGCCAAAACTTGTTTCATAGTTTTTATGTTGTTTTTTTTTAATGATAATGGAGTCTGACACTCAACCTCGTGAACTCCTGAGACTTGAGACCAGTAACAAAGTCCATCCCTTGAGTGTTTGAGATGTGTATGTGTACGAACTTTATCACTAACTGCGCCAATTTCTTTCTATTGATTCTTCTTCTTTTTTTTCTGCCAACCAGAGGGACCCATCAAACTTTTCTGTAGGTTACGTTTGTCATGTCTGGAGTTGTTTTTTTATTTTTTTGTTTTTTACCATTCTCCCCTCACATATTTTCATCCCTTCCCACAAGTTTTGAAAATGGTAGTTTTTTTTTTTTCGATTTTCAACACAGTTTCACAGTTCACTTATGTGATGAGTTTAAGCTACAAATAAAATATCCGTTTTCAAACTTTTGCATGATCCACCCTCGCCACATGCTGTCATATTGTGCGTGTGTGTGTGTGTGTGTGTGTGTGTTTTGTTGCATGCTGAGACGCACAGACCTGCTGTGGTACACTGATGAAAGATGTTTAACTTCCTAACAGTCACACTCTCTCCACCATTAATAGATTGTCATAGTCCGGGCTTCACAGACAAGTCTGACTGTAATGTACAGTTTTAATACATCAAGGCAGAGTCATGTCTTTGTGTGTCCTAAATCTCATATTCATGTCCCCTGTCCACCTGCATGTCCATGAACCTACATGTGTGTGTGAGTTCTTTGATAGCGGCTCAGTTTCAAGTATCACTGCTAACTCTCCTGTGTCCCACGTAGCTGTGAAGATCAAGAAACCCATCAAGACAAAGTTCCGCATGCCTGTCTTCAACTGGGTAGCGCTCAAACCAAACCAGATCAACGGGACAGTTTTCAATGAGATCGACGACGAGAGGATACTAGAGGTGAGATGTTTTTCCCCCTTCACTGAGAGTCGAACCATTTCAAGTCTTAGTCTCCTCGAGATGACAACCGGAACTTGTTGCCGTCTTCCAGGAGCTGAACGTGGACGAGTTTGAGGAGATATTTAAGACGAAAGCCCAGGGGGCACCGATTGAACTCAACATGAGCAAGCAGAAGGTCATGCAGAAGGGACCCAGTAAGGTTTCTCTGCTGGAGTCCAACAGAGCAAAGAACCTGGCCATCACGCTGAGGAAAGCAGGCAAGACCCCTGAGGAGATCTGCAAGGGCATCCAGCTGTAAGTCCCCTCAAAATGAAAACAGAAAAACAACAGTTTATAATAAATGCTGACTCTGCATTCCCAACTAATAAGAAGCCTTTTACACATGGTTTTGTGCATGTTTTTTCCCCTGAAAGAGATCATTTGTTTTGAGTGTCCTATAAACTGGCATTTTCTTAGGATTTCTAAGTAAATGCATGACAATACTTTTTTTTCAAATCAGTGATATCATCCTCATTGTTCCTGCTGTCCAGGTTCGACCTTCGGACTCTGCCGGTGGACTTTGTGGAGTGTCTGATGCGCTTCCAGCCCACAGAGAACGAGATCAAAATCCTGCGACAGTTTGAGAAGGAGCGCAAGCCCCTGGAGAGCCTGACGGACGAGGACCGCTTCATGATGCAGTTCAGCAAGATCGAGCGGCTCATGCAGAAGATGACCATCATGGCCTTCATCGGCAACTTCTCTGAGAGCATCCAGATGCTCACACCGGTATGTTTTGGGGCCAAAGATGTATGCATATGACATTTGGAAAGTAAAAAAGTAAAAAATGCTGCACTGAACTCCACATCTTGACATCCTCTTTGTTTCCCCGCAGCAACTTCATGCCGTCATTGCTGCATCAGTGTCCATCAAGTCATCACAGAAGCTAAAGAAGATTCTGGAGGTACGTCTGTGAAAGTTCTCAGTCAGGAGTTCAGATAAAGGCACTTTAGATTCCTCTCAGACAACAAGGGAAGCTCAGCTTCCTCTGAAATGTACTGTGTTGCATTTACATTTCAATACTAAACGTGCACTGGTTCGTTCAGAATCAGCTGTTTATCGCGGACGACGTATCGTCTTGTGCGATTTTCGTATTCTCGCAACAGCCTCCGCATTAAAACCTTTACGGGACGACACAGAAAAGTTTTTTTTCACTCCAGCGAGCTTGACGGTGATTTGACAAATGCGGCAAAATTGTCACTTCCACGGAAGCTCAGCTTCTCTTTGGGTTAATGGAGCAGTGGGCGGTCGTGGACACTGGGCTTCTGCATGATGATTGGAGGAACTGTCTGAGAGGAGGAACCAGTTTTAGATTGACAGCGTTGCATGAAACATACATGACAGTGGGACCTTTTCTGCCTCAGTCCTGTGTGGATTTCACGAGGAAAGTCTGTAGACAAATAGCTGGTCGTCATGTGTTATTTGCTCGTTGATATAGCCCATTTTCATTGTACATATACACTGTAAATAAAAACATTATTACAGCATTTCAGTTTTACATGATGATCGCGTTTCCTTGTTGTAGTTGTTCGTTTGCAGAATTTATGTATAAATAATAAAATGAGCTTCCTTTGTTTCACAGACCAGCGACTGCCACTGCTTTAGATAGGCTTAAATATTGGGAACAGGACTCGCCGAGTAAACTAAAGTCATGTTGCCAATGTCTGAATTCCTGAAGTTTTTAAAAGTAGTTATAATAACTTCTGTGTGGATCAAAACTAATGTCGACCCCATGCGTGGTTTCCTGTTTCACATGTGTGTTTATTGCTCTTCTGCAGATTGTCTTGGCACTTGGAAACTACATGAACAGCAGCAAAAGAGGAGCGGTGTACGGATTCAAGTTGCAAAGTCTAGACTTGGTGAATTCAGATGGCTTCCCTCTGCATTTTAAATTTCCCTGTTCCCATCTACTTCACTCAACTCAATCTCAATCTTCCTTTTCCTCACTTCACAGCTCCTTGATACCAAGTCCACGGACCGTAAGCTAACACTGTTGCACTACATAGCCAATGTGGTGAGGGAGAAATATACGCAGGTTTCTCTCTTCTACAATGAGCTGAACTATGTGGAGAAAGCTGCCGTCGGTGAGTCGCACCACAGAAATTAGACATTTCTTCCTGCTTGATTGTGTTCAGAGACTCGGTTCAATCTTGCACCTGTGCTCACGAGGTCTCTCTGCGTTTACAGTCTCGCTGGATAACGTTTTGCTGGACGTGAAGGAGCTGCAGAGGGGGATGGAGCTGACCAAACGAGAGTACAGCATGCACGGCCACAACACCATGCTCAAAGACTTCATCACGCACAACGAGAGCAAGCTGAAGAAGCTGCAGGAGGACGCCAAAATTGCACAGGTAAACAGTCGCACACGTCAAGGGCTGAGAACTCGGATCACCTCATTCTGAAAAAAAATGTGTTGTGATTGTACATGGAATCACAAGATCCACTGATGGAGCTCATTCCCTGAAGGAGACGAGTGTGTGTGTGTGTTGTGTTTTCACAGGCTGGAGCTTGTTGAATGAATGAAATGTATGTCGAGAAGTAATAAATAATAAAAAATAAATATGAGAGCAGAAAGTTTCTCCACGTTTTGACGACTGGACCTGCAAGGGACTGGAAAAAAATGCATCGTGCAGGACTAACGTATTGAAAAAGTTGAATCAACAGCCAGCCCTACACTCACTTTGTTTGTTGTCTTTGAAAGGACGCCTTCGACGAGGCGGTGAAATTCTTCGGGGAGAACACCAAAACCACGCCGCCGTCCGTCTTCTTCCCCGTGTTTGTGCGATTTGTTAGGGCGTACAAGGTGAGTTGGATCATTGTCTCTCGCACGCCTCAGTCACTTCAATTCAACCTTCCCCAGGGTTCAGTTCACGGCCCCACAGAGAGGACTCGTAAACAGACTTAAAAATGCTCCTGAGTGTGGTGCAAACAAGGTGTGAGTGAGTGTGTCAAGCTTCTCTCACATAAACACTTATGAGACTCATTTATGAGGAACTGTTTAAGTTTAGGGCCAAGATTTTAAATGAGTTTAGGCTAGAGTTAGACATTAACTGGTTATTGCTAATGTACAGGCCTTTTCATGCGTGTGTGTTCTTGTATTTGTTGCTTTATGAGGACCAGTCAGTGGCTAGGGAATGCATTATGTACATGAGTGTCCTCACTTTGAATGCTGCGCAAACATGTAGGTGTGCGTGTGTTTGTGTGTTTTCCAGGTTTACCTTATGGGACCAAAAATCACGTCCCCGTAACATGAATTATGACATGTTGTATGGTTAGGTTGAGGTTAAAGTTTAGGGTTAGGCCGGTAGTCGTTGATGAATGTAAGTCAATGTAATGTCCTCACAAGTCATGGAAACCAGACGTAACATCTGTGGTGTCATGTTTGCGTCAATACCAAAAAGGTTTAATTTAAAATAAATGCTCAAACTTTGACAGTCAGTACCACCTCAAACAAAAACCTATCACAGCACGTTCTTGTTGATTTTAGCCTCTACCGTTTCCTATTCTCCTCGATGCAGCAGTTCCATCAACAGGTTTACATGAACTGGAATTCAGCCGGGGACGTTCTGGACGTGTTTGCTGTTTTCCTCTCAGGACAGCTGTGTGTCAGTCCTGTTCACTGCTCTCCTTGTTGTGTTTTTGTTTTAATGACTGCAACTTTCACACAATGCTTAGGTTTGCAGATGTCCGGATGTTGAACATAGTGAAAGCTTCAGAAGAAGTTTCTGCCTTTTAATTGCGATTTCTTTTTTTATCAATGATGTGAATATTTAATCTCCTCAGCAAGCAGAAGAGGACAATGAGCAAAGAAAGAGACAGGAGCAGATTTTGAGGGAGAAACTTCTGGAGCAAGAAGCCATGATGGAGGAAGACCAGAAGGTAAATTGTTAGTCTTTCCCAACTCCCCCACCTCCCTGTCTTTATGCCCTAACCCCTTTGCTCCCTAGATCACTCTCTAGAACAGAATCATGAACACAAGAAAGTCAGGCTGCTCCACTTTTTTTAAACCCTTCTGCCTCATCCATGACAAAGCTGAAAATATTCTAACACCCAGCAGTACAGACTGTTGTGTTGTACAGATCAACTGTTTGGCACATGCTTTCCAAAGCCTGTCTGACAGCGTCATAAACACTTGTTTTTCTACATGTTTCCTCTGCTGTCCCCATTTAGATCAAAACATTGCACAATTTATTATTCCAGTCCACCAGACGCCCTCTCCAAACACGCACGGCACGGTTATTTTGCTTTTCCATTAGCCATAATACGGTAGAATGGTATAATATGGTACGGTTTTTTTTTTTTTAGTACCTGCTCTGGCGAGGTTCCAATTGAACTGAGCTGATACTACGCATGCCATTATAGGAAGGAGACATGAGTGCGACGTCCGACACAAGAATCAAACTGAATAATGCCCAACTGTAGAACAATTAAAAGGACTTATGTAACGGAAAACCAACCAAACCGTGTAGAGTCGAGCCGTGCTGAGGCGAGGCGGTACTATGTAATGGAAAAGTGCCGTTATACTTCCCTTTGACGCACACACATACATGTTAGAATGAAGGTAGCGTGTGACTTACTAAAAGGTGTCAATGATGTCTTTGCTGTGTGTGTGTGTGTGTGTGTGTGTCTTTCTTTCTCAGTCTCCATCCCATAAGAACAAGCGGCAGCAACAAGAGCTGATCCAGGAGCTGAGGAAGAAACAGGTGAAAGACAGTCGGCATGTTTATGAGGGCAAAGACGGAGCGATTGAGGACATCATCACAGGTAACGTCATCAGCCGGGCCGGGCTGCCGCCTGTGACACACACACACACACACACACACACACACAGGGCGCTCTGCATGAAGGTCCTCTCCTGTGCTGTACATTCAGTCTTTAACAAAGAGACTCCAAAGCAACTAACACAAAGACCTTTGGCTCTGTCGAAATCCAGCTGTCAGATGTTTGCGAACCCAAACCTCATGAGTACAATCATGCACTGACAATCCAGCTCATCCAGTGATGATCAGCTCCGATGTTTCTCATGATCGTTGCTTTTCTTATCTGCTTTCTCATGGCTTTGTAACACTGAGATCTGTACGTAGACATGGCCGGGTCATTAATCAGGATTTAAATAGTAGAGATACTTGCACTTATCATATATTACTTTAATGTCTCCAGGTTGTGACATTTGTGACTGTATGTTGTATATATATATGTTACTTGCACTCTATTATATACTGTATATATGGGCCTCTTCTATATTACAAGACTGATTTTGAATATTAGAGGATACTGTTTTTGGTGTCTGAGGTAAAAAAAACTAAATAAATTGCTTGATATTATGCTTTGAAACAACAAATCAACAAACTTAGCTTCTAAAAACCAAATTGTTTACTTTGTAAAAATCCCATATAATATGTTGAAAACATGATGAGTTAACAGAATGTATAGATGGTGTAGTGCAAAGGTAGTTTTAAAAGTAGTCGGTAGTCAGAAGTGTTATTATTAAATAACTATAAATAGTGCCTTATTTAAAGGGCCTTGTTCCTATTTGATAATCTAACAGTGGCTCTATCATACGTGTCTCATTCCCACAACAACAGAGAAAAAAAGAAATAAAACTAACAAAACGTTGACGTCAAAGTGACATCAAATAAAAGCCCTGCACTGCTCTTCGCTGTGTTTCTGTCAAATATAACAAGTTTTATGAGTAAAAGGTCCAACTCTGTAACAGAATGTGAATTAAACAAACACAGCAGCATTGTAATTGTTTTAAATTGACCAGGTAGAGGAAACAAAATGATATAGCCCTTTAATACATTTTGTGGACACTTGAGTACTTTTTAAATCATTTTTATTGATCGTCAACCAACCGAAGTTATATAATCAGAGACTTTACACCCGGCCTGATGCTGATGCTGTTGTTGGATTATTTGCTTAGTGCTAACCGTGCTAAAACCCCCTGTAGGAATCTGCTTTTCTCTTATATTGTGTCTGTCTTGTCTTGTCCTGGCTGTTGTCCCTGTTGTTTTCAATGCAGTGCTGAAGACCGTGCCCTTTACCGCCCGCACCGCCAAGCGCGGCTCTCGGTTCTTCTGCGAGCCCGCCCTCAATGACGAGTACCATTACTAAGCTTATAGAACTCTCTCTCCTCTCAAAGGTTTCTGGAACAAAATGTTCTCGTCTTCTTTTTGCATGTCCTTTTCTTCACACCCTTGTTTTATTTATTTATTTATTTATTTATTTATATATTTATTTTTTTGTATTTAACCGTCAAACTCCACTCACACCTCGGGACTGTTGGTTTCTGCACACGTGTATCAAGTGCATGTGTTTTCTTCCCTTGAGCATGACACGGTGTTGTTGGGTTAATGGTTCTCTCTCTCTCTCTCTCTCTCACTTCCCGGTTGCATATTATTATCATTATTATCATCATTATTATCATCATTATTATCATTATTATTATTATTATTATTATTATTATTTTATCCACCATGGCAAACCATAATGTCACAGAGAAAACTCCAGGGTCACTCGTTACCAGCACTGACTGACTGAGATTAAAAGTGTTCCTGTAATGAAATGTTTAGATGGGTGCTGCCATCTAGTGGTGGAAGAGTCTGATGTGTACGTGTGCCTGTGGCATTATAACTTGCCTTTTTGTTTGTGTGTGTGTGTGTTCAATCACTGTTTGACTCCGTAAACAAATGTTTGTGTGTTTATTTATCACCATCGTCATCACTGCTGTTTACTGATGCAGACCCTCCCCCCAACCCCCCCACAATGCACCTCTGCTTGCTCTTTGCCAGTTAGTCCAGATGCTGTGCTTGTTGTTTGCTGCCGTGCGCTGACGGGTCACGTGTGTGTCACGTGTGTGTCACGTGTGTGTCGGGGCTGGTTTACTTAACACACGCTGCATGACGTCCTCATCTACATAATTCCTTCCGTTAGTGCGTTCTGTGTGCTACTAACCTGGTGTGTTTTTTTCCTGACCTGAAATGATGTTTAAATAACTCATTGGTGCTGTTTCTCTGGCTGCATGCACGCTTGTTTGTTTGTTTTGTTGTTTTTTTTTTTCTTTTGGTGAAGATGCTATTACATAATGATTCTTTTCTGTATTGGAAGTTTGAAATGGGCACTTTTGACTTTGCTGCTGGTGTCCTCTCTGCAAAGCAGTCTGGGTTTAGTAACACACACACACACA
This sequence comes from Solea senegalensis, assembly GCF_019176455.1. Classification (NCBI taxonomy): domain Eukaryota; kingdom Metazoa; phylum Chordata; class Actinopteri; order Pleuronectiformes; family Soleidae; genus Solea; species Solea senegalensis. Next base: position 12,220,437 of record NC_058022.1, on the reverse strand, counting down.
CATATATATCTTTATATACATATAGAAACAGAAAGAAAATAAGCTTCTCTTTCTCTCTACCATCCTCTCTTCTCCTCGCTGCCTTTTGAAGCAGTTAACATTCTCCAGCTCTTTCCACTCTGGTGTCCTCCTCCCGCTGCCACTGCTGCCGCGCTCTCGCAGCGCTCACTGTGCAAAGCCAGCGTGACAAACACATGTTGAGTCGCCTCCTCCTCCTCCTCCTACGTTATTTTTTAACCTCCATTTTGTCTTCTCTTCATCTAGCCCTAAAGAAGAATAATATAACTAAATTTCCCAATGTCTACTCGAGGGTAAGGAAGTCCTCCAGTAGCACTCCTGTAGTGATGGATGTGTCCCAAACCTGGCAAGCATCTCTTTATTACCTCCCTCCCTCTTTACACACTGTCTTACATTCCACCTCCTTATCATATCATCTCGCTAAAGAGTACATGTAAATGTCTAGTGCAAAGAAAGCCTCTCTTTGTAGTCGTCTCTTCATCTCTGTTATTGATTCCACAAGCTAGAGGCTTACAAGTCAGAACACAGTGGCTCGTCTTGTCGTAATACCCACAGACAGCCGACCTAAGGGGCTTTATTTTATTTTTTCCCTTGTGCATTAGACTTCATGCTGCTTTGAGAGACAGGCCACCAGCACTTTGAGCTTGTGTGCTCATCAAAGCGCCCTGACAAAGATGACTGACAGCTCTTTTATCCACCCCTCCCCTCCTCTCTCCTATTCCAGATTTGAGGAATCAGCCTTACAGGCGAGCGGACGCTGTGCGGAGGAGCGTCAGGAGACGCTTTGATGATCAGAACCTGCGGCCGATGAACAACGGCGAAGTTTTCATGTGATGAGGGAACAGAGCATGTGCTGGGAGGGAGGGAGGGAGGGAGGGAAGGAAGGAAGAGAGAGAAGGAAGTGAGGGAAGGAAGTGAAATGTCAGGAAAGAGGGAGAGACAAGAAGGTCGGATGCAGAGCGAAGGCTGATGAGTGTCATAGCAACCAGAGAGATGAGTATGTATATATATTACATAAGAATACGTGTTATTCCATGTCTGTGGTATAGTAGCAGCTTTTCACTATGAAGGACAGAGGGATGTATGGGAACTTTTAAAGGTCGCTTTCCGAAACCTTAGACAAACTAAGTGCCTGAACTTATTTTTGTGGTCTAACGTCGCACTGTGTTCTCTCTCTTTTTTTTTTTAATTAATCTGCTTAAAGCAATACGATTTGACAAGGCTTTAACTTTGGGACGTGTAAAACTGGACTCGTGGCTTAAAGAGCCACGTAAAGAGACTCTTTCCCCCCCGGAGAGACATATTGAAGAATGTATGGGATGTGTGTCCCCCCCCCTCTTCAGCTGTTACAGGTATTACTAACTTTTAGTGATGCTATATTCACACATTGGGAATATTTCGGTACACTTTGGTGCTCTCTCTCTTTTTTTCCCCGTTCCTCTCACAAACATTCTTCTCATCTTCAAACCACAAAGGGCTGACGATCAGAGAGAAAGAAAGTGAAATCTGTATTTGTACTAAATAATGTATCGTACATTTAACAAAAAAAAAAAAATGATGAGTCATATTTTTTCAGAGTAAGCCCAGGATAATAATGTGAATTGTATATAATCTGACCTCGTTATACCGACTGCCTTTTCACTGGGTTCAGCCTGACTTTGTAGCTCCTTATCTGTAAAAGAAGGCGGGAACTGAACTGTCCATTTTTTATTATTATAACAATTTGGTTTCTGGGAACAAATAAAAAAAAAAAGGAAGCATAAAAACTGCACGAATAATAATGCCCGAATGCTACTGGATGAGCTCCTCATCAAAACTGGACAGAACTTGGCGTCACATTCCCCGGTTAATCGTATTCCGTGCTACTGTGTCTACTCACTTTATTTGTAATTTTAATGTATAGTATTTAACCACTGAAAAGATTCCGTTTAAGCTCGTGTTTTCCATCTAATGTGTCGAAAATAAAACGCACGCAACACAAAAAACAACGTTCCTAAATGTACAGATATTTTGCTACAAACATGTTTTTTTTTTTACTTATTCACATTACCAGACGGTTAATATTGTAAATATTGTTTAAACAAAAAAAGTTTTCATTGCCTTGTCTTATACAACTTGAATGTTATTTTAACTTATAGATTTTGTTTCCATTTTTTTTTTTTTTGTATATTTAATAATGACGCCAAATGCAGTTAAAGTCACGTCACATCTCACACGATGCAGGAGGACGAGTGCGTTTACTCAAAGACAGACACAAATGTCTGTTCATGTTTGAGCTTCATGGTCAAAACCAGTTAACTCGTGAACCAGTTTAGTGTTTGTTGACCTGTGCTGGTTTTGTGTCTCACTGAACGTCTCGACTGTCATCACCGTCCACTGTGTGTCTCAGAGTTCTTCCTCTCACGGGATAATACTGGCATGTTCTCTTCTGTTCTTGTTTTTTTACCTTCACCAGAAATGTATTTTAGGCAGTTTTCGCTTATTACAAAAAAAAAATAACAAGCTTTTTTTTGTTTCAAATACAAAATTTTAGGTGATATGAGATTTTCAATTATGATCAAATAAAATATTTACATAAATGTTATTGTGAATATTTTTTTGTTCTCGTTTTTTTCTTACATTGAGGACAGAAATGATGTAATAATCAGTGTCTCCTTCTTTCCAGCCATTTCTGTGGTAGTTTGTTAGATATGAACACAGGTGCTTTATTGGGATTCTTGTATGCAAACTATGATCTGTGTTTTTCACTTGTGACTCTTGCAATCTTCTCAATCTTTAATCTTATTCTTTTGTTACCATTTATTCAGCAGTAATCTGGTAACATCCACGTATACCTAAAGATAAATTGAGGAAAATGATGCATCTAAATTGCCAAAATCCATGGAACTCATACTGGTTTTTAAGAAAGACATTGTGAAACTTTTTGCCTGTAGTTTACTTTTAAAGGAGTTGATGTTTGACGTAAGAAATGACACATACTTGAAGTCACAGAAATACAAACCTTTGACTGCCCTTAAGTATCCACACACAATCCAATGAAAAGGCATTTTATTCCATTTTACTACATCAATTTTCGATCACTCCTCAAGGATACAGACGAGTTGATTTGGACTTATTTCTGGACTTGTTGCATTTAAGACTGCAGTCAGGTGGACATTAAGATATGCTTTTAATTGAATATAAAAATGAAGGCAATGGAAAACATGTACAACTACAGTCAACTAAAAGTTCCTTAAAGATGACGAGCAACAAAAGGACAGCCTGACATTAAACGGCCGATCGTCAGCTACACTGGATATCAAATTCTTTATCAAATAAGTGAGCGGGTTCAGTGTCGCCCTTTCCTCAGTGAATACCAGTAGAAGGTGGTGTTATATCTCACAGTTAGTCCATAAAGGAGTGACCAGAGCGGCCACATGAGCCTGAAGGGAATGAATGTTTGGAGAAATGTACAAACACAACTAAAGATCAGCAGGAACATGATCATCAAGGTGCATCCAGCTGTTCCAGTAAAGTTCTCCTCCTTTTCTCCAGCTCCCCTTCGCTCAGCTCACTGCCGGACGTATCCCAGCCACCCTGAGTGCAATCATATTGCATTTAAAATCTTTTTGTCAAGGGAACAACATCCAGATAAACCTGACAACCACCAACAAAATGATAGAATATTCACCTCCTCTTTGGCTGCTTTTCTTTTAGGAGACTTCTGTTTAGAGTCGGAGCGAGACTTCCCCCGAGACTTGTCGTTCTCTTTATCTTTCTCTAAGTCCTTGTCCCGTTTTCCTTCGCGCTCTCTTCCTTTCTTCTCCGTGTCGGAATCTGGTGATGCCTGTGTAGAGTGTATAAGCACACATTTAGATTCTACGTGGATAGTTTATGGATTTAAAGGGTCTTGGTCTTCAGTCACCACAACGGCAAGAGTTTACGCAGACTCACAGACTTGTGGCGCCTCTTCTTGGCCTTCTTCTTGTGCTTCTTGGATTTCTTATAGCTTCTCTCTGTTGTTACGCAGGGAAATGTGTCAGTGTGTTAGTGTCAGTAAATGTCAAAATGCACGTGGATCCACTCAACTGTGAAGAGCACTCACCAGATTCTCCACTAGAGGAGCGTTCAGAGGGGGACTTGGACTGTGACCTCTTCTTCTTCTTGTGGTACTCCTCGTCCTCTGACTCTGAACCCTGTCATGACATTGAAGGCAGGTCATTTAGAGGTCACCGCGTTGTGACATCAGGTCACAGATTGACTTAATCAAGAGTGCTCTCACTGACCGATCGAGAGCGGGAGCGCTTCCTGTGGTGCTTCTTGGACTTCTTTGAGTGCTTCTTTGTCTTGGAGTGATGATGTTGGCACTCATGCTGTTAAAAAAGAAAAAAGAAAAAAACGTGTTAAACATCATTATCATAACTGCTAAATTCAGCCCCCTCTCACACTCATGACAGGCTTACCTCCAAGACGTGCATGAAGTCCTTAAATATCCTTTTCCTCTCCGACTCCAGAGTCACGTCTTCAAAGGCAGACTCTTTCAGGAACCGCTCTCTTACCTGAAGTGTATTTAGTACATTTATGAGTAACACAAACCATTAGACAAATAACAGAACAGTAGCTGCTGTGTCACTTTAAAAACAACACCACGTACTCCCTCCCATGAAGCCTCGGGCTCCAGTGGCGGCGTGGCCTGTTTCAGCATATTCTTGAAGGCTGCCTCTTTCCTCTTCATCTTGCGGGCTTCCTCCTTTTCGCGCTCCCTCTCTCTGGCTTCAGCCTTTTCCAGTAACTACACAGAAAAGAAAAGTCGTCAGTAAAAACTAATCAGTACATTTCAATTTCAGTCATCAGTTTAGTCACTGTTGGCTGTGTAAATGTAATTAAGAGATAGTTGTACTAGACTAATATGTATTCAGGCTTCTGTTCTGTCTTATATATGGAAATACACCACGTGTTATTTTACCTACAGTCTAGTAAAAAAATAACGTTGCCAAACTTGAAATGTAAGGCAGAGCTGGACAGGAGGAAAGTTGTTTGTAGGACAGAGGTCTTACACTGTTGAAGGCCAGCTTTATGTTTCCTGCGTCCAGCGTGGTGGCTCTCTTGTCCGAGCTGATGACCGATCCAAAGTCATCGAAGCTGGTGTTCACTTCGACCAAGAAGCCTTTGTCCTTTAGAGGGAAGAGTGACAAATGAAACCTGATGTTTTAAGTGTGAACTCTTTGCACCGACTAGTTATGTAGAAGATCCTCACCTTCAGAATATCTTTGATGATCCTCTTTTCATCGTGGTAGCGAGCCTTCAGGTCTTCCACGTAGAATTTGAACAGATCCAGTGGAGTGGAACCTGCACAGACGTCATGCAGTAAAAAAAACGTTATATTATGTTTGTTCAAAACGAGGAGGTGAGTACAACATTTAATTTGGGGGAAAGGGGCTGATTGTTGTTGGTAAAAAATGAGGGGAATGAAAAGTGAACTTGATCAACAGTGGTCTGCTGCGTGTCGTACGTTATTTACGTCACGTGTCGCGCTTGTCTCGTTTATGTGATTCACGCGCTGCAGCGCATTCAAGAGCGAGTGAAGCCGTGTGTCTGTGACCGGCTGTCTTACCCGGCTGACCCAGCATGTTGACGAAGCGGATGTCTGAGCTCAGGGTTGGGTACATCTCCATCCAGGCAGACATGGAGTGAAGCTGACCGTGGTCATGGAGCTCATCGAGAAATTTCTGAGGGGAAAGCAGCAAAATATGATTTAGGTCAACGACCTCATGTTTAACAGAACAGTAAATTAACTTGGATTTAAGTTGATGTAACGGACATGCAACAGTTGACTTTACTAACTAATTCACTGCAAACTTTTGTTGCAATGTAAAGAAATCTTTGCATCTATGCCCTCTCACCTGGAACGACTCTCTGTTCTTGCGTTGTCGTCTTCTCTCTCTGAGAAGAGTCTTCTGTTTCTCTTCTTCCTCCTCTTTCTCCAGCGCTCGGATGTGCTCCTCAAAACAAATGAGGGCATCTTCCTTGTCCATATCTGTCGGCACATAGAAACACTGTCAACAGTTCTGCGTAGCAACAATGAACTTCTTTTTTTTTATTTATTTACATATAAGACGGTTCAGCTAAAACACTTAAGTGCACGTACTCTGCAGCTCCTCGTCTTCAGCAAAGGTGGGGTTGTCTAGCAGGTACTGCTGGGCCTCAGACCAGGTGGTGCGGTAGGTGACGTTGGCCATGTTGTCCAGGATGTTCTTTAGAGCTTCCCAGTTCCTCTTTCTCAGCTGCTTGGCTTGTTCCTGGAAACAGAGGTTTGAAACCGGAATATTAACGCAGATGCTCGACTATATCAAAGACTGACGGATAAGAATTCTGCCTGATCTGTATCGCAGAGTCTTACCTTCTCTTTCTTGGCGAGATAGAAGAGCACGTCTTCATAGATCTCCAGTCTGTCTCTCTCTGGAACGCAGCTCCAAACCTCGAGCTCGCTAAACATCTGTTCTGCTTTCCTGAATTACAAGAATGGAGATACTGTATATTAAACACAATTAAGATTTTTTTGAACCCAATAATCCACACGAGGGCAGCATTTCACTGCCCAAACAAGCCTCTGATATTAGATGCTAAGTGCAAACAGTTGTGTAATGTCTACACTCTTGTATTTCTATCCATTTTAAGACTTGCAAAGACTCACATTCATGAGGACAGCCAACCCAAGACCTGATCTCTAACATAAACCATTCAAATGTAAGCCCCAAAATCAGCTTGTTCAGCTAAGATTAAGCCATATTAGGACCAGATTTTGGTCTCCATTAGGACTAGTGGTTCTGACAAGGTCAGTGTTTATGCCAGAAAAACTTCCAAATTACAAGAACACACACTCACACACAGCCCAGTCAGCACTCTCCAACTGTCAGCTGTGTGCCATCCCAGAGTGCAACTCGCGTCACTGCCACAAACCCAGTGCCAGCTGAACTCTGAAACTCACTCACTGTCAAGGTCACCAGTCAATCCGTCCATTCCCCTCTGTCCGTCATAACTTTCACCCAAATGCCAAACCAAAAAAGTGTTGAACAGTATGTTACAGTCAAAACTCCAAACTTTCATAGCATCACTAATTATTACAGCAAGATAGCAATTTAAAGATAACTGCAAATACTGCATTTCTTTTGATGCCAATTTAAAATGCAATACATAAATGTTTGCCCCGCTTCATGTCTTCTCAAAATAAATATTTTTATATTTGTAACTCAAATCACATTCACAATATGTCAGAAGAATCACAAATGTGATATTTTAACAAACTAATGCAGCCATTTCAGCCTCCGTGTGATGATGAGCTTTAACAGGTCACAGTTTAAGTGGGAGATGCTGTAACGACACGATGGCATGCATCAGCCGCAGATGACCTTTCATCTCATCTGTACAACCATATTGACAATTCCAGGGAAAAATAAATCAATCAGGACAAAAACATTTACTGGCGGGTTCGTTCACATGCAGCACTTACTTGTATCTGGTGGTGGACGTCATCTTGTCGTGATTCTCCAAAAACCTCTGAAAGGTCTCTTTGGACTCTTTGTATTTAATTCTGGCCTCCTCCTTCTCTTCCTTCTCCGTCTGGACTTTGTAAGCATTGAACGCCTGTTTCTTCTCACTCAGCTTAGGAAGAGCGCTGCAGGGATTAAAGCAAAATGAGACATTTGTGGCGAGAGTTGTTTATTGCTCTCACCTCCTGGTGTACAGTAAACCAGATCAACTGAATTTGGTACCTGTAGCGAGGATCGTTGATAATCATTTTCATCGCCTGTTCCCAAGAGGAGTTTGAGGACACACCCTGAAATACAAAGAATAGAGACCAGGTCGTGACAGACTGTAAGCTCAAACTGAATTGTTTATGAACACGTGGAACTTTGAACATATTAAACAACAGATCACAGATAACTGATTTATTTAATAGTCCTTTGTTAGAATAAGCATGTGAGACAGGAGAACTACTTTGAACTCAACACATTCTCTTAATTACTAATAGATGCCCGGTTAAGAGTTGTGAAGTGGCAATAATTCAGGGATGTGCCCCTTTTGCCACTCTCAGAGAATGACTCATCCATTATGAACCTCTCTCTTGTCAGCTGTCACAGTTATTCTAACTCACTGAGGCATGCCACTTTCACTCACTGTCTTAATCCCAGGCAGCCCCCGTGCCTTTGATCCAGCAAAGCTAATCATAAAGACAGAGCCATTAAGATCTCGCAGGAAATGGCAAGCAATCTCCGAGGACAGCTTTGTGCACAAAATTAAAAAGAGCTTAAATATAACAGCCTTTAAAAGGTGGGTGGTGCTCGGCCACCTTGCAACAAAACACACACAACACATCTGAGGCAGCAGGTGGTGAACCTTAACAACTGAGCTTAGACCTCCAAGGGCCTGATGAGAAATGACACCATCATGTGCTAGAAAGCTTCCAGCAGCAGGCGAGCGCTCGAAAATAAATATTTAAAACAGTATGATACAGGTGATAAACTGTGACATTTGGCTTCAATCTATAACACAGTTTATAACCAAAGCATCATCCAGATTATCCTGATTTTATTTACTACTCTGTTATAAGGAATATAACATACATACATTTAGTTCCCAGGCTACAGAGACCACACAGAGCCATGGTCCACTCTTTCACCATGTGGCCTCGAGCTCACGTGCAGGCTAATCTTACTTGACTTGAATCAGCCTCACCTTCTCCTTCAGCAGCTCTTTGAAGGCCTGCTTGGCTTCCTCCTTTGTGTTCCATTTGTACGTTTTCTTCTGAAGCTCCGGCCGTTCTTCCTTTATGACTTCGACACTGACGGTAAAACAGAAAAGTCACATTTCAGCTGTAAGCACACTGAACATGTGATGCCTACACCGTATCGAGCTGTAAGGGTGATGTGAAGATAAGTCCTGTGTCACTGTGACCCAATGGCTCCACCTTGGTGTACATGTGTATGGGAATGGAGACGGCGCTCGTCTTTGTATCAGACATCTTTGTTTACCTGGCTTTCACCACCTCTGTGGCAGCCGGGCTCTCTGAGGAAGCAACTGGCACGTCCACTGTCTTGACCTCAGCTGTGAGATGCATGACCGCCTGGGTGAGGTGTTCCTCTGTGACTGCTTTTGCAGTTTCTGCCTCTGTTACAATTGCCACAGGGGCTGTAATGTCTGCTTGCACTGCAGGGGCTATGGTGATGCTAGGGGCTGCTGCCTCCGCCGTTCTGAAATCAGACCACAACACAAGATTGTAATAATATTAGTTACAGCAACCAAAGTGAAAACACTTAAGTGGCATTAATGACAAAATAAAAGGGGATGTAAAAACTTTTAACATGTACTGTACTTGTTGTTCATAATACTGTATGTATAAGGTGTGTGCAGTGAAGAGTGAAGTGTAAATAGGAAGCTCTTACCCATTTTCCTCTGCTTTGATCATAGCTGGAATAGACAAAGGGAGGCAGCTGTTAGGCTACTTGTTTTCATTTCAAAGCTTACAACAGATAAGATAGAAGCACAGAGATAAATGTGCTTAAGGAGCCTCCACGTGTTCTTGTATGAGTGCTTCCAGTGCATGCACATCACTGATACGAAAAATGTCTTATGTTTGGCATCATTGGCTGACGAAGCCAGCAGTCTGCCATTCATCATGCTGTTACAGGTGGAGATAAGTGTGGAACATCCCTGCCTTTCTCATATGCTTGGCAACATCAGATAGCAGCTCTTTACCTTCCAGATCTTCCAGTTCTTTGGGTTTGGTCCATCTGGACTCCTTTGTCTGTGAGTTGTAATAATAAGGCTTCCCTGTGTCCGACTTGTACTCCTTCCAGGGACATTTAGACAGCATTTGCTAAAAAGGGAAAAAAAAACAAGGGAAAATATGTCATTTGGGACACAATGGACTGAAATACAAGTGCAATGTATGAGCCGCATAAAAATAACTCCTCTATTTTATCATATATTTAAAACGAGCGACATTTGAAGTAACGCAAACAGGTCATTTAAATATTTTAAAAGGGGACATGTCTAAATCTGGTGCAATTAAAATGTATTATTGTGCTCTGTCCCAGATAAAGGCAAGAATGTAAGTTTGTTCTGTGCAAAAAGTAAGTCAATATTAAACTAACTAACAAACAAACTAATTAATTAATTAAAAAAAGTAGGTTTGTAACGTGCTGGGAGTGATAAAGGCTGGCACCTCTACAGTAGATTTCAGATCATCTGGTTTCTCCCATGTGGACTGCTTGGTCTCTGTATTGTAATAGTAAGTCTTCCCATCCAGTGATTTGTGTTCAGTCCAAAGAGACTTCTGAGAAAGACAAAAACAACAGAAATAGATGTTTAAGTAATTAACTCTTTTACTTTTTTTTATTTATGCAATTGCCAATTCACATCAACATTTTCATTTTCAATGTGTACAAACCTTCTTTGGCTGTTCTTCCGGTGGAGAGCCATTTGTGGTACTCTGCAGAGACGAAGAAACAAAACAAATTTAGTGGCAAGGCAAAAATACTGGCGCTAATGACGAGAACTCAAACACAGTAAAAATCTAAAATTATATATTATACTTACAGCTGTTCCGGGTGCAGCAGCTGTGAGGATAAAAACATAGATAAGTTACAATCTAATTTCTAATGATCATATCATGGGAAAGAAATATTTTGACAATATATAAAAACAGGATCTTACCTGTGGAGTCAACACCAGGCTGTGAAAAAAGGACAAGATTATTAGAGAAAGTTTTTATGAGCAACTCACTCACAAGTGAATGATACATTCATCTGGGAATACAGACTCATAGTTCACTATAAAAAGTACACATGTACACAACATGGAATTATGATCATTTGTGAATGAACAGACAAAAGTCATTGAAAGGCTTGAGTGTTTCATTGTATTTGCACTCATTCAAAGTTGCTCATTTTCAGTTTATACAGCCACTGTACTTAACGTTTGTCAGCTGTTTCATTTCTCACCATGGTTAACATTATACCGAATATTTGACATCACTTCTTATTTAGCAGACGTGTTACTTGGCTGTGCAAACTCTTCATTTAGCTTTTCACAGATTGCAGAGTATTTTTAAGACGTGTGAAGCAGAGCACTGCTGAAAAAGTAGTGAGGAGACTTACCGGTCCTGTTGGCTGTACAGCCGCAGCTGGTATGCGAGGGGGCATCATCATCCCTGGCATCATAGGTGGCATCATGCCTGGCATCTAATAATAGAAGCACCATGAAATATTTATTTGGCATTTCCATACCACCTAGTGTAGAGACGAGTATCAGACACAGTATGAGACAGGGTGTTAGTATCTGTGTGGAAACAACTGGGAGCAGGAGGAGGTGAGACCGACACCATGTCTGCTGTGCTTATTTATGTGTGATGCCACAGCTTGTGACCTGTGAAGCAGCAAAACACCAAACTTCAAACTACATCGTCAAACCACCTTTTCAGACTTATGTCGGTGGCACTTTGATTTAACACTCCTCATTAGAGAATTTTGCTTTAAAAAATAAATTGTGCGACTATGTTAACCAGTGACAGAGGTTTAGACCAATGCACAGGTGATTGTCTTCAGTTAAGTGCCATCTCTTTGGATTACAATGAGCACAGATAGACCTGATTGTTCTCTTCCAGTAATTTTGACTGTCACTATATAATAATCCCAAAGATGTATCACTTTCACTTTCATTGCCATAAGGCTACACATGAATGTTCAGTATACAAAGTACTCTTATCTCTAATCTATCTAAACTTAAATAGTTTCACATGCCACATTTGACCCTACTTCCTTTTTCTCCAGTCTAGTTTTTGATTAACTCAAATGAACTGATCCCAGGTAAATATTGATTCCCTCTTTCTCCAACTGTCCCAAAGCAGTAGACTTCATTAGTTCATCCTTTTTTTAACAATAGTTCCTTAATGAATTCAGACAAGCAAGATTTACATATACTTATAAAAATCAAACTAGCTCTCCACACTTTATTTATATTTCACTTAACAATGTTAGAAAGGGCTTGACGGTCAAATTAAACCTGATTAAATATCTCAAGGCATTATGCCTAGTAAGGCAGAGGAAAAAAAAGAAACCCAACAAATCACACAATGTGCAAGCACTAGGCATCACTGAAGAGGAAAAACTCCCCTTTTAACATAAAGAAATCTCTGAACCAGAAACAGACTCAGATGTGCAGTCATCTGCCTTTGATAGTTGGGGTGAAGGAAATGTGGGAGACAGTGGAGAGGTGGGTGTGCTGAGTTAAAGGATGTTTAAAATGTTGTCTGTGTTGTTGATGGGCAGTACGACCAAATGTATATCACGGTAATGTTATATAATAATTTCACAGGTATTTTTTATGCATGAGCATGAGTGAGGGCTCCAGCGACAGAAAGGCACAGTTGAGTGTGTGTGTGTGTGTGTGTCCGTGCACTCATGTTGCGTGAGTACTCAAGCGTGAAAGAGGGTGCAGCGCAGTTGAGAGTGTGTGGTTGAGCAAGAGACAGGGAGCGACACATCTGAGTGTGTGTCTGTTAACATAACTACATACATTATTGGTACTCTCGGACGTGTTTTTCTGCTTAGGTGGTGGAATAAATTCATCATTCCACAATTACTTATACAGTTACCTCTTCAGCTAAGCCATTAGCATAGCATAGCATAGCACCACATTCCGTTTTTCATATACTGGCCTTGAGTTATACGAACAATTCCTATCATAAAAAAAGAAAACGCTTTCGGTATTAACCGGTATACCACCCAGCACGAGTTTGTGTTGAGAAAGATTTAAAGATGGGATGGAACAAATCCAAGGACAACATTCAGACAAATCTGTGAGGTTTTAACAAGGCTAACCTGTCCCATTGGAGGTGCCCCCATTGGTGGCATCATTCCAGGGGGAATTATACCAGGAGGCATAGGAGTCATGCTCGGAGGTCGCTGTCCCATTGGGGGCATTCCCATAGGAGGGTAATGAGGTGGTATGCCTGGTGGTCCCATCTTGACAAAGCAATAGAAAAAAGGGTCATTAGAGGAAATGAAACATCAGTGAAGGCTTTAAAATTTACCTAAGTCGCATCCACCCTTTATGACAACTAGTAACAATAAGAGGAAAGCTATTTGTCATACACATCTCTGTCACTGACTTACAAATGGGGGAGGTATCCCTGAGGGCGGTACGCCTGGATAAGGTGGCGCTTGGCTCGGGCCATTATTAGCCTCCGATGAAGACTGCCATGAATAAGAAACACCAGCGTCAGTGATCTCACAACAGCCATCGGTGTAATAACTCAACACAGATAATCATTATATCCGAATCAGTCCCCATGTTAATAACGTATCGTTTAATTTGATTCCCTCACTTTAATATTAGTTTAAATATTAGTATAATTAAAAGAAGTTCCGTAAGTAAAACATGCGAACAAACGAAATCTGATATATAAATGAGGAAATGTATCAAATTATAATCAAGACTGTTCCACACTTGTACAAATGAGGGTGGACAGAATATGCATATCTATCAGTATCATTCAATACGATACAGAAACTGTGGTCTCCAAAATCAACATTCAGTTTTCAACAAGAACAGAAAGTATTACCAAGAGAATTCATTAAAAATGTGTAGTTAAGCTACAAGTTTGGTGCACAATAACTAATCAACACTTTTAATCAGATGTCACAAAATCAGAAATCACTGGATCAGAGCCTCTCCAGTCTGTGCCTGTACCTAAAACTGAAAAATCACTCATAATTCATGGTTTGACAGAGATTTTGTATTTTAACTAGACCTTTTCTAGCCTTTGTGTTGGAATTAGGGATGGGCATTTCACACAAAATCATTTAGTTAAAAGTCACTGGGAGATTATCCAACAAACATTAATTACATTAACAAATTGACTTTTTTTATGACCAAAGACTGCCATGTGCAGACACTCAGCCAATCACATCACTGATTTCAAACTGAGTTAAACACACAAGAAGAACAGAAAGATGAACCATGGAAAAAAAGTATGTGTATAGCATATTCCAACTCTTGAGAAAGAAATAAGGGGAATTTAATTTACAACCCTTTTCATAAGTTTTGTGAAATCAGCTAAAGTTGCTCATTTTAAAATCTGCATCTAAACAGTTTTATTGTTAACATTAGAAAGGAGGATAATTGTTTTATTACAATATTTATCTATATCACTCCTTTTTAACGTATACACTGACAAAACACATTAATCCGGTTCTGTCCTGATACACAGATACGTATCTGGCTAACTGATTAGTTATTAGTAGTATAGTATATTTTGATGCTTCATTTAATTCCGATTAGGTCTCGGCTATGTTAAAAATGACTTATTGTAAAGTAAAATGAATTAACTTCCCCAACTTAGATGTCACCGAGTCTGAGACCATAAATCGAATATACTACCATTGATCATGTGGTTCTAACCGACGACAAATGAACACTGCAATATGTACCTTTCCCCAGAAAATGTAGTAGGAAATGTGTGTCTATATAATGCTTATAATACATTCAGTAATAACAGTTCAGTTATAATTTATCTGCGCTCTCTAAATGAATGGAGGCTGATTCAAATGATCCTAACAAGCTAACACGAGAGCTTAGCTATTTTGATTGTCCAGCTAGTTCAATGAACATCTTGCCGCCATGCGATTTAAATTGTTTCGTACAATTAGATATGTATGTCAATGTTATACACAACCAAAGCAAATTGTCTGGTGCAACTTTATTTTGTCGGTCCACAGTCCACGAAAGTCTGAACCATGACTATACGGTGCTTTGCCGCTACCTTAGCTCAGTGCTAGCACCGTATGCTAAGCGGTGAAGTGCGACAATAGACAATATGAATTTATATAATCGCGGAGACACAAAACTACACTTAATTGAACGGAAAATAATCAGCTACAACATGTTTGCTGTTTCTGACTTCAACTTCATAGTACATTAAATGTTATTTTAGCATACTTCACTCACCATGTTGGCGAGAGGGTAAGAGCCTCGGAGAAACTTCAGGACCTCTCAACAACGTGCAACGTGATTGGCTCAGCTGCCTCCAGGCGGACAGAGTTCAAAGGTAAAGCTTCGAGAGCGTCCATTAAGCGTTGGCAATGTGCAGAAATGCGCGAACACGGAGAGACGCAAGTAAGATTATTCAACAACTCTTCTGCATGCTACTCTATATTTAACAACTCGTCTTCTACCTCTACGCAAACTACAACCCCAGTGAAATACCACGAAAGCCACTAAGTCTCTTATCAACTACACACTTGTAGTGCGGAAGAGGACGCAGTGATGTGCACTAATTAAATAAAATACTGAATGAAATGCCGCTGATAAAATCCGGTTTTTATGAAGTGACTGTAGTAAACCGCATGAAAACACTTCTAAATGTAACTGGTGCATTCAAATGTTAGATTTAAAACTGTATTTGCCTTATGTATTTTAAATTGCATGATTAGACAGCAAATACACACGTGTGTATAAATAAAGATACAACCAAGCCACACTTACGTCCAAAACACAAGCTTAAGCACTTACGTAAAAAAGTAGTACATTACAACAAAAAAGCCTGACAAACAAATGTAAAAAATATGAATATACTGAATATTAAACAGGGAATACAATAAAGCAATATCAAATTGTGATACTTTTGTACTTACAAAGCACTTTTGTAAGTCGCTTTGGATAAAAGCGTCTGCTAAATGACATGTAATGTAATGTAATGATAGATTTATATTGTTTACAGCCTTGCTTGTGTATGTCCACATTTATTCAGTCACTATTAGGATGCTAGTAATCAAATTCATAAATCAAAGCAGGATGCTATTACATAAATGTTTGTGAAAATTACATTGATTGTAACATTTGAATGAGATTTTACTGTCTGAATAATTTAGTTGCAATCCTTACTCTACATTTCCTCAATTCAGAATTTGCCAGTGTATTTTTTAAACTGCTACAACAAGTGACACTTTACTGTTTCCCAGGATTCTAGATGTTATAACAGGTGCCCTTTTCGGAACCTGAGGTAGCTGTGTGTTCAGACACAGCAAAATTACCTTGGTGTATTGGGGATAATTTGGAGAACTGGCTGTGATTTTCCAATTATTGGCTTCTGTGACATGGCTGTCTTGGCTGGAGTGATTCCCAATGATGGTGGGAGATTAGAAAGCAGTCAGTGTTGTCACCTTTTACCTCTGTAAGTGGCAGAATGATCTTCACTCTTCCTCCTGTTTCTCATACTCTCATGGATACGTATTTTTTTCACACAAAAAAGATTAAGCAGCGGCTTGCCCATTCTGAAGGTTATTCA
The DNA here is from genome assembly GCF_019176455.1 of Solea senegalensis. Classification (NCBI taxonomy): domain Eukaryota; kingdom Metazoa; phylum Chordata; class Actinopteri; order Pleuronectiformes; family Soleidae; genus Solea; species Solea senegalensis. Next base: position 12,204,092 of record NC_058022.1, on the reverse strand, counting down.
AATAGAAAATTAGTGTAATGGGCTAATAAACACAGTGATTACTCCTCTCTAGAGATGCCATGTACATTTTACAAAAAAACATAGTATGTATTCAAGATCTTCTTACTTGGAAAAATTGATGTCACAGCTTGTTTTTTGGTATATCACAGCCAGTGTGTTTGCTTTCCGTGGAGTTGTCCCTGGGTTTTAGAGCGCTATTGGAGTGTGAAGCATGCAACGCCGAGTTGTGAAACAGATGAACCCACACGGACGCAGACTGCAATAAACGTTGATGCATTTACTGACAAGTGCCAGAGAATTCCCTATCCATTCTCTTAACAAGCCAAAAAGACAACAAGGCGACAGTGAGGGGCAGTGATGGATCGAGCTTCAATCTAATGATGGGAGTCAGTCAACCTCGGCACATCACTTTGTCTTCGGGGGAAACAAACAAAACTAACCATGAATCAACACATTTTGTTGGACTGAATTGTCTAAGAAATTTAAATATGGAAACAATTCTCCTCTAGTGTGTGTGTGTGTGTGTATATATATATATATATATATATATATATATATATATATATATATATATATATATATATATATATATGTATATATATATGTATATGTGTATATATGTATATGTATGTATATATATGTATGTATATATATATGTGTGTGTGTGTGTGCATATACACAGCTGTTTTCATCTGTTGATGTAATTTTACTGAATATTTAAAATGTTGATCTTTGAGCAAACAATCAACTAAATTGTATCTAAAAAATCTGCTTCATAATTTTGTAGATATGACTTTGAACTAAACTTAGAACATAATAAGTCAATTTTATTAAGTTTATATACCTCAGAAGCTAATGTGTGAGGAAGAAATAAATGTTTGCTTTGTTACCAGCAGATGGCTCATATTTGGCAAGTGACCAAAAATGGACTGGACAGACGTCAAGACATGTGTTTTATTGATCTCACTGTAATCTTATTTATCATTCATGTGCATGATATAGGTAATGATGATCATTTCTCAGTTGATTCCGTACACTGCTGATTCAGTGTATTTATAAACTTTGGTTGCTTTATTTATTTGTATGTGCTACCACAGTTTGCCTGTACCTCACTGTTTGTGTGTGATTGATTCGCATTATATGAGGTGGTCAATGTTTGCCTCCAGCCATTTTTCCCAGTGAGCTCTGAGTCCAGTGTGTCGCTGACCTGCCTTGCAGGCACCCTTCTCTCATCTAAAAATTGGCTTCCTGTCAAGCTTGCTCACATTAACTACCAACCAAGCACATTTACAACACGCGTTTCAATTTCCTTTCTAAAAATAAAGAAGCCAGCACAACAACCATATTTTTCTATAAGTTTTGTGTGACCTTTTGGAGATCACTGTTGCAAAAGAAAAGTTCTGTTGACTTTTTAAGAACATTAAAATTGGCATTTGTTTTATGGGATAGTTTTCTCTCTGACGAACATCAAGTACAGACTGTTAATGTGATCAGTAACAGATTTAACAGCATGGCATGTGAACAGCAGCACACTGTGTATTTATCCTGATATTTACAGCAATATGCCTAAGGTAATATGTGCCACATGATTAATCTTAATATGACCTTAGAGTCAAACAAAGAATCACACATTATGATATTTACTAAATCATACATATAGTGTGGATGATCTGTTGGCTTACGTCTTATGGCTTCTATCAAAGGCTCAGCGTCTCAGCTGAGTGAACCTGCGATGCATATTTGTCTCTGAGACTATTTTTGGTACGAGTCCTCTCTGTGTTGCAATTATCACACAGAAACACACAAAGCTGTTGATTGCAGAGTACCAGATTTTCACAGTTTCTTGTTCTGAAAGAGTTCCTGATTTCAATTATATCATCACAAAGGCCAAAGGGTCTAATGTACCTCTTCTTTTTAAAGCCTCACAGAAAAAAAGTATACATATGAGATACGGCCACTTAATGCCACTGCAAATGCTGATTTTCCCCTTTCTTTCTTTTACATGCTGCCTTATATCTCAGGAATCCTCCCTGCCTCACACATGAGTATCTTCATGACTTGAACTTCATGTTCAGCAGGGCAGCATGTGAACACTTTGAGGGGGATCTGGGATGCATCTTCTTCGTCTGTCAGAAAATGATTTCGCCAGGATTCTGTTGACAGGTTGTCACTCAGGAAGAGACAGATGATGCATATGCACGCATGCGTGTGTTAGAGAGATGGAATACTAGAGACAGGGTGTCTCACACACTCTTGCCCCAGGCTAAGCTGACAGAAGTGATGCTGCACAATCAGGCATGATTGATGTCATTTGCCCCCAACTCTGATGAATATGTTCAAATCAATAGCGATTTAAGCATCTTAAGTATGACAACGGTGGCTGTAGGGCAGCATTTTTGATTAATACACTGGGGTTCGATTGATTTTCTTTCGTGTTTGTAATATATGAAGCTTCCAACAGCAGACAACCATCGCTTTGAGTCACTCATTGTGTTGAAGTTTATGTTTACTTCATGGCTAATTTACCCAAGAACTAAAATGTGGGAAGTTGTGTTAAGAGACAGGCGGGCAGAGCGACAGACAGACTTGTCCCAGGTGTCATTTCCTACACAGACACCTCAGCGTTATTAATCTTCTCTTCTCACACGACTGGAAAGAAATGCACACTTTCCCCAGACAGGCAAAACATTCCCTCAGCATATTTGTTTTACACAAGTAGCTGAAGGAGTCTGTAAGAAAATTAGTTTTATTTCTCGTGCATTAAAAAAAACATTACTTTGATTCAAAATAACTGGCATTAGACGTGTAACAAATCCCTTTTGCTTGTGTAAGGCATTCACAGGGAATTAAATTATTTTAGTTGCAACATTAGACTGAAAATGTATTCATATTCATTATTATTTTCCATATTCATTAAGTTGGTGCAATAGTTCTGGTGCCATTTGGAAACTCTAGTGTGTGTGTGTGTGTGTGTGGTAGGAATGAAGGTGGAGAGAAGTTTTCATTTGAGGACTGATGTCCAGCTGTGGGTACTTGTGGGCTGCTGTGCTGTGGCCCATAATGGGAGGAAATGGCTGAAGAAAGTGGGACTACAAAGAGAATGTCGGGGATAATAGCTGTCTTTGAAATGGACTTCCATGTTCCATGTTGTGCTTCTCAAATTTTTGTAAAGAATACCCTGTAGCTGTTTTCATGACTGCTGGTTGAGGGTATTTCAGCAGTGAGTGGCTGCTGGAATTATTTTATTTTGTTATATGGCACAAGTGATGTCATGTCTGAGTACAACATGACTGCCGCAGCCCTATTTAAAGAATTGTAGAAGTTTAATGAAAATTGCCTCAAGGAGGTTTTCTCTCGAGTCTCCTTTTAAGATATGGGGCTTCTTCTTGCTTAATATTTCCCGATCCTGTAAGTGCCAACCTGATTTAATAAACAAAACCCAACAGTGTAGCCTGAAGCTGGAGAAACCTCATTTATTTATTTTATTTTATGAAGTCGGTTATTTTCATTTTTAAGATAATCCAAATATTACTTAAGCAAAATAAGATGTTAGCTTTAGCAAATGTTATTTTCTAGAAATGATTTATATAACATAAAATAGATTTTTTCACTCCTTGCCCGCTTGATCACTCCTTCACTCGCATAATCATAATTAAAGCTCTCGCTCGTTCTTTCTGAGCAGCATTTTTAAATCAGTTTACCATCTCTGTGTTTCAGATGGCATGCAGAGGTACTTTACTAAATGTATGCATTATGCAGCCACATATTAGAGCTTTGCACTAAACGACACCGCTTTAATTAAACACGAGTTCTCCACGAAGCTGCAGCATCACACATACTAACATGCAAACTGATGGGTTGTTTTTTTCAGCTTGTCTCGGAGAAGTGTGTTGCGGTGTAATCGTAGAATCAGCCAAGGCTTTTAACCCCACTCTCCACACTGCTCCAGCAAGATTACTTTGAAATACCGACTGATATCAAAAGAGTAGTCAATTTAACCTCAGATATTAATCCTATCTGTAAGGAACAGCAGAGGAATTTCTTTCTTACCCAAAATAAAATAACATATATAATTAATAAGCATGTTGACTTTCTCTGGATAATAACTGTTATTTATTTCCATACCCCTATTCACAGAAAATTGTGTTCAGTACATGAATGAGAGGTCAATTAGCCATTACAGTGCTCGTTTGTTATACCGTTCTTGTCATTCAATCAGAGTGAGTCCATGGAGATGTGTGACACTCTTTAAACTTTATTAAATGCGTGTGAGTCGTCTTGGCACAGTGCAAACGATTAGAAGGAAAAAGATTCATAATCGCAACTATCTGTCAGACTGATGTGGCATCTGTTTGTGAAACTAAGCATAGTTGTTTTGAAAGATCCTTGCGATCAGGTGGGGAAATAACATCAGGTGTGGAATGAGATAGAGATCCCAGAGGGCGCCGCTGTGGGAGGCATACTGTTCATCACACCTTGTTTAGTCTCACAGAACTTGACAAAGTGGAGATAAATACCCCTAAAAATGCTCATTCAGAGGAACCATTTGGCATCTGTTATGCAAGTGGACTAATTCTGTAACACAGTGAAATGCTCCTAAACATCTGGCAATACCAATTAGACATGCAAGGCTGTCCATTTGGGCCACAAGAGAAAAGCACATTTTGTTTTGAAGATTTGTTATGAGAAGTTAACTGGATTCTACTTTTGAATGTATTTAGTTGTATTCAATTGACATATGTGTAAAGGGGAATGTGCAGATTTGGTGATTAGGTAAATTTGGATACTCTAAATTGACTGTAGGTGTAGGGATTGGCACCAACAACCCCGACAACTCATGTGGAGGATATGGATAGTTGTAGAAGATGGATATATGTACAAGGGGTGTTAAAATATACACAGCACCACAGGCCTTTGTGATACAATTTTTTTTTTTTGTAAATGTTGGTGCCAATTCCAGCTGACATAGGGCGAAGCCAATCCATCACATGGCCACATAGAGACAAACAACCATCCACTGTCACACCTACAGTCAATTTAGAGTGTCCAATTTGCCTAATCCCCAAATCTCCATGTTTTTGGACGGGAAGGAAACCGGAGAACCCAGAGAAAACCTCTTTCAAGGTTAAAAAATAATTTCTAACTTACTTACATTTCATCAACATCCATAGTTAACCTTTTGAGTTGCAGTATGTCGCTCGCACAGACGCTCAAAGCATAACCTCAAAAACATAACCTCCATGGCAGAGTAACAAATTAATCTCACCTCAGTGACTCTACTCTCGCTAAAATAGCTTCTTGTATTTTTCATCATTAAATAGAGTTCAAGTATATCTGCACAGATTTTCATTTTTTTAAAATACATTTTTGTGTATGAGGAACACGATGATATTGCATGAAGGTGCACATTTGTTCAAAGAACATTTGCAACAAAGAATCAGCTGTTGCCCAATAACCAACTTTGATCCTCTAAAATCCACATGATCATAGAAAGAAGCTGACACTGAACAAACAAACTGTTGTTTACTATGTTACCATCTAACAACCAGCAATATTGTTAAAATTTAGGGGTTTTTTTTGCATTAAAGGTGCCATTGTGTGAGTAGTTTTGACTACTTGGAGCTTTGCAAACACTGGCCTGGAAATTAATTTACCACTTCAAAGTCACCATTATATTTTTGTTCATTTTTTAATGACACTTTTTGGAGGTATTTAGGAGGATTTTTTCCCCCCCCATGTGGCTTGGTTTTCAGACTTCTCATTGAAGAACCAATTTCAAAGCTGTTATGGGGCCCATGAGATGTTCAAAGTGTCACATAGATCCATTGTCCTCGCCCTCCCAGATGCGGTGACTGACACCGCATTGTGATATCCAGTTAGCTAAAATCACCTGCTCCCAGTCTGTAACGAGGATGCAGAGTTTGCTGCTCGAAAACCAAATGGCAAAAACTTGAAAATGGATGCATAAAGAACACGGGGCGCATGGCTCCATTTAAAATCCCCCACCGCTTTAACTTACTGGCAGATTGAATATTTCATTAGACTGGTGCCTTAATCTCTGACTGGAGGGTAATGAACCAATTGTCTGTTCTCAGCAACACTTTCTCTGTTAAGGTTTGTTTTTCTAATTCCTACTTACAATGTGATTTTTTTTTTGTGTTTAGTTATACGTTCCAAAAAATAATAGTGTGTGTGTGTGTGTGTGTGTGTGTGTATATGAAGGTTTGCATGTTGTATTGTATCCACAGCACAATATCCCTTATGCCAGGAAGGAAGAAGGAAGTCTGACAACACTATATAGAAATTGAGTAAACTTCACAAGATTAAAACACAGTAACATCAACAGTCCTGCAGTAATTGAGTTACTTATTATGATGTATTAGCAGCACTCGACTTTAGACAGCTAGAATAATGGCTAGCGTGGTTAGCGCTGATAGCAGAAAAAACTTAATACATAATAAGCGCCAATGACAGTCACATAAATAACTCTTGAGTTTCTTTGCTTGTTGGAAATGGTGGATGTGAATGTAGTCTCAGTTAAACCTTTGCCTAAGGAAATAATGAAAGTGGCATGTGCAGTGTGGTCATTAGGAGGAACACATTCTTACCTCTGGCCATGACACGTGTGATGGTAAAATAGTGGTGTAGGATATATTGTACATTTGTCTCGAGGAGCTGATAACAGTTGGGGATCACTGTGACCAATGCACCCCTTTACTTTGTGGTAAAGCTACTGTCCCAACTACCTTTTCCAGATCTTTTAGATTAGTGATCCAATCCAAAAAGTCACAGGATTGACAGAACTAACAATGGAGTGGTCAATTGACAGTTGAAACCACAGATAACAATAGAACTCTAACACAACCATGGACTGTATAAACATGCCGATGTTGTCCAGAAGGTGATGACTTGATGAAGTTTGTGGATAAATTAGTCTAATTCTCCCTTGATTTACAACATCAGTAACACTTTTCCTGCAGACTTAATCAAGCTCTAGTTTCAGGTCCGTTAATGTGGATTTTGTTAACTATGTTCCCATTTAAAGGAAAATAAATGATAATGCAACACAAGATTGTGATTGATTGACGGCTACTGTCGCCCGGTAGGCGCCTGGTTGCAGGTGAAATCTGTGACGTTATGGATTCAAAACCTGAATTGGCGCCGGTCAAATCACTAATCTTAAGGCTTCACATCAGGAGTTTGTTTTGCAGCCAGAACGTTTATAAAAAGTGTTTGAGTCCAATCATATGTCAGAGATCCTCAATTTGCTTTATTGTCACTATTAATAGGACTATTTTATGAAATGAAAAGCTTATGAAAAGCTAATTCTATGCGTCGTTGTTCATTCACTCACTTTTCCTCTCTGCAGAATATTCCACAATCTCGTTGAGTATTTCCACCTTATTTCACATCAATAATCACAAGCCACATTAGAGTGTGGTGAGTGCTTTCATCTGTGCTCAGTAATTACCCGTGTGTCATCACAGAGACATTTAGGCAATTATTATCCAAACAATTAAGCATTTTTATGCTGATAATATCAACCGACTGTCTACCAGACACCAGAAGATGATATTAAATCTTCTGTCAATGTTTTCCATTTAAATCTACACTACCTAGTATGTAATCATTGATTTGAATCCATCATTGATTGAGTCCATTCAAAAGAAGCCCAGAGGTTTATCATTGTCCAACAGCAATCCCATTTAAGAAGGATTAAACCTCAAACGTTAGTTCCTTTAAAACCTCTTTTTTGGCTCAGTGAAGAGTGATATGGCTCAGAGCAAGACAGTGAAAAACAGCACAGCAATGCTTTTTTAATTACAAGCCTGTCTCAAGTCTGACAGGACAGAGCTGTGATATCAGAGCCTCTGAGCAACGGCACAAAAGGAGCGCTCCATGTGTGAAGTCAACAGGATTGCACCAGCCTAAGTGAGAGCCAGCGGAGAGATGGCTTCTGCCCAACTGCTTCCTGGAGATAAGGGGGAGCAGAGCGTTTGGGATGGAGCAAATTAAATAAGTCAGGCAAACAGAGAATGACAGTTTAACATGGTATCTAATTAACGATCAGGGATTGCCAGATGCAGACACAGTCAGAAGTGTCCAATTTGGCTGAAATGCAGCGCTGAGGGATGGCAAATTGCGAACATTGTGTGCTATTCCTACTTTAGAAAATTCCTTAAAATGTTATTGTTAAATACATTTTGGGAGGTGTTGCCTGTGACACTGCCAAGGGATTTCATTTTAACAGCAGCACCAAGCGAGATGGCAGAGCAGAGAAAGGCCATTTATTCAGCTCCGTTACAAAACTGGAAACAGTTTGACCATACTATTGAACCAACCTAATTTATGAACTACCTGCCTCACGTAGCTTTCAGAATGACAATGTGTCTCACAACCACTGGACACATTGCCGCACACGTTTGTGCAGACATCCGTGTTCCTCAGAGAATGAATTCAATGATGCCACCAGCCAGTAGCAACCACACCACTGTCACAGCTCCAATCTGGGTCCCACTTGTTGGCCTCCTGAGGGAGGGAGTCTCTGCATCATCACCGCCACACACACAAGACCATTCATAAGCTCCAGTGTCTCAGTGTCAGCAGGACATGGAGTCTTACAGCTTGTTTTAGTTCACGAATGGTTGTTCATCTGCATGTTGGCCCTGCCTTTTGCCCTATGTCAGCTGGGATTGGCCCAGCAACCCTGTGACCCTCATGTGGTAGACAATGAATGAATGAATGAATTAATATCTTCCTCACTGCCCTGAAGGTAGTGGCCTGTTGCTCATGTGCTCCCTGTACACCAACAAATATCTGTAGACTTGTTAGGCATTACTTGTTTTTGTTTTTATTTTTACTTCAGCACCTGGATGCTGTTAATTCCCAATGTTTATTATTTTTCTTAACAGTTACAAGTGTATTTAAATGTAGAAAATCATCACAATGCTTCATGTAATGTAAACCTATTTTACATATTTATATCAGGGTCTTCAGTGTCCACTTACAGAGATACTTGAGAATGACCAATCTGACCATTCATTATTTTACAATATTTTTTAAAGATCTTACACTGGTGCTTACACTTTTGCTCCACTGAACTCTTACACATAAATCTATCCTTGTAATGAGGATTTATAACCCTCTAGTGTATCTCTTCCTCCATGCTGCTGGGTTGTTGGTACAGGCTGTTTATTTAATACACAGGTCTTAATGCAGATGTCAGTTAAGTCATTGTTGAAACGTGGAAAGTCTAAGGTAAAAGATGTGAAAGAAAGCTGCAGCTGTTGTAATTGAATTGGTTCTATTCTCTCCTTGTACTGAACTGTAACTGGTGAGCTAACCTCAAGGGACTTCCTGGTTAATTTAAGAAGAATTGTGACTAAAAATACTGTAGTCTAGTAAATCTGGTGTTATTCTATCACATGTTCATGGACGTACATTTTCATGTGCAACATCATCATGTTTGTTTAAGACCTGATTGAAATGACGTGTGTGTGTGGCTGTAGTGTTATTGTTTGAGTGGCAGCTGCTCCTTGTTAGAGTCACTTATTATATCTGCGAGCCCACTCACAACTCATTTCCATAATAAGACTATTTGAGGAATGCATCGAGTGTTATTGCCTGACCTGAACATGGAATTAAAGGTCATGAGCTGGAGACATTAATTCAGGTATGAAGGACTAAGACTTCTTCAAACAGGGTGTTGTTTTTGTCCCTGCGTGTGATGCACACAGGACTGAATATGAAAATGAAGCTGAATACTTTCATCAACCAGCTTTCGGATTCCTTTCCAATGTTCCTGCTTCTCGATCAAGAGTATGTGTTTGTCAAATGTGTCCAACCGGCCCATGATTAGACCCTGTTGCATGTCACCCCCAACAGCTGTTAACGGCATCGCTATAAAGAAAAGGAGAAACTGAAAAGAAACTGCGGGGGTGACATTAATCTGTGGGTTCATCACCATAAACAATCCCTTTTTACATAACACAATCATGCAATAATAATAATAAGCACACAGATCAGTGCAGTTAACTTTATGTAAACTTTAAGATGGAAGATTTTTTCTTTTCAAGCCACCACTGTCACTGTCTTTAATGAATGCTCTGTTTATACAAGGACTAACCTTCTGCTTTTTATAGCGCAGCAAGCAAATGGCACTTTCTAAATTCACTCTCATTATGTCATTTGCATGTTGTAATCCTGCAGTTGTCCTCTTTCTTTCAGCAGATCTCCAGTGGGGGTAGTATTCATTTTGAGAAGGGCTTTTTGCAACTGAATGCCACAAATTAAGTAATTATTACTGTCTAGACAGTAACAGCACTGTGCATTTGTCTAATTTCTAATGAGAGGCTTGGACCTGGTACCTCGGGTCACCCACTTTGAGCAATGAGGACTAGCGTCTATTGTTATCTGATGAGACACAGAAACTAAAAAGAAAAGATGCTGCTTGTTTATGATGATTATAATGATTATCACTGAGCTGTAATTATGTTTCACCTCTTGTCTCGAAACAGGTCTATAGTTTTATAATTCTCCCATTATCGCCTTCATGAGTATTTTAGAGATCAATTCAAATGAATCCAAAACAGCTCATCAGGCACACATTTATTTTGTTGGGTTACTTCAAGGGGAAAGATGGTGGTGTTGGTGAAGAAGTTTAATTTGAATGCAGCCCGGTGTTGGGGCCTGGTGGCGCTCACACTTGCCATGACCTGAATGCAGCTGATGTGTTTTGACATTGCTGTCACCAAAATGCTGTCTGAAAGCAAGCAGAGGGACACTAAGAGCCGTGGAGATGGGAAAAAGGTAGAGGACTGAAGACCACTGAAAACCAGAGGAGAGATGGAGAGAGAGAGAGAGAGATGCAGACAGAGCGAACAACAGACTTTATTCACTATGAACTTCTCTCATATTTTAACAAACTCCATCTACCTTAGAAGTCTGGCTGCTGACATACACTGTTATTGCGTTTTCGTCACGAAATGAGCAATTTTTCTAAATGTCACCTGTAATTTAGGGCTTTCAGCCATAAGCAACAGGCTGGCAGAAATATACTATGTAATTTAGACAGCTTGTCGCACACTTCCCGGGGTTCTTGTCAGCTCCATCAGTTCTCCAGACAAATGTGTGTATGCGTGATGATTGTATGTGTATGTTGCTTTTATTTGTTGCTTGAGAGACTTCACTAAGCCCTATATGGCCATTGCTTCAGGGTTTCAGGGGGTGACTGCTGTCACTTTGCTGTCAGAGAGCATTAATCTTAAAATGCATATATATATGTCATGCCTGAGAAGTAAAGTGCATTTCTTTCTCATCTTTCCTTCACATCCACTTTCACGCGGTGATATCATCTTGGGCAAGCAAAGATTAAAGGAGGTAGCAAAAGCATCAGCCCATTTCTTGTGGGTCCCATCCATTTTGTGCCACTGCTGGTCTCTGTGCATCACATCTGCTGTGTAATAATAACCCAACATGGCATGGTACCACGCTGACCGAGCTATTATTAGAGGAAACCTTCAAAAACCAATTTGCCTCTCCAACAATTTTTTTTAAACACCCAGACAAAATCATGCTCCTGTCTGACATATGACGAAGAGGCCCCCCTCAGAGGCTTGGGACGCTCTGGTGTGCATTGCGTGATAAAAGCCGGGGTGGCAGAGCATATCTCTCGCTCTCTCCCTCTCTCTCTGCCCTGGGGTCGCTCCAGCAGGGACCTGTGCAGCCTTTGCTGGCTGTCAGCTAAGGCGGTTTGTATTGAACGACTCGAACATGGCAAGCTTGCTGTGCCTTTCACCAATGTAAGAGGAAGTCTTTGTGCTGTCGATATGCTATATTGGTAACAGTGGTGTTTCTTTTCAGCTCTCAGTGGAAAAAAAAAACGTGGCAGGCTGTGGGACTTTGTTCTCAGCAGTGGAAAATCCCATGGATTCATTAACATTGATTTTGAATCTGTCTCATACATGAAAAGAACTGGTGTGAGTGTGAGGGATGACTGTGGCAGAGGACACAACTTTGAGTGAACTGAAGGTTGAATCCAGAAGCATGTTTGAGTTTAAACTGGAACCATAAACTCATGGCTATTGAAGGCTATTTATTGTCCATTGTAAACCAAGGTTAACTGTATACACCGGGACCGGATGCACGGTGTGGTTTATTGGGGAAGCAGATAATAATAGTTTAAACTTCGTCTGTCATGTAATGGGTTAGGTGAGAAGATTAATGCCAGCAGCCTGTTAGTTTAGCGATAACACTGAGACATTGTTTATTGTTGCTGCTGCTGCACTATTTTCTTTTTATTGCATATCACCAGGCATGTGCAAAAATCTAAATGTATTTTAAAATAAATACCCAACTAATAAATGTATTAAAATGAACTACAAAATACAGCAATAAACTACTGTATTTTTGTATTTTCGAAATACTAAGTATCTTCCTTAAGTATCTTTATTTACTTTCCTGGTGTTCAGCAACAGATGGCCCACAATGAATCACCATGATCCAAATGATTGATATGACTACTAATGGTGCGTTTCATCACAGTACAGTTGCATGATTTAGTCTCCAGCGGAACCGTTCATTGGCGTGTGCACAACCTCTATTAACCCTTAGTGCTTGCGTGGCACGGATCTGTGCCACAGGTGCACCCTTGGTAAGCTGCTGTGGGAATAATATACAAGTCTTATATGGACATCCTAGTGGTGTGTGTTTATAAGTCACATCTTCAGGCTTCAGGCTGCATTTGTTTTGTCTTCTTGTGTGTGTTGTTAAGTCAAAATTCTGATTAATTTTATATATATATATATATATAAAAATGTGGGAGTAGTGATAATTGTGCAAAAGTCACAAAATAGACCATTCTTCTCTTTTTGTTCATAAAAAGTTTGAAAAATGTGAGTAATTTTTGCTCAGGTGTGTCATCAGATTTCTTATAGGTTATGCTGAAAAAAAGGATATAAGACACTTATTGCACATTCTTATAGTGTCTGTAAATAAGTCTACAAGATCTCAATTATTATGACTCCAATCACTAAATGGAGACCAAAAAAACTACTACATTTAAAATAGTAGTGGTTATGGCTAATTGTAATAGTATGGCTCAGGAAGCTTGTGACTTAGTCACTGTGTTGCTATGTGTGACTTTAACACATCCAGGCAAATTAAAGCAGGCAGCAAACACCATGACGTCCAATATGCAGTAGCAGCAGAAAATAAATAAATAAATACATTCATACATACATACATTTTTGTCATCTCAATAAAATGCAGTTTACAAAATAATATTTTGTATTTGAAATACATATTTTAAATAAACGTATCAGAAATACTGCCCATCCCTGCGTGTCACTGTATCACTGTATGAAAGCTGATGACAAAATAAAGTGTTCAATAACATAATTTTCATTTGGCAGAAATTGAAGATGAAATAATTCAACTTAATTTTTCACAATCTTAAAAACCACCTGCTTATATAAACAGTTGTTTTTCATTACCCCCAGAATGAGCCCTTATTTATATCGGCACTATATTTATATCAGGAGCCAGGTCAGCTCCACAGAGGCTACCATTTTGGACAACCATGTTTTTACAACAGCCCACAAAGGACGAACTAAATATCTTTTGCTAAATGAAGGCTACATATAGGTTCACCAACCCTATTGGAAGGGAGAGATGAGGGGATGAACGTCACCAACAAATGGTGATAACATTTTACACACTACCTTTTAAATGATATGCAAAAAAGTGAATGAATCCCAAAATGTCCTGAAAAGTGAAAAGCTTTTCATGTGTAATCCCCTGGCATCGTGGATATACAAACACAAGATCAGTATCAGTCTTTACGTCTCCTGTAACTCTTAGTGACAACATAATTTCACCAAGTGAAGTCATGTTTAGTAGCTGTGACTTAAGCAGGCTTGAAAAGGACACAGATGGGACGTATGCTCCACGTCAGTCAACCAGCGCCAGTCCCATTGACAGGAGAATATGTGATGAAAGCTGTAGTGAAAGGCCCTATCAGTCAGGTGGAGCCCCCGGGCGTTGTCAGGGAATGTGATCAGTTCTGCAAGAAGTGGCGGCGATGAGGTCAGAGTCAGGGAGTCAGACTAAAACGGTGCACGCCATCTGTAGCTGCTGTGCTGTGCTGAGATTAACGGCAGTGACGCTCTTGCACCTCTGTCACAGCAGCAGCAGCTGTTAGCACTTTAAACACCTTCATTTTTCTGTTGTGAGCGTATGCAGGAGTTCTTCTGAGAATTTCTGCACATTCATGGACAGCATGGCAGCTGAATTATGTCAGGCCTAAATGAACTAATACATCATTTTTAAAGGCATCGTTTTTTTGAAAAAGGATGATACATGCATGGCCAGACTGAATATGTGTTGTGTCAAGTTGGACAATATTCAACTATAATAATCAGAGGTGGAAAGAGTACAACAATATTCTAGTCAAATAAAAAATGTTATTCAAATAGTGGTACTTTTACTTAAGTACAAGTAAAAGTACTGGTCTAAAAATGTACTAAGTAAAAAGTAGCTTGTTTTTACTAGTTACTTTTTTAACAAGGTTGGGGAAAGAGGACAAGGGGACACAAATCTCACATCAATTTGTTTTTAATGCTGACAAAATAAAACACATGATGTATCCGCCAAAAACATACTGAAGTAAAAATACAACATTTAAAGTACACAAGAAAAGTGCACAAAAAACCTACTGAATTATAGTAATGCGAGTTTCCACCTCTGATAATAATGTATATATCTGTATATGTATGTAAGAGAAAAACCCATTGAACCTTTGTGTTATTTTCTCTTTGCAGCATTTGTGCAGGTTGTTTATTCATCCTACGCTAGCTGACTGTGCACACACTGACCTTGTTAGTTTTAACACTGATCGGTCAAATTTGCATTGTTTCACATTTTGACTGAATGCACATTTGAACACTTTCAGACCCGGTATTAACGTTTGTCCTGAGAGATGTGTTCAGATATGTGCAGAGTACAGCTACAACACTCCCAACCTATGCTGAACTCGCATCCAATCACAAAAACCACACAGTAGGAGGTGGTTTGAGGATGCATGTGGCAAGACCTCCTCCATAGCTGACCACCTGAATTTTGACAGTATTTTATACTCTAATTTCTGCTCAAACTGTAATTTTTCTACTGTGCGTAGAGCTTTGATTTACTCAAGATCCTTCCATCTCTTCTTTTGTCTCTCTTTTCCGATCACTCATGCAGACCAACACACACTAACTCACTGGCACATCTGTACAGTCGGATGCATTAAAATCATCATTTTCTCCTTAAGGACAGACATGACGGCAGTGTGTATTTTATAATTAAGAGTCAGGG
Organism: Solea senegalensis; assembly: GCF_019176455.1. Lineage (NCBI taxonomy): Eukaryota > Metazoa > Chordata > Actinopteri > Pleuronectiformes > Soleidae > Solea > Solea senegalensis. Next base: position 12,188,738 of record NC_058022.1, on the reverse strand, counting down.
AGACCATAATCCATGGTCACAGGAGACGTTTTAATGCCTGGTGTGAACAGTCATACTTAGCTAAGGACTGAACGATGGGAATCACAATCCCACAAGTCTTAGCTGAAGCCATCAGGTTGATATTAATCACATAAAATGGGTATAAACTGTCCTTTTTTTTAGTTCAACATTCCCTCCCACAATCTCACTGTGGCCACCAACATATGGGCGCATGAGCATTAACCCGTTGACCCTGTCCTTTTAATCTGCTTCCATGTTTAATATGTCAGATGACGATGGTGACTGACATGTTTATGTACACGTATAAGCTCGTGAGTTGACCAACATCTCAGAAAAGCGATGCAGTTTGAGTTTGTCTGTATTAAGGCACAAAACGATACATAAGGAGGAGATTACTACATCCGACCACCTTGTGTTAGTGACTCTCTCCACTGTATGGTCACCCACACAAGTCTGGTTTTTTTTTCTTTTTTTTAATCACTAATCAATTTCCTCTCAAAGGGGACCAGGAAGACATTTAATGATGCCAAAGCAGAGTAACAGATCAAAGCATCTCTGACGAGAGCCAGGTGCAAAAGCTCTGTGATGAAACCTTTCATGTGGCGACTGGAGCGACTATGTAATTCACAATATTATAGCAAGGTTTTTGTTTTTGTGTTTTAAAAAAAAAAAGCTCAGTCCCTTGACACATATGATCACCAGGAATAAGCTAATCATAACTGAAATGGTTGATTAGATAACTGCTGCTTTATGATGTGATTTGTCGCTCATTTGTAAAATATAGAGAAGGAACTACTTACAAGCTGAATGTCTATTGAGAATTGTTGAACACGCATCACTACAAAGTGATCTTTTGCTATATGTGTAGGATATCTGCAGTTTTTACTGAAAATGACGCCTGGAATAACCCATAACCCCGTCTCTGTGGGCCAACCGCAGCTGATGCAAACCGGCAAAAGAGTTTAGTGGTCATGTGACGCAGCTGACCTTTCATTTGTAAGAATAAGTAGTGAGGACAACAGAACAGCAGAGGGCTTTTAGGAGGTGGCTCCTGGAGTGTGGTGGCCTAGATGCTGATCCTTTGTGACAGCTGCTGCTTGGGAAGGTGTGGCTCTGCTCAGCGCGCCTCTGTTGTCATTGTAACACACACACACACACACTGCCGCAACGCTCCGTGGCCACATCTGCACCTGTGATGTTGAACCTTACAGTGTGTTAGCACAGGAGAGAGAGGTGTCTCGTGTACACACACACACACACACAAACTAGGGAGAGATAATGCTGTGAAAAAGAGACGGAGATCTACGATTGCATCCTAAACTGAACAAGCGATCCTGAAAACGTGATGTCATCAGGGTAGATGGAGTTATTAATGCAACTCATATCACTGTTATTTTTGCACGTTGAGTTGTGAGATAACACAACAGCAGATTTATCACACGGGGAAAACGCACTGTAAATGACGGTAAACGTGTGTTGGGTTGTTGCAGCTGCTGTTCTGAAAGACTCGCTCTGTCTGAGAGGAGCTGTATTACGGTAGTGACATTTTTGAATGTCATCCTGTTCACTGGCTGTGAAGTCACACACAGCTTGTGAAGTGGAGAGGATAATTCTGATACTGAGTGATTGACACTGTTTTTTCCTTCACTCCGATAACATCATTAGCGCAGAAATAGCAATTTATAAGTCACCCTCCTCAGCTTTTATCTACTCATTTTTCTCTCTCCCTGTATCTACCTCCAATATTATGACAGATCTGTTCTGTCAGTGCAGGAACTGCTTATCTTTGCTCAGCAAGACTCCCCTTTAAGAAATGTGTCTACATTAACTCTAAAAGTCATTCATTAAAGAAGCTTTTCAATTTTGCAAAGTCGGATCATTAAGAGAGAGCTGCTAGAGGTTATGTTTCTTGTCTCATTGATGCTATGCAACAAAAAAAAATCACTATTATTAAATGTATTATTGTAGAGTGGATGGATTTAATGATTTGTTTGATTCAGATTATATAATCACCAGCATGCACCACGGCGGGTTTCTGCACATAGTTTAAATAGACAAAGTCAGTGAAGTGACTGTAAAGCACCTGGAGGCAGACTCGGGTGATAATAGAGCCGGACCTGAGGGAGAAGCAGCGCACAAAACCGTAAGAAACTATTTGAGGAAGCTCAATAAGTCATGACCCTGTAGAGCTTTTATCATATAGCACTCAGGCCTACTTTCATGTGCTGTGACAGAACCACGAGGTGCACTATTAGGCATGAGCTCCCAAGGTGTGACATCAAATCTAAAACATGGAACACTCCGTTGGTAGCTCATATTGTATCTACCATACATACTATGTGTAGACACAGGTTCATAGTCTTAGTGTTCTACTTTCCCAGGGATCTGTAAAACCTCCTACAGGAAATAACTTCAACGGGTTTTATGCAAAACCAATAAAATGAAATGTATTTTTCTGTTTATTTATTTTACCACAAAAATCCTTCAATGGCTTAAGTGTAAAAACAGTGCATCTGCGAATTAAGGTACGATCAGGGGAGGACATACAGTATACTACATGAGGTGGCTGAGCCAAGACGTGGTTCATTACTGGTACAGTGACTGAGTGCAGCTGACAGCTGGGGCACAGGAGTGCACTGCACAGGCAGACAGGACACGGCTGCTTGGCAGGCAGGTCCAAACTGTCACAGCTGATTTCTACTGTCAGGTCTGAAGAAAATGGTCCTTATCAGTGTATCTTTGCTCAGCCAAGAGATCAGCTCATTGTATTTATGCTCAAAGGGGGCTTTGTGCGTTTGAAATGTAATGATGACAATGCAAAATTCACAAATCTTAAAATATTGGCGTTTGTAAAGGTACGTGTATTTAGCCACATTAGTAATAGAATAGAATAGAATAGAATAGAATGGAAATGTATTTCTAACATAGTTCCAAAACAAAGAATGCATCTGATGTGCTGTACAGAGAGAGTTTATAGCTGTTAATTGTCAACTCTTGTCCCTAGTTGGGCTTTTACAGGCACAACATGATCCACACAATAAAATGATCCACATACTAAAATTACAATACACATAAAGTACAATAAGGTTTAAAACATGCGGAAGCCACATTACACAATACACTGAAATACCTACTACAAAACTGTGTATTATTAAAAAATAACATCTTAAAAGCCAAATACAACCTCCATTAGGGCACGACAAATTCATAGGTACAGCTTTGCTTTTGTAAACAGTTTTATATCTGGAATTAATTTGATTTCAGCTGGCAATGTGTTCCAGATATGACAGCCCTTAATGGAGAAGGCGAATTGTCCAAATCCAAACCGTCATGTCTATGGATGTACCTGGAAAAAGACTCTGGGGCTAGACTATATAGACATTTGTACAAGCTCTCGAAATTGTATCTTTTTAGTATTTGACTGTGATGCCAACGGATGGCATGTGATGCTTTTTATCTGTTATTTCCAGGGTTATACAAACTGTTAAGTATGTGGAAAAATCATAGCGTGCATAAACATCTGAGCTGCCTGAGTAGGTATAAAATGTCTTATTAGTTCAAAACAATTAAGATTAATGTTCACTGCTTTTGAAAAAAAAACAAAAACATATTGAAATATATTTTTTTAATTTTGCAAAATTTTAAATGTCCCATGTATGCACAGAAACAGTGTTTTGTAAATAGAGTACAAGATGCTATTCAATGTCACAAAATCCAGATGTGTATCTCTCCTGTAATGTTCTGTTTCTAATCTAAGTGAGTGAGTCTTTGTGCCTCAGTAAGTTGTGAGGAGAGTTAAGTAAAGCGTGTTGAAGGTGATGGTGGCTTAAGGCTCACGGATGTATGCAATACCACTGAGAGGCTGAGGTCTCGAGGTCTCTTCATGGCCACCAAAACCGCCTGTCAGAGCTCAACACCACAAGCACTGAGGGCAATCGCCTCAAGAGAAAAACCTTTTCAACAGTTTGATGAAAAAATACATGTTCAGAGACACCTGAGTCGAGGTGACAGGTCAGGAAAAATGTGTTGCAGCAAACTATAAAAGGAAGAAAAGCTCTCGTGGGTCCTTGGTATCATCTTCAAAATGAAAATTCTATAGAGTATCCAAAGAAATACACATACAGTATAAAGCTTAAAGCTTAAAGCTTTATAGAATCCAATAAAATATAGTCCCTCTACCATCTTTTATGCAACCACAACAATAGGCTTGGATGAGTTGCATAACTTATCGAATTAATATGAGTAAATCGTAAATTTGCTCAGATCATGTTGCTGAATACACATACACATTTCAACATAGTGCTGTTGTGACTACTGGGGTTGCAAAGGGGCGAGTTAATGAGAGTTAACTGGAAATCTTTGGAGAATTTGAAGAAAATGTCTCATAGAAACATTTTGAAACAATTAAAAAATAGAATATAGTATAGATAGCTGAATAAATGAAATGGTCTTCAAAATATTTTACAACTGATGTGGTATAAATTCTTGTATGTTCCGTTGTCCCATTGCTCGTATACATCCATGACATCACTCTGGTAAATAGGTTTCTTGGCTTTTTGTGGTCTTTAGGAAGGTTTTACAAGAATGAAACCCTGTGAATTAACAATCTAAAGACCTACAACTGCCTATGTCCATGTCTTGAGGGGTCCTGTGAACAGTTTTACAGTCGTCTCTTACTATTGTGGTCTATGGGAAAATTGGGCTGCATGATTATTTCTTGTTGCAGTACCACGAGTGGCCACTGCAAGCCAGAGGGGGAGGTGCTCTAACCAGTTCTTGTAATACATCCATGGAAAGTGATGAAGGAATGGACAGTGCATGTGGGGGGTGTGGCCACGATTATACATATATATTGTTTACCAACTATATATTTAAGTTCCCACCCTGCAGTTTTGAACATTTCCAGTTAATTCCTGTTTATTCCCATAAATTCCTGTTTCCACTTTTGCCACCCTAATGATTACTCACACCTTCCTACACACACTTAGATTATTGATGGCTGCTTCAAAGCTGACAGGCTGCGATGCATTAAATAAATGTGATTTGCAAAGTCTCAGCTGATTCACAAAATGAGAGCTAATGGCTTTACTCAGGCGTAGGGTTGTTAAGCTGGATAGTGGGAAAGCGCACTAAAAAAATGCAAGCAATAGCTTTTCATGGATGATTTTACTGATATAGAAATGATCTATTCCAGCCTGTAAACTGACTAAAGTGTGTTTTGAGTGCCTTTCACTCAACTGTGTCTGAAGGATACAAAAGGCATTTAGTCCTTGCATTCATCAGCAGTTAGCTTACAAGTTTACTTTCTTGCTGAACTTACACTTAAAAACTCAATCTGTGCTTTAAGTGTTCTCTGGAGAAAATGGTCTAAAGAGAAACCTTCCTTTTGAAAGTAATAGTTCACTTTCAGCAACACTGTAGAGTCTGCACTGACGCCGATGTTGCTGCCTGATGAGTGCTGCATGATTAGATGGTCAGTAAAGCCTGAAACATGGAACACACTCAGGCAAGAATTAAAATAGATTTCAGGGTCAATATCACATCATCGCAGCCATGTTTTTTTTTCTCGAAGCAATGAACACTAATTACACATTTGCATGACTGCAGTGAATAATACGTCCTTATTGGTCATCCATAATGATCCTGCCTTTTGTCATGTGTGTAAACAGAGGTTATTGAAACAGGAAATTATATGGTTCAGAAAAATCTGCTGTACAATAATTACTATTACTACTACAGTAAACTTTCAACTGGTCGAAAACATTTGCCTGATTTCAACCTTTATTATAACCACAACTTTTATAATAATAATAATAGACTATTATTGTTATTATTATTATTATTAGCCTAAAATTAAAAAAAAGTTGGTGACTGGCAAAACATTTAAGCAGTTCACAGCATGGAGCATCATAAATATGGAATCCAAATTTCAGATCTTTCCTGTTATAAAGCTGTGTTGTGTTGCAGAAAAAGTACCGCACTGTTGGATAGACTATTTTTTTTTTCATGGACTGAAGTTGGTGTGAATCCAGCTTTAATGGTAACACTTTACATGATAGTGTGGTAAAAATTTAGTAATGATATTATGATAATACAATCTTACTTCTAATCTAATGCAATTCCAGATTTGGAGTAACAAGAAATAAGAAGATCAAATTGCAGTAACACTATGTTTCATTCCAAAGTAGTCTACTGTAGATCATATCATCAGTCTAACATAAAATGTGAAACAAAACTGTCTACCTTATGTCCCACATGCATTTTTCTTTATTGTTATTACCAAGCTATTACTGTAGAAATAAGATGGTGTTATATAAATCCTGGCTGAAGTGAGCTGAAAGGTGCAGAACGAGCTGAGGAAGTCATGGTTTCTTTTGCAAGCCATGATTTTTAAAACACATGTAGTCATTTGATTGTCTGTTAATGTAAAAACATTAAGCATAACTATTTTATTACACACGCCCATTACAGCAATATGTAGGATGCAGAATGGTTCAGGTGTCAGATCCCTGTGATGTTTAAGTGTGAATCAATCAGCACTACACCACAGCCGTGACTCATCCATAACTGGAATCATAGATGCCAAGTAATGGAATCATTCTGCACAATCAGTCTGATCAGCCAGCATGGATTTGTCACAGCTTGACTTCCACAGTTACTGATGTTCCCTCAGAGTCCAGATACCATATGACGTCGGCAGCAGCTTGGTTAAGACTGAATGGGAACCGCTATTGATGGAAATGTGCATTCAAAAAAAAGTCTGTAGAGACTTTGTCAAAAGGCTGGAATCACAATCTAACTCTAGTCAGAAATGACCCTGAGGCAAATTCAATATGTTACGCATTAAAAAAAAAAAAATCCCATTAAAAAGGACAAGTGTAATATAAAACAACCAAGTAAAATATCACAAAATTAGTGACGCATCACCCAGTGGAAGGGCTGTAAGATCAGATATAGATGAGAAGCTGTGAGACAGAGTGGATGGTTGTCGCTACCTCGCTGCTTTTTGGAGCTTTTAGTCAGCATCCACTCCATCGACTGGACCTTTACCTGGGACCTGAAACCTCTTACAGCTTGCAATCAACACCCTGTAGATGATGTGACTGTGCGGCACAATTCACAGACAGCACATGAGAAAGATGATGCTGTTTTTACCTGTGCTATATTGGTGATATAACTTCAAGCAGACTGTGGGTACACAATAAAAAAGACAAAGGAGAAGAAACTGGGAAATGAAACAGGTTTTTTTTATGTTTTCTTTTTACACAGTGCACATTCCTAAATATGTATGACAGCAGGAGTGTTTAGATGACAGACGCTGTTGCTAAATCCCCTAAATCTCTCAAAGCGTCTGTGTGTGACAGGTGTGTAAACTGTCAGTCAAGAATCTAACTTCTTAAGAGAGTCTATAGAGCTTCTTGCTTTCACATTTTTATTTTCAACCTCTCCAACATCTCTGTACAAAATTAATCAGAATCAAGTCTGAATGTGCAGACGAATGAATATGCAGGCTATGGCTCAGCTGCAGACACAGAGGATTGTTCTCTGCTGGTTATTAAAATGTCACTACACTTTCCTGGGAACAGCAGCATCACTTCCTCGTGACAGCAAACGCACAAAGCAGAGAGAAACTTTTATTGTAACAAAGTTGGGTACGATAGGTCTGTGTTGTTGTTTCTTTAGGCTGAAAACTATGTAAAATTATAGATAATAATTTACAGTATGTTACTATAATATACACTGAATATGCCTGAGGTGAAAAGACGGCAAATTTATAGTTTCTAGTAAGACCTAGAAACATTTTTTAAATTATCTTGACATTTTTTATCTATACTACGACATCACATGTCCAAATAATAGTTTTATGTGCATATATTATAAATACTCATAAAATGTTTTCTTACTTGAGTTTAAACACTGTTAAATGATTGTTGACGTTTACGGTGTGCAGTTAGTTTTGGTGGAGACTGTGTCAGTGATTCTTTTTTTTTTTTCAACTGTGATGATTTTTGAATCTTTTATTGCAAAATATCATTGAAAATATAAACATGTAATGTGATCCAGTAGAACGCGTTGATCTATGACCACAAGAAAATGACCAGTGTTCTCCTGGATATTTATCCCTGTGTCTCCTGGATCCTAATTGATTGGTCAGTGGTTGCTATAATTGTGTCCATCCTATTCACATTTGCTTTTTGTTCACCCTTTTTTTTAAAAAAGGAAAGGTTGAAGTGTGATGGCTTCTTCCCACATAAGACATCACAGTGTAGATATAATTCTTTTAAATCCAACATAAGGACGTCATGTCTGTGGCCGACAATTGCCGGCTATAAGTCGTCCACCATCACATTGGGCCATGCTTAGTAAACTGGGGGTGAAGGACAGCTCTAAATAAAAACTAAGCCATTTTAAACTATTCAGCTGTGCATGTGGTGCACAGGTGGGCAATCAGACAGCAGCATATTGCCCAGAGTCATTTCTGAAGCAGGAGGTTTCACCCTGGGGAGCTGGTGTCCAGGTTAGCCAGGAGCACATAGCCACACATGCTTTGATGGAAGGAGGAAAATGTGAAACACTGCTCTGATCAAAATCTAGCCCAGACACCCAGACAGTCAATGTCCTCAGATAATGCCCAATATATTCATATTTATAGATACATTTGTTATGTTTTGAGTGCCTTTTTTAAGGGAAAAAGAACGATGAATCAACATCCAGCCAATTTATGACAATTAATAGAAAAGCAAATAATGGTGTAAGAGAGTTAAAGTTATTTCTTCTGCACATTCTGGTCCTAATTCTGTATGGATGCCACGGAAAAAACCAAGGTACCTTTATACCATGTGCCTAGTTGATTTTAAAATGACCTTTTATGCAGATGTAACATGTAAGAGACCACATGGCCAGGGCCATGCTGTAAAAAAAGAAGACCTTAATTAGGAGGAAAAACTTGAATTACATAATGAATTTATTCCAATTAACAATGTACATGGCATGTTGGGCTTTCTCCATTGCCCACGCAGACACTCATACAATTATCACCGGGGAAATCCAGAGAAATACATGTAATAATATATTGCATATTGTATGCAAAAACACATACAACATACACATCATCCTAAACATTAATTTCCCCACTGCGTTGGCAAAAATGAGAGGTTAAGAACAAGCAGCATGGACGGGGAAGGTTCTTTGTCACCAGCATGAAAAAGGATGCTGCTTCACAAACAGGTGCTCCTTCTACTGAAATTACAACAGTGCTTGACTGAATACTTTATAAACAAAGAGGCTTGAAAAGCACTATACCTCATGGAGATGACTGAGTCTTTGCTGGCTTTAAAACAAACAAACAAAAAAAGCCATTCAATAAGGTTAAACACCTGTCACCTGCAGGGTTCAAGTAACTGTCCAGAGGTTTAACTAAACACCAATGTGAAAGAGAGGGACTTGTGTAGGATTTATATATATATTTGGATCATGGCAGTGACTTCCATCCGGCTCCATCAGAAGGTTCTTGTCCATCAGTAGGCTCCTACAATTACTGCCTCCGTTTCTTTAGACGGTCTCCTGTCCGTTACCAAGAAATTGATCATCCCCTCGGACTTTATGAGAAGGTTGCAACCAAGGAAAAAGATGCCAAACACCACTGTGAGGGACAGCACGCACATGACGGCTATCTGCACCACCCTCATGATGAAGAGGCTCCTCTCATCCGGCGCTGCGGCCACAAAGCCATTATCAGTCACCACGGAGGAAAAGTTGCAGCAGAAGAACTCCTCTGTCTTGTTGAACAGTCCGCCCTCCGTTTGGTTGAACCCGGTGTTATTCATCTCCATTTCCCCCTTTCTGTATTCTTAGGTATTGTTCTTGATATTATTATTATTATTATCTGAAATCAAACTTTCAGAGAAAAAAGAAGAAGCGCCTGGCACACAATCCCAGAGAAGTGAAGTAGTAAAGATGATGAATGAACAAGTTCCGTCAAAATCAAACGGCTCCTCTCTCTCTCCTCTGCAGTTGTACACACACTGGCATCATAGTACTGGAGACTTCATGTGTCCTGCAGCCAGTTTCACAGCGGAATGAATGAATGAATCGCACCAAGCAGCGGTTAAATAGCCAGACTCTCTACCTGCCTGTGTTAAACCGTCCAACACGACAAGAGCGCCACCATACGACCAGACTGATGACTGCATATCCTCATTAGTCTCACAAAATGTGTGTATTTAGTTCAGTACATGTACTGTACTGTGTGTATGTGTATGAGTAAGAGAGAAAAACTTCATCGGTACTAAAATATTTACTCATATGTTATTTATTCATCACATATTTTAATTTTTACATATCAATTACATTTTTTACTGTCATCAAACATTGCAACAATTCAGAGCAAAAACAAAATAGAGTTAAAAGAGACAGACTCATTCACTCAATTTTGTATTTTGTTTTGATTTATTCATATTTTACACTTACATTTGCATTTGCTCAAAGCCGTGGCATCTTTCTCGAACACAGTAGCGCAGTGGTTCTCAATACCACCTGAGAAAATACTGAATAACGTTAAAATACTTGTACGTGGTGTAAATAGGCCGAGCAAAGTCAGCTACAGACTTTTAAGATGACGATTAAGATGGAGCGAGAGATAAGGTGACTCTAATTATTATTATTTAAAAAAAAATCCTCAGCTCCACTCTGATCACATACCCTGGTCTATACACAGTAGAAGAGTATTTAACTGATTTTTTTCCAAGAACCACCAGAGGAAGCTTGCATACCACAGGTGGTACATGTACCACCGTTTGAGAACCATAGCTATAGTGGAACCAGGGCAAGCATTGACATCTAGTGGACGATTTAGTGGGGGCACATTTTTAATACATTTGAATTACCATGTTCATCATCACTATTGATCAGCTGTTATAGTTGTATCCGACGATATAGCCTCAACGTCAAAAGGATAATTAAGTATTTTACTGTACATGATTGAAAACACCTGTTGCCATGATTTGCTGTATGCTGTGTTATGTAGTGAATGGGCTGGGCTCTGGTCTGATGTACTACATTGCCCAGAGGCCAGTACGACACAGACAGCCTCTCAGCAGAAGCAGCAGATGGCAGCATTGTTCAACATGATTCACCAAAGGCTTATCTCAAAATAGCTGTGAGGATACACAACACCATATAGGTCTTCATATTTAAGTTAATTGACCTACAACCACACACATATGCATGTACACCATATGCATGTGGCAGTTGATTTAACCGTTTTATGTAATGTATTTGCTTCCTGTTGTTGCAATAATAATATTACTTTAAAACCAACATCAACAGTATGGAGACAATTCTCATATGCTTCATGGTAATAAAATCTGTATTCATATCATCCTTGACTATCACATGTGCAAACTGAGACTCACAGACACATAGGTTCTGTCTCATTAGGAATAGGTTTTGGTCTCCTTGAGGACTACTGGTCCTGACGAGGTCGGTGCCAGAAAATGTCTTAAAGTGGTGACACACATAGCACACACTTATTTTTATATCTTAGTGACGACGACACATCAGTCCTGTATAAAGTACCTTAAAGGGATACTTGATTAAAAGTACAGGTATCTTACCAGAAAATGGCGTTTTATAATATTACTTCACTAAACGTCACATTTACTGTACTTAAGTATCAAAAGTAATGTTTTGATTTAAAATGTACTTAAGTTTTAGATCAAAAAGTGAGGGGTTAGGATTGAGCAATGGTAGCTCAGTGGTAGGACAAGTTGTCTTTCAATTGGAAGGTTGTAGGATCAATTCTATATGTGTCCTTGAGCAAAACACTTAACCCCATGTTGAAATGTGTGAATGGCAAAACTATAGTGTAAAGCAGTTAATCAAGAACTAGAAAAGTGCTATATAAATACAGCCCATTACCAACTCTTCTTCTGATTTAATTTGGTAGAAACGAGGAACAAAGATAGTTAGAGGAAATGTGTGAATTTTGTACTTAAGTACAGTACAAAGTACTTTGTTCTGCACATCATTGACACTGCACTGCACATCATTGACATAATGCATTCTCTAGCCCCTTATCCTGACCTAAGCCTATCCCTTACCCTATGGGGGCCAGGCAAGTTCGAGTTTGTTTTTGTGGACTTCACAAAGATATAAACACAAGTACCTGAAAACGTCCTTTAAATATAACAAAATGTCATCACAAGGTCAACATGTCCCCACAAAGTTAGGCTTTTACGTCGGGACCTCGGAAAGACGTAAATACGAGTACACACACACAGAGCATATTGTGGTGTTGCTGTATTACAGTGTAGCGCCTTTGTTAAACGCCTATCACGCTCCACTTCAAAAGCGCATCATGACGGACGTAGCAGTCAGCCAATCAGAGAGCAGAGCCGAGGCATTTCCAGGTGGGTCTCAGCTCAGGTTAGATTGTACAGCTGCTGCTGCTGCTACTGAAGAACATGATGTCAGTCCGAGCTCTGTGTCCCTTCACCGTTACAATGTTCAGTCGGAGCGCAGGTGTCTCCTCCTCCTCCTCCTCCTCCTCCTCCTGCTGCTGAGCAGTGCGACACGCTGCTCTGAGCGTTTTTGTCTCAACGGAAGTACAATGTCTTTTTCCACCGGTTAACTGCGGCTGAACCCGGGACACATGACATGAAGGAGTCCAAACAGCAGGTACCATGAGACGGAGTGTGACTGTCGCTGTGACTCGGTCAGTGTTGGTGCTGTAGCCCGTGTGTGTTTGTCTCTCTGCTGCCTCCTCATGTCGCCTGCGTTCAACACGTTGCCCGCTGAGAGCGAGGCTGATGCCGCCGCTGCTGCTGGCACAGGTCACCCGTGCATCTCATCCATAATTCAGGTGAGCAAAGAGTATCCTCTCCTCTATCTCCTGTTGTTCACTACCACACCTGCCATTAATCCACACACACACACGCGCACTCACGCCACCACATCAGCTGCTGCTGCTGCTGCTTCTCATGCTAATGATGGCTAATGTTATGTTGCCCTGTGCTGTATTCGTGTCAGAATGTGAGAAGAAATGTTTATTAATCCACTGCTGTTGTTTCTATAAGTTATTACTATAGTCTATCACACAAATTATGAGGCAGCGTTTGCTTGACATGGGTCCATATGAAAATCCCATGTCATGATTATCCTGACTGATGTATAAATGTATGGATGCATGATATTGGACATTTTGCCGATATTCGATATACCCATATCGGTATATCTGATACCGATATATATATGTTTATATATATATATATATATATATATATTATTTTTTTTCTTGCACCCAAATGCAGAGGTCATTTAGTCTCTTCTGTAGTAAAGGTAACATAATATCACAGCATGTGTAGATATGCAGTTTCTTCATTGAGTAAAAAAATAGTTGTACATGGTGCTAGTATAGAAGTGAAGGAGATAGAAGCCTATTTACTGCTGTAGTCATACATATAATAATAATACTAATAATAATAATGATGATGATAATAATAATAATACATTTTAAATCAAAATTGTGCAGATGCTGTTGTGCATCCCTATTAAAATCTGCTTTAAATTCAGAATTCAAAATTAAAAGATCCAGTCGGTATGTAACAATTAAGATGCTTTTTTGGAAGAAAAGGACTATACTATTATTTGTGTATACAATTATAATGGTTGTGAAATAAAAATTTATTTCATAACCTAACCTTAATGATAAGCCAGTTATATGTTCATTTTGTGTTTTTAAGTTAAAGCAAATGAGTGAAATCAACACTGTTATGCAAACACCGTAGTTGTTCCTTGACACATTTGAGAAAGCACTAATTCGACTGCCTGCCCCACACCAGAGGATGTTCAAATCTGACTTTGTTAAATAAACGTGGGAGACCACAGACACAACAACCTTGTAACTGATTTTCAATGTTTTAGTCCTGAGAAAGCACAGACTAGATGATTCAATCAATCTGTGGATGAAGTCATGGTTGAGAAGACGGGAATCAACTTGCCTTGTACAAGTTACAGTTCTAAACAAAAGTACACAACATCCATTTCCCAGTCGGCTCTCTCTCATTTGTTATTGCGGGGTTCTACTCATGCTCCCCCAATAGCTGTTCAGCAAATATGTGTATTTTGTCATATGTGTACTTTCCGATTTGATCGTCGGGAAGACTCTGATTTTAAAATTGTGTCTGTTAATCCCTCACACTACAGGATAATTTGGCTGGATAATCTGTTCAAATCAGCCTAAAAACGGAAGGAACCCACGATTGTTGGAAGGGCCAGATCAGGACCGAAATCTGGAACATTATCCTCTAGCATGGGCCAGGCTTTACACACCTGTCTTTGAAACACTCCTTACTTGTTGCTAAGGAACACATTTTTTAGATCCATAAATGGAAACAGACAGGTCTTTCTGTCAGTTTATTTTACGGTTCATTGGTTGGTAATATTAGTAACATGTTTTTTATATGAGTAGTTTTTATTTTGGGTAGTGTCAGTCATGTTTTTGTTGTTTCCCCTGCTCTTTGTAAGCTTTCAGACTATGCGCACAAATGTAGACACAACTGTTACTCATGTCACAAAGAACACACAATTTTCCACATTCAAGGTTTTCCTGCTAATGAAAATTCAACGCAATTAACTTATTGTGAGTGGTTTCTCTCATGATACGCGACAACGTCGTTATATTGTCCCATCTCTAGTGTACACACAAGCATACAACTGATAACAGATCCTGTGTTTGTGTATGCTCAGTGTTTTCAAGCTTTAAGAAAATATATGCCACAGATAATGGATACAAAAGACCACACATGACAGCACATCGTTTTTTTTAATCTCTAGTGGATCATTAATTCAGATTTATTAAAACCATTCCTTAATGCAACATGCAAAACAAGCACTTACATACATTTTTTAAGTAGAACATTAGAATGTAGTGTAAAAAAGCATAGAGCTGGAAGAAGAGCCTCCTTCAGCAAATCTGTGTGCTACATAGGAGCAGCATGGGACAGTAACTTTTTTTTTTCCTTTCCATCTCCTGTGAGTTCATCACAATAAGTTGAGCTGTGTTTTATCAGTGAAATGCTTTTAATGTGAAGATGCAGCAGTAAGAGCTGTAACTGGTTAATCTGTGTGCCAGTGGCAGCACATTTGTCTGAGGTAACTTTGGTTCATACTGCTGCCTTTTTTTATTGATTTTTTTTGGGGTCATTTTGTTTTCCTTTGCGGACATCCCAGGCTGAATAAAGCTGGTGCGTGTGTTGGATCTGGCCCTGGGGCCATATGTCGCCCATGTGTGGCCTAATGGGTTTACTGGGCTAAGCTTCTATAATCACATGCCCTTCCGATTAGGGCTGGGCGTAGATTAACATTTGTCAATGTTCGTGCCAATATGATGGCTGCAAAAATGTGCACTGGTGCAAAAAAGAAAAATCTTACTTTTCAATATTTTAAGTTGAGGAGTCCTTCAGTCATTTAATGCCAGGTTTCAGGTTGTGTCAGGTTTCCACACCTGATGCAGCACATACAATTTATTCAGCACATAAAAGAGCACAGCTCTGCTCACTGCCTGTCATAGTAGAGGAATGAGGTGATGTGTGACTGAAGCATTGCTGGTTTATATCGCTGATTTCTCCTGCCCAGCCTTGATGTAACCTTGTGCGAGACACTTCATCCATCGGTGGTCAACAGGTGTCAGTGGTTTGTCTTGGTAGAGCTGAAAAGGTTTGCATAGAAAAGAGGGAGAGACTATTTTGTATTTAATACTGTCAGACTAGTTGTTGTACTCCATCTGTGCACTTACTTACTTTATTGGACTAATTGACACAGACTTCTTGAGGGTGAGACTCCAGCGAAGCTGCTGGTCGAGCAGCCATGATCATAACAAACCCGAATGCGTCTCTCAAGCACTGACGCACCAGAGCAGATGGTAAGCAATAGAAACAGACACCAGGAAACATATAGTCCTCGTTCATTTGCATACGAGTTGTGTGTCGCTGATATGCCACACACACGCGTTCTTGTATTTCCAGTAGCTTAGCTGAGACCATTTGCTCGACGACGCTCATTATCCGTGAGTCCGTTGTGTCCATCGACTTGGGCCAGAAGTCTATGAAAGGAGTGAGAGTTCACTGTACTGGACAGTGCTGTGAGCTGAATCTGAAGCTTTGGACTCAGTTGGACAGATGCTGCCTTGTTTGAGAATGAGATAAGAGACGGCCCAGGGCAGTGTGTGTGTGTGTGTGTGTGTGTGTGTGTGTGTGTGTGTGTGTGTGTGTGTGTGTGTGTGTGTGTGTGTGTGTGTGTGTGTGTGTGTGTGTGTGTGTGTGTGTGTGTGTGTGTGTGTGTGTGTGTGTGTGTGTGTGTGTGTGTGTGTGTGTGTGTGTGTGTGTGTGTGTGTGTGTGTGTGTGTGTGTGTGTGTGTGTGTGTGTGTGTGTGTGTGTGTGTGTGTGTGTGTGTGTGTGTGTGTGTGTGTGTGTGTGTGTGTTGCTTTCTCTGGTGTGAAAGCTTTGCAGATTTGAGCGACACTACTGATGGAGTGAGAGAATTCTGAAAAGGTGAACTTAAAAGTCAGTCACTCACCCTTTCAAAGGAAAAAACAATAAATGTGAAGGGTCTGGGGTTAGTTGAATGTAAGAAGCTGGATGTGATCTTCTGTGTGGTCACCAGAGAATGCTGCCAAGTTTATTTTTATAATTAATTCAATTTTTAAACTTTAAACTGTGCCACTTAGTGCGTATCTTCACTAGTAGAGCCATACAAATTCTCTTTCTCTCCTCCTTATTCTGAAACAATAGAGTTAATGTTTTGCTGGTGACATGTGGTAGTGCTCCGTCACATTTTAAATCTATAATTCAGTGAATATTGAACTGAACTTCTTAAAAATATATATTACAAATCATATTGCAGGTGCAATATCTGTCAGAAAATCATATTTTCCCAAAAATCAATCTGCCTGTAGATGGATGTCTATATATCTAATACCAATTTCTGTCTCATTTAAAGTTGTTTCCCTTTGTCATTAGGATCATGTTTATGAGATTTTAAGTTAATATATCAGGAGTTCTTGTGGCATTGGCAAGTGGCTACTGGTTTCCAGCCAGACTATAACATATGATGGAATATAAGGAATTAATATAATAACACTTATCGTGTTTTAAACATGGATTTGTCATATCTGTGACATCATAGTGGAAAGAGGTTTTCACTGTTGCCTCACTGAAAGATGGAATTTTGGTTTTGTATTTTCCATGTGAGTGTGAATGGTTGTTTTTGTCTCTGGTTGTTGGTTTTTTGATGGACTGGCGTGGCGACCTATCCAGGTTTTTACCTGTCTCTCGTATGATTCCACCTGGGATTGGCTTCAGCTCTTCCTACGATCTTTAAAGGTTAAGTGGGTAAAGTAATGGATGGATGGATTTTGTCTCACCTGGCTGATATCACATCTGCAAAGTAGTGTCAGAATCGTCTTTAATAACGACACACACGACTTAAAAACAAAAACAAGTCTCACATATGCTCTGTACGTTACACACACCTAGAGCGAGAGATGATGAAATAAGAGAGAAAGAGAGGAAAAAAAGATCTAAGGCTACACGCAGAATTTACAGTATGATTCATTACAGAGACGGTTCACATTCATATAATTCATCTCAAATGGCACATGCTTTCCTATCCTCATCAACAGCAACAACAGAAGATTTCACATTTGTGAGACCACTCTGTATTGTAGCGGGAGATGTGTAAGGTAGGACAAGATGTACCTTTACTGTGAATACGATGCACATGTGTATAGGGAAAAGTGCTAAACTGAGTTGGAGTAACAAGGTGCTGTTTTCCCGACCTTGAAAAGTCAGTCATTTTGTTTGAAAGTCTTAAAGTCTGGAAAAATGTTTAACTCATAGTAGAATTTTAAAATATGTAATATATGAAGAAGAACTTGATTTTCCTCGCTGGTCACATTAGGCAGTCGCATCATTTGTCACATCACACAGCATCTAAAGCAAGTAAATGTCTTACTCGTGTGAAGTTAATGACAGGATATGCATGACAGCCAGGATACGTATGCGTATAAGATTTTTTACTTCTGTGTTACTTACTTACTTCCTGCACAAGGATCAGTGAAACTCACAATGTCAGAGTGGCCCGCAGTCTGCTGTTCCTGCGTTTTGAATTGACACACGTAGCTAGCTCAGGGCTGCAAGCAGAAATTGTTCATTTCCCCTTTTTCAAATTTATGGCTTGAAGTCTAACACAAAAAAGTATAGTGAAAATTGCTAAAAACATCAGCATTGCCAGCATGGGAGCGGCAACACTGGTGAGCCATTTCCAAAGCAAGAAGCACTCAAGTCTCTATATTCATTCATTCATTCATTCATTCATTCATTCATTCATTCATCCATCCATTCATTCATGCTTTGACCGTGCTCTTGATGTAATATGTTGGTGTGAAATGTAGGCACTTTTGTGATGTTCATATGTGTTTGAAAACATGTTTGTTGGTAAAAACATAATTTACCGTGATTTCTATTCTGAATTCATGCTTTTATTTAAATAAACCCATCAGGTACAATCCGAACAAGAAAGTAGGCGCGCAAGTTTAAAACTGCATAAAGTCAAGGTTTTGAACATAATGTTGGAATTTTAATTTGGTTAAAGGGTGAGTAAGCAATGTTGTATTATTCAAAGAGTCATGAAATGCATGAAATAAAGTCTGTAGATAATTATTAATTAATAACAATTTCATCACATTTTCTGCACTTCATGATGAAGCTTATTTTAATGTCGATTACTCGAGTTTCACTCATTTGTTTCGTGTCCTCTCTGCCCTGTAGGATGACGCCTCTTAGTCAACCCTGCTCGTTCTGTCGGCCCGTCTCCAGAGTTCAGACACCTCGTCAGCAGACCGTGTGCTCCTGAGCGTTCACTGCGACCCTCCCTGTTTGGCTGCCTGGCCGACATCCCGGGGAGGTGATGCGACGTTTCGTCTACTGCAAAGTGGTGTTAACCACCTCTCTCGTGTGGGTGCTGGTGGACGTGTTCTTGCTGCTCTACTTCAGCGAGTGTAACAAATGTGACGACAGGAAAGACCGCCTGCTACTACCGGCTCTTCGAGGTGAGTCCAGATCGGTGATGTGACGTATGTCACAGACGTGACGGGGCTCCAGTGTTTTCCGTCATGAGATGGTGTGCACGTAAACTAAGTCTCGCTCAACTGCTTCATTCCCTGTCATCTTAAGCTTGAACTTTTTTAGTGTTGAGGTTTGTACAGTGTACAGAAGAGTTTACATTGAATAGATTTTCAGTCTTCTTAGAAGAAGATTAGATGTTGTATTTTTTTTGATTTTCTTTATTTTTTTTGTGTTCCATTTGTGAAATAGAGAGAGAACGACATTTATATAATTGTAGATTCATTCATAAACCTATGGTAACCTTTGCGTTTAATCTCATAATGGTATAAAAATATTATCAAACATATTTAAGTGTTCTTTATTTAATTCTTAATCTTCTAATCAGGGAGCATATACATGGTTTTGTTGATGATTGTAAACTCAATGAGCCTTTTGAAAGCCTGCTGTTCTGCTATTTTTCCCTCTATGGTGTGCCTATTTATATCTTACCAAGGTGACAATATGACTGGGTTGTAACGCAGCTATGAATGAAGACTGATTTTGCTTTGACAACAATAAATGGAGACACGGCGTTCGCTGTAATGGATGACACATCTTGTGACGTGAAACGACTCCTTACACTGGAATATTCAGAGAGCACAGAAAACCTGTGAATCATACCTGCTTTAATTTTGAAGTAGTAAGTACTTAAATGACATAATGACAATTCAGACAGAAATTGCCAAATAATCAGTGTGAAATGCATTTTGTAGTGGGTGAAGATTACATCAGATTTCTTTGTCTAATTACAATCTGTCTACTATGATCTAAAAGGGCGATGATATTAATGGGAACTGAAAAGTAAAATAAATCCCTTAATATCAAAAATTACAGCATGAGATTTACACAAGTTTGAGCCCTTGAGCCTGAATGTTCATAAGAGTCTCAGCAATATTGACATTATCAAATCAGGAAGAACTTTTAAGATCACTCTTCTTTTTTTTTACAAAAGAAAATGGCTTTGAGACTGCTCAACATGTTGGATTGCCGAATTTGAGTGAAGCAACAATGTTTCTCCTTTTAGTTTTGGGTCTCTTGTAATTTGCTGTGAATAATATGACAAAAGAGGACTTTTTTTTTTAATCTACAAACTGACGGTAGCTCAGTGGTAGTCTACATGCCGATGTGTCCTTGGGCAAGACGCTTAACCCCATGTTGCTCCTGACGGCTGTGAGCGGGTATGAAAGATGTATGATAAAAAAAAAAATCATGCTGCACATAGATGCAGTGTATGAATGTGTGAGTGAGCAAAACTGTACTATAAAGCAGCGTTGAGTGGTCCTCAGGACTAAAGCATTATATAAAATCAGACCATTTATGTAACAGTGTTGGATTTATTTATCTGCTGATTCTCTATCCATTGTTTTTTTTTTTGAGTGCGCGTTAGAGAGATTGTGTGTGTGTGTGTGTGTGTGTGTGTGTGTTTCTAATATTAACCTAAAACAAAGCTTTAGCAGAGTTCATTTCCTCACATGTCCTTGAGTAAGCAGGTTTGTAAGAAGCTAAGCTGCTTTTAAGGATGGAATGTGGCAGAGCTGCCAGCTACTGAGACTGATTACCATACAAAAGTCTAATTCCGTTCACTGCATTTTGCTGTGACGCTACAAGTCTCTTATTCATTTCACCACAGACGTTTTGTGGCTTTTATTCACGATCGGTTTTGAATCAGAATCTGCCCACTTTGATCGTTACACTAACGAAAAGATGCTGAAATGCTTGGTCGATCTGTTTGGTGCTTTGTACTTACTATCACGTAGGATTACTTAGAGGTGTTTTTTTCCTCAGAGCTGCTCTAACTGACTCACAGAGTAAACTAACCAACAATCATCTGCTCCACTGTGCAGAGTGGGTGTCTTCACTGTGTCACACACAAAACAGCTTTATTTACTTATTAATTTAGAACAGGGAATTGCACAGTATTGAACATCAATGTATAATATAATAAGGTTCAGTTTCATGTTCCCAAACAAATAACATAAACGAGGGATAGCAGGAAACATTGTATTCCAGTAAACAAAGACGGACAAAAAGTGCAATGCAGCAAGGCAAATCGGGAAGTGGAAACCATCATTTTAAAAGTGCTTTAGGTGCTTAAATGCTCAGCGCACATAGTATTTGGATTTTGATGAATGCATATTTAATTTAAAATCACTCACTTTTGGCTGGTTTGCTTCACTTGTGTGATGATTTCAGTAGCTACTTTGAACATAGGGTCTTTTATCTGACATCCAGCCATCACCAGGTCAATAATGACCCTTTTACATAAGGTTTTCAATTACAGACTAGAGCAGTTATATCTTTGCTCATGCCAGTCATTTATTCAGCTTGACCAAAGTAAACTGTATGGTCCATCACTCTTGTCCACTCAACAAATATATTAGCATTCAAGTCTCAAGTCATGTGAATACAGAAGATAAAGATGATTTCCTATATTTTCTACATTTAAATATGCTAAAAAAATAAAAATGATAGTCATTTTGAACTGCTTGAGTTGTATCCGTAACAAAAACACAATGCAATGCAATACATTTATACATCAATGTTTTCTGTGTTTCAAAAAGAAATTGCAATGTTAACCCCTCAATATTTAAGAAAATGTAAATATTTACAGGTAAGTACAGGTAATTTCGAGTCTTTACTCAAGTCTAAGTCGAGTCAAGTCACGTGACTCGAGTCCCCCACCTCTGATATAAATATACTTTTGTTTTGCTTCCTATGAATATAAGGCAAAATTTGTTTGACATGTGTTAAAATTGGTGTTTCTTATTACTACACCTTCATTACAATATAGGAAGACATTTGTTGCGATCTTACGTTCTTGGTTATTGTGTAAATACGGTCATTCCTCCATTTTTTGTGCCTGAAATCCCATGAGCTGAGTTTATTGCTGTGTTCAGTGTGATGCATTTGAAAAGTGGAGCTGATGCTGCATTTGATTGAAGCCTTTTTTCTCTGTTGAGCAGTGTCCATCACTTTTTAGGGCTCCAAATGAAGAGTAATGTCAGCGGCACAAAAGAGAAAATGGCACGGTCAGTCAGGTTAGCAGTCCAGCCAACTCCAGTTTGTCTCTTTGAGGGCCAGTAGGAAATCCTCTTAACTTGAGGCCATGCAGCTAATGTGAACTGTTTGCCACCTTTAATTGAAATCACTGCCTTTGCTCTTAGAGATTATCAGAGAGAGAGAGGGAGAGATAAATGCATGGGTGAGTATTTACCTTTGGTGAAAGGAGTCAGTTCTGAGCAGCAGCAGAAGCAGAAGAATCAACAGCTCTGCTGATGTTTTGTAGGCGTTTGACTGAAGAAACATTAGTACATTCTGCTAAATCTCTGAATTAAAAAACCTCCTAACATATTAAATTGAAATCAAATATCCCTATACAGTGCTTAATACTCACCTGAGTAACCAGGAGAGAGCTTAAGCAGAGCCCCTGCACTCTCTGTATTAAATGTCTTAAGCTTTTTTTGTGGTCTGTGGTGGTTTTTTTTTCCTAGACTTAAATACTGAAAAAGAGAATGCTATCACATTTTCTGTTTGTATCAGTTAGAGGAACATACCATGCTGTAAATAAGCGGGCAGTTCGTAAACTGCTGTTATAATCCACAATATCTGCTTTGCTACGTGCACATTGATCTGGGAAATTATGTTTTTGTCCTCTGGCTTTTTACAATAACAGTCGGGTTACTCTTTACACTGTTTACAGGGATGGGATTAGCATGCTTCGCTGCACTCTCCTCAGCATGGAGAGACGGATAATAAACCCTGCATCTGTGATGCTTTCTACAGACTACAGAGTTCTCGAAAGGCCACAATAACTTATTATTTTCTCCAGGAACAGGGTGAACAGACCGGGGTTAGGAAGTGCACTCAGTCCACACTGTTCCGACTCCCATTCAGAGAGGAGATGTCATTTGTTGAACAGTTGTTATTCTTATAAGCTTTCACTATCAATAAATAATATAATCAAACATTAATTGAGGGAAAAAACTATTATGTGGGATGTTTTCTTATCAGAAATACACTCGCTGGACATTTCTTTACATGTTATTTGTACCTAATAAAGTGTCCAGTGTGGTCTTCTGGTGCTGTAGCCCATCTATTTAAAGGTTGATGTGTTGTTATTCAGAGATGCTCATGGTTTCATGTGAGAATCCCAGTGGATCAGCAGTTTCCTGTCTGGAAACAGCCATGCCACATTCAAAGTAATTAAAATGACCTTTCTTCCCCGGTCTGATGCTCAATTTGAACTTTGAACAGCAGGTCGTCGTGACCATGTCATCATGACTCTGCACGCCTAAATGCAGCGACTCGCTGCCATGTGGCTGATTGGATATTTGCTTTAAAGAGCACTTTAAAGAGAACAGGTGTATCTAAAAAAAAATAAAATAAAAAATAAAATAGAAATAGCTGGTGAATGCAATTCTGTATCGTCTCTTTCACTTTTGCAGCGGTGATATCTCGGAGCCACGAGGGTCCAGGGGAGATGGGCAAGGCGGTGAACATCCCCAAGGATGACCAGGAGAAGATGAAGGAGCTCTTTAAGATTAACCAGTTTAACTTGATGGCCAGTGACATGATTGCTCTCAACAGGAGTCTTCCAGATGTGAGGTTGGATGGGTGCGTATAACCTTTTGGTGTCTTCCAGTTGCATGCTCCGACTCACAGCACTGAACCCATAATGTCTGCTTTTTCCAACGGGCTTCAATCACACTCAGTCCTCGTCCTGTTCCTCCACTGCCTGTTAACTTTGATACCTTTGATACTGGAGAGTCATGGTTTCACTATCAAACCCATTACCAGTCTTAATGTGTGTGGACTTGTGTGTCGGGTTCACTGAATACTGCTTCAGACAAATGTATTAGATGGCTCAGCAAAGCAGCGGGGCTTATTTCTCTTGACAGGAGTCTCAACAGGGTTGCAGATAATGAGACAAGGTGCAGGCTCTGCAGATGAAATGCTCTAAACGTATTTAAGCAACGTTATACAGATGGTATAAATAAAAAATAAACCGGTTTGTTGAGTCTATTTGAAGTCATTGGTATTAACTCGTTCTATGTGGGGAAAAAAAACGGTGCTAATAATGGGCACCGTTTCAGTGCAGAATCCATCAGATCCCTCAATTAAGCTTGACATTTGAATGGGAGCAGTTTATTTACTATTATTTTTTTTAGAAGAAGATCTACTTGAGCACTTAACAACAATCCAAGGAGCTGTTTGTGTGAAACATGAACACATTCATCTTGGGATGCATGCGAGTTTGATTCATATTTACTTATTCCTGCTGAATGCAAGTTCTCCACGGCACCAAAGACTCCATTCACATAAGAAATAGAGCACAAAAATTTAACAAAATGCCAACTCAACATACAAAAAAAAGACCTTTATTAACAAGAAAAAGTGCATATACAGCTGTTTACACTTTTTTTGGTCCGTCTTGGCTTCTTCACCCTCACAGTATAAATATTACAGCGGGTTAATTACAGAGCACAGCTTGGTGTTGCAGAATTTCACCAGCTCTTGGTGAAAATTATTCAGAGCTATGCAGAATCACCAGTTTTTGACTCGGAAGGGTGATAACGTTTTGCTTCAAAGGCACCCTCTTGGCCCAGTTGTGTCACTCCGTGCTGTCACTTTGAATAGACAGGACTGAACTAGCATTTCTGTTTGCTCCGATGACTCCTTTCGCCCTCCACCACCTTTCACTGCTCCTTCTCCTGCCATACAGGCTGCACTGTCCATCTACCTCTCCCCTTTTTTTGTGTAATGCAGTGTATTCCTTATTTATCATGATCCACTACAGTGCTGATCCAAGTTTGCCACATTGTCATTCTTTAGCTTTGACAGACAAGCCGTCAAGCCAAGGACATGCTGACATAACTGTCAACTACTTGTTCTGTTTCCTTTGGTGATATTTTTGGTATTGGTGAGCAGCAGAACACTGCAGCTCAAACAAACAACGTAATGAACTGCAGGCATAGAAAACAGAGTTAAATCCAACACTATCATTTTTAGGTAAGTTAGAGATGGTAAGATTGAATTTATAAGGGTTCAAATTGTTACATTAAGGTATGAGATTAGCTGTGTATGATATTGTTTAGTTGCTGTTCATTATTTTGGTTTTCCAAAGAGTTAAAGAAAAGGCATGCAATGTTATTCAGGTGGCTGTGTCAGATTTCTCCTTTCACCCACTGTCCAGCCATCCATTTTCTACTGCTTTATCCTCCACCTGAGGGTCGTGGGGGATGCTGTGCCAATCTCAGCTGACATAGGGTGATAGGCAGGGTACACCCTGGACAGTTTGCCAGTCCATTGCAGGGCCACATAGAACCAAACAACCATCCACTCTCACACTCATTGCATGTTTTTGGGCTGTGGGAGAAAACCCACACACACATACACAGGGAGAATATGCCCTTCAACCCACTGGATTAAGCAAAAATATTTAATTGATTCTTTTCTTTAGATATGATTTCAATGGTTCCCAATGTTGGAATCTGGAAATCTGGAAATTGGATCATGAAATTATTATCAATTATTATGTACCACGACATTATATCTCTCTTTTTTGAGCTTTATATTAAGGGGTCTAAACTTGTTGTGTGGCTCCCTCGTCTGTAGCTGATTGAGATTAATTCACCAGAATTCACATGTGACTTTACTTTGTTTTTACAGTTACTTTTTCCCCCCCCCTCCATGTCGTTCTATCAGCTGTAAAACCAAGGTGCACCCAGACGATCTGCCCAACACCAGCATTGTCATTGTGTTTCACAATGAGGCGTGGAGCACCCTGCTGCGGACTGTTCACAGCGTCATCAGCCGCTCTCCCAGACACTTGCTCGTGGAGGTTGTGTTAGTCGACGATGCCAGCGAGCGAGGTTGGTACAATCTCGGCCAATAGGCTCATATAGCTCAGAGAGTGTGCGGCACGTTTGCAGGTGCAGCTCCGTCGTCAAGGATACAGGATGTTCATTTTGAACATCAGTGCAACCGGTGCGAGAGATAAATCCCAGATCCAGTCTCAGTGGATCACCGAGCATAGCAGCAATATGAGAAACGGTTAACATTCTGTGGCAACAGATATCAGAATATAATACACTGACTCAAACTATACACGTATGTGGAGCTACAGCTGTCATTATTTTAGTGTTTTCTCCTAAATTAAGTCATTAAGTTTAGAATAATACTGGTTACATTAGTAATATTAATACAAGGTGACACTTTATATTATAGTACAGTAACAACATTGTAATATTAAGGCAGAAATCCTGAAACAGGGAGGTAATATTGTGGTTATGTTATATCTAATTTCATTTCCAGCTTGGTAATGTGGTGATAATAATTTACTAATACCATGTTATTTCAAAAGTAATATCCAGGCAATAGCTTGTTAATTAGAATTACTGTTACACATGATAATTAATTATATTTGTTATTATTTAATATTTAAATGTCTTTTTCATCTGAAAACTTGTTTCTCGAATGCCTGCTCTCTTGTTCCAGACTTCCTGAAGAAGAAGCTGGAGAACTATGTGCAGACTCTGGAGGTTCCAGTGAGGATCCTGAGAATGGAGCAGCGTTCGGGTCTCATCAGAGCCAGGTTGAGGGGGGCAGCTGCCACCAAAGGTCAGGTCATCACCTTCCTGGACGCTCACTGTGAGTGTACTGTGGGCTGGCTCGAGCCCCTGCTGGCCCGTATCAAAGAGGACAGGTAGGAGACCAAAATGGACCACACGTGTATAAGTTGATGCTTCTTTGCAAGGTGCTAATATGGAGAAATTGAAAATACAGCATTGCACTCTTCTGCTTTTGGAGGAGCGGTCCGATGGTTTGCCTGTTCAGTCCTGGAACATTAATACACGTGATATCACGTTTCACTTAAGTTGCATCATTGACTCACACGTCTGTGAATATTGTCGGGGCAGCAAACTACAATGCATGAATGCACAGTTTGACACTGGCACTGCAGATGGGAGAAGATGATCGTTTTGCATCGTCTGCTTCTTCTGCTGTCTCAGAGGAAATCTAGTTCCAGCAGCTGTAGATGTGTTGCTGGGTCAGACTGCATATAAAGTGTCAACTCTGCTGCACACGAGGCAAGAAGATGCTAAGGAGGCCACATTGAAGTAGAGAGGGACATGTTTTCATGCAAATACATGCTTATTGAGCAAGGAGGTCTTTTTTTTTATCTTGTGTTGACTTGTAAAACCAGATTTGAAAAACAGAATGTGCAGTGTGTTTTTTGTGTGTGTGTGTGTGAGACAGACATGGATGGATTAATGGACTAATAATGATTCTCTTGCAATCCGTCTCTTATCTGAGGTCAGACACATTTATTTTCCCCTCAGGAACAAATTGCTATCATATGACTTAGTATTTATTGATGTCAATAATTCTCGGGGCGCAGACGGATGAGATGCTGCACGAAGTGAACCAGTGTTCTCTATGAATTCACATGATTAAAAACATGGCTGGCTTTGTCAAATGCAGGGCTGTGAGATGTGTTGTTTAATCATATTTGTGATATTAACATTTCATTGAATACCCATATGTGTGTATATATATATATATATATATATATATATATATATAGCTGGAAATAATTGTCTTCACATTCTCATGTTAGTTTTTAATTACAGTGCAGATGGAATCACAGAGTTGGGCAAAAGCATTTTTTGATTAAATATTATTATTATTATTATTATTGCAATACAATGTCAATTGAAATTCATTTAACAGTAGCCAATATGAAGGCGAAGAAACATGTTTATTACAGTAGTAATCAAAATGATTATTTTGGTTGTATCATTTGTAAAGAACATATTCTCCGGTCTAATTATATTTATTTCTGTTTTTTTTTATGTTGGCTTTAGTTTACATTGTTTCATATGCTGTCTGTTTTATGTGTTTATGTCAAGTACAGCACTTTGGTCAACATGGTTATATTTTCCTTTGGCTCAAACATTACATTTTGTAGTGATATGTAATCGTATAGAGCATTGAAAATCTCACCCTAACAATCTACTGCGTGCATCTTTCAGGACAGCAGTGGTGTGCCCCATCATAGATGTCATCAGCGATGAGACGTTTGAGTACATGGCAGGATCAGATATGACATATGGTGGATTCAACTGGAAGCTGAATTTCCGCTGGTACCCTGTTCCACAGCGGGAGATGGATCGGCGCAAAGGGGACAGAACTCTCCCTGTCAGGTACACAAAGGTTTCTTGCTCTTCTGAAGCTGAAACTAGTTTTTTTTTTGTTTTCTTTTTAACAGAAAATGTAACTGAAGGGATGCCAGGTTACACAAACCCATAGAGATTAGGGATGCATGGTATTTGACTTTTTGCCTATATCTGAGTTGCTGATATGTCAGTAATGCAGATGACTTTAAAAAAAAATAAAAAAATTTTACCTTTCGAGATCAAGACATCTTTCACAAGGGTGACCTGCAGTCTCTTCTCTAGTGAAACTAACATTATGTTTCGCTTACTCACGTCACATCAGATATAGATATACATTTTAGTCATTGTGCAAAATAAATAAACATGGGAAAATAATAGTTGGTGAGGGAGCAAGCGTAGGAATGGAGGAGTTACATTCTAAAGCCAATATTGGCTGATACTGGTATTGTGCCAATAATATTGTGCATCCCTAACAGAGATGTTCTCCTCTATTACTTTTTCTTATCTGCGATGTTAATGGGCTTTTTCCTTAATGACCGCAGAGAACAAAGAATGCATGGTTATTTAGATTTTCTTCACAAAAAAGAAATCAAGAAAGATTAAACAAGTCCCATTTTTATTTTAGGATGAAATAGGAGTAGTTGTTAGATGATGATGACGATGGGAATAGATATTTTCTCTTGTGTATCTCACTGATGCAAACAACTGCCTAAACAGCTATGTAGTTTTGATTTGATGTTTTATGCTAAATATGTGTGAGTTAATTCCTCTTATGAAAAGAAAAACAGTCTGCTCACTGTGGCTTACATTACATCACAGTGCAACAGTTTGTTGCTTGCATGCAAATCCTAGCAAACAAACATTATCCTTCATTTTGGGCATAATATTTCACCATAGAATACATTTAAAGATTAAAGTAATGACGCCTCTAAGGCTTGATCTAAAATTTTCTCACAAATTGGTCTTTAGTTTGTTTGTGTCCTGAATGTTCCTCCAAGTTGCAAAAGGATACAAATAAATGCAGCATCAGAGAGGAAGAAAAACTTGTTTTTCTGTGTCACTTCCAGGACTCCCACCATGGCAGGAGGTTTGTTCTCTATAGATAAAACATACTTTGAAGAAATCGGAAGCTATGATCCCGGGATGGATATCTGGGGTGGAGAAAACCTGGAAATGTCTTTTAGAGTAAGTGACCCACAAAAGTTTTATCTGCAATTAACTTTGTGTTCTTTGGACTAACTGGCAGTCATCCCGACAAGGAAACTCAATTTATCCTCTTGTTTGTCAATAATCAGACACTAAATGACAAATCACTTTATTAGGGAACAGCTGTTTGCTTGTTATCTGTGGTGCAGTGGACTCAAAATCATTCAAATGAAGCTTTTCTTCACTTCAAAAATCAAAATGACCATCAAAAATGACATCCAGCGAGCAGAAATTCTGCAGATTGGTAATGCCTCATTGATAAGAAAGGTTGGAGGTAATTGGCCGGACTTATTGGAGCACACACTGACCTGGCTGATGGGCTACAGCAGCAGTTAGCGAAGAACTGAGATCTGAGGGTGCAGTGGATATGCGCTCAATAAAAGTGCACAGCTGAAAACTGCTTGATGAAACTGGATTTCTGATGAGGTCGGTATTTGTATATGTATATGTGTTTTTTTGTTTGTAGAAATTACAAAAGAGGCAAATCGCAGCCAGAGTTAAAGGATCCAGGATGTCTGTGTTAGACCTTTACATGAAACCATAATAATAGCATTAGTTTAAATATAAGCTAAAATACAACTTGCAGCAGTAGCAATTCCTTTAAATCTCAAATTCTTATTGAGAGGTATTATTCTTAGGTGATATTAGTCTGCCGTGGTGTTGGTATGTTAAATAAAAACAAACATACAAATTGTGTCCAACTTCACTTATTTGCCTACATTTGTTTGTGAATGTTGTGAATCTTGGGTATAGAGTGGTAGAGTGGGTATCTGTTTCATTGTTTTCGATATTTTTGTAAAAAAAAAAAGTGACCTTGTCTTCACACGTCTGCAGATATGGCAGTGTGGTGGTTCTTTGGAAATTGTTACCTGCTCCCACGTGGGCCACGTTTTCCGGAAGGCCACGCCATACAGCTTCCCTGGAGGAACGGGCCAGGTCATCAACAAGAACAACAGGCGCCTGGCTGAAGTCTGGATGGATGATTTTAAAGATTTCTTCTATATCATATCACCAGGTACGGAAGAGTGAATGTGTGAATGACGCCTTGACCTTAAAAAAAATAAATAAAATAATACTAATAAAAAAATAAGAATAAATAAAATAAAATAAAAAAGAATCACACCTTGACACACCAATGCTAAAATGGGACGAACCATTCATTTTCATTTAAGTGTCAGGGAATACATGAGTCAGAAATGCAATTTAGCAAGCCGGTGTGAAAAGGAAAGTCTTATCGCTTCTATTGTATTCTGTCTCTGCCTTTAATAGCACTCCCTCCTGCTCATTTAAGAATTTACATTTGCCTGTTGTAAGAATTTAATTCTGCTTTTGTTTTGCAAAGACAAATTAATTGCTTCCTATTTTCTGAAATCGAGTTCAGAAATTTGTCGAAAATGGTCCTCTCTGTCTCTCAGAGCTCAAAGGCACAGACAAACTAAAATAATATGACCTTGCTAGACGGACAGATGAGTTGCTCTCCATCTGTTGACTTCATAATGTGATTACCCTTTAACGAAACCGCAGTTTCCCAGAAATCTCAGCCAAACTATAAGAGATCATCCGTAATCTGCTGATCTTGGAGCACAAATTGTGACCTTCCTCTTGACTCAAGAGGGATTTTCCTTGTGTGAGTGGGCAGACAGTGCTGCAACAGTGATGGATGAGTCTTCCTGCATTCTGTGGCCCCAGAACGACTGTCTGCTCCTGCAGCACATTAGGGAGAATGATCTGGGCCACGCTGCAGCCAGACCTCAGTTATTGGCACAGAGGAACACGGTACGATGCGCAGGCAGAATTTGGGAGTGGTGTGGAATGATCCTATTAAAAGTACATTTCCCTCCACATCCTTCCTTTTCGCTGGTGATTTCCAGATCAAAGAGGCTATTCATCATCTGCAACATGTGAAGCTCAGACCTTACAGAGAGAGAGGGAGAGAGGGAGAGAGGGGAAGGGGCACATAGAGAGCCAGAAGGAGGAAGAGTGGCCTTCGGCTCTTTGCTTTTATCTGCCAGATTTCGGACATTTCTCTTTTCCAGATTAAAGTGTAAGACATTGTTTGTATTATAGAAGGTGCTGTTTGCATTGTCTGCCGCGTGTTTGATGGACAAGCTCTATACGGCTGGTTTTTTTTCCCTTTTTTTTTAAAAAAATTGTACGCTAATTTTCCTTTTATTACAATCATGTTCTTTCATGATAAATTACCCCCTGAATTAAAGTACATGCAGGCTTTGAGTCCTCAAGAGGCACTCTGGGGAAAAAACCATCTGCCTGATGTGTTTGTAAGTGTCTGTACTCAGTCGCTGTCTTATCTGTCCACAGTGTTTATTTTTATCAAGGCTGATGCATCTTGCGGCTTTCTGTTTGATTAAAGTAGCGTTCTTCTCGACATGCATACAGTAATTACCTGTTTTAACATTGAGGCTGATCGTTGTTTACCAAACACCATCTGTATGAACAGCGTCTGACTGTTCAGCACGTTCCTCTCTGTACAAATCAAGTAGATTTTCCTTGATGATTATAGCAGCCCATGTTTACTGGTGAGGATGCAGATAAGTCCCTCTGGTGTTTGGTTTTGGTGGTGCAAGAAAGAATGAACACCTTCAGAATCAAAGAAATGTAAATGCAGATTTGAATGATGGCTGACTTCTCTTCTCTCTGCGTTTCCTCTGCAGGAGTGATGCGGGTAGACTATGGAGACGTCTCGTCTCGTAAAGCCCTACGTGAGGCCTTGAAGTGCAAACCATTCTCCTGGTATTTGGAGAATATTTACCCAGACTCACAGATCCCAAGAAGATACTACTCCCTTGGTGAAGTATGAACTTTATTATGCTCTCTCTCTTCACTCAATGCAGCAGAAACACTCGTGTCTTCAGTCATTCCGGCTGATCTGGCCTTGCAGCTTCTAAGCTGTGGTTTTAAAAAGAAAATATTACCTTGAGATAGAGGTGAAAATCTCAGAATCCAGGAAAGGCTGAATGAAATAAGATGCACACAAGCTGGGATATTTGTGCAGTCTGTTGGAGTATAGTTTTGTGTTGCACTTGAGATTTTATTTAAAACACTATTTTCTCAAAGAAGAAAAGTATTTTCCTGTGATATGAATCTAAAAAAAAAAAAATGGAAACATTCAATCAGATGATTTGGCAGAGATAGACCTGCAACATTGTCCACTTAGAGTCAATTGATAAAAGAAGTTTAAGATCCTTTCATCCACACAGGGAAAAAAAGATTTTTAAAGTGGCCTCAGTTTGACTCTAGTAGCCCTCAGCTTTGTGTGGACAGCAGCGCAGCAGGGGGCAAAGTGAGCAGTCTGTGGATGGATGGAGGTCCTTCCCGAGTAATGTCAGCTGAAGAACTCCTGATAAATGAGCTTGTAGTCCTTCAGCATTCATACTGCTGAGGACGAGAGGATATGTGCTACAGTACGACCTCTCTCTGTGGCCAATGCGGCACCATCTTTCTCTTAAACCACACTTCCTCTGAGGGATACTCATCCTCCAATAAAGCAGTCAGCCTTTTTTTTTTTTTTTTAAACAGCTGGAACCATTAGATTTTACATCACATAATTATGAATGCTGTTCTGTGTGATGGACGTAATAAGATTCTTGGATATGATGCCAGCTCAGCTTTAGTTCTGTGGATATGAGTTCATTAGACAGCTGAGGTGACATGATAACAGTGGTTACCCAGAATAATGATGACACACACACACTCTCTCTCTCTGTGGTCGACATGATTTCACCTAAAATGTGAGCAACTGATAGATGTTAATCGCAGTCACAAAAACAGTGTGATAAAAAGGCATTTTCCCAATTATTGTGAAGTCATTAACGGTCACGGTTGGTTTAGTTATGGGGAAAATACCTTCTTTTTTTTATTGGTACAGCATGCAGTCTGTCATAATGCCAAATAAAAAAAGCAATAAAAAAAGCATACAACCTGTGATAATGCCAAATAATAAACCCATTTTTTTTGCATCATACTCTGAATAATTGTATGTATTAGGGGTGGGAATCATAGGGTACCACCCCTATGGTGCAAAGTAATATCACAATACAATTCTGTGATAATCAATATATTGCAAAACAATCTTATAGTAAAAAATAATACGTCCATGGAAAGTCAAATAACGATGTTGTCTCTGTCATATTGATTATCATATTGCATGAGGTAGGACAACAATATATCACCAAATAAATAGAAACTATGGATCAGTAAAATGAAGAATAGGGCTTTTTTTGACCATGTGTCACATATTCATTTTATGTTTTGAATTCAAAAGAAACAATTGAGCCAAGTAAATTTGAAACACTGTGTCCTTTTGCTGTTAGATCAGAAATGTTGAGACTAACCAGTGTGTGGACAACATGGGGAGGAAGGAGAACGAGAGAGTTGGTTTTTTCAACTGTCATGGTATGGGCGGAAACCAGGTAAGGACAACACACATACACACTTACACTTATATACACTTACACTTACACTTTACAGTTATCAACAATTTACCACACATAACATGATTCTTACTTTGCATACTCCATTGTGATGGTCATCATTTGTAACTTATTTTAGTATAATCCAGCTTCTCTATTTTGGATACAGGAGTAGTAGAGCTCTATGACTTTGGATGTAGAAAACACTAAATATCATCTTGCTTGGCATACATCATCAGAAATTGAATTTAATTTGTTGTAAAATCAAGAACTTTATGTATTAAATCAGGTAATAAATTCTTATTATACTAAAGATGAAGAATGATGAATTATACTGGTGCCCCTCGATGCTCCTCATCTTTTGACTGGGACATCTTGTCTCTAGGTTTTCTCGTACACGGCGGACAAAGAAATTAGGACGGATGACCTCTGTCTGGACGTCTCCCGCATCAACGGGCCTGTCGTCATGCTCAAGTGTCACCACATGAAGGGAAATCAGATGTTTGAGTACGACGCTGAGGTGGGATCCCTGTTCGCCACGGTTGCTTAATAATCCCTAACAAAGCTGTTATTGCAGGCAGCCAGTCCTGGTGTTTGCTGGATTGAATATGACTTTGATGAATTGCTGATGGGTTGCATCTGTGTTTGTGTGTATGTGTGTGTGTGTGTGTGTGTGTGTGTGTGTGTGTGTGTGTGTGTGTGTGTGTGTGTGTGTGTGTGATGAGATTAGTGCAAACTGAGGCTTTGGGTCGTGCAAAGAAAGTGGGAACATCAGATTTTCTGCTGCTTTCAGCCACTAGATGGTGCTGTATACTATTTTGTAGTTTTCCACCCAGCAGCTGTGTCTCTCCTTTTTTGTTCTCTTCTTTTACATAGTATGTTGGCAAGTGGGAATATGATTTTGAGGTAAGATGTTGCAGAATTCTTTTATACCACACTAGTTCACACACCAGTTGGATTGTTTTGTGTCGTGTTGTGTTTTCCCCGTTCTTTAATGTGACACATAATGTAAGCTGTAGTAGAAGTCATATGACTCAGTTTGGTGTTTATAGTGTCAAATCACAACACATCAGTCACGTGACACTTATTACAAACAGAAACCCCAGCAGTTTCTCAGAGTCAGTGGACATCTGCCTCGATCGGTTGGAAAGAGATCAGAGAAATGTAGGAGAAAGAGGGCAGAGAGACCAGGAACGCTTGCATAATTGTTGTCATTAAGCACTGACTGATGTTTGTTATGATAGCAGTAATTATAGTGATGCTTGTGGATGTAACGATGTTAATAATAACAACAGCAACACTGATAGGAGCATTCATTATCGTTATTATTAATAATAACATAATAATAACAATAATAATAAACAACAACAACAAAATAAGCAGTTTTGTCAGGTTTGGATACCATAAGTAACAATAAGCATAAAATGGAGCGACACGCGCCAGGCTCGATCACAAAGTCCGTTTCATTCTGACTTTCCAAACAAACGGAAGACAGGAGATTGACGGCGTCGTTATTGTGACAGCAGAGGTGTTGACAGTCGATCAGTGGAGTGACATTTCAGATGCACGCCCTTCGCTGTAGACTAATCAGAGTGGGCCGACTGTCCCAATCAGAGCCCAACCAAGAGATAAAACAGAGCTCATCGGAAGTGAAGCTAATGTTATATCTCAGAAATCAATACAGATGATTAAATACGTGATTGACAATGAATCAATCGTGTGTTTAATCAGTAAATAAATTAAATGGTTTCACAAAAGCAATCCATACAATTGTATAGAAAAATGTATATTTTCTTAATATTCCTGCTATAAATCATTTTCACTCAAAGCCCTGCTGACTCCAAACTCCGAGTGCATTTATGGATTGTACAACTCAAAAGCATCTTTTATATTAAACATTAATGTTATTGTAACCACTGGGGAAGGGTTCAAAAACAGACTGCACTCTATCCAGTGCTATAAAAATGTCCCATCACTGACATGTGGATTTGACGAGGTGAGTAGGTCTTGAGGCCTTTCCATCAAGCAGTGCACTAACCCTGGGAGAGATGCTTTCATTACACTTGTTCTCTGGGTGTATTATGTAAAAAATGAATAATTCATAAAGTAAGGACTGGTCTCTGTTGTAAACAGCTTTGGGGTTTCACTGCTGTCGGTGGTTGAAGTTATTTTTAGCCCAGGTATGACAGTCGGGGGCTGAATTCAGGCTGAATACAGTCCCATTAACATTTCATCTGCTCATCGGATTCACTTTCACAGGAGAACACCTGACTTTTTCCATATGCCTTCTGTATTCATTCACAACAGATGCTCTGTCCTTTTTTTTTCTTCTTCTTTTTCTTCACCTGTTCTGCTCTTAGAGCCAGAAATACTCTCCTCACTCACAGTCTCACACACCATTACATTCTGCTATCCTGCTGTACTTTTTTGCTTAATTGGGTTTGGTTTTAATTTGTGTCAGTGTTGAGTTGTCAAGCTGTCTTATTCACAGATGCACAGCATTTCTGCTGCCAAATTGAAGTAAGCTAAATGCCATCACTGTATAAAGCTTTAAGTAGTGAGACTTTGTGTCATTTAATGCACCAGGTGGACGTTGTGCGTGTGTAGGACATTGCAGTGACGTAAAAGAATAGGTTGAATTCTTGCACTGTCAGCACTACAAGTATTCAAAACATCCATCCATCCATTCATCCTGTACCGCTTTATCCTCCACATGAGGGTTGTGGGGGCCGCTGTGCCAATCTCGTATTCGAGACGTAACATTTGGAAGAAATGTTTAATGATACTGAAGTATATGAGGCTTAAAACACTGTACATTTATAATATAACTATAATATAATAATGTTTAATTGCATAGAACAATAAGAAGAATAAAATGAGGCATCAGTGTTACTTCTCTGTTTTAGTCAACGGCAAGGTAAACTGCTTGTGATACTAAATACAGCGTAAAACTATAGGATCTGTCTCAGCCAACTGTAAAACGTCCTGCCCATTGAAACATTGCAGTTTCCATCCATTCAGTTTGTACAGTGAATATTTGCTCAATCTTGATTGAACCTTATAATCAAAAACTTATGTCTGTGTCTGAAATTCAACCTTCTCATTTTACATGTCATCCCTATTAGAAGATTTGACAATGCTGCTGCATTGCCGTGTTGTTGTTTCAATCAGAAATGAAAGGAATACTGCACTGGTTTGCATTTAGCTCTGTATTACTAGAATAGGGGTAGTATTTTTGTCGAGAAATATCTTCATTGTTTTTTTGTTACGTGCCCACCGGTGACACTTGGTCCGAGCCTTGAAACTACAACGCTAATTCCTCACTTTTTAGACCCACTTGTAGGGGGGCGGGACCTCATTCCCAGAATGTAAACAGTGTCCGCCATCTTTGCTAACAGTTACGCTAACAGGACCAAGTGTCACTGGTGGGCACGTAACAAAGAAAAGAATGACGATATTTCTCAACTCAGGGGAAACTGAGGTTGGGAAGCACCATTTTTCAAAAACACTACCCCTTTTCTAGTAATACAAAGCTAAATGCAAGTTGGTGAAGTCCAGTTAAAAATGTCTTAATTAAACTGCAAACATTGGGTTGCAAAACCAAACTTCTCAGAATGACCTTCACTACAATGTTCTCCCCCTCCCCTAACTCCTGGCTGCAGAAGCACAACTTCCTCCACATCATCACCCAGTCATGTCTGACCATCAGCCGTCTGGAGGACGGCACCTACGGCCCCACAGTGGAGTACTGTAACAATAGTCCTGTACAGGCCTGGATCCTCCACAACTACACTCGTCTGGAGGTCGCTAAACGCCTCTACTTCAACCCCACTGATTATTTTCTCTAAGCTTCCGTCAGCTCTGTGGAAGCTGTAGGTCCTGAGGTGAGCAGGTCAGTATAATTTAAGGCTCAGAGCCAAAGCTGGTAGTAGTTTAGTTTCAGCTCTGTAGTGGTGTAGTTTAGTGTTGGGGAAAGTGGAAGTAGATTAGATCCATAACATTTTGTCATTGGGAACAGAAAAATGCAGAGCTTCATGTTGTGATGCTCATCTTTAAGCTTTTAGTCTGAATATGCATGCTGATTATTTTAGGAAACATTAGGTGTTTTTTTTTTTTTTTACTAGTGACCTTTCAGAGCGAAGGCACAATGACAGATGTGCCATCAAGATGGTTCCGTGTATAAGATGCTATCTGCAAGACCTTTAGTCAGTCGTCATGCTAAATTAGATCTCCTTTGACATTTATTTTTCAAACATAAATATTTTATTTAAATGGGGGGGAAACTGCGCTTGGACTGCCAGTGCTGCCAGTGAACGTTGCCAGCCAGGATGGAGCGAGACGTGTTTATTTTTAGCTGATTATCTACATGCAGGGCTGATTGAAATGGGCTTGCCATTGTTTACAAGTTCTTTTGAAGTGATCCTTCATTGTGAGCCTACCTTTCATGGCCCTGGCCTCTCGGGCCACTCTGCTATTGGAGTGAAGCAGCTGTGTACACTGTGTGCCATGTACACATTGTAAAACCACTGAATCCCAGTTATCAATGCTCCTCACCACTCAGCCTGCTTATTTACATACTTTTGTAAAGAAAATGTTCTGCCTCAGCGTTTCCCTCTGTCATGGTCATTAGTTTCCGTCGCTTTTTCATTTTCTCTGCGTTCATTTCTGCTCTGGTGAACGTCCTGCTACTCGCAACCTGCACTGCTGTATTTCTCAAAATGGTAAAGAGTAATCTCACTGTAGCACGCCACCGTTTCTTTGGCCAAGCGGGGGTTAATTGTGTAAGGAGCTCCCAACGCTGCTTGTGTGTGACAGCAGTAAAATGACCTGCTGTTAGATGGCCTGATTTGTTGTCCACACTCAAAGATCCTCACCCAGCACCACCAAATGAGAGCTCAACAGCATGGCAGGATTATAGTAATAGAGACAGTTGCCTGATTTTGTGACGAGACATTTCATCGTTGTTGTTTTTTTTGTATTTGCCACAAGAATCTGTTCAACTCATGAGATTTTCTTTCACACTCAGCAAAAAAAAAAAGGTGTCAATCTCTTGTCCCATTCACTAAGTGTAGCGTGCCTGGTGACAAAGAGGGTAACGTTCCTCAACCGGGTTTCATGGTTATGAAACCATCCTCATTTAATTAGCTGGTCTCAGCTGTGCACACACTCTGAGCGACTTGCACTGGAGGCAGTGGCTTGTGTGTTGGGAGACTGAGGTGGGAGTTTTGCCTGCCCCTGTGGGAGCATAAAATAACTAGAAAACGCAATTTCTTCAGAAATTGCAGTGGGATTGTTGGCTCCTGGCTGCAACACCTGAAGCTGGACTGAGTTGCTGGCTTGAATTTGTGTGAATGAGGAGCTGAAGTGGTATTTTTTGGCAATTTAGGGATGATGTATGATGTCAAGTGTGGTGTCAGCAGCGTACAGAGTCTAATAAGGGTCATTAGTATTTTTGAGCTTTGGGAAAAAAAAAAAGATTTGCAGTTGTGTATTATCTTTAGTGTGTATGTAAAATGCATCCATAGATGGGACTTTTTGACATTCAGTCAAATTCAAATGTGCAAATGTGTTATTTAATTTTTCTGCATGTAGAAAATTTTGGAATATTTTCGATATTTGTGTGACTTGAAGTCTTTAATAGTCCTCATGCACAGATAGGAAATGAGTAAATATTGCCCCATCATTCCACGTTATTTATACAGCACAAAATAATTCAGCTTCATAACTGTTATGAATTTACAAAATGTTATTCTATTATTATTATTATTATTGTTATTATTATTATTATTATTAGCTGTCTTGTTGATAGGAATGGAAAAAAAAATGCCCCTGGAAATCAGTCGGTATAAAAATGATGTTTTGCTTGATCAACTCTGACAGGTAATGGTTATGGTTATGAAAATGTGCCACATTTTTGGCCTTTTTCAAAAAGTTTGTCATTGATTTGGTCAAAGTAAAATATAATGAGCACTTTTGTCTCATCTGATTTTGGTCTCTTGGTTTGAATTAGTGCTTAAATGTTTGGTTCCTTTTGGTTTTGGGTGAGTTTAATTTGAGTGACATACACGTAGAGGACTGATCTCAAAGTGTCATTGCTTGAATATTATTGAATTAGGCACCTCAAATGAATAATCAACTTTATGTTGAAGTTTTTACCTTTTCAAGGTGCTGAAATTGGATACAGTTACAGCCAAAACAGAGGGAGTCTCCAGTGTAGAGCAGCCATATTGTTCTTTTCTTTAGATTTTTGGCAGGTGCTTGTACAGTAAGGATAAGCATTCACTGTCTTTCTTTGTTTGTGGGTTTGTTTGTACAAATGTGCCCTGTCAGGCAGTCTGCAATGTGTACTTGAGGGAAGTGTGCATTTGCGGATGTGTGTGTGTGTGTGTGTGTGTGTGTGTGTGTGTGTGTTTATGCTTTCGCACTTCTTTGTATCCAGGCAGGCAGAGTCAGGCCCTCGTATTTTATGGCTGAAGCTCAAACATGGCCTGGGCATTTGTGTGCGCTCATTAGTAGTGTGAATATCTTCTGTAAACATTCAAAGTATAATCCTGAAGAATTATGTCTTAGCCACATGATAAAATGATCATGATGACAAACAGTCCAGTTCCATTTGGAGCTCATGGTCCCAGTATTTTGATCCTCCCTGAGTTGCCCAAGCGTCACGCTAAGCCAGACAATGAGCACAATGCAGGACCTTTAAGTCCAAGCAAGACATTGAGTAACATTATACACTTCTGAGTCTGTTTTGTAAGAGGCGGCATTGATGTAGCAAGCAGCGAGTGAGGGAGACGTCTTATTTAGATGGACCGCCTTGGTGAGATTGACTTTATTAGATTGTGTTCAGGTCAGACACATGACTACCATGTACTGCATAGAATAAAACAAAGTATTATTTATTTAAGTACATTTGCATACTGGGTGGCACAGTGGTTAGTAGTGGTAAACGGCAAGATGGTGCTGCATTCGATTCCTGGAGTTTGCATGTTCTCCCCGTGTCTGCATGGGTTTCCCCTGGGGCTCTCCAGTTTCCTCCCGCCATCAAAACATGTTGGACACATTCGGTCTGGTTGGTCCCTTGTGGCGCACGCTCAGTCGCAGCAGCTCTGATCAACCCTCTATCTGACCTTGAAATTTCATTGTGCAACGACAAAAAAAGATGAGTTCCTCCTTTCCTCCTTTCCCTGCACGTTGCATAAGATGCCGAAGATGCTGAGACTCTCATCCATGCTTTCGTAGCATCCAGGCTGGACTACTGTAATGTGCTGCAATCAGGGTTGCTCAAGAAGAGTATCAGGGGCCTGCAGATGCTGCTCCCCACTTATAAATCATTGTTGTCATATTTGGCAGACATAATACATGTTGATGTGCCCACACGGTCCCTGTGATCTGAGGACAGCGGCCGCCTGGTCGTCCCAGAGAGAAGACGGTTGGTGAGCGTGCCATTACAGAGCAGTCTTCCTCTTGATATCAGGCAGCTCAGCTCTATTGAGGTTTTTAAATGGAGTGGCTGAAGACACACTTGTCCACAATGGTTTATCAGTCTTCAGCGGTTTGTTTCCCTTTACAACCGTTGTTTTAGTGCGTCTGTCATTTTATTAGCACTGTGTATTTTTCTTGCATTCTTATTAGTTTTTAATGTTTGTATTGTGTATATGTTATTAGACGTTGTGTATTTTTCTTTATTTACTGTAAAGCACTTTGATGGAAGGCGCTATGCAAATACATGTATTGTTATTGCTGCATGTCATGTTGAGAACAAGGAAAGAACCTAAAGTGAGGGACAGAAATCGCAGAAGCAGGTTACTCCTGAGCATCGATGGTGCTAAATCAAGGCCATTGAGAGGTTTCCTTACAGTAGTTGGTTTTCTTTTGCTGCTGTCTTCCCTGTGGCAGATAGTCACAGAGATTACCTTGCTGCGTGCTCTTGTGATGAAGGAGTTCCGCTCATCACCTTAGGTGTGTATTTCCAGTCTGGACATTTGAAATGCACTTGTTCTGTCTTCTGGCTTTTCTGGTTGATTTGATGGAAACAGTACAGACAGCACTGACCGGGGAAAGAGGAGTACGTGTGCGTTTGCAGTGGAGGAAGCGATGGATTGGAGCTAATGTTGTCGTGAGGACACGCTTTTGTCACTGCAGTATAAACTCAGTAACTGAAATGAATGAATACTGAGCTCATGTTTTGTGCGCTTTTGCCTTCCTCGACGAAAACAATGAGAGGATGAGCCGATTTGTCAATCAAGTGGGAATGATTCAACTGACATTTTTAAAGGCACGAGTAAACAAATCCCACACTAATATTTTATTTACAGATTTTGCACATGAGAATCTGTTGGCAAATGACATGATTTATGGGCTGTATTACTGTACAGTAAGCCTTCTGGTTTCTAGTTTGACCATCAGTGCAATCGTGTTTGAGCTTTATTTTTTTTATTAATACCTCAAGGAAATTCTTTCTCTGCATTTAACCCATCTTCTCTGTCACTGAGCAATGGGGGGGTGGGTACTTTGCTCAGGGGTACCCGAGCCCTTTGACCTGGTGGGGACTCGAACCTATGTAATGTTAATGTTCTGTGTGGGGAGCAAAAAAGATGGAAGACATTGACAGAAATGCATTGGCCATACATTATTATTAATCTACATTTACATGCAGATAATTGGAAATAAGTAAGCAAAAAGAAGATGGTACATGTTGTCTCTTATTTGTAACCTTGTTCAGTCAGTCAGGGTTGACTCTCACATTGCTGGTCAGACTTTAGACTTTAGCCCAGATATCGGCTGTCTACACATGAAGACCCGAAATATGCCTCCGAGTCTAATTC
The DNA here is from genome assembly GCF_019176455.1 of Solea senegalensis. NCBI lineage: Eukaryota > Metazoa > Chordata > Actinopteri > Pleuronectiformes > Soleidae > Solea > Solea senegalensis. The sequence continues at coordinate 12,145,934 of NC_058022.1, read as the reverse complement.
ATCATCAGACGACAGAGCTGATGGGTTCTGAAACGAGTTCTTTTAACAACACTCTCTCCACTAACTGGGGTTATCCTCTCACCGTGTTGTGTTTTAATGGGCAGCAATGTGTGATCTGTCTGGAATGGAACTCTCTGCTCTCTGGATGTACAGTAATTATTGCGTTATTCTTTTTCCAGCTACAGGTACGCACTGAGAGCTAAAAGGTATTCTGTGAAATATGGAAAAATCAATGTTTGAACTGTGTCTTGATCTTGGTCATTCAAGTGGATTAACCCTGACACATATTAGTGAAAACCTTCAGTAAGGACATGGTGAAGATTGATTCTTGTTTCAATTGGAGGAGAAAATGTATTCAACTTGCATTAGTGTCATGTCTGTTCGTTCATGTGTACTTCTTTACCATAGGCTGTCAATAAAAAGTGGATGTAGGCTCGCGATATGCAATTGGATGACCAAAGCTGTCGATGACGCCCAGTTTCCTCTAAATGGGAAGATCATTTACAAAATTGATATTATGTGTTCCTAAAGAAAGAGCCCAAAGTAGTGATTGAGACCTCTAACTCTTTAGGAAGACTCGCCCTCCAAACCGGAAGACTATGTCCACTTTTTTACACTCTTTACTCTCTAACCCTGTATAATTGCCTATGTCTTTATTCATTTGTTTCCAGCGACTAACCCTGCTCCACGTGAACAGCAACCAGTGCTTGGATATGCCGTCTGAGGAGGACAAGATGGTCCCCACCCTGAGAGACTGCAACGGCAGCCGCTCTCAGCAGTGGCTGCTGCGAAACATGACCCTCAATGTCTAATCGCCGCACCTCTACCTGACCCGACCATTCTATCCCACTCTGTCTCACCAGTCCTGGCTCTCCTCACCCACACCAGGTGGCTCTTACCATCGTGTTCCTTTTCCTGTTACAACCTGGTGAGTCAATATGAAAGACTCAGGCAGCAGCAGCAGCAGCAGCAGCATCATCAGCAGCAGCAGCTTATCTTTTTATGGAGGTGTCTCTTCTCACAGCTCCTCACAGATTGGAGAGCAGCTGCACCTGACATTGTGGCGTCATGATAGGCTATAACGTCTCTTGTCATATCCGAGCAGACCAGGGGAGAACGATGTGTGAGGTCTGCACATGGACAACATTGATATCCTTCATAGCTGTTCGCTGTGTGTCAGCGGCGCTGCTGAGACTGCCTATCAGCAGCTGGACAAACGATCAAACGGAAGGGCATTTGTAACGAGAGCGATGCTGCAAAGCAGGTGTCTGCCATGGTGTGCAGTGTGCATCGGTGTATACTGTAGCTACAATCATAGAATGAGACTGTTGTTACAGCTGCTGCCCATCTTCTTTCATGTCAGTGTCTGAGGCCCCCCCTTACACATGGCATTAGAATGCATTTTCTGTTATCAGATCATGGTCAAGGGTGGTCATCCACCCTTACATCACCCTTCTTCAAAGGTTTCCAGCGTCACGTCCTGTGCACTCCTATATCAACAACAACAATGGCAGCATGTGAAGTCACACTATTGTATGGCCTTCTCTGCTTTTTAAAGCAAGGGAAGAAGTCGTCAAGAGCAGAAAACCAACGCTTTCATGTATTTCTGCTCACGTAGTTGTTGTGGGTGGAGTGGAGACGCACTGGAGATGCATCGCATTTACACTTCTGTTCCATGTGGTCACAAATGCGTCTCCGACCACCTCCCGAAGTGGTTCGGCAGATCAGATGACAATCTGTCCTCGGGTGTATTTACACCTGTACGTACAAGTGTTCAGGCACTATCCAGTTGCAGTCACAATAAAACACATTTTAATGCCAGGTTTAAAGGAGTCCTGAGTTACTCTGAAACGTGACAAATGGCATGTTTCCACTAGCGCGATGTGGCACGGTTATTTTTGCTTTTCCCCTTGCGGTAGTAACTAGTAACTTTTTTTTTTTTAGTGCCTGCTCAGGCGAAGTTTCAAGCGATCTGAGGTGATACTGTGCGTGACATCGTCACAGTGCTGGCCACTGATTGGTCAGAGTGTAGATCACTTAAAAAGACTTAACAATATTGAACATGTGCGTTAATCTCCAACATTTGGCAAGGAAATGTCTAAAATCTCATCATTCACCAGAGGAGTCTGATGTATTTAGCGACAGTACTGATGAAAGCCGGCTGTGTTTCAGTTCAGTGACTGTGTCAGACGGAGTCTGTGCTTGTGTCATGGAGGAAGTACTGAACTAATCTTTTTAATGAACTGATTCTAATGATTCAGTTACACTGCAAACTATTGCTTTACAAGTCACTAGTTTGTGTGTGTGTGCGTGTGTGTGCGTGAGTGTGAGTGTGTGTGTGTGTGTGTGTGTGTGTGTGTGCGTGCGCGCGCGTCCTATAAAACAAAGTCACGGGAGTTTCATGCAGCCGTGCTGTGATGACTCCGCCCACGTTGAGGAGGAACTATATTGTAATGGAAAACCAACCAAACCTTGTAGAGTCGAGCCGAGGCGGTGCTATATGGTGGAAAAACACCAAAAGTGATGTTTCTAGAGCTCGACTTTTTTCCCCCTCTCCAGTGTAAGAGAACTATAAATCCCAAAACTTAAGCCATTGTGCAGAATTTTCATTTTCCAAAAGAAGATTTTTTAGAAATTGTGACTAAGCTTCAAGCCACTGGGTGGGCCTTTTTACCATGGCAACAGTTGACTGATATTTGGGGGTTGGTGTTGCAAGGAGACCTACTTAACTTTCATGAGTCTTACTAATGAAGAAAATATGTCTATAAACTATTACCCCATTCTCTGTTACTACAGCATTAACTCTCAACATCATTAAATGTACAAATTCATGGACTTTACCAGGATCAATCAGACTCTGGTTTGAATGACACCACCGGAGGAAGAGGTTATCCGGCATATTTTGGCTTAATTATTTTTACAGCGCTACGACGTGAAGATGCATCTTCCATCATGTTACATATCGTTCCGATTTTCACGGCTGGATAACATGAATTGTTCACGTGCAGTGCCTTTAGCCTGTACACATGCATTATTATCACTGGGGAGGTTTTGTCATGTGCATGTACAAATGAGTGCGGGGTGCATAGACGTCATAGACGAAAAAATATTGCAAGTGCTTTTGCTGTGTTTCTTTTTGATACTCGGGTCAAAAGAAGTAAGTCCAACTCGTCTTTGTCGACTCTGAAATAAACTCGTAACGAAGCTCCTGTGTCAGTCGTCTGAGCAGCTCTCGAGTCTTGGTTGCTAAGTAATGATGGACAACAGAAGTGTAAACCCCACACACCTCGTTTCGAAACTCCTCCTGCTGCTTTAAAGCATTTTTTTTTTAAAGAAAGACACTCATGTGAACGGCCTCTAATTCATGTTTTACTCCGACTGAAGAAACACACAAACAACACGGACGCCGTCTTCATAGGAATCCTTTAAATTCCCTTCCTTAATATCCAGCCGTCTGTTTTGAAAGATAAAAGTGGCAGTGGACGAAGTGTAACGGAGAAACTGTTCTCTCCTACTGTCGGTAGATTTATCGTGCGGGGGCCGGTTGTTTTCTTGAGATGTTGGGATGAAAAAAAAAAAATAAAAAAATAATGAAAATTTCAAACCTTCACAGAGCAGATGAAGAAAAGACAAATGTGCAGCTATATCATCCTGCCCGCTGTAAACTACCTGAACAAATGCATAGTGTTTTGTAGCGATGATAGAGGAATTACAGTGACATGCAGCAGGGTAATGAAAATGTGAGGCAGCTGTCTGATTTGATAGAGTACATACTGGAGATTTAGTTTATTTATGCAGGCTGTTGGACAAAAATGAAAAAGTGGCTGCAGGAAAGAAAGTAGCACGTAATCAAGACTGTGCCGAGTGTGTGATTGATTTCCAATGACTAAGAGTTTTCCCAAAATAACGTCTGCTATGTAATCATAAGAGCATATTTATTTACAACACCTTTACCACCCTCTGCAAGATGTACAACTCTTCGTGCTATAAGACATCGCCCACTTCTTCTTTAGTGTCTTGAGAAACCGCGATGTCTCGGAGCCGAATAATTACGGGTGCCTTTTTAGAAGGTTGTTTTTGTTTGGCTGATTGGATTTTAGATGATTGAATCATTTTGTTGCTGGGGAAAAAAAAAGGAAAAAAAAAAAGAATGTTGAATCTATCTTTATTTGAGATGAAAAACAAACAAAAAAAAATACTACACATTAATGTTAATAACTGTCAAATTGAATGAATTTATCATTTTCATAGTGTAGTATTGGATCAAACATCTCGTTATCCGTGAGTTGTTTTTTTTTTCCCTCATGTGACTGGTACTTTGCGTCGGTGTCTGGGATCAGGCCACAAACGTCACACGCAGTTATGTTAATATGTTTGTTGTTGTACATACAGAACCAATTATTTTTCTAAGATGCCGTAAAAACTTGAACACTCCTCGGAGGAAGCGGGCGGCGAGTGCCGAGCGGATCATGAGGTATTGCAATGTTTTGTTTGGATTTGAGGTGATAAAAAGGAATGCTCACCTTGGGTTTTCGAACGGCGGCGTGTTTTGGAAATCATCATTGGTCTCGTGGAACCAGTTCTCGCGCTACCTAAAGGACCGGAGGTGAGCATACATGAGGGAGCAACTAATGGTGAAATACTGTCAATGCTGCTTGAATACTGAATCCTTAGCAAGTGCCTGCTTGGCATTCAGACTAAAATTCAATCACCTCTTTTGCATTACGCACACTCATTTATTGTTTTTCATTATCTCAAAGTGCATGTTGTTTTTGAAAAAGAAAAAAGGGAATGTAATGTTTCAATGTACTGGTCGTAAAAGTGATAGTGTTCTCTGTTTGTACATTTTCTCTCTTTTTTTTTTGATAGGAAAAAGAAATAAAACTTCAAGTGAACACGTGGAGTTTGCGTTGCGTTTTGTGTGACGCAGCAGCATCACACTGACAGCACACCAGTAGCTTATGTTTAATGAACATCTCATTACCGTCCTCCATTTACAGCCTTTCCTTCGCGGCGACCTGTGTATCAAGATGCCGTAAGAACGGCGGCGGAATGAATTCCTTCCTCTTCCTCTTTTGTCCAGAAGGTGTAACGACAGCTGCCATTGTCACCTGATGATGAAGTTACTTCTGACACGGCTCATTATTCTGTTTTTTTCAATTAACGCAACGGCGGCTTGACCTTTCAGGTCCCTGGCTTTGTTAAAATCAGAGAGACTTAATTACTCCTCTTGAAAGAGGGAAAGGCAGCAGGTCAAAGGAAGCAATGGAGATCATGTTGATACTCAACACTGGGCGTCCTCACGACTCAAAGTCATTACTTTCATGACTGATTAATGCTTTTATGATGTACTAATGAATGATTTAGTCCAGTGGTTCAACATCTCTTCTTCTTGAGTGACCTGTATATTTATAATAATATACAGTGAGGACGCCCTGCACCCACCCATGCTATCTTTACAGAAAAGGGGAAATAAACCTCTTATAATAACTTCTCATTTTAATATATGCAGGAAGTCTGGGCACAATTAAACATTGTGAGGCCCCTTCAGATCAGCTTATTTTCTGTGGATGGATGATTTTCCCCTTATATTTTAAGAAACACATTTTCTCTGTGTATTGTTTGAAAAGTTTCCTCTCGCTGACACAGTACAGTACGTACACATCTTAACAGCCTGGCTTTTAATGAGCGCACCGAGACTGTGTTTCCGGAGCCATTTTAAGAAATGCGGCGTTCTCCTCTCCCAGACATTTTGTGTGTGGGCTGGGAACCTGATTTTGTGAAAACGCTCTTGTGATTATTGCACATGGCTTAGAGGAAACAATTTAACCTTCACTGCTGTAAAGTTGAAAATAGTTTTCAGATGACTCCATTCACTAGAACTCTGGTTTGCTTCTCCGAGCCTCTTCCTTCAAAAGTGTTGGATGAGAAGATCGATACCACTCGTGTCCGTAGCGAGACTCAACAGTTCTCTCCCAACGTCCAGCACCTCTGGACCTCTAGAGCTGGATGTTGCCGAATTACCACTTTACACTTGATTTGGTCGACGTGTACGGGAAATGAGATGGTGCTCATGTACCGACTCGTTTCTCGACTGAGCACGAGAGATGTAGCGATGAAGCCAGGATCCACACCGTAGCGCACGTGCCCTGCAGTGTTGCCTCACAGCAAGAAGGTTGCTGGTTCGTATGTCAGTCTTTCAGTGTGGCGTTTGCATGTTCTCCCTTGTGGCGCGTGGGGGTTCTCTGCTTTAATTGGAATTGATCGCAGTGGACCGCCAGCAACCCCGCGACCCTCATGTAGAGGATAGATGATGGACAATGGGTAAAGCCTAGACGTGTTGCCCCATTTTCTGTCTTTGCACTAAATGCAAAGTCAAGCAGCTGCGTGTACAGTTTTCATCTTCCGCTCTTGAATATTACAAATTAATTTAGACCTTTAATCGAGACAAAGTGAGACGCCGTGGACAGATGATAATAAATGCAAGAAAACCAGTTTGCTTTCACCGGGACACTGGGGGAAATATTGTCCTTTTAAATAATTCAGACTACAGCTTCTTAATAAATGATTGTTTACCTCTCCATGGCAGCCACCGCAGTGGTATTAATAGGCGTCTTTCTTAGCTGAGCTGACAGCACATCAGTGCCTCGCCACATTCTCAGCAGGGGCCCTGTGGGGACTCACTGCTGTCTTAGACAGCCTCACACCTGTCGGAAGCCAAACCCGGGCTGGTTAAGTGGGCCTGGGAGGATAAGATAGTAGTTCTGTGGCGTGACCAGGGGAGTCCATTAACGGGTGAGATGCTGTAAAACAGTAGCCCTAATGGAGGCTTTATCTGCAGCTATCGGTGGCTCCCCGTGACTCAGTGTGGCTCTCGGAGGTAGAACAAGATCAGAGCTTCTCACTATGGATGCACTGCAGCTTTCCCCTACAGTACATAACGCCTGGGCTCATTAAACCTCAGGAAAATACAAATGTGGCTGCCCGGGTACATATTACACCATAGTTCCCCTGTTTTGTTCCGTTAACCCTTTTAAATCTCCAAACTATTGCTCCTGTGCAGCCCAAAAATATTACAGAGTGAATTCATCTTTGACCTCTGGTGATGCACTAAATACAGAGGAAATGAATGATAATTTGTGCTCATCTGACAGTTTATTTGGAATAGGATACCAATTCTGGCAGGACTCACAGATGGGTTGTGGGAGGTATTTTTTTGGGTGGGCAAATACATTTGCTGAATTTCCCCCAGCCTTTGACTCATTCATCAGCAACGTGTGAATTTGTGGTTCACCTCTTCAAAGTAAGATTTGGTGTCCCAGAAATGGCAGGAAAAACAAACGCAGAAATGTTTTATTGTGCCCAAAAAATGTTCTCGTGTCGCAGTGAATCAGTGGGAAACGTTGGTCTACTATAACACTTTAGTATCATTCAGAATTGCGTCTGTTCTATTCTATATCATTTTTTCAATCGTAATACTCATGTTGCCTTTTTGTACAATACAGTTCAACAACAACAACAACAACAGAAACTGCCATCGAGTTGAATTTCGTCCAGTGGCTCCTACTGAAGAGGTAAGTACTGCTTTAAATCTGAGTGAGTGTGAGATGAATAACGGGGTTTGAAAGACTGTTATTACCCTCTTGATGATGCACGGCATCACTCACTTTTGTTTGTGGTCCAACAGTGAGCGTGACCGCAACCAACGTAAAGACCAACACAAACGAGCGTGCAGCACAGAGATGCACACAAGTGCGTTCTGTGGCGTAAGAAAATGAAGAAAACGGCGCCAGTGTGAATCTAACCAAGACCCTTAAGACGCGTCACACAGCTTTGCACTGCATGGGTGTCGGAGAGAGCCACAAGTGGGTGGTTAGGCGTGGGGGGGGGGCTCTCAGGGGGATCCAACAGCCACCCAATCTCTTACATGTGGCCCACAACTTAGATATCTTTGGTTGTGCTTTTATAATAGTAACAATGAGACGCAATTATTGCATTATTAAATTGGCTGTTTTAATTACAGTTATCCATATCATTATTTACTTAATTTTTATTGATTTATTCCTGTTTTTGTGCGTCACAAATATATTTTTATTGTGAAGTACACATCATTCCATGTCAAAACAAACACTTTTACTTTGAAATTCTGTCAAATATCCTCATGAATACCTGATATTGCCCACCTGCAACTGAACCACTTTTTTGTTCTCCAGTCCGGCCTCCTCTTGACCGGACGAGATGCTCACTGGCCCCCAGGTCGTTTAAGTTTGACACCCCTGCTCTAAACTGTTCTTTTTCGTATAACAACAAATATGTAACATATATCTAGATTCAAACCATTTTCAAATGAGTTCACACGATACCGATTAAGCCTCCACACCACTTTGCTCTGTGTTTCTTGTGTTATTTGGCGACAGTCTGGTGCTGCACACAGGAAGTGATTTGTTTTTGTGCAACACTGTGCTAGTAAAGCGAGACAGAGAAGAGCCCACAAAAGGTTTCAGGAGTGAATTCTACTGCTACCACTTCTTCTACCTGTCCGACCTTGTGCTGTCACTGTATATTACACACAAGTGCTCCCTCAGTCGGGTCTGATAGCGACTGCCTGTGTTCAGATGAAGGACAAAACATCAGGAAGACCAGACTGAGGCTAAATTATAACATCACCTAAAGTTACCTATTGTATTTTCATGGTTATAACCTCTTTCTTCACTGTGTTTTCCGGGACAGCCTCTTTGGGTAATGACATTGTCTCTCTAATCTGCTTCCATTAGACCATCATCACAAGAAGCTCAACACGTCCGTGCTTTGACTTTAGATAAGATGCTATACCTTCATACGTCCAAGAGTCTTGCATGTGTTTGATTGTATGCTGCACTGCTGCTCTCTCTCTCCCTCCCTGCTCAATATATAGTGTTCCATCAACACAGTGAATCCAATAATAGACCCAGGCAGAGTGGGGAGGGCAGGGGGGGGGAATCAAGCCTTTGGATGTGCCTCTCCTTCTTGCTCAAGACCAGCCAAAAAAAAAAAAAAAGAAGAAAAAACCCTGCTCTTAATTGTTGAGGGGACCTGAAGTTCCAGAGAGCCTGCACTGAAAAGCTGCTTTAATTAGACCTGGTCTGAGGCCATTATCTCAGTGGGGCTCAGATCCATTGCCACAGGAGGCAGACGCCTGACCACAAATACAGAGAAAAATGGACAGTACCTGTCTTCAAACGTGCCGAGCCCAGCCCGGGGATTTCTGAGACATTGCTGATGGATGTTTGCACTCTCTTGAGTAATTTTTATTGATCTAGCAAGGAGGAAGCGGCTCTAACAAGCTTCTCCTATGTGATAATCTCCTTTTAGCGACGAAAGCAGTGATTAGGCGGTGGAGCCCCGCTGCTTTCAGCAGTAATTGTGCAGTAATCAATCATCAATCACCAAGAGCTGTTATGGAAAAAAAGCTCTTGTTTGGATGTTATTTTTGACCACGGCATCAACTAATGAGATCTAATTTCATCTAGGGATAGTAACCGCAAGAGTCTAAACGTGCACTTTTTCTTCCATTTGCTTTTTAAGTTTACCTTTTAATCTATGTGCAATAAGTCATGTTTGAATATGTGTCATTTCAGGCAATGGCTAACTTTGCCGAATCGAGAAAAAAACAAAAACAAATGTCTTTATCCCACGGGTTTTGGTTTGCGATTCCACACTGCACCGGCATTTGCATATCTACTTAACAAATGCGTTAAGATACTTCCGAACTTTCGCAGTGGTAGGGTGAGAAGTGAGTCGCACACTGAAATATAAACACTTTCTGTTTCGTACGATACAAAACTGCTGCCAAGAGAACGCCAAAGAAACCACCGCGGAGAGTTGCCTGTAGGGGGCGTATAAGTCCTGCCCGCCTGCAGAGTTGGGGGCGAAAGGAAGTCCGGACAATAACCTATTATTTTTGAATTTCTAATTTCGTATTTCTGCTACTCTCATGATTCAATATACACAAGCCTTTATAGATTTATACAAACAAGGAAGTAGAATCATTAAATAAAAACCGTCAAGCTAACAGATGAACTGAGGGCGTATCCTGGTGTGATGCGACTTCTGTATTATCTTCAATAGCAGATGTTATTTTGGCTCCGTTTGTGTTTTAAATCTTTTTTTTCCCATAGTGACCTCCTGTAATGTCCTTCAATTACCACAAGATGCTGACAATTTCATATGTTCCTTGAAAGCTTCATCATCTTTTGACCCAATTGCAGGACCCTGAAGGAATCGCTGGCTTACAGACGCAGCTTTACTCATTCTCCACATGGTTTCACATTACACGCCAGAGGAGACCCTGTTAGTGGCTCAGCATCCATTGTGCATTCTGTGGATCATGTTAAGACCCAATCTCTGCAAGGAGGGAAAAACCAAGGAGTGCGTGTCTTCCTCGAGAAGAGGATTGTTTGTTCGAAATTCAAAAATCAATATAGGAGAGCCAAAATGCTTTTAAGGACATATTTTCGTGAGGATGTCCTATTTTGTAGGAGGGAGGGAAATAAAAGACCAAATCTAGCGTCAGAGCTGAGGTGGCGCTCCCTGCGCTGTATATGATTGTAGAGATTAGAATGGAACATGGAACATTAGAGAGGACAGTTTGAAGTGATTGGCCGATTCGTCTTGAAAAATGACCTCAAGGGCTGTCCTGATTCAAGCAGGAGGACAAATGCATCCATGTCTCCTACATTGGTCTGATTAGATTAATAAATCAATTGCTTCTCCACCGGCCCATCAGCTTTTCCCTGGGCTATTTGTACGAGGTAGTTTTACAGGAAAACGTCCTGAAATGTTCTGTGTTTATTGACCAACAGTAGTTTGACGTGGGGTTTAAAAAATCAAGTGTATACTGTATGTTACACTAGTTTTAGTTTCAATTACAGTACAATTCTTTTTTTTCAGGAATGAAAAGTGCAATTATTCGACTGGAGCCATCATCTGCATATTTTCTCGTTTAGAGCACAGTGTTCACATCAGCTGCCTCGTGACGTGAGACAAAAACAAGCCCGGACCTTAACCTCTTTTTTTCTTCTTCTTCTTCTTATTATTAGCTGCCACTGACAAAACCTGTGTGTGTGTGTGTGTGTGAACAGAATTAAAGGGTTGTTGTTGCACTGGGGATATATACAAACTCCCTTATGTGTATAGATGGCACTTTTGTCCTATCACATACTTCATTATTCTCAAAATGGATCCACATGGAAAACGGGATTGGTGCAATGACCATAAACACGTTTTTTTGTTGTTGTTTTCAATTAGCTTCTAACGACTGATGAGTTCGGACAAGATGGAACAGTTTTAGTTTTTTTTTTACGTGATACATTTATTGAGGTTGGCATGATTTAAATCTTATTCTTGGCTGTTCTTTGCTGACCAGGATTAATGGGGTGGTCCACTCTGGCTGCATGCCCTTCTTGAGCAGTTAGCCATGAGCGTGGATGTTACCTTAGTGTTTGTTTAAGGTGGAGTCCGATGTGCACTGAACTGGCCCCTCCCCTTTAGGCTCAAGGTTCGTCTTCCATCTGCAGTGAGGTCCTTGGGCTGTAGGTTAGGGTTATTACGGACTATCCTTGTCCCTCTCACGTGGTTTAGCCGCCTGCTGAAGCGGCGCACCGCGGTGTGGCGCTTAGAGCCAACACGTGAGAGTTTGGAGGATGGGTGGGGGGGCCCAGTGGTGCATGTCCACCATACTGATGGACGGTTCGGGCACAGCAGACAGCAACCAAGGGACTACCCCACTATCCAGAGCCAACAAGAGTTTTTGATCAATTATTCTGTCATTCAAACTAATCACAGAAGAGTTTCCGGACCTCTTCGGCAGGACTTTGGTCCAAACTGGTGGTTAATACACTTATTGTTTTAACAGCCATGTCTTATTCTGACAAAAGTCGATTTAATCCAACCGTACCACTGAGGAGAGATCTCATTGTTTCTCTGTTTTTGTTTTCTATGGTAATGAATATTATGTTGTCCATACTTTGGCATTTAACCAGGTTTTCAGGGGTGCTGCGTCTCAAGAACTCTAGACAGTAAAATGAGCTAATTGCTTCTTCTTCTTCCCCTTTAGTGCACATACATATGAGTGGAGCACAGACGAGTTGTGGGCAAAAAAAACTTTTGTTTCAATGAGTGTGTCAGTGAAACAGAGCAATTAAAAGAATTCTGGCTCCTGCTGCCAGCTGGCTGACTGTTGGCCCGTCCAAACTAATAGCCTTATTTTTTACTCTGCAAATATGTGAATGGCCTTTTCTTCTTAATGAGGCCCAGAATGCATGGCGGATGACCTGTGTCCCTGTGCACTCATTATAAAGGCAGGGTCCTGCTGAAGCTCCAGCTTATTGTATGATCACCTGGCAATTATGATGGCCCGCTGAGTGATGGAGAAATCTTTTCCACTTTGTCTTCCTCAGGAGGACGGAGTCACAGAGCCTTTGCAGACACACACACATTTGGAGTCACATCAACATTGCACTGGGCTGCCACGCAATCAGTCATTTGGAAACATTCATGTCAGGCCTCTGCGCTGTTTTTAGAAACTACGATTTGTATGGCAGAGCGTGTACCGGGCTCAGACTGGACATGGAATATGATGCGGTGAACCACAGGGAGCTACAGGATCAGAGGAGAGGAGGAGGATTTAGACTGGAACCAGACCAGACTTTGACGGCATATTGATCTCTGTGACCTCAGAAAACAAAATCAATACGCTATTGATGTAACAGTATCTATAAATGATAAATCAAGCTTGTTGACAAATTAACATTGCTTAACCCTTATGCCCTCCTAGGACGTTTTTCTCAATATTATTTTTTTAATTTTTATTTTTTATTTGTTGATCCAGTTCCAGTCCAAAGACATGCAGATTAGGCAAATTGGACACTCTAAATTGACCTTAGGTGTGAGTGTGCAAACACGTACAAAAAACCTGCTATTAAATTGTCATACATCAACATTTTTCATGTATTTTTTTTTCATAAATGGCTTCAAAGTTGCTCAGAACTACCAAACATTTAATCATTTTGTGTTTTTCGTACGTGTACATTTTTGCCACAAAGGTATCCAGAGTGTAGTAAATTTTGAGGAGGGCACAAGGGTTAAAAATGCATCCCTTTCATTTACTAATTAAATTCTTTATGGAACTACATCGTATACAAGTGAGCAGATCGTGTGCAGGGTTATCAAGCATGACTTTATTAGGAGGCCTCGTTCATTTGAATCTACTGTTTACCTCTTTCTGATGTAAAAATGATCACAAACAGCTGCTCTCACCGATTTAGCATCAACAACAACATAATGTTGCGTGAGGAGGGAGTGAGAGAGTGAATGACGAGATTGAGGTCTGTTGTTCTTCTTGCCTTGTGTGTCTTTGAGAGACATCTACTGTTTGTAACTATGGTGTGGGTGTATTCCTCAGTGGCTGTGATATAATGATGAGTGAATTTGGAGTAGTGCATCCTGGCTGCAGCTCTTTGTCCCCCCTGAGATCCAATACAGTTTTGCTGTGAGTGAGTGTCAGCAGCTTTCCATGCACTTCTTATAATCTGTTAAGAATTCCTGTGTATAAGCTGGTGCTTATTCGAACATGATGGAGTGGGGGGAGAATTGAGTTATCAGCAGCTGTCGGCACAGGTGATCCAGGGGAACAACAAAGAGATAAGGGGAAGTTTTACTTTACTGCAGAGGAAATGAGGTGAAATGTTGCTCAAAAGCACCATGAAGCTCATGGCAGTGTGTGTGCAACACAGACATAAAACACTGCTGTTGCTTTTTTTATTAGTATTTTGGTCATCAATCATTTTGGGGGATAGTCCCAGTGCTGTGGTAATGTGTTATAAAATAAGGCTCTGGTGGCCGTTATGACGTCGTGGCTGCAGTTTCATGCAATTTGATCACTTGAAAAAAAACAAAAAAACTGTCAAACCAGGCGAAGTCCCTCTCCTCCGCCCCCAAATAGTCTGTCTTTGTATATAGCACCACCAGGCAACAGTGGGTGCATCACTGGAAACGTGGAAATGCGCAAGAGCCACACAGAGAAACCAGAGAGGGAAAAAAGGATAGGATCTAAGAAGCCAAAAGAAGATTGGGTGGATCTCTACCGCTGAACGATGACATCCAAGCGGACACTTTTCTAAAAGAAGGGGGGGGAAGGTGCTGGAAAAGAGAGAGTGGCGAGATCAGCGTCGATGCGCGCAGCCAAAAATGACGACGGTGGGACAGTGATTCTCTTCCTCCTGCTCGTCATTTTTTACAGTCACATGCTTGGATGCAACTCGTCTCCGATGTATACAGATCACAAAGGAAGGAATGGAAACCGACTAGTCTCCAGCACGGTGTCGAGAGCGCACGGAGCCGTTTCGCCGTGGATGCATCGTCCAGCCAGTAATTACGCAGCGGTGTTAGCGTTGAATGGATCGCTGAGGGATCTTGAACTTTCGCACGAGAACTTACTCGGTGAGAACAGTTTTGAACAGGTCGATGAAGCCACAGCCTTCGCGCGCGATGAGTAATCCACGTCGCAGCGACTGAAAACCCCCCCAGTAAAACCTGGACGGCGATCGGGCGCGTTTGGATAGGCTGACTTTGTCTTGTGCGTCGCGTATGGATTCGTTTGGCTGACCTGCTCGCACATTGTTGACATTTCATGGCTGTAGCGTGTAGCAACAGTAGAGTGTGGCGAAAGAGGACGATGCAAGACTAGCTTTGGGCGAAGACAGCGCACTTTTATCGCCTTCTTTTCCGACCAGGAGCCATTGCGCACAGGCATTAGAGGACTGCAGCAACCCGGACTCTCTCTCTCTCTTTCTTTCTTTCTTTCTTTTTTTTTTTTTTTAATTTCACTGAATCCTTTGTTGTTTCTTTCGCTGCTGTCATCGTAGTATGTCTGCACTTCGAAAGAAATTTGGGGACGATTATCAGGTAGTGACCACCTCATCTAGCGGGTCTGGATTCAACCAGCCTCCCCCAGAGAAAAAGAGGAAGAGGCAGCGGTTTGTGGACAAGAACGGGCGATGTAACGTCCAGCATGGGAACCTGGGTGGTGAAACCAGCAGATACCTCTCAGACTTATTCACGACACTAGTAGACTTGAAATGGCGCTGGAATCTGTTTATCTTCATCCTCACCTACACGGTGGCTTGGCTCTTCATGGCCTCCATGTGGTGGTGTATCGCCTACATCAGAGGAGACCTCAACAAAGCCCACAATGACAAGTACACTCCATGTGTGGCCAATGTCTACAACTTTCCCTCAGCCTTTCTCTTCTTCATAGAGACCGAGGCCACTATAGGATATGGTTACAGATACATCACAGACAAATGCCCCGAGGGCATCATTCTCTTTCTGTTCCAGTCGATCCTCGGATCGATCGTTGATGCCTTTTTGATCGGGTGCATGTTTATCAAGATGTCTCAGCCCAAGAAAAGGGCCGAGACTTTGATGTTCAGTGAACATGCGGCAATTTCTATGCGGGATGGGAAACTAACTCTCATGTTCAGGGTCGGCAACCTGCGTAACAGCCATATGGTCTCTGCACAGATCCGCTGCAAATTGCTCAAAGTAAGTGACGCGACTTTTTGTGTCACTGAATGCATGCGTGCGTCCTGCATTTGTGGCCACGCAGGCCTACTGTACACTGATGTACTTGAGGAGACTGATACAGTCAGGGCCCACACAGTGACATTTAAACCTACTCCTGTCATAACACTGCACAACACATTTAGAAAACAAAACTGCACTCCCATTTACCAACAAAAAAAAAATCAATGAGGATAAAACAAAAACAATAGCCCACTGCAGTGTTTTCAATTCTACTCTCTTTTCAAATCAATCAAACCAAATCAAACCATCAAACGCTCATTTTCTCCTGCAAAAGTGCTTCAGATCAACACACAACATGGCAGAGACAACAGTACGATTCACATCATACTCATAGCAAAGAATAAAGAAAACAGCAACACTTCACCTCCAAACACATTTAAAAAGTAAATAATTCATTAAAACACCAAGTAATCACTGCAAAATAGTGCGGTTACACAGGTTTCCTTTCTGAGGTGGTTTGATAGACCTTGCTAATTCATTATGTCCACATCAGAATGTCTCATTTGTGTTGAGTGACAAAGTTGCAGCCGATGCAGATGTGCTGCCGTCCCCCTCCTATATAACCTATGTGTGTAGGAATTCAGCGCTGACACAATATGAAGTTTAACGTAGTTAGAAACTCTGCAAGTGCTTGAGCAGACCCTGCAGCCACACCCACGTAATAACGCCTATGTCAGACAAACATCAGAACAAGAACATTGAACCCACGTGTTTAAAAATACACTTACACATCACACGCTGAGCTGCGGCGTCTCTCGATACAGTGCATGGGAATGATAGTAATTATCTGATGGCAAAGCTGAAGATGCATGTACTGCATCTGTCCTTCCCCTCCACCAAACATCTCTGTTTCTTTGTGCATGCTTCCCCAGTCTCGGCAGACACCTGAGGGCGAGTTTCTTCCGCTGGATCAGTTGGAGCTGGACGTGGGTTTCAGCACCGGGGCAGACCAGCTCTTTCTTGTCTCACCGCTCACCATCTGCCATGTGATTGACACCAAAAGCCCCTTCTACGACCTCTCCCAGAGGTCCATGCAAACAGAGCAGTTTGAGATCGTGGTGATACTAGAAGGGATAGTAGAAACCACAGGTGAGTGACCACAAGTGGGCATTTTCCTTGGCCTGCTGTGGTTAAAAAGGGAGAAGTCTGTGTCCTGTTTTGCTGCAGGCAACATTTACAGTAGCTGAAGAGGTTTTTGTCTCATCCATCTTTTCTTGTTTTTCTTGCAACCGACCCTATGAGTTATCGTGTATAGGAACAGACATCTAAATGCACTCACTATTGACCTCTTGATTGCATATAATTGATTTTTTTCTCTCAGCCTCATACAGTTGCTAATAATAACAGTGCACCGTGATCGTAAATCCCAGATTATTTATTTTCAGTTGCAGGTGTTAGGTGACCGAATTGAACTCTTCTGGGATTATTCTGGGATTGAGGAAGTATAGAGCCAAACTGCCCATGAGCACCTGGTCAGAGTCTGTCAGGTCAGTGTTAGGCTGTATACGTCTTCTTTTTCTCATTTGAGACAAATTCCCTCCCTCCGCCTCTGTGACCAAACAGCACTCGCCTCCTGGCTGTGATTCTCAGAGGGGACGATAATGTGCTACCTATGGTCCTGAAGGAGTAGGGGAATTCAATTCTGACAAGATGAGTAACGCCTCGAGAAAATCCCCCACTGTGGTCATTTGAAATTCTACCATTTATTTGACACAGCTGATATAGTAGTGCAGGGAGTGAGCCGAGGAGCACTTGTAATACGTTGGTTGAGAGAAAGCAGCATATGGAGATGTGACAGGGAGCTTCGCAGGCTGACATTGCAGACGGCAATTAGCGAAGATGGCTGCTTCCCTAATAGCAATACTACTTTTAATGGGAGTGCTTTGTGCTTTTATGCAGCGTCCTGAACTGCAGCAGAGATGTATCTGACATTTTGACCCTGTTTTGTCGCGTTGGCGAGACTTGACATCCACAAAGAGGGCAAAAATGTTTAGCACAGCGTTATTATTTGTGCAGTCATTGCCGAACACCTGATTTCTCTCAGTGACAACCTTTGTACGTCCATTTCAATGCTTTATAATTTCAGTTTATTGCCAGTTACCTAGAGATGCATGATACCTGACGACTTTTTGCCGATATATTGGGAATGCTTTGACTGATAACCGATACGATACACAAGTCTTCCCCTGCGCTCCTGCAGACGTCATTTAGTCTCTTCCCTAGTGACATTAACACGGTATTTTTGCAAACCCGCGTCACAGCAGGTGTAGATTTTTTTTCTCATTGTGCAAAATGAATAAACATAAATAATTAACATTTGAAGATGGCACCAGCATAGAAGTCAACAAGGTAGCAGACTATTCTGCAGACTGTTTTAGTCTTTAGTCATTTCAGGGGTGTGTTTGTGACATTCCATAACCCTTTAACACCTAAGCCTTTTTTTTTTGCTTATTTTAACCATAAAAAAAGAAGAAAGAAAATGTTCTGATTAAGTTTTCCCCAGAATGACTTTCAATATCTGTATTTACAGTTTACTGCCTGTTAAAATAGTGTATTAACAATTTAAACAAAGAGTTTTATTTAGAAAAAACACTGTAGCAACATATTTACAACAACATATGTTTGAGTCTTTGTCTCAATTTTGTCCGAAGAAATGGAAACGGCATGGAATCATATGTACAGGCGTTTTTCCAACTCTCTCCTGGCGCTGATTCGCCAGCTTCCTGCAACAGCGCGACTAAAATGACCGTAATCACCACATGTTGGCTTGGACGTTTAACTTCTCAGCTTTCAGAAACCGTCGCGTACTTACGGTAACGCAAAGTGTGCTTGTGCAAACGTGTTAAAGCCAATGTCTTCTGATACCGATAATATCGCGCATCCCTACAATTGACAAGTGACATTAGTTAGGTTATTCCAGTTCACCAACCTGAACTTACCTGGAAATGTCTGCTTTGAATATATTCATATCTATATTCAATATAGTGATGACATTTAAATATCAGTATTGACAGACGTTTCTGCATCAAGGGACAAACTTTGGTGTGTGTGAGTGTGTGTGAAGTTGGTGAAAAGACTGATGTAGAAACAATCTGTGGTTAAAAAATTGATGTACAGTGAAAGTCTAAATCCTCAGACACTTTCATTTCTGGCCAGTGTAACTCTGTTTCCATGGCAACCTCTCCTTGAGTATGCAGGATTGCAGCACTGCACCTAAACTTATGTTGTGTGTGTGTGTGTATTTTGTTTTTTTTATTCCTATGATATAGGAATAATATCACAATTTAAGCAATAAACCGAGCAAACATGCAACGCTGAACATGAAATGAAATGGTTACGTTGTGTGGATTATATGAGCGGGTGCAGACGACGTTCTCGCACTGAATATGGAAAGCACACAGAGGTGTTAGTGTGCCAGTGTTTGCCAGAACAGGTGATACAGCCGAGAAGGATGAAATATTTATGAATCATGGTGTTTTCACGGCAAGAAGTTGCCCAATTCCCTAGATCAATCGATTTATTTTTTTTTGCTGTGTGTTAATATTGTCATTCACAGCAGATTAAAGCTTCACAATCACGCGCTCTCTGCTCTTCACATGAGATAATAACAGACACAACAGTATTCCCTTTCTGACAGAATAATCATTTACGCCCCTGCATCACGCCGAAATCCTCTGGACTGGTGGAGGTTCCTGTTACACACGGGCGGCAATCAGATTTATCTTTTTGTGGCAGCCTTGGACAACCTTGACATTGTTTTAAAAAAAAAACAAAAAACAAATTTCCTTTTTGAAGGAAAGCCTAAACTCTCTGCGATCACCCCCTCAGAACACGGAGACGTCGCACCGCGCCGGCTTTCTTACGTCACACTGTAATAAATGTACTGTACATGCAGTTTGACTGCGGGCTCGCTGTAAGGCTGAAACAAAGCACAAGCAAGAAGCAAGTTTTGGATGACTTAACAGCACTAATGGGAATAGACTCTGACACAATAACAATCCATACAAACGGCACACAAAGCACATCACTTTCCAACAAATAGCTCTGGACCGACGACGCCAGTGAGTTTGGAGCAAATATGCACATCAGTCTGTGTGAGCGCGTCACCCCTCCTCCCTGTCACTTGCTTGATGTGAATCTGTTCACAATAACACCGAGCCTGAATTACCTCTGCATTATTTGTGCAAGGCGTGTCTGCTGTTCAGACAACAAAAGGGGAATTTAATCCCACCCAAGTGAATAACACATTCTAACTGCAGCACAGATAAGATTTCGTTTTTTTTTTTATTACCAATCCCAATTAATAGAAATGAATAATACAGCATTGATAGATGTACATGTTTTCATGATGGAGTTAGACCACTAATGTACTTATATCATTTTGGGCAATAAGATTATTTATTGTGTTGTGCTCGCATGTCATCACAGTGTCTTTGAGATTTTACATTATATTGGAACGACACATCTCCTTTGAAAGTGTGTCAATACAGTCGGGACGCAACGAAGGGTCATTTTAATTATTGATTAGCGTGCACTTTTTTCATCTTGATGAACCTTTTGATGGATAAAATGATAAAAAAACAATGTAATTAAATAACATTTAATGCTGCTTTTTCTCTCAAACCTCTACTGTACCAGAGGTGTCAAATGGGCAGCCCGCGGCCCACATGCAGCCCACCATTTAACATCAACGTGTGTGGAATATAAACATAGTATATAATACTAAATAATATTTGCTAGACATATTTTTTAAATAGTAATAATAAGACATTTGGTCGTCAGCATTATGCTTTACTTAGTTTTACTTTAGTATATCTAAAGTATATTGTATATTGTTCCATATCCAAAGAAAAAGCACTTTTACTTTGGAATTGTGTGAAATATCCTCATAACTGCAAAATGATGATGGAATAATATGTTATAATTTTGAGCTCATGTTGCCTACGCACTGAACAGTTCTAGTCCGGCCCCCTCTTGACCAGACTAGATGCTCATTGTCCCTCAGGTCATTTAAGTTTTGCCTGTTTTTTTCCACTACATGGTCCCAGCTCACCTCGGCACGGCACGGCTGGACTCTACAAGGTTTGGTTGGTTTTTCCATTACCTTAGTACCTCCTCAACGTGGGCGGAGTCCTCACTGCGCGGCCGCATGAAACAGTTAATCAGTTAATTAAAAAGATTTGTTCATTACTCCCTGCATGACCGGAGCACAGACTCCGTCTGACACAGTCGCTGAAAGCAAAATAACCGCGTTGTGCCGTGCCGTGCTGTGCCGAGGCGATGCACGCTAGTGGAAAAGCGCCATTTGACACGTGGCTGAATTGGGTTTATTAGATGGTTGAATGTAGATGCGCTGAATGAATGTGTGAATGGCAGAACTGTAATGTGAAGCACTTTGAGTGGTCATATTAGAAGTGACATGGGGACAACTTCTTTCATATTAGTGCATTTCGTAACTTCCTGCTTTGTGGTCAAATCCCAATTTGTTGTGGTCATGCTTAGTGACAACACTCAGATGTGTTTGTTTGTTGGTGCACCAGTTTGAGCTTTAGTCGTCTGATGCAGATTGTCTCCCTCACTTTTGTTTTATTATTTACATCAAAAGCGACTCAACAAAACAAAAAAAACAAAAACAAACCTCAGCCTTTGTGATGTCACAGTTTCATGGTGTGTGCCCACTGTCCATCACTTCCACATCAGCCGTGTGGTGACAAATGTAAATACTGAAGGTCTTCATTAGACTGTCCTAGAACAATGACCACATTGGTTTTTAGTTGAATGAGTTGTTAGGTTACCTCTAGTTGCCATATTATTTATGGTTATATATATATATATATATATAGAGAGAGAGAGAGAGAGAGGGAGAATGGTGAAGGGAGGTTGTACAATGATCCAGGACCTGTGGTCAGGATTTCTCTTAAAAGACTGTGGGTTTTATTTAAGTGATAAGTCCCTGCAGATCATTTTCTTAATGAATTCATTTCATCTAAAGTGCTGTGTGTCTGAAATGAATGTGTTATCACTGCACCTGAAATGCAATCTAACTTCTCGGAATAGACTCATCATCCCGTCTGTCTGACGTCGACTAAAATAACAGAAACCATCCTTGGGAAAAACTTGATTTGACCTGTCCTTTGGCTTATTTAGTTTGATCTATATCCAATTTAGCACTGAGGGCTTGGACGTATGACTTACACTACAGTCAATCTCTTAGGAGCCTTCGGAATGTTTTAGTGTCACCTTTGGGAGCGGCCATGTTGAGCATCTTTATGTACAGCCCAGGATTTATAGTTTTTTTTTTTTTATCGCCGTGTGATTTCCTGTGTCGCTCCACCTCACTCTGGTGATTCAGCCAGTGCAATTGATGTGTGAGCAGGGAGGCCCTGTGATTTACTGTGCAGCAGTTTATTAAGTAAATAATGTTTATGTTTGAATATAATACTAAATAATCTCAATCCCTACGACGTTGCAGGGGTCATTTCCTCTGCGCCACCGCTACAGCGCGTTGACCCTGACCCGACTTTGACGACTCAGTTGTTCGACACTTCCACGAAGACTCTGGTTAAAATACATCAGAAGTTTAGCTAAGTGTTTCATTAACACCACTAATGCTATTCACCACTACAAAGGCTTAAATCCCAAGCCAGAGGCAATCTGTTCATTAATTGCACTAATTCTTAAGAACCCAAAATAAACTGTAGCTGCCTGGAACAGACGTTTGCGTTCCTCCAACCATGAAGCTATTGTGTTTCTTTGAAACTAAATAAAACGCTTGATTTTTTTTTTGTGCTGACTTTGCACGCGATGGAGTCAACAGACAACAACACTTGACTGCGTGTAAGCGCCGCAGCTCCTGTCACATGTTTCCAGCCACATAGATAAATAAGGTGAGGATTTATTTGAAAGGGGAGTTCATTTACACTGTGAAGCAGAGAGAAGTCTGTCAGCACATTAGTCAGCCCTGAAATTTTGTATGATTATTCCAGGTCTGACTCGGTGACGGTGCTAAAACGCAGTATTAAGATCTACACAAGCTTTGCAAAGTGTTTTTAAATTAACTTATCAGTCGTAAAGAGCACTGATTCATGAGTGTAAACTGCATCATCGGCATAAACCTTCTCCCTCTCTCTCTTTTTTTCTTAGACGAGTGTGATTTTAATGCAAATTTTCTGTCATCATCGTTACCCTTGCCATGAATTTCATAACGTGCTGCAAATTATGCCACATTTACAAATGTTTATTTGGCGATGGTGGCCAGGTTTTTTTTTTAATTATTATTTATAGGCACAAAGTCCACTCTCTTCAAATAATCTTAATTGAAAATAATCTTACCACTTATGTCCTGATTAAGGGCAAATAATGGCAGGAAAATAACACACAGAAAAGGCTGCCTTTTTCTCGTAGATTAAGATGTGCACTGGCTTTGATTGTTTTCTGTCAGCCCCCTCTTTTTCCACACTGGTACAAGGCTGTCCTATGATTCACGATCACGGGATAAAAAAATAGAATATCTCAATTATTTGCACATTATAAAATCCGTGTAGGTGGCAGGGGTTGGTTGCACATAGACAGGATCAACCGTTAGTGTTTTGTGTGCATGAATGCAATATGTGACTGCAGAGAACAACTGTGCACAATTAACCTTCCCTGTATGCTCCGTATTTAAAGCTGCGCAGGAAACTGTATCTTTATTTGTCTGCGTTTGGACGTCCATTTATAGACGAATCTTTGAGGTTTATGATTAGACTGTACTGTATCTCATAGCCGCTAAATGTAGTTAAATATAAAGGTAATTACCAGACCTGGGCAGTGGAAAAATGATTTTCTATGTAATGCTATCATCATAGCTTCAATTAAGTTATTATTCAGCAATAAATACACATAACGCATATATTTAGAAGACGGAATCGAGAGTAATAATAGCGTCGATGCAGACTACAGTATGTTTCATATTAGAGCCAGCCGGCATAATTAATTGGAAACATCTATTGCCACTGATTAGCCGAGCAGCCAATGTCATGGCTCGATCTGTGTTTTATCATCAGCAGCGGTAATTGAAATGAAAATGGAGAGCTTTCTGTTGTGCTGGAGGCTTAATAGTTTCAATCATATGAGTGAGAGGCCACAGCCCTGGAGGTCCGGGGGTCACCTGACACGAGAGCCGTCAGAGCTTAGGTAAACACTGACACGAGTTAACCCGTGATATGAGTCTGCCGCTGCGACCGGCTGCACTGTCTCTGCACAAGCTGACCATAATTCATTCTGAGTCATTACACTGGAAGCGAGTCCTTTCTTCGGAGGGCCATGTTCCCTCTTAAAGCCCTGTGGGTCAGAGGCTTAAAGAGGGTTCAGTGGTGAATTTAATGTGGGGAGAACAGGTGAGAGCGGAGGTTTCCAATTAAAGCCAATATACTCAGGGTGGGAGCTGAGGAGACGAGTGTGTGGCCCTGCTGAGCTTCCACCTGTGTAGCTGCGGTGATAAGCCGTGTGCTGGAAACCTCACTCATCTCACACTGTGGGTTCATTTGTCTTTATTTATACATAACTATACATTTTATTTCAGCGACTTGTGATGTCATTCGACTCTTTTTTTCTCTAATTTAATTTACACTATATAAATTAAAGAAGTACACTACAGCTTTACATTGACTTTCAAAATTTAAAGCTGTAGTGCATTTAACCAGGGTGTCAAACTCATTTTAGTTCAGGGGCCCACATACGGCGCAGTTTGATCTCAAGTGGGCTGGACCGGTAAAATAACAGCATAATATAAATATTACATTATAAACAACAAGAACTCCGAATTGTTCCCTTTCCTTAACCCTTTAACAGTGAGCGTATTGCAGACGACACACATCAGCTGACATGTTCTTATTGCGGTAATTTCACTCGCGCTGTTGCAGGAAGCCGGCAAATCGGCGTCTTTGTCACCAGAGAGGAGAGAGTTGGAAAAACACCTGTATCTATTTGAACAAAGACTCAAATAAATGTTATATTTTAAATAAATAAATAAAAATGTTAAAATTTCAAATTTAACACGCAAAATCTGGTGTTCATGTACAACGTCAGTGTTTTTTTTCTAAAGAAAACTCATATTTGAACTCATTTTAAAATGGTTACTACATTATTGAACCTGCAGTAAATTGTAAATACCTGCCAGATATTGGTCGTTATTCTGGAAAACTGGGCAAAAGCACTTAGTCACAGGACATTTTCTGGCCCCTAAAGGGTTAAAATTGAATGACGTAACATATTATAAACAAGCTGACATTTCTTGAGTCAAATAAATGCAGCTTCAACAATATTATGCCTAAAAAGTTTGCCATTTACACATGTGCAGATTACAGTGGATCTACCACAAACAGGACAGAACAGATAGTCACGGGTATCTGGAGCGGAAACATTTAGTATTAGATTGTAATCGCAATGTGAAATATTCATAAATTCATCCTGCGGGCCGGATTGGACCCTCCGGTGGGCCGCTTCTGGACCGCGGGCCGTACGCTTGACACCCCTGGGATGCAACTTATTAATTAAAATCAATGACTGTTTAAAAGCATTGTCAAATGAGTTCACACAACGCTGATGAAGTCTATCAGCGCCACACGAGTCTCCCCGTGTTTCTCAGTATGTGGCTGTTTTTAGTGTTTTGTCACCCGCCAACACTCCGGCACCGCACAAATCCCTGGATATGCAGCGGTTTGATGGGATAAACACTTCTAGAAGCTGAGGGTGGTGTGTGAGATCATAAAGGCATATGTCGTGTAGAGGCGCTGGCGCTATTTATTTTTTAATTTTTTTTATAATTACTCAAAACCCCTCAGGGCGGTCGACGGAAGTTGCACACCAGACATTTGAAGTATGTTTGTTGATAATATGTTATGACACTCGTGGCCTTGAAGTGACCTGTGTCCTGTTGGTCATTTACGCGCAGGCTTCATCAGCTCCAAGGACAAAAATGTAATGGACCGGCGTTAATGCTGACGGATGAGGTAACCCGAGTTACGCTTATTCTACACACTTATTATGGTTTGACTATAAACTCTAACTAAATTTACAGGGCATGGCTTCCCATCCATTAACGTTAACATCCATTAACAATTTCCTCAAGCAGAGGTTACCCGTCCCCTGCAGTTCCGTACGGTATGATGCATCGAGCTGTTATTAAATCCATTACAAAAGTGAAGAAATCGCTCTGCACATCAGTCTAAAATGTAAGACTGTTAAGTCATTGTTGCAACACTGTTAGTTTTGAGGACATTGCATCACGGTGGCGTTCAGATTTCATATTCGCTCCCTCGTATAGCAGCCATAATTGCACAATTATCATGCTCTGTGCACTAAGGCATCCTGGTTTAACTGACATGTAGTATCAGAGAACTCGTCTAAACTTAGCATTTCTAATTATACGTGAACAAACAAGGGGATTCCAGGAACGTATTTACTTCCTGTGTCTTCTGTACATATGATAATTGCACTGGGGATGAACTCCACATAATGGGCAATGCAGTGAACCAGCTATGACATCCTGGATTCATTATCCCTTTTTAGATGAACTGTGGTAGCTTCCCTAGGGGGAGCATGGTAATTGTGTCTTCAGGGATTTGTCAAGTCCCTGTTGGGTGGCAATAAATCACTGGTGGAGGAGTTGTGGTGGCAGACCTGGGATGGATTTGCTCTGTGACGAAAGCAGGTAGAAACGCGTTCAGCAATAATGCCTGGTCCTTTTTTGCCGTGCTGTGAAGATTTAGGAATAATGAACTGTGTCTCAGTTATTCGGATGTGGTGAGAAGAACACTTTCTTTTCACTTTCGACACCTCGACGTCCCAATTAAAAACTCTCACTTTCATCTGTCTGTGTTTTAACATATCTCCACTGCAGAGTCTTGTTTGCTTTTCCTCAAATTGAGACGTTTTTGAAAGGGGTAGTGAGGCTTTTTTTTTTTTTTTGTAGGTTAGGTAAACTATAAACATAAACACTGTTTGTCGCCTGAAGATTAAAATGAATTTTGTGAATATTCCAGCTGCACCTGTGAAGCCAGTAACTTTCCTTACTCTCTGATGACAAAATATGACTTAATATAACACATAGTGCTGACACATTGAACTATAGTTCAGAGACAATATTGTGGCTCCTTTGGTTTGAGGTTATGAGTGCATTCATGATGAAGGTTGTGGTGCTCTTGGCACACTGCTGGTCTGTGGTAGCATTGATTGGTGGAGCTGTGACCGTCCCTGAAGTGCAGCTGAATCAATCCTGCCGTCTAAACACAGAGCCACATGGACAGGTTGTTCAGAAAACTTGTCCTCCGGCAAGCGCTTGCTCCTCGGTCGTCTCTATTTCCGTAGCTCAGACATGCTTGAGTTTACCGGAATAATCTGCTCTCTAACTCAAGTGACAAACTTGATAAAACAAAAAAACAATAGAGACTTGATTATTAACAGCGGGTTAAAGCCCTTGTAGAGCCGAGTCTGAGATCTCCTAAAGCTGAGACATTACTCTTTCTCCTCCCGCCACTTAAGCTGTAAATCGTCTTCCTAACTTAAGCAGATATAATTGAAATTACACAGCTCTGATTCATTCAGCCTAGAAAGAGAACGATTTTGTGATCATTTTTGCACTCAGTACATTGGTGAGAAAATCATTCCAGCCCCAGCTGGTGTGAGCATATCCCCAGTGTGATTTTTCCTATTTGACCAGCAGTAGTTGTTTGGCCTAAAGGAAACCCATCGATTGCTGTTTTGCTCAACTGGTTCCCTTTACAGCAATATTCAGCGTTGCCTTCTCTTGGTATGTGTGTGCTCTCCTGGCTGAGTTAATGGCCTACAGCCATATGTTCTTCCATCCTGCTTGACTCCCCACCTTGAGTGGCGATGGTTGGCAGCTCTTGCTCCCCATCCTTTTCCTTCCTTCCCTTTCCAGCAGCCTCCTCACTCGAGCAATTGCCTCAGTATCCAGGCTCTCCCCTCCCCCACCGCAGTGCACTCCCCTTGCCTTTTCCCCTCCATCAGCTTCCTCCTTGTTCTCTTTGCTCAGTGGGTGTTGTAGGAATGGAATAAAACCTCAAAGCCGCATACGATCCGGCGGCACCTTCACCGGCGGATCGTGCACGAAAAGCATTATTTAAATGGGGGGGGGGACTTATTTCCATGTTGTAAAACTGTGACAACGAGGTCATTGAATACTTCTGGATCTTTCTGCATGCTGCCACTTGATGGTGGTCACCATAGAAACAAATAATCAGACAGGGCTTGTGGCCTCAATAACACTGTCTGAATCAAAATTAGATTTGATTTTATTATAGGCGCTATTTGTTTGAGATTGTACAAACGCAAGCCTTCCTCTTTTCACACGCGTTGCTCAGCATCTCTACTGTATTCTCTCCTCGTCTTAGCTTCAGCACAGCAGGTGAAAGAAGTCCACGTCCGCTCGCTGTCTTTGGAAAAGGAAAACTTAGCTACAGCAAATTCTTTAACAATGGGAGCGGTGCTAAAAGGACGGGCGTTGGACAACGTTGTTTGGTGGCGCTGTGCTCTCGTGCTTGTTTTTGCTGACCTTTTTTTCCCCTCATACATTACGCTTGAGCTGTTTGCACAGCCGTGACAGACTGTCAGGGGACAGCGCTGTTCTGTTTAGGGAGTTAATGCAGGTCTGGAAGAAAACATGTGCCTATATGATTACAATACAGTAGCTCTGGGCTCTCAGGTCTGCCCCTTGACTTCACCCTGTCCTTACCGAGATGTGCGGCTGAGTACACGGCTGAGGAGAATATGATCCGCCGTCTTCTACAACCTGGATAAGCTTCTTTTTGATGACTGACTTTGTGAATACCACTTAGGTGTTTTTTTTTTTCTCAGCCACTCTCAGAAAAAACACTGGCAGCCTGCCTTCCAGTTTACAGTGCTTTTCTATTTCAGTCACTAAAGAATCCATTTTATCTTCACTGTCACTCTGCTGACTCTGCGGCTGCTTCACTTTGTGAGACCAGAGAAGCAGCTAGCTCTGTGTCACAAGGAAAAGTGCATTTATTTAGAGCCCCAAGCTCTTTTTTCTGATGACTCGCGGGCAAATCTAAATCTCTTACAGAGTTTGTTCTTGACATAAGAAACCTAACCTTTTTTTGCTTCTCCTCCTCGTACATGATGGAGTCACTGAACGCTCTATGTCGGTCACTTGGTTTGCTAAACATTACATTTGGATCATTCTTGAAGACTTAATGGGCAAGAGAAAAAGGAATTGGGCTTAAGGTTGCTGGTTCAATCCCGGAATGGGCTACCCATTGCTCACCGGGCACAGATAAGTGCTGCCCACTAAGCAGTGTGTCTTCATTACTGGTGTGTAATAAATGCAGAGGACTAATTTCACTGTCACTAATTGGTGTGTGTGTGTGCGTGCAAAAAAAAAAACAACCACAATTTTTCTGAAACTGCATGAAAATGAACAGAGATGTTTTTTGGTATTTTTATATCTCAGAATTTTTAATTCTAATGCTTTCTAATCCTTTTGTCTCTATAATATATATAATATAAAGATATTTCATATGAGTAGCACTAAACTGCCTTATGAACTTCAGCAGAATGAAGACTTGCTGTACATTGTTTACACAAAAATGACCGTACTTGTGCATCGGCCAGTACACTGCAAACGTATGGAAAATGCATGGAGATGATGCAGAAGTGCTGTTAAAAGTTTGCGTATGTGTGGTTTGTTCTCCTTAATCATGACACAATTAATGCTTTTTTTTTCAGTTGGTTACTTACATGTATATCCTGATTATAGCATATCAGTTATAACACAGCATTCATTAGGCCCATTTGTACGTTGTCGTTGTAATGTGTCGCCGTCCTCCTCCAACAAGTGCATTGTTTCAAGGAAAATGTGGTAGCATAAATAATTTGATGAACATTTATATGTACAGATAATGTAAAATCCAATGCAACACGTGTAATATTTGTAAACGAACCATGCTTCTCCCAGTATTGATACAGTGAGTCGTCCTGGTGTTACTAAATCTGTCATTGTGTAGCACTTTACTGTGAAGGGTCTCTCCTTTGTGGATTTGAAATGTTGCGGTATCGACTTTTACTGAGTCAGACAGGAGAACAGATAACCATTTACTGAAATTAGACGTGTAATGGATCCAAAGAGTTAACACATTTCTTTCCTAATGGGCTGAATGAAGAATTGTCTCTTTACCAATGATAATGATGTTTTCCCTCAACATTTCTCCTGCTCTCCTTCTCGCCTCAGTCGGGCTCTGTGGGTTTGATTATTTTTGTCGTTGTTTATGAGTTGAAGGAAGAGTAATTCTGCTCTGGTGTTGATTTGCTTTTATTCCGATGATTTCACTTAGGCCTGCGCCGAAAATATATGTTGTTCTTTGATTGCAATTACTTCCCCTCAAAAGCAGTTCATTTCATTTCGTCTCGAAGATGCCAGAAAACACCACATTTATTCATAGCCTAAGTCGATGCTTCTGAAACTGCAGATACTGAATAACACTATTATCGTTAACGTTAAAATACAGTGGTGCAAATAGGTCGAGCAAAGTCAGCTACGCACTTTTCACAGGAGGCAGATTTATCCCCTCTCTCATCATCCTCCTCTTCCTCACATATACTTCACACACTGGTAGAGTGAAATTACATTAAGATGGAGCGAGAGATAAGGTGACTCTAATTATTATTGTTGTATAGAAATGAGTTGTTATTTGTTTCATGTTCTACGCACTCTGGCACCCTGGCATATTCGGCAGAACAGTATTTCTGATTTTCCTCAAAAAAAAGTACCACCAGATGAAGTACATGTACCACAGTTTGAGAACCACGGGCCTAAACAACTTGTTTTGTTTTGTTTTACTTTACAGAAAGTCATTATTATTAATATTTATTATTCATTTATGTTAATATTTAGTCTCAATTCTTACGCTGCTATAACGATATGAATTATATCTGTATTGTTTTGGTGATTATTGTTTTTGTTGATGTTTGTTTTCCTGCCTCTGTTTGTTAATTGCCAACAGAAACAATATAATGTTATTTGGATACTATGTCGTTCATCTGTCAAGCAATACTATCAGACCTGGCTGAGGGAGTCTTTGTCTGTATACACTGGCAGTGCAGGGGCAGGTGGGGATGGTGTTTATCCTGTCCAATTGTTGAATGACCAGGAATTCAGTTCTGAAGCCTTTCCTGTCAGATTAAATAAATTAGATTAGATAATCCATCCCCTCGTGAGTGCTTCCTCCTCTTTGTGTACAGTTGTACTCCAACCTGTTCGCAGCCGCTTCGGTGTCTGTCTTGACCATAAAAGGAAACACTTCCTGTGTGTAGTGCAGACATTTTGAATGTAGAGTTCTTTTTGTGGCTTGGACCGGAACCAAAAGCTTCATTGTGCCAATGCAGGTGATGCAGACCTGACTGTAACATTCAAATCATCTTGGAGACATTATTTGAAGGTTTCAGTCCTACATTGTGTTGCTTTAATCAGCACATCTGGCTCAAGGATTTTAATATGAATAAATTATGGAACAGATTGCAGAAAAATGTACATAATAAAGATGTTGACCGGCGTACCAAAGTATCTAGCATAGACTTTAAAAATCGTAGCGAGTGAGCGCGTTGCGCGTCACTTCTGGACATGCTGTATGTTAAATGCTGTTAAAAACACCTCTTACCAGCTGTGACAACGTGGCTCTCCACTCAGCCAAAGGTGTTTGTTTCCTCACTGATGTGATGTTCGACAGTCGCATGCTCCCAGCAGAGAAAGGCCGAGAGGATTATTCTGTTTCCCCCCCCCCCTGCTGTACGTGTGTGATACATCGTGTGAGTGCAACCATGACGACGCAGATAAAATACAGCAATATAGCATAAGAGTGACAGATGACAGAGGAAGAGAGCGTCGCTTTGTGCTTCATTAAAGATGACGGTTGTAACGTGAGCGCCGGCCGCTGATGAAAAGTTGCTCAAATATATGATTTACCCACTAATTTACCCATTAAGTGAAGGCTCTTGAGATGAGGTTTTGTGAGGGTTTGACCCCACCCTCAATGAAAAATACATTTTGAAGAGTTTGGAGGATGCTTTATTTTTCTGTTGCATTGTGATGTTAGAAAGATAGTTTTGTTTTGTTTTGTCGCTGTTACTTTTACCCAAACTCAGCAGTGAAAGGTTTATGGCTTTTGCAAGCGCACATTCCTACAGTTTTGTTTCCATAGAAACACTGAGTCCTCAGCAGGCGTGTAATTTAGAGTTACATAAGGATTTACCAGTATAAAATACACTCTGATATGAGTATTCTCATTAGACTGGGGTTCTATTTTAAGGTAGCATGCACAGCAACTGCAGAAAAATATCACATCAGGTTTATGTTTTTAACGTTGGAACTATTTTTGGCTATTTAACGTTTATGTGTTACGTGATCTCTATGTTTCTGTTAAAATATCCCTGTAACAAAATGTGTAACACAGGTCATTAGCATTGCTGTGTCTGTTATACTGTGTGCCATATGCATGTGGGTTTTGCATAACAGCTGGTCTTTAGCAACACAATGGAATTGTATATGATGCAGCCAGGTCTATAATTATGCAACGGCTCAGGCGTCAGCCCGTGAAAAAAGTATACAAATTAAAAGTACTGTATATTTATGTCCCATGATTCAGTCTAGTGCCACTGGTTATTTAAGGTGATTTGAGGACGAGGGGAAACAGGGTTTCGGCTCTGTAGACCTGCAAAGGTTGACTCTGCATTAACAATAACGCATAAGTCACTGGTGTACAGGTGTGTGAAGCTATTTCAGTTTACTGTAGTAACCCATTTGCTTGTTGTCATGTGCAATAGGTAGCTATTGACATTTTAGTCTTGTGTGCACATGCAGTTAACATTGACAATATTAAATTAAACAGGTACTAAGCTAATTAGCTGTTATAAAACACAAATATTGAGCATTTTACCCCACATTTTCTCTGAAACAGTACACATATGTAAGCCTGTTGATGATGAAAGGGTGTGAGTGTGTGTTTTGGCCAGAGGCAGCAAACAGACTCACAATAAGATTTTCTGTTCACACTTAACTTGTAATTGCGTTGGCCCCAAAGTTCTCATTGCTTTTGCCCACTTTGTTCACTGCTGCACACGGCCTCGTGCCTAAAGGACTTTGGGACTCGGGCAGCGATTGTGCAGAAGTAATGCCCTAAACTCCCCGAACACACTTGATGTTTAGTCCTTTGCACATCTGTGGTTGTGTACTGTGCCGTTATTAGTGGATTATATTTATGACCCTGGGAATCGGGTAAAAAAATCACAGATGATGACATTCACACAATCTGTGACGGGGTCTCGCTGCGAAAGAGCGCTTTGGACCCAACTGTCACTGCCATAACAGTATTATGCTGGTAATTAAAACATGCGATAATGACCTACTGCAGTCGCTGATTTCCTAATGGATTTTAACAAGACTTAACATGAATACCCCCAGCCATTCCTCTGTGCTAAAAGAAGGGAAATCTGGTGTTTTTCCACGGATGTAAAACTAATTAAAGATTTTCTTTGCTCACTTTCAATAAGGAATTAGAGTTGTCTTTTTCGGGCAGAATGTGAACTAGGCGAAGATGAACAGGGCTTTGCTGTAAGTGGTATAGTGTGATATAACGCACAAGCAGATATGATAGCAGCTGCTGAACAATGGTGATGACTAATCACTAATAAGCCTCCAATAACTTTGCATGTAAAAAAAAAAAAAGGTCGCTCATTAATTCAATCCTCATCATTTTTGCTAATTGCCTGAGTTTGTTTCTGAAGATATGAGGGAGTGATTAAATTCAGAGTCTCCTGTAAAGGCAGATTTAGTGCTTGAAGTGCTTTATAATTTGATATCTGGTGCTAAATTTGCAGAGTATATTTTCAAATGTCTGTATGTATAACCCCCTGGCACACACACAAATATGATTTTGCTTTAATTTGCTATGACAGAATCGTGTCTTTGAAAAATAACAAGTTTCTCGGCTTTTCTCGTGCTACAATTACATTGAAGCTTTTATTTTTTTATGTCATGTTTTTTTTGTTTTTTTTGGATTGAATTGAATTCCTTTTGTTGAATAAGATATCGCGCATTAAAGGGAATGTTGGCATGAACCAGACTTCCTCAGCTCTTGCCTGCAGCCATTTCCTGGTGGCTTGACTCCTCAGAAGTTCAAATCTTTTGTAGCTACCAGTCAAGATTAATGACAGGACTGAACTTGAAGAGGTTACGGGGACCTGTCTTTTCCCTTAGATTCAACAAATGCATCGGTTTTAGAAGTTATATCCTATATCATGTACATGTCAAACACACTCATGTGGAACCTCGTTGAAATCATTTAATCGTCGGCATAAAATTCACTATGTGAAGTGCGCTGGCACTGGATTCTGCGGTAAGCTGGGCCTTTTTTAATAATTAGCTGTTTCTAATAAAAAGAAACAAAACACAAAGAAAATAACTCAGCTAAACCCAGAATTGCTTTTAAGCACGAATTCAGAGAAGCTTTTTACAATATTGTTTGGTTTGTGATGAATCCTGGAACACTACCAAGCATGTAATGAAATCAGGCCTCTGTCATTAAATACTGTATAATAATACATTTTGTGTTTTATTTTCCTTCTTTGACAGGGATGACCTGCCAAGCCAGGACATCTTACACTGAGGACGAGGTTTTGTGGGGACACCGCTTCTTCCCGGTGATCTCCTTGGAGGAAGGATTCTTTAAGGTGGACTACTCTCAGTTCCATGCCACATTCGAGGTGCCCACCCCTCCGTACAGCGTGAAGGAGCAGGAGGAGGCTTTGCTCCTCTCGTCGCCTCTCATGGCCCCCTCCCTGTGCAACAGTGGGGAGAAGAACAGCTCCCTGGACTGTCTGGAGACCCTTGAGGACAATGACAGCACCACCAAGCTGCCCACCAAGCTCCAGAAGATCACAGGACGCGATGGTCTGCCCAAGAAGCTGCTACGGATGAGCTCCACCACGTCAGAGATGACTTACAGTTTTGGAGACCTGCCCATGAAGCTGCAGCGAATCAGCTCTGTTCCTGGCGTCTCTGATGATAAGCATGCTGGTAAAGCCTCCAAGATCAGCTCAGAGCCCATCAGTAAGTCAGTAGCAGACTTACCTCCCAAGCTGCAGCGGCTTGCTGGTGGAGGAGGGGGCAGGATGGATGGACACCTACCCCCGAAACTCAGAAAGATGAATTCAGATCGCTTTACATAAAGCAGTCGACGTATTTAACTTATGCCATCCACCTTTCTTTCCCTATCTGAAGTCCTTGTACTATTCCTAATTTATTAATGAACAATATTCTTATATTCAAAGAAATGTAGAATATGTGCACAAATACCTTATATGAAGTAGGGTGATGGAGATGAGCACATTTGTCCCCGGATGTAAGTGTACATGCTATGACGAAAGCTCTGTGACTCTCTTTTTTTTTCGTTTTTTTTTAGGATGATGTACAATTAGCACAATCTGGCATGTAAGAAACAGCGCATGTAGGACAGAATCTCAGTAATTTCCGGCATGTCATTTGTTGATATAATTATTTTACAAAACAAGAAAAAAACAAAACAATTTCATTGTTAAATTGACTGACAGTGGAGAAACTGCACAAAGCCATATGATTTACAACATGGAAATCGTACATTACATGGTTCTAATTTGTGGTGGCGAAAGGCACATACGTTTGTTTTGAGTTGATTGCTTTTGTTGTTTAATGTAAAATTGTGGCAATGTTACGTTGATTGCATGCTCCTCTTATTGACTTAGCTATACAAAGGTAATAGACAAAGATGTTTAGCCTTAACTATATTACCTTGTTTCCATTTTCACATTTGTCCACAGCTGTATTTTTGGTATTTCATATATAGACTATTTTACCATGTGCGATTTGATGAGTTTATTAGTTGATTAAATGCAGAATGTGTTGCACGATGATGCGTTTTACACTGAGAAAATGCGTCATCGGCATCATGTGACCTGTCTGAACTCGGCACAATGCTACACAATTTTCACTTGCTTATTAAAGTAACACTTAAGTTGAAAGAGTCAATATTTGTACTTGATAAGCACAAAGCAATCATTATAAAATACCCTATGATATTAAAAAGCATTTACGGGCATTCTGTCATAAATATAAGTGCTTAGGGCAGCCGTCCAGTACTGTGCAGTCACTTTGTTTCATTACAAAGTCACTTTATTATATAGTAGGCCTATGTAGATGTAGGAGACACTCCATTAAAATTTCAACTTAGGTGTTACTGGTGAGATATAGAGGTGGGACTTTGTCTTAAGGGTCCATATTCTCTCTCCCCTGAGATGAAAGCAATAATATTATAATGACTATAATCTTGATATAGCCACAGGGTCATCCACAGCCCTATATTCATTCTGTTTACTGAATCCATGCCATAAAATCTGGTTTTCTCTAAATGCATCAAAGACATTGTACGGTACTCAATCTGTTCAGGAATAAAGCTCTAACATAACTGTTTAGCATCTCGCTACTTTGACCCCACACACACACACACACACTTTAAATCAATAGGTTGTTATATACAGTATAACATACACAACAAAAATTCCCAAAACCACAATCATAACCTAAAGCTAAGCACAGTCAAATCACTCACTCTCCCTGTTCACTTTAAGAGTGACATTGCGGGAAATGTGCTTTCTTGGCCATGGTTCGATGAAAAGATTGTCACCACACTCGTATCTGTGCAGTAGATATGAAGCTACGGCAGCAGTGGATTAGATGACCTCAGCACTGAGACTGGAAACCGGGACAAAAGCCTGGCTCATACTAATATCTGCTTTGTTTAATCTGAATGTGTCATTTTTTTTGAACAAAAAAAACAAACAAACGGTAAAATGACTTAACAAAGAAGACGTAGCGTACTAAAAAGTGAGCTTTAGTAATGCTGCTTGGCAGAATTATTGGCCTTTGGACCTCGTCCTTTCAAACAGGCTTTCAAAATAAGAGTTACTGACTTTTTGGTCTTGACCATATTTGGAAAAGCGGGGATGAGCCAGATTGAGAGATTGATCACTACGAGTCCTTTTACACCTGCAGTCATACACCTATTGGATTGTACTAGCGTTCAGTCGCATGGGGTTAAAGATTGAGAGAGAAGTTGTATTAATATAATGATATAATATAATATACATACAGACATGAAAAGTGGCATAATTATCCTAAATCTGACTCTCAGCAAGAAAGAATAAAACCAAAAACATTTCCTTAAATGCCAAAAAGTATGACACCATTTCTCACGTATCTTACACATGACAATACTGTAATGTGAGACACAGTGACAAGTTATTGTGATCTGCTTGTGATGGACATGTGCGCTTGTAGATAACTAGAGTCAAAAAACCTCAGGAGCAAAGAAGCAGATGATGATTGTATCTTTTCAGGCAGTGGTACAGTCTGCAGTCCTTTTCCAAAAACACAAAAGATACAACATCCACAATGGCCCGCGCATGCTATTTTTGCACATTTATCTTGCCTTATTGACAACACATGCAGGGCCGCAAATGTATGCCATCTATTTCTAAATCTGGAGCCAATAAAAGTCAGATAAAGGATGCCACTTCGACACATAGCCAGTGTCTCTGCGAGAAGTCTTCTCTTGGCTGGCACTTTCATTGTTTTGATCCTCCCCCTCTGTAATCACTGCAGCTGTTCCTATTTCATGTACTACACTGTGTAAATAACAAATGCACTTCAAATGGTACCTTAAAAGGACCAAGTGCCATGACTGTAGGTCTCGCACACAGTTTGGTTAATTCTCAGTTCATGAAATAAGCCCATGGGATGGATGAGAATATCCAAAACTGCTGATGGCATTATCCTCTGACTCCGTGGAGATGGGGTGTTAATCCCCGTAGGCTGCTTTTTTTACTGCACTTGCTCGGCTACAGAATACAATTGCCCTTTATCGCAGGGGATCTTTGATTGAAATGCCACCTATTTGGGGGTTTTGTCATGGGAAGTGAAGGCTCTCTTTCCTTGACAGCGTTTCAGTACTAAAATTATTCACTTGACTCTAATTTGGAGGATGTGATGATTACAGTGGGAGGCAAGTAAAAGTTATTGACACAGACTCAGTGAGACTGTTTCCCAAAAGGAATTTGCAAGTGTAATGTTGTTGGGCAATGAAACAGGCATTTATGGGACACTTGAAGTTAAAATATGAGGGTGTCGGCGTCAACACACGTCACACACTATGTACGTCTTCAGATCACTGCGGTGTTTTTCTGTTTTTCCCCCTTTGAATGCAACATGTCGCACTTACCATTTCAGACATGTTTCTTATGTTGTAATTAAACAAAAAAAAGTAATATTATGCTGTCTTACATGGGTATGGTGTGGTATAAAAACTCTCAACTTTACTTTTCCTATACTCCACTGTACACAAGTAGTTCTACAGTGTAAGATCAAATGCTATTTCGTTATTTATATCTGGAAAATCAACTAAGATAATGGCGACTTACTTTTTGAAATGCTCAAACAGACACAGAGTGTCAAGCGAAGGAGATAATAGTGCGCACCTTCAGACAATCTCTCCCTGAAGGCATTTGCATTGTTTCCTTTGGTTTTAGATTTTAAAAAGAGCCAAAATTCGTGTATAGAACTCAAGATTCAAGCCTTTCTTACTTACTTTATAACTGCAGCGATAGTGGTCAATCCCTGCATGGAGTAAAAAAAACAAAAAATATGGGTGGTACTTGGTCACTGGAGTGCTTAGAACGTTTGTGTTTGCAGTTTTTTGTGGTGTCCATCTGTCTGTCTTTTCCATTCTGGGCAGCATAACACATAAGGAATGCCATGGGGGACAGCTGTTCACTTGGACTCAAACAGGGACTAGTTAGATGGTTTGGGTTAGAATGAATGAAAGTTGAGGTCACTGTAACCTCACCACATATTAAATATGACAAATGTCTCCATAGGAGAAAATGATAATGCCATTTTCTATCCAAAAGGTCCACAGCGTAACGACACCTGGGTGCTCTGCAAACATTCTGAGCATTACTCGAAACATTAAATCAGGAGTCGAAGGGGAAGGTCGTGACCATATTTCCTGCCGTTTGATTTGTAGTTTAAGGCATACAACAACAAGATTGTAAATGTAATTCTTCTTCCTCTTTGTTTTTTCCCCCCTCTTTCCGTGTGACTTCAGACACAACCACCATATCCTTTGAAGTGATTTATCATATTATATCAAACCAGGAGCATATATACATTATTCAGTTGTGTGTCTGCATGAGGCCAAATAACCACGTTGGATTGATGGTCAGATTTGGTCAATGATACTTTTGAATGTCAAGTGTTTTTCACCTTTAAATCCGCCGATTAGTTTTTAAATCCAACTGACCGAGAGTGAATGAGATTCCACGGCCTCCGTAGTGATTTCCAATTCGGTTTTTATTGCTGTGGCTCCTGCGTCGTGAGCTCTCGGCGTGATTTACTGAGGTACAGGTCGGGCTGGGGAGCTCAGTGTTCACTGTAGCTCAAGGCAGTCATGACGGTCTGCACTGGGAAACAAATGTGAGGGTGGTGTTACTGCTGTTTGTTGTTCCACGCGGTTTTTGACGGTGAACATAAACTGGAGCCAAGGGGCCACTGCTCCAGGGGATAAAAGGAGAAAACTCCTACGATGCATGGATATACAGGCTAAATAAAGTACCCGGTATGTTTCAATACACTGTATCTACACAGCAGATTATGGCTGTATTAGCTGTTCGCATTTTGTCATGACGTACACTGACGCGAATCTGTGACTCTCCGTTCCAGATTGGTGAAGATCAGTGCTGTCCCACGACAGAGCCGACTGAACAAAGGACAAAACTGACAGGAAGATGAGAAAAGTACATTACAAGCGGCAGAGGAGACCCAAATTGCTGTGTGGGATGAATAATGCATTTGTCTCAATCCTTCCAGTCCTGTAAGTTTGTGAAATGACAGTGATCAAAGTTGAGTCTGGAAGGGATGGTATTATGGGGGAGATTAAAATGGTAGGGAGAGTGTAAAAGAGAACACCAGAGGGAAGAGAGGATATTTCTGTCTCTTGTCAGATCCTGTCATGACTTGTTTTACATTTACACTTTTCCTCTTTATCCCTTAGCTCTTATCCTGGCAATACAAATAGGTTCGATAATTCAGTGCGGAAACAGCTGCTACAGTGTAATGCTAGTGCTGTCGAGACAGCACACTTTGACGTTTACACGGTGCCCCTCCCTCTTTTTGTTTTTGTTGATGCTCTTAACAATCTATTGTTAGAGGTTTGCATTATATATGGAAAATAGAAACAGTGTCAGGGACACTTCTTGGATGAACATCCTCAGTCACACACATCGCTTCATATTTTTACATCCCCACACCTACACACACACACACACACACACACACGCACGCTCGCTCACATATGCACAGCCATGACAGATGCCTTGTCTCTGGTGTATTGTATTTGTAAGATAACAGGATGGTGTGGGAGTCTGCAAAACAGCTCAGTTTGCACCTGAGTCAAAAAATCCATCTCTGCTTTGGTCGCCAATGGTGCAGGGAAAAAGGGGAGCTGAGGAGGACACGTCGCACTAAGCTCTCTCTTTGTGTAGTTTACCTTCCGCTTGTGCTTTATCGGCTCCCTTTCATGGTCAGGGTACAATCAGGCGGTAACCGTTGCCCTCATTTACCACGGGAAGCCGCTCAGTTGACACGAGTCTCAGCAGAAAATGATCTAAAAATCATTAGTGTAATAATTTGGCACCGACGAATGATTAATGGTTCAGTTTAATTCCTTGAGCATGTGGTGTGTCATGATTTTGAACCTTCGAACTAGAAAACAGGATTTAAAAAGGTCTTTAGTGCGTGAGAAATCTATCAACTCCTCAAACTGGAGTCTTGACAAATTACCCCATCA
Source organism: Solea senegalensis (assembly GCF_019176455.1). Taxonomy (NCBI): domain Eukaryota; kingdom Metazoa; phylum Chordata; class Actinopteri; order Pleuronectiformes; family Soleidae; genus Solea; species Solea senegalensis. The sequence goes on along the minus strand of NC_058022.1, from coordinate 12,105,360 downwards.
TTTAGTCACTGAAGTGACATCACAGAATAAGCAAAGAAAAAAAAAAAAACCAGACTCATGCATGGCTATGAGGGGTGTTTCCGTAAGTCGCAGTGAACCTTCCCACCACTTTTTTGTTCAACCCTGTGGTGGATGCATGCTTGAGGAAAATGACTCTTCATACTCGAAAGGCACCAAATAATTGTGGTACTTCAGGCAGAGTCAGTAGGACTGAAATAAAACAAGTGCTCTCTCCCAGTCCATGCCTGCTAAGAATAGGCCTGTTCAGACGAGGGTGGTGGATGCTCGGCTGCATCCTCAGCTCTGTGGCTGTGGAGGCATAGCTGTGCTCTGTTCCTTCACGAGTGTGACACGCGGTGCACAGCGGCGTTGGATCTCGCACACAAGCCTATATACGCCGTCTGATACAATCCTCTGTGAATTTAAAAAAAAAACAAACAACGACCGCGCTCACCGAGGTCATTTGCGAGTGATATTGTGTCTCGTAAAAATGACGTGATGAAATGAAGTCAAATGCACACACACACACACACACACACAGTTGCTGGTGTAAATACAAGCATTTAAGTTGAGAATTCAAATATTTCTATCTCCAAATTAGCAATTAATGATGTGTTTTAAATACTTCATAACAAGGGTTTCCCCTGAAGCACTTGTTACCTAGCAACTGCAACCAGAATACCCTGCACCCGCATGCTGCTAGGACTTAACATGTTTTAATTTTGTATCGTATGTTGCCTATAAGAGGAGGGCTTTGGTTCATAGTTTCTCTCTACATAATTTAAGCAGCGGGAGTATAAATCCGCAAGAGATTTGAGGGTGGTTTCACTTCACTGGGCAAAGCCTCCATCCTGCTGTTGGTCATTTACTCTATCATTGTCTTTTCATGGCCATTTCACTTTGCGCTGTGGCAGTGGGATGAATATTTCAAGGCTCTACACTGTGTTCAATTTGTTAGTTTGGTTGTAAACAGTGTTGGACTCTTCCCCAGGTGTCAGGTGCTTCCACGCAGCCAAAAAAGCCTCACTTGACTGTACACAAACACTTGGCTGTTACCTTATATGCAATTACAACTCTGCCCGTTCCTTACACCCACGTCGTTAGGGAATAATGCTGCATAAATTGCGCCCGAGTTAAACTCCAAATCAGACCATTTAATAACCATTGACTGATAATCGCAAGAAGTCCGTCAGTGCACTGTCAAGCTTACATGTCAGAAGGATTAGTAAGATCTGCCTCTGCATGTAATACATAATGCACTTCATCCACATGCATTTTTGATGCTATAGAAAAATAGAGCAGGCTTGCAGCCTCCACTTTCCTTCACCACGGGAGCCGAACCTCCCGTTGGCATGCAGCCTCACAGAGCTGATTGGACTAAATGTTGCAGAATAAAGCACTGTTTTCTCTCCCTCTCTGTCTTTCTTGTCTTGTCTTGTGTTTCCTCGCTGTGGTTTCTGAAGGTCTGGTGAGATCGATAGGTGACGGGGGAGAGGATAATGAAGATAAAACGAGCAGAGGAAAGTACGTAGGGTCACTTTTTGGCACCTAGGGCCCTGCATTTCGGAGGTGTGCGTCAAACGAAAGAGTTAAATAAATAGGAAGATTTACCAGTGTGAATGTTTTCATTTGCCTTTAGCACTGCGGTGTTACATAAAGGCATCAATAGTTCCCTCAATGAAAGGCTAATTGTTGTTGAGTCAGACTGGGTACAGTTGAAGAACTCCAAACATACTTAAGTTTCTGAACACATAATATATCGACGCCCAGACGGATGAATTTACTTACCAGCCGTTGTATTAAAAAGTAAAAACTGTTATGAAGTGTGTTGCTGTAGGAAATAACCACATAATTGGTTTGCTCAGACTTACACTGACTTGACCCTTTCCCCGTCTTCCTCAAAATCAGTTATTAAAGAGTTATACTGAGAGTAATATCATGGAGAAATGATCTTAATTGGGGTAGAATAGGGACTAGGAGGCAATGCCGCCGAACGTGGGCGAGTGTGTTAGCTTTCACTGCATTGTGTTTGAAGGATACATTCAATTATGGGCTACTTGTCAGATGGAATAAATCATTCAGGGACTGTAATACATAATGCAGGCAAACAAAACTTTTTTTTTCACACACCGCAAGAATTGGCCATTGAGGTTTGGTGAGGCTGACGTATCATCCAATATCCAAATCTGTTAGAATTGAGAAAGAGGAAACTGAACATCATACTGCATGGGTCGGAATCCTGAGCTGTCACATTCATTTCGATGGGTTTGCATTTGCCATGAACTAAATTGTAACTCGTAGACAGTGGTGACCTCGCAGTAAAGGTCACACACGAAAACCAGGGCATTTTCTTTAACATGTGAAGTGATGTGGAAAAACCCACTCAACACACACGACATAATAACGCAATAAGCGTTACATGCTCGGCCAAGCCACTCCACAAGGAAATGAAATGTCCCAGCATAAGTTCAAATTATACAAAGGTTTCACATTAAAAGAAAGTGATGAAAACATTCACCTTTGGGGCAAAATCTATTAAAGCATATTACTGTTTTTTTTAACGGATTAAACCCCCAGTGCTTCCGGGAAAAGTACAGGAAAATGCTGAGGCCCCTCTGATTTAAACTGACAAGGCAGGTTTGAGGGCAACTGTCCCCTCAAGGACAAACATTCACCATCTGAACAGGGAAAGCTAAGCTGCTGTAAAGGCACTTTGTCACACACACAGCAACAGCTTGTTTACAGAGGTAAACCAAAGATCATCACAGCGACGGGGCTCCAAACGCAACCCATTCAAGTCAGACTTGTGGGTGTTGGGATTCTACAATGATTTTCGGATACAGCAATGACACTCTGACATGTTTTGCCTTTTACATTTGTTAAGAGATCTCTTTTCAAATGTGCCATTCCAGGGTTTGTGACATTCAGGCAGGAGAAGCTTTCAGTATTGCAAACTAAAACTCTCCGCGAGCTGAGCGTTTTCAAAGCGATTGAAGGTGTTGCTGTCTCATCAGTTGGGAAATAATTCATTCTGGCTCAGCTCAAAATATGCTTACCATCTGTTCCCCTTTATTTCAGTGCCCAGCTCGTGGCTCATGTTTAATGTATCTGTGCTAATGGCATCATCTACGTACAGTACAATGGTCGCCTCTGCATCGAGAAAATCAGCGAAAGCAATAAACGAGGGAAACCTTGGCTTTATGAAAGCCTTCAAAACACCCTTAAATCATCCGCTCCATCGCCTCTAAAATTGACAATGACCATAAATAATGGCCCTTCTAAAATATATTACATATATTAAAGGCCATTACTGTTTGAGCACTGTGCTTTCCAAATGGCACATTATCAAACGTGACGTGTTAGCGGCGTATCAGTAATTTGACCACACTACGCCAGTATTTATGATCTATTCCAGTCCTCTTCAAGGCAGGTCAAGTGTGACCCGCTCTAATATGATTATCTCCCTGAGTAATATATGGGGAACATATGGAAGCGGAATATGCAATGGGCCTTTCAGTCACATTTCCCCCGTGCATATATATACCATCACGCGATATAACGCCTGCACATGAACACATATATCGGACGGTAATGTATGCACCAAGTGCATCATCACATACGCATTCAATCTACCCCCCAAACAGAATTTCACAAACAAGCTGTCCCAAGAAACCTCTTGTGGTCTCTGATGCTGTACTGTACATGGCAAAGGCTTTCAAGAGAATAATTACACTTGGGTTTTTCCATGTTTAAGATCTGTCACGTACTGTATAGAAATGTATTATAATATTTGTGCATCCCAATCAGACACTCTACTGGATAATAAGAAGTCAGTATCAGCAAAATAAAAACTTTCAATTTATTAAGCTATTTATCACCAACACCTGAAAAGAAAACAAGGCAATACCTTGGTTTTGATTTAATGGAAGCACAGGACACAGTTCTTATCTATATACACTGTGAGAATAGGAACAAAAAACTGCTGTTTATGTTTGCATATTTATGTTTTACTGTATTATTTTTGTGCGTGTGCCCTGGACAGAAGTTCGGGTCGGGTCGGGGGGTGGGGGGGGTGGCTGATTTGTCCTGGACACAAGCAAGGAGGGATTCAAGGAAAAAAAGGTTGTGAACCACTGATCTAAGTGCTAGATCCCTTCCTGCCATACACCAAATCATCCCTCGCCAGACAGAGAAGCCTCTGCCATGCCACTCCCAATATTCTCAGAATACACAGAAAAGCCACTTATTTATGTTATTTGGTTTAACAATTAATGGAAATCATCAAAAGAGGTTGAAAATAATTGTTTTTGACCAAAAGTAGTGATAAATAATAATTATTTTAAAATTGTTTCCAATAATTCTCAGAGATGACCATGATCTATATGTGGCCCTGTGATTGACTAGCGATCTGTCCAGGGTGTATCCGGCCTTTCGCCCTATAAGCTGAGATTGGCACAGCTTCCCCTCGCGACCCTCATGTGGAGGATAAAGCAGTAGAAGATGGATGGATAGATGTATTATATGTGTCAAATGATGTGTTATGTGCTTTCACTGTTATTAAATCAATAAACTGGCACTGTTATATAGATGTCTACTACATGTTTTTTCAAAAAACCTACAGTATTTTTTTTTCACTATTGCAAATGTCTGGTTTAGGACACAGCACCTTCCTTGTCGCCAAATCGTTAGCAGGATGCATTTCACACTCAATATTTGATGTGGAAAAACCAATCTTTCAATCGTCTAATGATAGCCACTTTCATCAAAACATATTTGAATATGTGTAATTTAATTTGTGATATACTGCTGGGATGTGTTGCCTTTGGATGAGCAGCCTATAGGGGCCCACATCAAATGTCTCTGGTTTTGAGGAAGATGAGAGAGTTAGCATCAGCTTAATCTTTTGCTCCCAGAGAGGGTCTTCACTACTACCTTTAATCACCTCGCTTCAAAATCTTACTGCTGACTCACGCTTCCTCAATTCATTTTATCCTTGCTCAAAGAGAAGTGCACAGCCTTGAAAGTAACCACAGTGGACCGCTGAGGTGGCTCATTAACACCAGACAGGGCCAGGTCCAGGAAATGTGCTTCCTATAATGACATAATTAAGACACAGTGTGGAGATAAATTGCAAAAATATTCACTTCATCTACTGCAGCATTTAACCTGGGGTTGGACATGTACTGCATGTACAAGAAACCTCATCTCTTGAACTAAAAATCATCAATGCCTCTGGTTTTTGTGGAGAACCTAGCAAACAATATCAAGTTGTTGTTTTACAAAGCTAGAGAATATCATGTTGCAACCTGAGCCACAGCTGCCAGTGAGGTGATGGAATATAAACACAATATTATACTAAATAATAATTGCTCACCACAATTTTCTTTTAAAAATAGTAATAATAAGACATTTCCTTTATATTACTTACAGGTTTATTGCCATGTCTGCTTGAATCCATACAGGGAATTCGCTGAATTGTTGAATTTAATTAAACAATAAACTATAAAACAATATTAAATAATATATTTATTTTGCATTATAAGTGTGTTTTTATTGTGAAGCTTACATCATTCCATATCCAAAAAAAAAGAACTTTTACTTTGAAATTGTGTGACATATCATCATGATTGCAATGATGGGATATTGTGTTAGTCATTTTAAGCTCATATTGCCCACGCACTTAACACTTTTTTTTCTCATGACCGGCCTCCTCTTGACCAGATTAGATGCTCATTGGCCCCCAGGTCATTTGAGTTTGTCGCCCCTGTTTTAGAGCAATTAGGCTACAATGGATTCAAATGTGTGTGTGTGTGTGTGTGTGGGTAGATACACTGATTTGAAGAGAATCCTATCTCAGTTGGGTAATATCAGAGTCACATTTCCTCCCTGCAGTCACTGATGCTAAATAGCAATTAAGCATGACTGTCGATTCAAAAATGGGGGGGAGGGGGGAAATCACTCCTCTCTGTTAACATCCTTTATTATCCAACACACCGCAAGTAATGTGTGTAATTTACACAAGGATACAGAAGAATCTTATCTCCAGTCGGGCTGCACAGTGGAATGTTTTCCGATTTTTACAAGCACGTGTCTGGTTGTGGTTACGTTAAAAGAAATACTTCTCCTGAATTAATTCGCTGTGGCTTCAGGGCAATGAGCAGAGCACCGTGCAGCAGGGAGTCACAAGACAACTGCAACAGACTGTCAGTCTGGAGTGAAGTCAGCCAGATGGGAGACAACATCTTCTTCACCTCAGGGAAAAGCACTGGACAGAAAACAGGTGGAGAGAGCGAGAGAGGGAGAGAAACAATGAGAGAGAGAGAGAGAGAGAGGAGAATAATAATAATGATAAAAAAAAAAACAAGATTAACAGAATTAGTCGACCTAAGTCTGGGTCTGACACAATGATGCATGATGGGTCCAGGTTAGCTTATGATGATGGGAGAGGAAGACATAAATAAAACAAAACAATGAAGAAGAAGTGGGCGAGCAGCAAGGGGACCAAACAGTGGGAGACACAGATGACTCCTGCTGCACGTTGAGAAGCTGTGGACCCCGGGGTCGAGTCAGTTAGAGAATGAAGCAGCTACTGATGCAGCCGAGGAATACATTTGTGCATGGACAGATGAGTCAGGGCAATAACTGTGGTACGACTCCGAATGTATCACCGAGCATAACGGCGGGGTGATGAAGGTGAGGGGGCTGGGAAAATAAAAATATGAAAACACAATTTCTCGCCAGTACCAAAGCTTTGAGGTCTACACACCAACCCACATGGAGACAGATTCCCGCGCGGTGATTCAGGGGAGATCTCAGCCGCAATATCACAAGGCAGCAGGAGTCATGATCTCCTGTCCTGCAGAATATATACTGTCTGTCAAATGTGTGATGAGGAGCCTTTGTATGGGCCATACATTTCACTGCTGGACTCGGAGCAATACATGTAATGTCTGACTCCATCACCCTCAAACACATACCTTTTGTCACAGTTTTAATTCCTGCTGCCCTCCGCCCACAGCTGTCTGCTGCATTGCTTTTGTGCTGCTGCATTTCACGGTTAGTTATTTAATTGTGCTGCACTTCTCTGTATACCTGGCTGGGGCCATAGTGTGGCTGTGTTGTGTTGTGTAACGCCGTGATATATGCATTCAGACAGCTTCGCCATGACAGTGCGGTCCCTCAGTGAAATTATCCTCACTTATTAAAAACTGTCTATCAGGAGTGCAGCACAGTTAATGAAAAGTGTCCAGGTCAGAGGCATTCTTCAGCAGAACACTGCCATCATTCTGAGGCAGTTCATTCTTAGCAATTAACACTGATCAGCATTTTTCATCCCTGAATTAACCGGATTCCTCACATTCTTGCATACGTAGTGCTGATTCCCTTGTCATGGACAAGCATGCATGGGAAAGCCCCACTGTAAACCACATTTTATCCTCTCAATCTCCACTGTTTACTGCCACACACGGGGAGAATGGGAGAAAGAAAAACACAGTTTCAAAAGCGCCATAAATCTTTTAACAAAGCTTACATGGAAATAGCACAGCAGATTATTAAAGGCGCCCATGCGATGGGGAAGTACTGTACAGTACATTCAAGAGACGTTGCTAGGAAACACTACTGCTGGGTGAGTCAATGAGCAATCCACAGGCTCTAGGAGGAGCTACAATAGAAGAGGCAGCCGAGCAGTCACACAATAATCTCAGTCCACATGGTCATTGCAATTATGCTAATTAATGTCATCCTTACAGCCAACAAAGAAAAGCGTGGTTTTGTGCTCACATCAACACACAGCTCCTCACTTTAATCAGAAAACGGAGGCAGTTTCTCGCCACATGCGCAGACAGGGTTACGTGAGCATACACGGGGAGGAAAGTTCAGGGGGAAGAGAAAGATAAACACAACGGTTTCAGACAAAATGTGATGATGTGTGCGCGCTACAATAGCAGACAAGCAGTAAAGGTCAGCGAATTGTCACATTTAGTCAACCGCTGACCTCCATTCTCCCTGTTGACACTTTATGGGCAGTTTATATAAATGTCTCCCCTTTGATGGTCACAGTGTGTGTCTCTGGCTAAAACAAGATTCCTTCATAACAGTTGTGTGTGTGTGTGTGTGTGTGTGTGTGTGTGTGTAGGGGTAAGCAAAATACACAGGTTTGCACAGCTATTCTTCTTAGGACACTGCACTGACTTCTGGTCATTTGAACAGCCTAAACAAAGCATGATCCCTGACTTTAACCATAACAGTTAATGCCAAACTCTTTAGACTACAATTCAAGTCTAAGCCCTAAACTTAACCAGTCCCTGTGAGATTGTCCCGAGAAATTAGGTTCTGCCTCATTAGGATTACTGGTCCTGACAGGTTCAGGGTATACACCAGCACAGGTCCTGAGGACGTGGCTAATACAAGTACACACACACACACACAAAGCAGATAATGAGTCACCTATAATGAGACCCAGTTCTCCTGTCAGTTGAGCTCTATCAGGTGCAGAAGATTTTCCATTCTGATGTGCTGTGCCGAACGCCTCGCTCTGTAGGGGTTGTGAAAAAACGTTTTGCTCTTTCCGGCATAAAACCTCACGCTGTTCACACCGTGAACCTTGAACAAAATTAAGACACTCAGTCATTCAGATGACAGAACCCTGCGAGGATATTAACCTTATTTTGTACATTAGTGCTCATATTAGGAAAATACACATTTCTGCTGGTATTGTGAACACTCACGATACACCTATGTCTCCATACAGAACTCAAGTGTTCAGATTAAACAAGGCATCAACAAGGTATTTTCATCCAGAGGATTGCCACTCATTGGATATTTTCTCTTTTTGGACCATTCTCTGGTTGTCTTTGAAAATCCCAGTAGATCAGCAGTTTCTAAAATACACAGTCTGGCACTGCACTGATGTGTTACAGAGCACTGTGCTCGATTATTTTGACAATCATTATAATAAAGATCTCTTTATATTAAAAGCTGCATACATTAAACAAAATGTGGGGAATGTCAATGTTTGCAGTATTTCTTTGCTCCTTCTGTTAGTTAGGTACGGTATAGTGTGTTCGTATGCTTTGTACACCACAATTACATGGCACTCTGCCATCACAGATAAAAACGTTCTCCTCTGTGAATCAATAACATGTAATCCATATAATCCAGGGCTACAATCAAGAGTCTCTGTGTAATTTACAAGCAGACCTATCCATACAATCGGGCAACTATAGCATGTGTAATAGGAAAGTGAATGCAGAATGACGCTTCGCTAAACCAGGAACACGTGAGGCAGAATGCATAAGCTCTATACATCTTCATTAAAAATGGCATCACCAGATGTGTGCAATAATAACTCCAGGTACATGAAGACAACCAGGCTTAGTGTCAGATGATTTCTGAAGCAAAGGGATTATCTAAGATTATGCAGTGCCTGCTGGACTGAATGCACTTGAGTATATCCTATGCATACGCTTTAACATCCATTTGTTAGTTTCTTCCATGTTTCATACAAGCCGTGTTCTTGACAGTGGCGTAACTGTGATGTCACCATGTACTGTAAGCATTATGTCATCTGTGGAAACTTGCATTCACCCCAACACAAACTGTATCGCGCAGCAAATGCGTAGCCTGCCACTTATTTTAGGTGAAAATAGAAACCAAGCACTGAACTGATTGAAAGCAGTCATGCTGAGTTTGTGTCTCCATAATGCTGATGATGCTGACTTGTGATCCTTCAACCATAGGTGCAGCCATTATAAGACCCATAGTGCCACCTAATGTATAAAGGAAGAATTGCCTTCATCACTTGACAACACAAACTACATCACTTGAGTCACATGTGTGAGTGTGTTTTTCCCTTCTTTCTTTTTGGAAACTTTAAAGTGGTCCATTTGATGACATCTGTGGTTGGTGGCAAAAGCAAATGTAGGTCATGTAACAGGCCACAGCAAAACTAACAATTACTGTTTTTAATAAGGAAATCAAGATGTATTTGCTCTGATTTATGGTTGGAGGTGTGCAGCTTGTCATTTGCAGGTCTTTGACACCAATCATTGTATTGTTTTGTATTTTGGTGAACAACTGTGGTAAATGTCAGAGAAACACACTTTTTAAAACCTAATGCCAATAACCTCTCGGTAACCTCATTTAATGAGGAAAGTGCATTAATAGTGACATTCATTTTAATGAAAATCTTGCTGTTCTCCTGCTCTGGTCTCTTCTGTCAATCAGAATCTGACCTTAAATCTCCTTCCAGCTTCTATTTTACTGACGACGATGTACCACATGTTAACTTCAGATGTCACTTTATCAATTCAGACTGAAAGCAATATGACATCCAGCATCCTCCTGTCAGCATAAAGTAGTCCCTTACTGTAAGCCAGCACAGATCCTGCAGTTAACCAGTTGTTCATGTATTTATTTCTTATTTTTTCTGCAGAAATAGACTGAGGTATTGTGAGGTTGATGTGAGCAGAAAAATTAGTTCCATCTGATATACGATCCACAATTTGCCACTTTCGCAGACAAGGCGCATATACACAATTCTATAATGCCTAACACAGTGCTGTATCTAGACGGTTTTGATACTTGTTCTATAGTGCCATCATGTGGTCAACATTTTGGATTTAGTCAAATAATGTAAAAAAAGAAAACCTAGATATTTATGTAAAAATGCAGTAAAATTCACGAACCTCACATGTTATGTTATATTACAACACCGAACAAAACCTCACTCATACAAATCTGCCTTCAAGGAACTTCTCTGGCCCAACAAAGTCTCCACTTCATTAAGTTGGGAGAGACATAAAGTACATTGGGGCCACATTGTTCTGCACTTATATAATATATAATATATATAAAATATATATATATATAATAAACTTTTACTGACTGACACATGTGACACCCCATCAGCTACACAGCCTAAACAGTGTCAGCAAACTATTCATTATTTCTTATTGAAATGTGCGTATGGACAGTGTATAAAGTGCACACTAATTTATGTTACTATGCATGAGTAGTAGGTGAACAACAGCCATAGTCTATTGCCTCAGTGTGACACACTGAGGGAGGAGTTATACAGTGTGATGATGATTATTGAGTGTCTTGACAAGATTCTCGCCACCAGGAAAGATACATTCATTAGCCTCTATTTTAATGTTCATTTGTATTGCATAAAAAAGAGTTGGCGATTGGCTGAATGAATGAATCAATACAAAAAATAATAGAGGCTACTGTATATCCCTGCTTGTTTGTGGCATGATCAGTAATGGCAGCCTCTCCTTAAAATAGAGAGATGTTGACTGTATTCCACACACAAAACCCCCCACAATTAAATCATTTCTAATATTTATGTTATCACTTTCACGAAGCATGTCCATGTGGACCCTGTAAGGATTAAATTCAGACTGACCATATTGGTCCCAAGAGGTTTTGTCCATGGTTTCCATGGTGGCCCCACCCATGGTTGCCCACTTCAAACCCATGTCCAATTAATACCCTTTCCAGGTTACCTTCAGACTACTTCTATGTAGCTTATTCCTCTTTTGTATGTCGTTTTGGATAAAAGCGCCTGCTAAATTCTTAAATGTAAATGTTACCTGGGTATTAAGTGGGCACTAAGTGGGCAAATTATGCAGGCCCCTAAAACTGGACAAGAGGCAGGACGTGACAAATGCAGACAAACAATGTCACCATTTAACCTTCCCTGTATGTCTCTGGTGTGTGAGACAAAAAGGCTCAAGAACTGTTGAAATGTCAGTAATTTAAGCTGCTCAATGACTGGCTAAAATGGAAGCCGTGTAAATAGCTGAGAGTCAAAGTGATGTGAAAAGGTTTATGCTACTGAATGAAGCAGTTTTAAGTGTGTGAATGGAGTTCCTGGCAACATAATGACATGATGAAGCAGACACGAAGCATACAAACAAAAAAAATGAAACCCATAAGAAGCGGCCAATAAATGAAATTTTATGTTGTTTTTGAAAAATGCCTTTATATCTGGTAAATTTAAAATCTTAAATCTCCAGTATCTAACTTCAACCACCCCCATGAGGATTTAAACTGTGACGACACCTCATTTAATGTCTTGATATATTTCTTCCTTTTTTTCACAATTTCTTTGTTGATTTTAAGCATAGTCAGATATGCAGTTTAACAAATGAAGTACATATTTTAATATAATATAAAGAAAAGAACAAACTCTTAATGTAATTTAACATTTGGTGACATATTTTACAACAAAATAGATAAATACATAGATAGACAGATAGATGTTATGGCAACATGTGTGGATAGAACTATTTTAATGAGTGTGGTGGTGACCTGTTTATTTTCGAGACACAGTACGTCACTTCCGGCGGTCGTGTTCAAATTAGCAGGAACGAAAATCATGAACCTGTGGATTTATCTGCGACCTGTCTAAAAGTGCGGTAAGTGTCTGCCAACCCGCTGTGACCGAGTGAAAGACAGTTATTGTTAGGATGTAACATAATTAACCACTTAGTTCGCGGTAATACGGCGTCGATGTCGCTGTAACCGCGAAGTGACGTAGGCCTCCAAACTGTGTCACCTGTTCAGCCATCTTTGTGCTAACTCATCAAGTTCGTGGTTTAAAGTGACGATAGTTCGCCTCTCTGAAAACAGTTTACTGCTACGTCTGTGGTCATTTTCGTGCTCATTACGCCAGGTATAGTCACAATGTTGAATACCTGTTTTATTTTATTTAGCAGGGCTTTATTATTAAATAAAAACACAGTTCTCTCAACGAGAACTGGTTTTCTAGTACGACACACTTGAATTGTACTCCGTTTACATGGGTGTTTGATGCAGCTGTACTATATTCACCTGCTTGGTTACTGTGTCACATGAGGTATTTAAAACACATTTTGTTTTTTCAAGGTATTTATGTAATGAAGACTGATTTAATTGGCCCATTTATGCCATTTGTATAGATTGACATTGTCCGAATATTATTTCTTATATCATTTTTTGCCCCCACTTGCAGATTATTAACGATTTAAGTAATTCTCATTCACATTTCTATTCTCAGAAGTCATAAAATGTTTTTATTCATTTGACAGTTTGTGTTTGTCAAGTAGTTAAGTAAATACTGTGTATTTAATATTTATTAAATTAAGTAAATAGTGATTATTTAATATTAATTTTAATGGGGTTGCGAATGACAGTGTACCTTATGATACGCAATACTTGATCCAAGATACCAATAATATCACAATACAGCGACATACAGCGACAATCATATCGCAATACATCACAGTATCTATGTAGCTGAAGAAAACAAAATATATGTGAAAAGTTACAACTGCAGGTTTTCTGTGTTTATTCATAACAAAGAGAACAAAGGGCATAAAGTGTATGTATTGATCGTGGATGGAGCGTCTCTTAACGTGCCCTTCACCACCATTATCCCGCTGTGAACTCCCTCTCATTCAGCCAGGTAACTTACACCTCAGTTTCCCAGTGCTGCCACGAGGAGTCATCTAGTAGCAATGCCTGGCAAATGAAACTGGCAGGGACTGTTTACTTTTGAGCTTAATTTGTTAATTACAATAACAATATTTGCCCTGGTGTATCGATTATCATATTGCGGGTGGAGGGACGAGGATATATCACCAAATCAATGTTTTGACCCACCCCTATTATTTTTACACTATTTCTCTTTGAAATATATAAGTACACTTCAATCCAGAGACGTAATGCGTATTTGAGAGATTGACAATAAGTGTTGTTCAATCAAGATTTATTTAAATAATGTTTCATTTGTTACTATTAACAACCATCTTAAAATAATGTGCCAAAAAATCAGCATCATGTACATATTTGCAATCATCAGCTGCCCTATTATGGTCAGCATTGGCCATAAAAACCCAAAATTGATCCAACTCTCAGGTAATTATCAATCAGTGCAAACTTAAATCTACACTTCAATTTCAATTGAAAACGTGTTACAATTACAAAAATAACAACAGAAAACTAGTCATTTTAATACTAATTTGGCATTTAAACTGTACCACATGCAAAATTTAGATGTAAGGCCTGTTCTCTTCAAGAATCAGTCTATGTTTTGTCCACTAGATGTCAGGATACAACCAGATTTCAGAATGAATGTGTCCATGTCCAGCTCTCAGAGGAACCATTTAACTTTATTTTACCAAAAAATTATGAAGACAGAACATAATAACATGTCATTGCATGCTATTAGAATTACTACTAGAATTAGAACTGCTCCCATATCCTAGGGATTTCTGGTAACAATTAAATTCTTAAATTTAGTCTTCACCGAATGCAGTTAAAGTAAAACACTTGTCATTGTGGAAACTTTAAAAACATAAACACTTAAGAAAACAGCCAACAAAAATAAAATCTGCTCTGGAAACATTACCTTATAATTTGTCTTCTCATCAGAAGCTTCAGTGACAACATTTTATTTCTGTCCCCTGCTCTCTCTTTCTACTGCGTCTACCAAAAGAGGGAGACATTACATTAAAAATAAAGTAGAGAAACATTAGTTCCAAATTTGAAGACTCTGCTCACATCACTTCAATATCTAAACCTCCCTAACTTTATAAATGAAATGAGTCTTCACATTATTATGCATGTTCAAATGTTTGAACATATAAGTATGCATGTCGTCTCACATTAGTTATAGCAGAAAATTAAAATTTGCTTTATGTTTTTGTCACACATTTGGTAAATGCAATGCCCTCTAACTTGGAGTAAGGGCCCCAAACACTGACACAAAGACTCATGTGTGACAAAAGTCAGAAGATGGCAATGGTGTCAGGTTATTACTTGGCTGTCAGTGTTGGTGGGCTGGACAGGCAGCAGCTCCTTGGTGAACACGGCTCCTTTCTGCCTGCTGGAGATCTTGTAGTAGCTGCTTGAGTCAGCCCTAAGCCGCTCTCCCCACGCAGCGCTCCCTGCACCAGTGTTCACCTAAATCTGTCACACAGATTTGACACTGCGTCACTTGGAGTGCACTCTGAAATGACATGTATATAATGTGGAATATTGTGCACATTTACAGCCTGGACTTCCCTTAGAGCATTAATGTCTTTTTTGTTTAGTTTTTATGTGACTGTCTTTTTCTTGTGCAGAAAATAATACAATTTAAATGTAAACAATTAAAACAGATTTTATGTCCAAGTGTGACATGTTAAAATAAATAGTAGTAGTTTGGGTAGTATATTAATTTTTTTCCCCCTGTATTTTGTATTTTGCATCCATTTTAGTAGTTAATTAAAGACATTCAGATTATTATAAAACACCAACATTTTAACAGATATAAGAGTGATTAATAAATGGGAGTAACTGAGTATGCTATTTGTTTGTGCAGGTCTTATCAGATTTATCGATCCGTTTATTTGCTTTGCCATGTGGATGCTTTCACCGATCGTTGTGATCTTACATTTCTGTACACAGTAAAAATTTTACAGTCAAACATTCACCACATTTAGGCCATAAACCTAATAACCCAAATCAGCTCAAATTAGGTTCACAGCTATTTATGCATGAGGAATTACCCTGACGATTCCTCAGCACTGTCATGTATTACTTTCTCTCAGCATAAATGCATAAACACCAGGAGAGGAATCTTAAAAAAAACGACTTGTAATTTTTTTGCACAATGTACAGTGCATCTGAGTGTATGTTTTATCTAACCCCTGTTTTTGTTGAATCCCTTGTTTTTACAATTATTGTGCAAAGGCATTTTTAATTATATACATGGATTTATTATCTGACATCCAGCAGCATGTATTCATTCACATACCGTTTCCTATTGACAGTCAAGTCATTTGAAGATATGAGAGGTAACGATTGCCTGATACATTTCTTAAACAGAGAAAAAGCTCTGCATTTGCAGGTCTTTGTATTCAGCTGCCAGTCTGTGTCTGTACAGCACATCCATAAGAAGCTGAGAAAGTTCTGCATTTAGAACAAACACATGACACTGTCTGAGTGCCCATTATCCTGGGTTCATTTCTTCCCCTCACATGGCTTTCACTCTGCCGCCGCCTTCTACAGTATTTACTGGATAAAGTGGTAGGGACTGGCCTTGGTGGCCAGTAAGAGGGATTTTCTCTCCCCAGCTGCTGTGGCTTTGGCTATTTGAATTTCACAAAGTGGTTTGAGTGTTGTGATTTGGGCTTCATATAAATTCTTCGGTTTAAAAATAATTAATACAGTATTTTGCAGAGTTATGCTTGATCGGATGGTGCTTGTTTTCATTCCTGCTTATAAAACTGATGTGTGTTTTTGTGTGTTTTTTTTTTTCTAGCAGACCACATGAGGAACATTATGACTCACTTATCCAGATGAAAGTGAGGAATCATGGATTCTTCTCCTCTGGGAATCTCCAGCCCTTTGAAAAGAAAAGAGAGGTTAAAAATTTGTTAAATGAGTTAACAGCAGCCGGGATCTTTCTCCGTCACAGGTAATGAGTTTGATTAATTTTTGACCTTTGGAAACTTTACGCTCCTTTTTAAGCTCGCTTTTTTATTTTTCCAGCTCTGGGATAATAAGGAATTGTGTATTACATGGTTTTTCACCAAGGACTTGAAATGGTCACATTGTTTGCACTTGAATTTCTCAGTTACATAGGAGCCACTGTGAAAATATTATTAAAGCGTACGTAATCAGCATTCTGTCCCTATAGTTATAGAATTTAATGCATGAATAAAACATTTATACTCTGGATATACAGCTGTAAAAAAACATGTACACAGTATGAGTTACTTTCTTAACTTAAAGGTAGACTAAAAAAACTTTTTGGCCTATAAATAATAATGCTCAGGATGCTTATTTTCTCACACAGGTGTTTAGAGATCTGCTCTCTGATAAATCATGATTTGTAAACTTTCCCATAGACAGCAGTGACAGGTTTCCTGTGATAATGTAGAAAAATGGGGAAAGAGAGGGCTGTGCTTAAGCAGAGGTGTGATTTAGAGCAGGGAGATGCAGCATCTCTCTTTTCCAGTGGAGGCCCTCCTGGGTTTGATTTAATTCTCTCCTTGCACTATTAAAAAGGCCTTCCACTCTCTTCACTGCATGCACCTTGCTGTCATAAGTGGCACAAAATCATTTATCAATGCCGCTTGTAGGCAGCGAGACTCGGGCCTTTCGCAGTGTATATTTTTCCATTATTGATTGTGTGTGCAATGCATGAAGAACTACAAAGATGTGTCACCTCCTGTGTTAGAATGACCATATTAGGCCAGTAAGATGAGGGAACTTTTTTTCTGCTTCATCTATGAATTCATACAACAATCATCATTCCTGCCATCCGGGGAGTTTTGTTGTTGAAAAGCTTCTTCATTTCACCGTTGTCTTACTGGCCACTGAACTCAACAATGATCCTGTGCTGCTGGACTTACACCGAGCAGTTATTTGCTGCAATAAACTGAAAGGCAGTGAATGTCAGTGTCCCCCTTTGTTGTTTAATTTATTTTCTTTTCAAAGTGAAGGGAGGTGGCCTTGCTGTGAGAGTTAGTCATTGATGTGGTTATAGTTAGTCTGGCCCCTGCTGTGACTGTCTGTAGGAGACGCTACTTCCTCTTTCCTGCTCGTTCATGGCTTCGTTTGCTTGGAAGGTTCCCCTCACTCATTCTGTTTGGCTGCATTTTGTATGGGGATGGGTGCGCTTGATCAAGAACAAAAGATGCAAGTGTGAAGTACAGCTGGACCACACTTCCAAGAGTTGCTCTGCTCTTGGGTCACACAAAGTCCTGTAACCTTCTCATCAAAGCGGGCTTCTCGTCGAGACTCTGTTTTGAGGCTGCTGAGATCAGTGCATCGTTTTAAAGGTGCCAAAATAATTCAAAATGTTGAGTACCCTAGCTTGTTGCATAAGAACTATTTAGCTCAGCAAATGACACTTTCATTTGCTTAACAAGGAAGTTATTGGTGATACCTACAAATCTTGTTTTCAGACTAGTTAAATGTTATTCTTGTGTGCCAGGGGTGTTAGATCAACCCAGATTTTTTTTTGTGTGTTCATAATATGCTTGCAGATCTACTTACATGTGTCTTACATATGATTTACATGGTGGATTTCGCTGGACAAGCATATGCTGTGTGTGAGCTTTTGATGATGGTAGACTATTCGGAGAATATATAAATATACAATGTATATTATGCAGTTTAAATGCTGGAAGATGATTTTATCTGTTAACAGGCTTCATTTGTTTTATTTAGTGCTATAATGATACTAAATAGCTTTATCAACAACTAACTAATGGTCTAATCAGGAATTGATAAACCCTCTGCTCAATAAGCTTAAAGTAAATGGAAAGAATCTATTGTGGCCTGTGAGCCCTATATCTCAGCTGTCTTAAATATTGGCACTTACAGTGATTTGTCCCCATTTTCTATTGATTTCTTGTTGTGCTTCCAGCTTATGCTGTAAACAGTGTAAATAATGACAGATATGAGCGTCAGACAATCCACACCGAGCTGTCCTGTGGTGCTGACATAGTTCACTCATCAGCTTTATGACTAATGAGGATTCTGTCAAGTGGCCATCACATTCATGTTGGCTTTTCACTGGAGGCTGGGTCAGTGGTGACATCTCTCAGAAGCAGATCAGGCATGTAGTCGATGCTGCGGGAAACATGGCTGAAACCTGAAGATGTTGATGAGAGTTGGCAGGGCATGTGTTGGTGCGCTAATTGTAATTCATAAGTCAGATGAACGGAGGTGTGGCTTTTGCAGGGGTTTGTTGAGTGCAGAGAAAATAAGCCCTGGCACGAACGGAAAGCCATGAGTCAGAAGTGTAGAGAAATGTTTGCAGGGTTTCATAGGCCTGCAATTAATGTGTCCTATTAGCAGTATATTCACATGCATCATGTGAATTAAGAGTATATACATGTATCACCTTCCCATGACCATAAAACTATGACATTTTCTAACCACAAAAGAGCAATTTGTCTTGAGAAAAACCAAAAAGTTTTAAAGTTTCTTATTTATTTTTGAAGATCTGTTTCTGTGATGTTCTTTCTGGGGTTTTATCAATTCTATATCACCATCTGGAATGCACTGGTAAGCCTGTCCTCCAAGAGCTAGCATATAACTCTCTCTGCAGGCTTTGTACAGGATGAAGAAGTCATAATCCTCAAACAGACTTAAATTCCTCCAGAAAGGCTCTTGATCCTGAATCCACTCATTTTCTTCAAACAACTCGGCCCAAAAGAGAAGGGGTATTTGTGCATGACTGAAATCCTTGATTGAAATCTGCTACAAGTAGGCACAGACATGCGTGCACATCCGCACACATGTACAGTGCACAGGCGCGCACACACACACGCAAGTAACCTTAAAACTCATAGGTACACACATGCACCTCCCCAGCCATTGCTTGCCGTCAGTGAAAGTCTAGGCCAGGTAGTTGAGAGGGGTCTCTCTGAGCTATTATTAAAAGGTAAACTTCTCTAAGGCCAGGGAATCATGTCAATCACAGGTTGTGTTTTTGCACCAAGCCCAAAGTTGTCTCTCTCTGCCCTGTCAGACGCCGTTATCACCCTCAAAGCCATATCAGAATGCTGTTTGTTCTGCGCTTTAGTTTCACCCACACAGTGGATTCAAAAAGGTACAGGTCTATTTGATAGTGTATATTTCATTGCCGGAGAGAGACTGTGTTTGTCTTGCTGTGTTTGTCAGCTCATATTTGAGCTGACGGTTCCTATTAAAACTAAACACCATATCAGAGGAATATTGCCACCACCAGGCTCTTTTAAATCTTATATTGAGCCCATGGAGTGTGGAAGCAATTTAGTTGTAGCATAGTTTATAAGTGTGTATGTGCTTGTGATGTTTCTTTTTACTCTCAAATCTCATTTATTTGGAGACCGTAGCCTTCCTCCACATATTTCATATACTGTGATAATTACTTTAGTTATATTGTCGTTCAAAGTATCCTAAAAATACTACCTTGTTTGCAGTTTCACTTATTTAATAAAACCCTTGAGGAAATTTCTATTTTCACTGAGCAGAATTTACCAAGTGCTCCAAGTGTTCATGTCAAGTACAACTGGAAAACTTTATGTGCATTTACCACTTCACCTTATATGCGATGTATGTTTAAGATCCTACTGTAGGTTGTGGTGAAGCAGTGAGATAGCAGCAACATCAAAGGTGTCAGGCGTTTTTTTTATTTTTTTTTATTTGCACACTCTCAATCCACACGCCGCATCACTCTCTGGTATATGACCGTATGGATATTACTGTTTTGTGTACGTGGGAATAGAACATTTCTTTTGTTTGTCGTCCTTTGTTTTTCAGATTGTTTTTTGATCACATTGTATTTCTGTAGTCTTTGAAGTGGTGTGTATGATGTAGTTATTATTACAGTTGACAAACCATTTGTATGTATGTTGTGAATCTATAAGTGTATTTTTGATCATTAAAATGTACATAATATACTTTATAAAGCACAAGAGCCACTGGGTTTTACTACTAAGTAATGTATGCACAATGTATATTTTTGAGTGTTAACCATTACATTTTCTTAATTTTTCTGACCAGACCCACTGAAGGAAATCATCACAGCTTTAAGGCTCTTCAAACCTAAGCCTATTGATTTTCTAAAGCCTTATCTACTTATTGAATACGCTACAAATTGTGGATGTATTGTCAATTACTTTAAATACCTTGCAGATCCTCCACATGCACCTATATATATGAATAAGTAAAACAATAGCAACGCAGGAGAGCTATTCCACTCATTAGTAAGTTTGCCAAGCAAAATGTTGGATTCAACGCTGTAGGTGGCTGGGGAAATAAAAAGGTACTTATGCTAGTATTGACCTGGTTGCTGTACCTACTGCTGTTTGCTCTGTGGTCAACCTTCAGCAACAGACACACACATTATACATTATATGATTTTTGCATCCATGTCAAAGAGAAATACAGAAGGTAATGATAAAAACACCATGCGGTTTCTAATATTGTTAGGGAGTCTTGGCTGCAGTTTTCTTGTGTAGCTTGTGTAACAATAACATGCAGGCAGACTTAAACAAAGTAATTATAATCGCATGAACAAACACAGTTAATATTTCACTGCAGACGCGTTTCAATTCATGTGTTCCCTGAAAGGATTTTAGTTGATTCTATGCTGCTGGAAAAGAAAGAAAATAATAATTAAAACAAAAAAAATCTTTAAAGCTGAGTACGTTCATTAGTATTCTTATTGAACTCCTCTGTTCAGGAATCCGTATCTGTGTGTGTGTGTGTGAGAAAACAGTCCAAGGAGGTTTGTGATGAAACACAGTGTAAACAGCCCATTACTGCAACTCTGACTGATTAACATATGATTGTAATTCATCATATCATGTGCAGCTGGTGACATCTTGCAGTAGCATTTATTCCATGGTGATACATGCCTTTGGTTCCTTTTTGACAACGCAAAACAAACAGATCGCAAGCTGTCGCTACATTTGCTCAAGATGAGTGGAGAAAATGAATCAGGAAATCAGGTGTGTCAGGTGATTAGCACAATCACGCATGAGGTCCTGGTGGAATCACAGGAACCTGGTGTATATTTGGATGAACACTGACAGGGAAACAGACTGTGGCAATGGCTACGACAATGTGAACAATCTTTAGTATCGCTTTAAACACATTTTACAGCCACCGTGATGTACAACTGTGCATTTTCCTCATATTAATATTGTAACGTATTCATAATTTTGCCTGTGTGTATGTATATGTATATGCATGCATGCGTGTGTGTGTGTGTGTGTGTGTGTGTGTGTGTGTGTGTGTGTGTGTGTGTGTGTATATATATATATCAAAAACCACAAGACTATAACCTATAACCTTTTATTCCATAATGATATTGGCCAATATTTTATCTGTGTTTTTGTTACTTATTAACATAAAATAAATACAGAATGTAATAAAGCAAAAATAATATGAAATATCAAACACTTGAACTACAATATTAAATGGTACTTTGTTATTTTAGACATGACTTTGGTGCCTGTGCACTGCAACGTGAAACGTCTATATTAATATACAGTATTTAAAAAAAAGTCTTGCAGGCGTTTTGGAAAGTGACAAACTCGGAACACAATGAAACAAACTATAATGTTCTCATCAGGAACATTTTGAAATGAAAGTTTGAAATTAAAAGTCTTTGTCATACAATTTGAATGTTAACAACCCACGTGTGTAGTACCAGTGTGAGGGAATCTTTGGTGTGCAGAAAAAAACTATTATTTTAATGCTTATTTAAATACAGAGCCATATAGACCATATAGAAGTTCACTTTATTGCACATTGATTCTCTTTTACAGCTCGATTTAGATGAGGTGTTGTAATCAACAAAAGTGATGGAGTTACAACTGTGCTGGCACCTCAAATGCCAAACCCTGTTAGTCCTGCACGGTACATGATGGTGGAACATGCGGGAATTTATTGGTATCAGTGGGGACATTGCGCTCTGTTGTGCTGCTGTATGGGTAGTAATGGGACGCAGTCACCAGTGAACCCCCTTGAGTGTGTGTACTGAGGGAAAACTGACAGGAGTAGAAGAGAGAGGAGATAGATTCAATAGTGAGGGGAAATAGAGGAGCATTGGTATGGTCCTTTCTGCCACTGAAGTTGTAAAATGGAAACCTATTTCTCCCCTGACAGCTATAGTAGATTTAACCCCCTGAGTTCAGCTGCTTATGATGTTGTGCAGTGTAGAGGTGGACCATGAGGGTGTCCCAAAGGCTTGTTGTTTCTTGTCAGAGATTAGATTGAACCAAGCGGCTCTGGTTCACTCTCATGCATGAGAGAAGCCAAGACTCTCTCTTTCAGTGACCACAACCTCAGAGAGCTTTGCTCTGTATCACTGTGTCTATTATACATGTTACTTTCAAACGGTGACTGTGGTAGTTTCCATGCTGCTGAATATGGCGGATTATTATTGAATATAAAACTGAGCCACACTGTAACACTGATGCATTACTGGCCACTCTATGTGCTTCTCAGTTTCCTCAGACGGCACTATATACATTTTGTTTTACATATTTATATTTCTAATTAGCCCGCTGGGTGATTCTTGATGTATTTATTAGAGCTGCAACTAACAATTATTTTCATAATCGATTAATTGACTAATTGTTTGGTCCAGAAAGTGTTGATCAGTGTTTCGCAAACCTGGAAAGGATGATGTTCACAAATGTCTTGGCCAAAAATCAAGAATTATTCGGGAGCAAAGAAACCCGAAAATATTCACATTTAAGAAGCTGAAAAATCAGAAAACTTGCTTCAATTCCTTAAAAAAAGCTCTAATTAATCAATAATCAAAATAGTTGACAGTTCATTTAGTAATCGATTGATAATCGATTAATCAAGTAGTTGTTTCAGCCCTAGTATATACAACTGAAGAGGTCAGATTTGTGTTGGTGATAAGGAACTAAATGGATGTCAAACATAATTGGTGAAAGTGAGGACAAACCTAAGTTACAATGGTTGTGAATGAATTTTGCTACATTTATTAGAAATGACATCAGGACTGGAGCTTTATCTGGGAGTTGCATGTGAGTTAAAATAATATTAGTTTGAAATGTTTCCATCCAAGTGATGTGAACATCGTTTCAATGCCAGCCACAAATACAGGAGTACAGTGATTTAATTGATTTCCCTTCATTTGCTTGAGGATGTGTTTTAAGATCTAATGGGTGTTAAAGAGAGCGAGTTAATCATAACTTTAACAATGTTATTATATATCACCAGTCAAATTTACAGTTATCTTTCTCTGTAATCCTTATTATAGATTAGACTTTAATTAATTTTTAATGTCCCTGTGTAGTACCACTCTTAAGGGTTTTGGGGAATTGTATTTCATGATTGCCTTTAGTCTACACATGAGTAAATTGCACTGTAATTGTCTGGTAATCATTTTTTTTTTTTTTTCTTCTTCATAGAAATCACCCCCTTTGCTGTAATAATCAGTTTGATGCATTCTTGTCTGCTCTGTGAGAGAAGAGGTTAGCTGTCCCTCTCCGTTTTAAAACGAAGGTTTAAGGAGGGATCCACTGAAGGCATCTGTCAGTGAGGTAAAGAGCACTGACAGCCATACGTCATCTGTGCCTGTGCAGGCCCCTGTATTTAAAAGAGTATGGCAGTCAAAAGCCCATAAAAGTGAGTGACTTCTCAGGAGCATCTGCCACTGCATGCAGGGAGGAGATTCAATGTGAAAAAGGGGAGATAATGTGCTCACTCACTAATGGGCACCCGACTAGACACAGGCTCATTTTTCACATCATGTCATCTGTAAGGTTTGAATAAAAGTAATGGCCACAATGAGCTTGGATCTCTCCCAGCCATTATAGCTTTTGCTTCCTCACTTTTATTTGTGTTGACTTGTACAGTCGGAGGAGATGACAGTCTCGGGGCCTGTGGATCAGTCAGAGTGATGATCTGCTCTGCGCTCCTCTGCTGCTGACAGGTCTCTTCTCTCTGGCAGGCATGGGAGGCCAGGATGCCGCACTAAGTCGTATCAAATGCTGTAATCTGACAGAATAAAGGGATTTTCACACTGGGGACATCACAAACTCTGTCTTTTGTAATTCCCTGACAGAGACAGAATGGGGAAATGAAGGGGTTTCGACAGTTTCATGTAGTAAAAATTAGTGTCAGTCAAAGTTAAGTGGCTATTTTAAGATAAATAGGATTTCCTTGTCATGTTTTGGGCCATTGGACTTTGAAAGACTATGCTAATGTGAATAGATACTGATTGGTCTTTGGATGTTTTAATTTCCTGAACATTCAGAGTTGCAGGACACGGCTTGTCTAAATATCCATACTGAAAAGGTTAGTAATGTAATTAACGTTTAAATTCACTGCCACTGTCAGCCATGTTCAGTTCAGAATAAAGGGTCAGATGTTTATCTTGTCGTCTTTAGAATGCACTTTGTGTATTCTATGATTATAATGCTAATAATAATAATGATAACAATTAATATTATTTATTAATTTGTTGTCTTCTGTTATATTTGAATGTATATAGAAAACATGAAGAGGAAAACCATAACATATCACACAAATAAAGAATTGTTTTGTGTCAGGCCTTATAAATATGGGAAGACGGTTGAAAAAACAAGTAATTTCCTTATTAGGTTCAGGAGTCAAAGGCCTTCTTCTAGAGCTGTGGGCTTCAAGAGCCCAGAAGATTAAGACATATATTGGATTCATGATGGGGGCCACAAAGTTCATTTTCAAAATAAAACTGAATATTATTCGCAGTCCTTTTAAAATTCAGATTGCCAGCTGACCTGTGACTTGGAAGTACTGTATTACATTTTCAATGAGCTGGTGTTATGTCACTAGAAGGCAAAATCCTGTTTCTTGCTCCTTTGCCACTGGAATTATGGGATTAGACCAACCACAGTTTAAGGAACTATATGAGAAACGCATTGTTAAGTACAATTTGCTTTCGGTTTTCCTCCACATTTATTCCCTTTTACTGCAAAGATGTTAATTCTTTAAAGCAATGGAACTAATTCTTGGACAACACTGTACTGTAGTGAGGCAAACGAAAACAATACTGCGTTGTAAGTCAGTGAAAATCTCCCAGTGGTGAATTATTGTAAGAGACACTTGCACACAGCTCTGGCTGATTTTCATATATATTAAAATCACTACCTTCTGTGGCATATGAAATTGTGCAAACCGCTAAGGCCTAAGCTTACCATTCAAACTTCTGCTTCTCTTTGATTCAGATTTCTCCTCCTGTTTCTTTGACCCTACAAAGGTGGCCAGTAATCTCATTCTCGCACTGTTTGCATCGCAGACCCTTGGTACCCAACATAAGACCATAGAAGTAATATTGACATTGTTCAGCTGCATAAAAAGTTGTCATACACAAATATCATGAAAAGCGAACAGTTCCCTCAAAGCAATAGCTCCCAGTATAATAGAAATCTTCATTTAAACCCCTCCTCAAGGACAATGGAAATCTGTGTGTATATGCAATACTGGCAGAGAGATCTCTGTGTATTATTCAGTCAAAATTCTAATTTTATTATTACAATATTGAGAGCTGTGAGATATTGAGGAAATAGGTTGAGCGTAATCACTCAGCAGACCCAGTGGAGGGCTGTACCACACATGGTAAGAAAGCCATAACTTCAGCATGGTGAGCTCATTCCTATAGTAAGCCCCATCCAACCCCCCATCTCCCTGCACTGATGCCTGCCTCATCACTCCACACAAAATATCCCACCCTTAATTGGTCTGTGCTCCTCCAACATGTTTGTAATGAAAAAGCAGCACATAATTCTTAGTGTGTTGGCTGGCAGAGCCCAATTTACAAAAGTGGAGGTTGGTGATAAGCAGAGACAGTACGGCTGTGGAGTGCTCAGAACAATGAATCACCCCGCTGCCAGGGTTGAGCAGAATATAATTGAGTCCAACATCTCTGAGCACTTTCACCATAATTAATGATAATCTGTAACAGAGGAATCTGAGATTCCAGTTCACAGAACTGTTTAATTAGGCCCAGTAATGAAAGCACAGGCACTACAAGAATATGGCCGGCCTCATGATTAATGATTTGTGCTACTGAACACAAAAGTGCTGCACCGTTAACTCCAATGGATGCTACTGTGTTTCCTTGGCATTTACAGAACACCAAAATACATATGGAGCTGTTTGCCTCTCCTATATAAAACAGGATAAATACGGTGTTATTTTTCTTTATGCACACAACCCGTTTTTTGTTGTTCAGTGAGCTGGTTTAGCCAAAACATTTGGTGGACTTGTACTGAATTTCAAAATAAGATGCACATAATTATATGCATCATTTATACATGATAATAAAGAAAGTTTCTAGTGTGTATTAAAGCGTTTTACCGAACTGTTTTGTAAAATTGTACTTATTAGTACTCTAATGGTACTAGGTTAGTGCTATATTGTACTATTTTGTCTTTGCCTCCTTTAATTTAGATATAAATGAATCCAGAGTCCTATGTGGATGTGAGCTCATTATCAGTAGGTATGTTTATCAATGACGAGAGGAAATGTCTAAACGTGATTAAAGATCACATTAAATTGAATATATTTTTTTATCAATGTATTTAAGCTCCTTTTTAATGAGTAAGTGCACATTTTCTTTGCTGCACAGCCAGTAAAATCGGTACCTATACAGCTGTAATGGAGCTCTGTGCAAAAAAAAAGATTGGCATGTCATGGAAAAATAATGTGGTACCATTCTCTCAGAAGTAATAAAAAAGGACATAAGAATTGAGGTCTTTTACTTAAAAGTATGGATTACATTATTGAATGAAATGCTCCAGCTCCTGTTTGTGCCTCGCAGGCATCTCTGTGGTTATTTCGTGGTAGTATAGCCAGAGTTCTGCGACTTCATAACACAGCAGCATGCAGGGATCTGCGGTGGCTATGTGCTAGACTGGCTCCACCTTTTAAATGGATCTCATGAAATGCACAGTAATACAGTCATACCATTACAGAAACAAAATAAGATTTTTGTTTGGCATGAATTGGATTTCTACCCAGAAAAAAGCTATTAGTCACTCCCTGTCAGTTTGTTGACTGCTCCGAGTTTGATGTTCTGGTGTACTAGACCTCTGAAGTTAAATTTCACACTTAGTTGCATATTTTAAACTTAATGCCCCCTCTGGTGAAAATGTTGTTTGGTAAATCAAGAATCATGCTAAGAGACTTAAGAGAAAGATCAGTTTGTTAGAAAATAATACGGATGCAATATGTTTTGCAGGAGCCTACCATTCATTTTATTCATCATGCCATTCAGTAAAATGCTGTCTCCATCAAGCAGACACTTGCCTTAGGAAATTACAGCGTGAAAGGCAATAAGCGCAGAAAACCAGGCACAGAACCTCAGCCCTCATAAATCTATGACAAAAGTTTCCAAAAATGAGAAAAGAGGACATAAAGAAAGCGAGAGAAATAGATGTATTCCTGTGAAAGAAATGACTGTAACCGCCCACCCCCTTGCCCTCCCATTCCCCATGTCTAAATCTTGTTTAGTTCTTTAATTCTACAGTTTCTGACCTGGATCTGGCCATCGCTGCACATGAAGGAAATTACAAAAGCCTCTCAGTCACAGCAGCCCAGCTTCCTCCTGCACCACAGCATTTGTCATTGCCAAAACAGCAGAGTTTAATTAAGTGTTGTGAGCAGCCTAGTGAGAAACACACTTTAAATTAAACCTCTGAACATGCTGCTATTGGTTCTTTACCTTCTCAACAATCAGCGGGGTATACGGCATAAATTTCTATCTCTCAAGGGGGAAGGCAGCTGCTGCACCTCTAGCAATTCATAAACGGCTTGCCTCCCCAAGAGCAATCTCTATTACAACACATTTCATTATAGCCCAGTTTGGAAACAGCAAGCGGATGAATGTGATAATTAATGTACTTTCCCCACTAAACATTTTATTTACTCTTGATGAATTAATGGTTGTTATCAGGGTTAAAAAAAAACAAAAACACGGATTGGATGTCAATGCATTTGTGTAGGTGAAGAGAATTACATGGCAAATTATCTTATCAAGCAATTCTGCGTGCCAGCAAAGGAAACAATTCAGCCCCTCTGCAATAGTTTGTTGTTAGTGGGTTGGTTTGACTCAGTAATGCATTTGTAAGTGTGTTTTTATGACATCAAAAGATACATCAGTTTAATCAATGAGAATATTTTTCGAAGATACAAGAGGCTACTGAAGCAAAGTATAACCATAGTCCTTAAATTGGCACTGAGGATTTTATTTAAATATGTCTATCATATTAGTCGACAATATAAAATTGGGACACCTGGGCACAACGATCAGTCAAATTAAAATCAGCTGGCACATTAAAGCTTTTCTAGACTCTTCTAGACTAAACACAAATCCACACAAAAGATAAATCTAATGACATTCAATATTTTTGTTATTGTTATCAAATGCCATTAAGTCCAGAACCAACAATATGTTGATCCTACTAACACCGCTATACACATAATATAAGATCTTCCTCTGTGCCAGACTTCCATTATTGTCCAAAAAATGTAAAAAGTCCTTTTGTTCTGGTTGACATTTTCCTTCATTATGATAAACACGTGGCTGTTTATTTTGTGTTGATGCCACAAACACACAAACAATCCTGCCAATATAAATATTAATTAGTGCATCAAACGTGTGACTAAACATAATCCCCCAAAGGTACCCAACTGCTTTAGGAAATGACATAAGCATTTTCATGAATGAAGCTATAGATTTGCTATTGATTTTTAAACATCCATGTCTTCCATAGGAATGAATGGGTCTTAGTGCCACAGACAGTAATGGGAAACGTACTGAGAGACGGTCAGTATTGTTGTTTGACAGTAACAAAGACAAAATTACTCTTATGCTGTGTTAGATTTTTTCCCCTATCAATGCTGTTTGTTTGTGTGAAGTCACAAAGTAAAGAATGGATTTTGATTTATGTTCTAGCCCAAGGAAGAATAGATGGACTTTTGGTGATCTGGACATGGTGTGTGCTTTCTCTTGTTCCTGTCTAAATTAATTTTGCCTAACTGCAGTGGTACTGCAGACTACTGCTTGTGCACTGCTGTGCAAATTCATGTTGCTTCCACTGGCCCAGTGGTTAAAAAAACAGTCAAATCTCATGCCCATATACCATCTAACAAGCCAGACCCTGGCACAAACACAGAAACCAGTCAAACGCAGCCCACATGAACCTTAAACAAAGGTGGAGGTACATTTTCTATCCATGTTGGGTGACATTTTCATGTCCTCCCTTCGCTGCTGCTCCTACGTTTGAGTGATCAGACAGCCATTACAAGGTCCAGGTTTATTAGTGAGACCATATAGGCCCAAAGCACATGATGGCGGAGGCGTAATTCTCCTACAAAGTGTGTCAGGATAACTCTGTTGACTGATCCACACAACAGCTGGTGGAGAGGACCTCTCACACCTCTGCAGCAGGCCTGTAAGGGAGCACGGGTGTCTGTAGCTCTCTCTAGTGAAACCACAAAGACGCCTTGACATGCTTTTCATACCTGGCTTGCCCATTCTAGAGCCGGCACTCACTTAAACAAGGCAATTTCCAAGTACTTAATTGGATGAAGCGTCTTGTCTGAAGTGTCTCCACTTCACCTACAGTATGTTCAATATATACTGTGTGTAAAAAAAAAAAGCTCAACTTACAATATGCAGTGTATATACAGGGGAACCAGTTATGGATGCATTTTCTTTGAGATGCATGGGCTTTGATCTGTGCTTGAAATACAAAATACTACTTGAACTGTAGGTCCTGTCATTCTCACAATTTGACAATGCTGAAACATGACCATGATTCAAAAGCTAACTGTAATTTATTTGATAAAAGTATAATCAGTTCTATATCGATTCTGAATCTTGAATCGTAGAGTAAAAATGTGAAAGCAAAATGTATTGGGACCTATTATGGCCAGAGGTGGATCTCTTTTACTGCTTATCATTTCAGGATGCTCCTCTGCGCTTCCTCTTTGCATTCCCAAATGATATATGATATATCACTCCTACACCGCTAGTTAATGTACACTATTAGCTCTGTATTTAAACACGATAATGTAATTGATTCATAAATTGATTTATTGGTGTTAATTCAAGTGTTTCATGTATTAATCACAGCAAAGAAATTAATTTAGTATATTTTATGAGCTGTTGTGTGATCAACTAATGGTATGAATTAATCAACTTTAATAAGAATTCAAACACTATTGTTCGGCTAATTTGTCACTTTGTTAGAGGGAGAATGAACAAGGGCTTCTTGATTTACAGCACATAACTCCACTGGACCCTCCCAGTGAATTATGCTGCTTATTTTAGGGCTCTTGAACTGCACGTTCAGTACATGTTGTTTTATGTAACCTTTTTGAGGGGTTCGGTTTAAGGCTCTTGTTGGTATGGCCTGTAAACGTCTGCACTCGACTTAATTATATATCTTTTTTAGTCTCTTTTTAGTCTCTCTAACCTCCTTTTCATTTTTTGTGTATTCTGTTTTGAGTTTTATATCTGAAATCTTCTTGTTTCTCTAACTATTTGTACTAGTTATGCTGCTATCTTGACCAGGACTCCCTGGAAGAAGAGATCTTGTATCTAAGTGGGACCTTCCTGGCTCAAATAAAGGATAAATAAAGTCATTTTCACAGCACAAGGGGAGCCTTGTAATAAAGTCAGCCCCGTTTTCTCCAAATAAAGGTCAAATCAGGTCACTTGGCAACATGTGGATCTGTGTCTTATCGTGCAGCTTCATGGAAGAAATGATTTTGTACTGAAACACCTAACTCAAACAGTGACATAACTACTGCACCTCTTTACCTTTTGTGTCTTTTTGTTTACAGTGTCAAGTGGTGGTAGTCGTAGCAGTACAATAAAAGTGTTTTCTCCCTATGCTTCGAGTAAACACAGCAATTGTTTTGCACTCCAGAGAGCAATTTAAGGAGTTCATTAGTGGCTATGTCATGTCTTTAAAGTATTGATCTCTCCAGTCAATGAAAAAATAACAACCCAGTTATAAGCTACTTGTCCATAGTGGTGGGCAACATAAATTATTTAAAAAGGGCAGATTCACTGCGGCCATGGAGCCATCAATCATAAGATATAGCAATGACAAAAAAGCTGTGCCTCACAGGTCCCTCCCATCTCCCCGCAGAACAATTCTATCAGCCAGGTGACTGTGAGGAGGCAGCATGACCTGATGTCACTCACATTGTTGCCTCTGCCTTTGAAGAGCCCAGCTCTCCTCTCAGCCCTGGAATGGGATGGCTAAATAGATTCTCTGTGTTTACCGCTGGCCTCACTCCCATTGCACACTTCAATTTGTCTAATAATAAAAAGGTGCACAGAAGAGTTGGAGTTTCCCAAACAATGGATGAATTTTTTATCGAATGGTTGAATTGAGTTGCAAGAGGCACAATATTTATTCATAGGTGTTTATCCGCTGAAAACTGAACGATACAACACATCTAGTGGCTTATGTGAGGTAGATTCTCCATATACTGTATTGTGTAAACTAGGGCTGAACAATTAATCAAAAATTTATTGAAATCGCAATGCAGCCTATAGTGCAAAGAGGTGCAATATTTGTTAAATCCAAAATGTGTGTCCAAAATACCGTTTTAGATTAATTACTCTCTTGATCTATACAAGTCTTATTCTACAGACTGTAGACAACATCTTTGTTGTCTCAGATCTGCACAGATATCACACAGTAAGCATTTTAAATATGTTTTTCAAATGAAAATAAGAATTATGATGTAAAATTACCATTCCCTCTGATAGTCTTAGATATTCACATGTTGTAGTTGCTGTAAACATTATACAAATATTATTTTATAAATCATTTTATTAGATTGCTGGTTCCCGTTCCCGTTGTTTCTCTCTATATGTTGGGCCTACGATGGACTGGCGACCTGTTCAGGGTGTACTCGCCTTTCACCCTAGGTCAGCTAGGATTTGCTCTGGTGCCCCCCCGCGACCCTCATGTGGAGGACGAAGCGTGAGATGATGAATGAATGTTATAAATGCACCTCAGTTGCACATAGTGGTAGTAATAGCTGGCATTGCATATGAATTGGTTATAATAGAAACTTGTAGAGGTAACTATATCTGGCCAAATAGAAACTTGTATGTGGTTTGCATATTTGGTAGAAAACATGGCTTTACTGTGTTAATAACCAGAACAACCTTTCATTGTAAGTCATATAGTCTAATTGGATGCCCTACAGATTCATTTAAGCTGTAGTAATTCATGGTCATAATATGTGTCCTTTGTCGAGCATAAATCACCGCCCCAAAATATGGACCCACCACTGCATGAATATGTACTTTAATAGCAACTCATCAGAAATACATAAGAGCATCATAAATAAAACCATGAAAAGGCAGCCAAGCAAATAAAAAACACAGGGAGATACTTAAGTGTGGCAGACGTGTCTTTGAGTGTGAGTTTCAAAACGCGACTTTGATTAATAATTGATTATACAAACCCATGCTACATGAAAGGCAGGAAGAGGCGCCATTCTTGTGAACGGCCAGCCAGTCAAACAGCACTTTGTAGTTTCAAATGCTCCCCTGCAAATCAGTATGGTGGTCAGTCCTCTCACCAACCCAGAGCTGTGCAACAAAGACAGCCTGACAAAGTGCCAGTGCTCCCCTGATGAAAAGAGACATGCAGGGATATGAATGACTACATCGAAAGGGGTAATTGCCGCAGAGCAGGAACCCCTTACCTCGTTTCATTTAGTCTATTAGCAATTTATGGCTGGTCTTGCTCAGCTCTTCGCAGGAGGGGTTTGATCTAAATTCTCCTGAGCTGTAAGGTGTGACTGGGACCCAGTAGAGAGCCTCGAGGGGAAGAAAGGGGTTTCACTTACCACTGTTTTAATCCTCTTTGGCTAATCATTAATTTGTTGTCACAGAAGAAAGGTGGGCATTATGTTAATATCATTACAGTTAAGGTTTTTATTAAGCCATACTCATACTGAGGCTTTGAAGTCCTGTTCTTCTTAGTACAGCTGGTTTAATAAAAACATTGAATTAGATAATTACTGTACTGAATAATGTAAACTGAATACCGGTGAGTTCAAACTACTATAAATCCACCCTGAAAGTACAGCATTTATTAAAATATTTAACTTACAAAAACTAAATCAGTTTTGTTTATAAGTTTTATTCAAAGCCACATTAAGCGGTTGCTAAAAAAAAACAATGCTAATCCTAAAACATAACAATTTACATTTTAAAAAGTAGATTTGGTGTTTTAGCTGTTAGTACTTCCGACTTTGTTTTGGCCATAGTGCTGCTCTTAGCCAGCGGGGACTGTTTGTGGTTTAGCTTCAGGCCAAAGGTGAATATGTGGGGCTATCAGAGGCCCGATTGGCTAATGTCTGATGTCAGCCCCCCACTGACAAGGATGCAGATCTGGATGTATTGGGGTGGGGGTTCTGACTGGTCCAACAACAAGAGGCACGCAGAGTGCGCGGCTAACTCTGTGTGATGGCTTCATGCCGTTCTGTCCCAGTGGCCAGCGCGCCGAGACATTGTGTTCGTGTTAACTGAGACTGGAATATGTTTTGGAGTCAGCAGTGTTTAGATTTAAAGGTTATTGGGTTCAACAGCAGAGTAGATTAGATGTGTTCCACTCGTCATACAACTTAACTATGTCAGACATCTTTTACAAGGTGTTTTTTTGTATAGAACCATTGAACTAACACAACAAAATCATCTACAAAAGTTTTGCCAATAGAATATTTTTTCTTAATCATATACTAGGGCTGAACGATGAACCATTTTCAAATAGAAATTGCAGTGTGAAACAATGCAGTTAGAAAATCACTAAGGTGAATGTCTCTAGTGGTCGCCAAATCATCTGCCTCCATTTTGCCCTATCCCTTGTGTACTCTTCTGGTGCACCACTTGTCTTCATGTCCTCCCTCACAACATCCTTGGCCTTTCTCTGTGGTCTTCCTCCACCAGCTCCATCTTCAACATCCTTTGTCCAGTATAATCACTATCCCTCCTCTGCACGTGACCAAATAATCTCAACCTTGTCTCTCTCACATTATTTCAAAACCCCTCAACCTGAGCTGCCCTTTGAATATGCTCATTTCCATGCTGGTAACTCCCAACAGAAATCTCAGCATCTTCAGCTCTGCCACTTACCTTTTCGACAGTGCCACTATACCATTATTACAAATATATTTTTTTAAACGTTTCAGTCTTGCATTATAATTTATTTTTTAAATGTTGTGTCACATGATAATGCTCAATCATTGTATATCCATTAAAACAGGGAATACTGAACAGAAACCTGATGTAAGAAATTATATCCCAAATCAAATTACAATGTTGTCAGAACAATATTTCCCACAAATCATTCAGCCCTACCATGCATGATCTGTCCAGCTGAAATCGTTCACTGAACTGAGAGTGTGTATCGGGTTTGTTACACATTTCAAGGAAGGAATGAATGAAAAGCGACTGCATATCGTCCACCCTTGCCACTCCCCTCCCACTGTGCAGGACCATGTGGCTCTGGTGAAGGACAGGTCTGGTGTTTGCTCTGAAACTCTCTGTGGCACCTCCCTCCACAGGAGACTCTGAACCACCAGCCCACAGGAGTGACTCCCACTGGGAGGGCCAGGGCCTGGTGCTTCCTCCCCTGGATGACCTCTGACACACCCAGTTTGTGCTTGGTGGCCTTGAAGAGACAGTGTTGGGGATTTCTCCCCAGCCAAGCAGCGGGTTGTAATTGATGTGGCAGAGACGTCAGCACTAATCTTCTGCTCTCTGACAGCCTCTCTGTAAGCCCCTCATCCACTCCACTCTGAGACCTCCAAAACCAACCTCGGCAAACTGCTACCTAGTCAATTAGACCTTCTCTGTCTGTTCCCTGTTTTGTGTGAATATATCCTCCGCAGACACCTAACATGTTCAGTTATCTACCTTTGCACATTCAGTCTGATTTGTTAATGTCGCCGCATGCCACTATCAGCAAATGGAAAGCTAGGCCCATATCTCTTCCCACAGTGGACTGACTGATTATATATGGAATACCTGGATGCTGTTGATTTTCATATTTGTCTGGAGGATTCCTATCTTTACCTACATACCTTGGGTCCCATGGTGCATATGGAAATTGTAATCAGATAGTTGTATATTGTGTGCTGCACCTGGGGTTACCATTACTAATTTCTTTTAAGTGGTGTGAATAGAGTCCAGTGTGAAACATATCACAAGTAATACTCCGCTATGTGTTCACTCATGGCTCAACAATGTCAGCAGCTTTGCTGTAGAGGACAAACCGTGTCAGGTGGTCACTTTTTTGTTACTGACAGGGATACACAGAGGACATCACAGCTCTTTTAAAATGGAAGCAAAAGAGAAACTGCAGTGGTGTGTGTTTAAAATAACAAAGAAATGCAAAGCTCACTGAGCAAAGCAGTTGCATGTTAAGTTGTAAATAGTACTTTTGTAATTCATGTTTTATCTGGGTAGTTGTAATTCACTGCTACAATTGTTGTCCCCACAAAAAAAACTCATTTTTCAAAAAGACAATTATATTTTTGAGTGTCTATAGGTTTATACTATAGGTCCAGGTGGGGAAGTTCAGTAAGTCTTCAATTCCAAAGAAGCCTCTCCAAGTAATCAAGTCCAGTTACTTCTGATTCAATGACATTTTGATGATGGTGGGAAAGCCTTTTCCACAGAAAAGCGTTCAATGATTTTATTCAAGTAATTAAAGAAAAAGTCATCATAAATCTTAAAGGACATGTAACATTTTTGGTTATATATTATTTCCTTTGATTAAAGGATTGTAGCACGGACAGATCTTTTTACATTTAATACAAAACTGCAGCAGCAATATATATATATACGGTAGCTTAGCATAAAACTTGAAGCTGGTATGTTAAATGCATATCTTGATGATTGAATGTGTCTTTCATTCAACGTGAATAAGTTTCTAGTTTTATGAGCTTCCATCCAGAGTCAAGTCAAACATGAATCCCATGAATTGCTTCTTGTTTACAATAAAAAAAAACACAGAAGCACCCAAGAAAATTGCAGAAGTGAAGTCTACTGCTCAAAAAAACCCCACTTGTTCAGCAATTTGATGGAATTAACTTTTTTTTGCCTCTGCCACTTAGACAGTTTAGTTTGCTGGTGAAGCTAATCAGTAAGAATATTGAATAGCCACTTGGGAGAGACTCTCCTGGTTGCAAAAAGAAGTGCGTTAGAATGGAAGTCTACAGTATGGGAACTTGAGCAAACTTGTCACTTGATTTTTAACATGACTAAACATTTTCCTGAGGAGTTGCTAGTTTTCAGGTTTTCTTCAGTATAACAGAGCTGAGCCCAATATATGATTGTTTCTTCAGCTTTTCCCGTTACAACTGGCTGAAAAGTTAAAGTTATAAATACTACACATAACCATACAGTATTCGTTTTTACTACACAAAGTTTTATAAATTCATACAGCTTACTGTACCTAGATTCTGTTTTAAGGTAGACTTGTCCTTTATGTGGTGAGTTTCATTCATGACATTTTCACATCACACCACGGTAACAAACATTCCGTGTCCCATTAGAGTAGGCGAGATTTTAAGATGCTTTTTCTCATTCAGTGCTATCTCACATGACCTTCCAGTTGTGATTCTTCCCCACCACTGTGGATATGAAGCCCATACTATACGGTATGTTACAAGACAGGCGGCAGACATGGTCTCTGGACATGGTCCACTGAGAATACTCCAACCTCTAGGGATCGCTATTTGTAATAATTACTATGACTAAATATTCCAACAAAACAGTTGCGATTATTTTGCAAGAAGAATGTTAAGTTGGTGAGAAAAAAGGTGGAAATGCAATAATTCACCAAACACAGTTCGGTTTAGGATGCATGTAAATGTATCAAAGAGGAGGCGCATAGAAAACATACCCAAGGTTAATCCACTATGACTGTTAAAAATTCCATGATATGCCGGTTGAATAAAGAATTATGATGGCATGAACCATGCTGTTTATCCAAATTCTCCTTTCTTCATAATAACAGCCTGAATTATCGACCAATTGTCGATGTGAAAATGCATAAAGTCAAGCAAGGCTTCAAGGTTTATTCATGAAATAATGCATTATTGTATGTGTATGTCATGGTCCTCAAAATAAGAAGGGCGACCCCA
This sequence comes from Solea senegalensis, assembly GCF_019176455.1. NCBI lineage: Eukaryota > Metazoa > Chordata > Actinopteri > Pleuronectiformes > Soleidae > Solea > Solea senegalensis. Next base: position 12,067,671 of record NC_058022.1, on the reverse strand, counting down.
ATGGCAAACTTGATTGATAAGGAGGCGACATTTTCTTTTTTTTTTACAAACACTGCATGGTGGGACAAAGTCATTTTTTTGTGAAAAATTTGAGTGGCAAGTGTTGCTTTTTTCATAGTGAATAAAAAATGTTGCTGCATATAGAAATGAACATGTTCATCTCAGTCTCATCCATGAGCAAAGCCACGGGTAAACATTGGCAACCTCTCCCCATGGCTTTACTCATATTAGTCCAAGTCTATCAGAGAAGGAGTCTGCTTCAGGTCCTTTTGATTAAATGGAGTCATATGATGTGAAACTGTATTATGCATAAACACAGATATGAATGATAAACAGAGGATGTGAATCTTTTCAGTCGTTAAAGGTGTTCTGCTGGTTTGACCTGTGAGCATTTCCCCACTCAAATCTCTTGTTTACTGTGTTTGTATATTTTATGCCTCTTGGTGAAAGTAATGCATTTAGTAATTCAATGTAAATGGAACAAACAAAAACTACTGTAGTAATGTCACTTAGAATCACAATTCACAGTTCAATATAGCATTGTAACACTATACAATGCCTTACCTTGATAATCTGGGGGGGCGGGGGGGACACAATTTGAACCTTGTGACTAATTAAACATTAGTTAGTTTTTAGCTATTTCTTACAAATTCTGACAAACTTTACCATTGGTTGTGTTCCTCCAACTGTGCAGCAATACAAGTTATCTAAAGCAGGGCCATGAACAGGCAGTCTTGTCCGTGTCAATGTTTATCAAAATGTCCAAGTGTGAGGCAGGAACATCATCAAATGTCTGAAAATATAATAGGTGCAAAATGTCAGGGGAAATAGCCTGGTGTTCGAGGAAGCGATGCCATTTCCATAAATGTTTAATTGATTGTAATCCTTTGTTGAGGAGACATTTGCACAATGCGTGGGGTTCACACAGTCCAGGATATTGAAATATTGAAATAAAATAATTTCGGTTGCTTAATTGTCAGAAATTGCCTGATAATAGCCTTATATTTAGTGCGATAATTTGCCATACATTTAAAGTGGCAGTGAAAAATTCAACTGGAAGTCGTCATTGAACAGAGAAAGCCGCACTTTTCTTAGTTATGATTTAAACGGCTGAGAAAAAAAACAAAATGTGGCACTGCTACTGAAATACACCAAAACAGGAGGAAGAATATAAAGTAAAAAACCAAAAAAAATCCCTGCTTTATTTAAATAAGTATACAATACAATGTATGAAGTCACAGAAACAGAGGATGAAGCAAGCCAGAGTGACTAAGGAGAGAAAATAAAAAAGCAAACAGACCAAACAATCAAACACATCAGAACAGGAAACACAAGAAGAGGAAGGCGATGGTGACGAAGATAAGCAAGAAAGAAGTAAGATTATGACATCATTGTTTTTCTCAAAGTAGCTTAGTGGTTGCAAAGGTGATGCTACGGGATTTTCCCAATCTGGGACCTGTTTTCAAAGAATTGCCTTTCAGGGCTCCCAAAACACAGTTTCTATGTGGATAAAATACTTAAACAATAGCGGATTCACTTAAAATTTGTTTTCGTGTGGTAATGAGTGGCCTGGTGAATTGCTCCTGTTCCGTCATGTCAGAGAGAGGAACGTGATGATGGCGGTCGTCATTCTCCACCTCCACATATAGAGTTACAAACCACTTCCTAGTCAGGTTTGCTGCTCCGATCACTGCAGCCATGACAGGAATCACAGTCCTCTCCCTTTTTTTTTTTTTTTATTTACCCACCGTCGCCCCGGCTCCACGTCATGTCAGAGCGGCGTGGTCGCGTGGCTGCGGCTGACCCCAGGGTGTAGAGGCTGTCTGCACTTGTCCAAGCATGGCCTACCAGGGGACAAGGTCTTGGTCATGTAATATGCAGTGTAACAGCAGCAACTTGCCATGCATTCATAAAAATGTCCTCAAAGAAAAATAAATAAATGTGTATTAGAGCTGAACATTTTGTCTTTTTTTAAATAGGAGTGGCAATCTGAAACCAAATCGCAAATGCTCTATATTTGTTTGATCTACTGTATGTCCCATGTACATTGTTAAAAACTTAAAATTAAGGGGGCTCTAATTCTAAAAATTATGTTTTCACTCATTTAATATCAACTCAAAAACTAGGCTTTTTATGATTCTACCGTTGAATACATTTGCACCAGGATCGTCAGAAAGCAGAACCACCTTTACGCAGCGATTGTCAACGCAGACAGTCGCATACCGACAAGCGAACGCCTTACTGAGCCAAAAAGCTGCTGGAGGTGTCATGTAAATACCTAACCACAGTTAAAGTAATAGGATATAAAGTGATCTTTAAGTGGAGTTTTAAGTACCCCCATAATGGCTTTAGCTGCCTTTTAGCAGACCATGTGCCTCCCCCAGAGTAGTGATTATGAGTCATGGATGAAGAGGTCTTGTGTGTAGGTCAGCCTGTAAGCATCACTTTCACCTGCCAATCTTTACTTTCCTTGATACTCGGAGAGCCTTTTTCTTTACACTTTTAACTGTCATACAGCAGGTGGTATTTGGTGATTTATGTCTAGAAAACACTTCATGGCATTCCTACTGTGGAAGGAACAAAAAGGAATCTAAAGGTGAGAGACAAGAGGAAGATAATTTAAACATTCATCTTTTTTTTTGCTATATAAATGATCACCACTGTATGTGTACAATGTAGTCGTTGGCGTTTTACAACAATATTTGAGTAGGAAAAGCTCCCTAGTTCCGCTCTGGCTATAGTTTTTCCCTTCTTACATTACACAGGGACACTGATGCATGGTGCCTTTTGAATTTTGTATTATGTTAGAGGTCAGGAGGGGAGAATTCAGGAAGTGTTCTTAATTTCACAGGGTTAAGGAATAGCAGATACATGGGGAATACAGATCACTTAGCACAAGCCTGTGACCGCCCCGAAGTTGGCGAGCTCTCTCCCCATTTGTTAACCACATCCTTGTGGCCGCTGAACCGTTGAGACTGCCAAGGTGACTGTGCAGTCCCAGAAGTAGGCTCTGCTGTCATAGATCAGTGCAACAGTGATTCCGCCTCACCCTTGTGTTTATGTGATTTCACTTGTGCTTGTAGTGAATCAACCCTTGCGGTGTGTGTGAGCATTCAACTGCTTACATGTATCAGAGCGCTCTCTGTGCCAAGCTCAAGTGGAGGCAGGGGAAGAAGAAATATTCAGAAATCACATGTAGATTATCTGTGATTATTAGGCCATTTTGTACTCTAGATTGGTTTAACTCTGATATAATACCAGAAAAGTGATTCCTCTTGTTTTTCCATCAAAAACAACAGTAAGTTAATCCACTGGATATATTGTACCTGAATCCACCCTTTATTTGCCCAAACTAAGAGGAATTGTACATGTAACAGTGATAATCCAATAATCATGGTGCTCCTAAGCTTTTAATTTCATTAAGTGTGTGAAAATTGAGGGCAGACAGTCTCTTGGAGGATAACATCATAGACACCGCATCTCCTAATTGGTGCTGTAAATTTACATATGGATTCCTGTTTAATGTTTAACCAGCCTTTAATCCACCTGGTGGTGGGAAATATCAACGTCTGTTCAGGAAATTTAACAATTACTCCAGCTTTCATACACTTAGGTTTGTGAAGCTTTTTATTCATGCCTGACAAAACATCCCCACTTTCCTCCAGGAATTATCTAGAGCACTGCTTTTAAAAGGCTTTCAGCTGGGAGTCCACACCGGTGAGATTAACAGCATACAATCATCATACAATCACCATTATTGTCTTTTTTACAGCACATCGTCTCCCCCCCCCATTGAAATCAATCACCATTTCCCTTGTGCTGTGGTGAAAAATGACGGATTAAACTGATCCTGTAGTTCGTTATAAAACAAAGTTAATGAAGATGTTGCGTTTTTTTTGTGTGGCCATTTCTGCTTGATGATCTATTGACTTTGGTCATAATGTGACAATTGTGCTACAATATTTATTGGAAAACAGCCTTCAATTTACAGATATTCCACAAGCTTACACATATCAGTCAATCAATAGCCCTGGATTAAGTGTTACTGGTGAGTTATATGAGGTAATATTGAGGTGAGAGATTTTTCATTACTGTATGTTGTCTACGTCAAAATTTTTTTCCTCCTTCACGTTCCTTTTTATTTTCTCTAATCCTCCACTCCCTCATTGTTTGTTTTTCCAAAGCCCTATTTTCTCGGCATTTTTAATAAGCTGAACCAAACCATTTTTACTTTTTTACAGATGGCTTCACTCTTTCGGCTCTGAATAAATGGCGACTTTATTTCCATGAAATTCTCAAATGACACCGATTTTTCTTTTGCATAAAAGCATGAAGAATGTGCCTAATATCGGCGGCATTCATCTGCTAAGTGGACATTTGCATGGGTGCAAGGGGAAGCAGAGAGGGAGAGAACCACTAGCCTCCTGGGGTGACAGCGGTGCAGGGGGATGACATGTGACAGCTGTGACAGTACTGAAGGGGGGGTGGGAAGGCGACTTGCTGCGCCCCCTGATCCAATTACGCCACACGGCCCCCTGTCAGACCCAGCAGCTTGACTCCAGCCACTCTGAGGACGGTATTGATCTCTTGTCAGGAGGACCAGTTGCCCTCCCTTACAATCCAGCACCGCTGAACTTTCCAACCACCCCACCATCACACCCCCACTTACACCCGCCATCTGAGCAGCTATCTGCTCTCCTGCCAACCACCCTCTTAAGTGACTGGTAAAATCAGGTTATGGCATTCAGGTAAGGGGAGACAGAGCAGGTCAATGGGGCTGTGTGCTAAATACTCCCATAGCTAGTGAGAGAGAGTTGGTAACATCCTGCAAGCAGCTGCGGTGGTTATGCGTCAGTGCAGCGCCAAGCTCAGTGCTACATTTACAGTACATCACTAATGGTCTGAGGGGATGCTGCCTCTCCTGGCTTGTATGAAAGCGGTTGATTTGAGATGATGAAAAGGCCATTGCAATTAGCAGGCCTTGGTTCGTTTTGCCGGAGCTACGACGGATTGGTAGAGACAGTGGCAGCTGCCAATAACTTCAGCTTGCGAAGAACAGACAATTAGGCCGGGGCCTGTTACCACCGCTGGTCCCACATCTCCAGACCTTTGCACCGGCCCTACCTCTGAGCACCTGCAGGTCAATAGGCAATGATATTGTGTAGTGCAACAGCTTGGAACAGAGGTTAATCAAACCACAAGCACACACATCAGTTGCACTCATCTTATTATTCTTGCCTCTAAGGCCAAGAGAAGGAGAAATGGCAGGGAATATCTGCTTTTTTTTTCTGCATCACTGAGGGAGATGATCACACTTGCAGGCTTCTCATTAAACATGTACAGGTCTGCAATGCTTCAAAGTTGCTTTTTTGTAAGAAATGTATTGTATTATGTCATAAAAATGACCAAGACATGTTATCAGAGATAAAATACAGGCTTCGGTGATGACAACGGTGAAGCCACTATATCCACAGTTATCCAAATTTTCATTTGCGCAAACAGCATGTATAAATCATACATGGTTTGGTGTTTTGTTGGTCCGTTGTACCACCTGCCACCACTCGTCCAATAACACAGCCCACAGGTTACCAGCAGTTATTTTGCAAAGACCCAAATGTGTGCAGTGGAGATGTGTTAAAACATATGTTTTTAATACATCAAGCCGGTGTGAATAATTTTCTCTCGGACAGGAAAGCAGTTGAACTTTAGCCAAGGTTAGCTGATACTCTCCCACTCTCTCATACGCAATGTATAATATTTTGCCTCTATTCTGACAGTGGGACAGTTAAGTACGTGTAAGTGTGTGTGCATGAACACAGTGTGATGCTGTGTTTTTTTTCTTTTGTTTCTACAAGTTTGGCAACCACACTCTGCAATGATTTTTGGGATTTCAGTAACCGTTTTGAACGCCAAAGTTTGCTGTTACACATATTTTACATGCATCCCATTTAAAACCCTGAAGATATATGTGAGGAATGATGCTATACTCCTGTATTTATTATTTCATTAGAATTGATTGGTTCAGTAAGTCCTTACTGAACTCACAGTATGAATTCAAATTCAGAATGCTCTGCTTTATTGTTGGCACTGCTGTCCATGTAGACAGTCCCTTGAAATACAGAAAACACTCAGTATCTTGCAAATCAGTGTGATCAACTGATGCTGTGTGTATAGCACCATGAAATTGGGCACAATCTGGAAAGAAGCTCATAGTCACTTTCATGGTACATGCAGTGTGTATCCAATGCAGAGTGTGAACATTACCCTGCTCACCCATGCGTTCAGTTGTGACACCAAAGAAGGTTTGGTCAGAGGTTATGCAGTGGTAGAGTGCCCATGTCTTACTCAGTAAAAAAAGTGGGTATTTAAAATATGGATTTCTGGAGTGTGTCATCTTTCTCCATGTCAAGTGTCTTATCTGTTGTGCAAATAAGAAGAGTGGTTGACCTGTTTGTTTAAAGAACATCTTACCTTAGCTAAACAACCTCAGTGAAGAAAAGAAACTGATCAAAGTGTGCAGGCTTGAGGCCTTTGCACACTAATCACCATTAGATGCTGACTTCACCTTTTTTGTATTTTGTCCTGGTCTTTGTGATTTGTTTTGTTAATGTGAATATTAAGGCTGCATTGAAATTCAAATCCTTTAAAAAGTTATTTGCATCCCTAATATGACGTGCAAAGTCCTTCATACTCTTCAAACTGAATTCATCCAGATCAAACATTTCAGAGAAACATGCATTTTTTTCCCCTTCTGAGTTCCTGCAAACTTCTTGACAAATGATTAAACACCCTATTAAATAATCAATAAATCAGTTTCTATTTTCTGGCTGTTGGAATAGACCAAGAGAAATGACTCCTTCGTCGACACAGCTAGCTCTTCAAAGACTTCAATCTCAGCATCAAATTTCCACATTTCCCTCTAATGCAGTACTTGCATAGTGAGCAAAAATAGGCTGCCTGCACCAGTGAGTTGTGATAGGCTGTTGTGTTACTGCCAGACGTATGTTCAGTCGGGGTGATGCTTTTGTGAACAAAGTAATCATTCATGTAATTAATGTAGAGGAAACTAGAGAGCCAAATAACCCAAATGTATCGTAAAAAAACACCAAGCCTCCCCTCTGTGATATTTGATTTAACGCATTTGGGGACAGACAAAAGGACATGGGTGCACTGCTCCTCTGTACTCGATATGAATCAATAGAGGTGCTATAAGGAAACCTTGTATGGAGGAGAGTTGACTGGCAGCTATTGATATTGTCTCACAGATGAGATATATCTTCAACTTGTGTCCTCTTTGAAGACGGTAAAAATAGTGTTAGTACGATGCAATGGCATGTGTTGAACTTATATTAGTTGAAGCTTTCTTTTAACTGTAATGATTCATTTTAATGGTGCTGTACCTACATTAATATGCGTAATTATTAAGTGGAACATTTCTGTGGAGACCTGCACCTTACCAACATCCGTACACAACAAAATACTATTTCTGAACACCCCTAACTATAGACATTATTTCCTCGTGTCACTTATATCTCCGCTGAGAGATTGCAGCTGCCACACACAATGTGGTGTGTCGTGTATGAACTTAAATTATTCAGAAATGACCTAAAAGTCCACATGATTTTTGCTATTCAGTTAGACTTACATTTAGCTAAATTGCACTTACTGTCCAAATGTTAACATTTCCCGCAGCTGTTTGTATCACTACACATCATTTCAAAAGCATGCCTATTAAAGCTACTAAATCTGCAGAATCCTCCTCAGGACACATCCGTACAGTATGGACCAAATTGGGACGCTGCTTCCCTTTTGGATATTGCAATTCTAAGTGTTTTTGATATGTCATTTGTGAACCATTACCACTAGCAGTTGAAGCAAACACATACACATTTGTCACACCTACTACAGTGCAACATTGACTTGGGTTCTGTGTTATTGGCCCAGGAGGGGAATCAAGGAATCTGTCGCGTTAATACATGCAGATAATAGCCTTCCTGTCATCTCAGCTCTCCTTTACTGTTGGCTTTTAAAGGCAGCAAACTGAACGGGACAGACAAGCTTGACAGCGAATCTTGAAAAAGAGCATCTTAAACACTTAAATAAACTATGATACCGTCTTTTACACATTCGTTTTAATGAATGAATTGATTTATTTTGTCAGGGACAGAGCCAAATTATGTCTGAAGCAATCTACACATGTGATTGTATTAACAAACGTGTTGGGCTTTACATCACTCAGCCCAGTCCGTTTCTTAAAGATATAATATGTAACATTTCTTGAGTAAAATATTGAAAACTTACGAGACATATGTTATATACGTTTTGTTGAGTAGTGTACTTACATTAGGTAAACACCATCGATATCTATATTTCTACTCAAGATGATTGTCCGCTTTATTATAAAACATCAAAGTGAGGAAGGAAATATTCTACGCTAGTTTTTTATATATCTATATTTCTTTCTAATGGATCAGGAGTATACTTTACATTGCCTTTTCACTGCACTTCCTGCTGCTAAATTTCTCCCCGAAAAGCGTAAACACACAGAGGAACCAAATGTGACAACAACTACGTTATCAAACTATGCCTTTTGTTATTGTTTTGACTGAGACGTGCCGATTTGCAGTGCTTTGCGTTTATGTAGACGTGTCCCTAAAACAATATATCAGCTTGACCGTTTACTTGATTGCTGCATTATTTTGTGTGTCAATATACTTCAGGTGTTGTTTTACCCAGTTACAAAACAATAAGCTACATATCACAGGGCATCTTAAATCACTGCGTTTGCTTGCGTCTGCTTTGCGGTGTGTTATTAATGATGCAAATCGGGAAATATGCAAAACAGTGCAAAATTTCACAGTGATAAGACGATTGATAATAAACTGTGACGTGCGATCACAGGACAGTTTATCCAGACTAACAAGCCAAAGGTGACTGCCATTTTATTTTTTCTTATCCGCTTTAGCATCCCTTTAGACTACATAGCCTAAATACTGTGTTTTTTGTTTGCTGCATTTCACATCCCAGGACCCTTCTGAAACAATGTGCTAAAAAAAGAATCAAATCATTTATCTTAGATATAAAAGAGATCTACATTTATTCCATCTTCTCTGCCTGCTGTAAACTACCTGACAATTGTTCATTAATGATTCCCAGTAAATTCCTTAAAATGGTAATTTGTCATCCTGTCACTTAATTTGTGACCTAAAATTCCTCACTAGAGGCATCATCAAATAAATTAATCACTACCCAGGATCCATTTCTCCCTTGTGCGTGCTATTATACCCGGCTCTCTTGAGTTTCTCTTCATTTACATATATTTAATGGCCCAGTTGTGGCTGCTTGTGCCTTGCGACTTGCACAGCTCATGTCAGGTGAAATATTCCGACTGCCACTGTCTTTAACAGTGCGTGCCATGTCTGGTGCATTTTCCTTGAATACCTGAAACACAAGAGAATAAGGAGGATTAGAGACATTTTATGGAAATGTAAAATCAAAAGTGTGCATTTTGTGGGCTACTGGGAAGGCACACATTTAGACACAAACAAATCAAACTGCGTAGAGCAGGAATATAAGGAAATTAAATGTGAGGTTGTCTACGGAATATTAGCGTAATTGTGTCTCATTGCTTTAGGAAACGTATACATGTCTCATCACTAAAATCACCCAGTTTTATTTGTGAGTGGAATTAGGAAGTTTGTTGTCTTATAGAAAAGGGAAATGTTTTAAGTATATCATAGAATTGATGATCGAAACTATGTCATTTCAGTAGAGTTGGTTGACAATATCCTGTCATTGTCCCAAACTGTCAAGTAGCATTCATTTACTTGTTAATTTACTTAAAAACATAACATTAATTAATTGTATTTTAATTTATACTACATTTGTTATGCTGAGCAGAGTGTTGTTTATGTTCCAATTCAATAAATGGCCAGGGAGATCCTGAGAGTGCCCTGTCTGCACCTCTGTTTTGTGTTAAAATGTGATGTTATGAGGTGCTTTTGTGAATTTTGGCATGGATTTATGGAAATTAATTATTCTGTTTTCCAATTTTCTTTTGACAGATAAAAAAACATCCCAATTATTTTTACGAGGCAAGAGCATGTCATGTTTGAACTTCCATCCTCATTAAGGGTCCCTAACACCAGAGGACATGTGAACACACTTTTTTTTTTAACCAGAGAAAACAACAACTGCATGTCGCCAAAGGATCCTCTCTCACCCAGCCACCCTGTTAAACTGAAACTCGCAGGATATTTCAAATGAAATTAGTATAATTAAGTATTAACGCGCATTAATTGTTGTGCTTAATGCAAACTGAAGCCAAATGTGTCACTTGCTGTAGAGGACACTGCTAAATGCTTTGTCACCTCCTGCTCAGAAGAGTGGGAACACCCCATGTGTTTGGGTATAAAGAGCCACTTGTGCAGTGTGGCACCGTCAGTGACATGCACATAAACAAACATCCCATCAGCTGTTAAGCATGCCCGACATGTTTGCTCAGGAGTTACGGGACAAATGTAGTGTATTGATCAAGGAAGTTTTTTGTAGTGGACAGATGGATTTAGTAGGGACTGGTGTGCAGGATGTGCAGATTGCTCTTACAAAGGCTCAACTTGGCAATAAAGGTTGGCATTTGGACAGAGCAGAGTTTGGGAGAGCAGACTATAAGGGTTTTACTGTCCTTTCCTTGTTTTGCTTTGTGGTCTCCTAGAGGACAGATGATCAACAGATAAATAAGACATGTTAATTAAAACCTCAAACCAGAGCCAGATGGCTGCGAATAAGCCTCCATCCCTAACCCTAATCTGAGTCAAGGTGTGAAATTGAGTCGTTAGGGTCAGAACTTGGTTGTTCTGTGTGTGACTGATTATCCTTTTAAGACGAGAGCTCAGGGCAGAATTGTAGGTGGCTGGTAGTTGGTGTCTTAGCCCACCTCCTCTGTTGAGGGAAGTTTTCTCAAGTTTGATGTAGATGGCTTCTTCACTCCTGTTTCAAACCATCTGTCTTCCCTGGCACGAATGTGAACATCCTCGTCCTTAAAAGAGTGTCCCTTGTCCTTGTGGGTGGTGAGAGTCCATTGGCAGATATTGATCTGTGTAGGTTTGTTGATTCCTGTGTATTACAATGCTGAGGCATCCAGCTCATCTGGACAGGACTCCGTTATCCACCTACATCTGAAGGACAATGGACACTCTTGTCCCTTGTCATCCTTGATGAGAATGTTCACATTCTTGGCCAGGGAAAGGTGGGTGGTTTGAAAGAGGAGTGAAGAAAGCCACCTACCTCAACGTGGAGAAATTATCACTCCACAGAGGAGATGGACCTACACACCAACTATTAGCCACCTACAATGCTGGTTTCAGGTGACCCTCAGATGACCCTCTTTCACACCATGACTCAGGTGAAACTAACAACCTGAAACTGGGTCAGAGCAGTCTGCATTGTCAAACTTTACACCTCTTGAGACAGGTTTCCAGCCTTCAGAGGCTAAATACTGTTGGTCAGAACGGCAGAAGCCTTTTGAATGAGAGGTTACATCTTCAGACGTAACTCAAACAAGTCAAATTGCCTACAGCTAGCTACCGAATCACATATTTTGCTTTTGTGAAATCGATTTGTGAAATATTTTGCTAATAGTCATTTTCTGTCCATTAAGAAGTTAGAACCGCAAAAAACAACTGGTTTCTACCCAGGAGCAAACATGTGTCTTTAATTATGTGATCAAATCATTTTGAAAATGTTTAGTTTGCTTTTCTAATTGTCCATAGCACTGTATGGCACTGTTGTTTCCCTCAAAGCACACTCCATGGAAGTCGGTGTCAGTGTACCACTTTGGTCCAGGTGGAAACCATCCAACATTCTCAACAACTATTGGATAGATTACTATTAAAGTCTGTACGGATAGTCATAGTCTCCAGATGGCCACTTATTTTAAAATTTACAGTAAATTGAACACACTAGACTAAGATGGAAACATAGCATCAAAGAACCCCAAAAACAGTATTTATTGCAACTCAACAATAAGTTTAAACTCTTTCTCAGCTTGACCGTTCACTTAATTGCCGCATACTTTTGTGTGGTGACAAGATAACCACGCTCACCCTTTATTTAACTGAAAAAAAAACCCTTGTGATCTCCCATTGTTCCATTTAACAATTTCACACCCCGTGAATTTAGATGTTTTCTCTTCAAGTGGACAAGCCTTTGCTGCGTTCCCTCTTGCTTGCAAAGGATCACAGCTGTACTTTTACAAAGAGCTGGGAGCTTTTCCACATTAATCTAGATTTAATATAAATTTCAAAATACATTTTCCCTATTAATTAAAAGCAAACCATGTATTGTATGGTACATTATCCCTCTAACGGCCCCATGTGGAGATTATGAAGTGGAAAACTAATGGTGTAGACTTTAGCATTTGGGTTTTGCCTGAGTCATTTACATATCTGTAAGGCGATGTCGATGTATGTGCAAATAAGCAGAACTATGTGTGTCCCATGCTTTCTCTACCGCCACCCCCAACGCCCCCCTGCCCTCCCCTTCCTGGTTTACAGAGGAAGTCAAAGAAGAAGTGTTGCCTCTCTCCCCTCAGCTAGAGAAGGTAATGAGATTCTGTGCAGCCTCTATTACGAGGAGGATGAGGAATCTGATTATTAAGGAGAGGCATGTGGCAGTAAGAAAAATCTGTTTGTTTTTTTTCTTATTGTATCACCCCAAGAAACAAAGGTGACCCCCATGTTCTGTTCATTAAATCTTGCCTCCTCTAATTTATCAAGGTAAACTATCACAGTTTCTGCTGAGCTAATCAGAAATGGGCAAACTTGTTAGGTGTGCCTCAAAAGGACACATCGCAGGCTTTGGATATCACTTCTGCATACTGAATGGAGCCTAATTCATGCTTCTCACAATGAATGCTTTACAGACATTTGCATTAGTTTGTTGTGTGTGTGTGTGTGTGTGTGTTCTTTTTTTGTCTAATACAGCAAAGTTCAGGACAGTGAGGATGAATTATGACCTCCACGGCAACACACATGTAATTATTCCAAGGACACAGATTTGCTGCAGGTGTAGCTTTCTGATGCAAATATCACAGCAAATGTAATTTCCACATTTGTGTGTTTTGAGCCTGCAGTTATTATTCTTCATAGTTTCAAATTTCAATGGGCACGTTTTACTTCCTCACATTAGAAACACACTAGTCACACCTGTACAAAAGCAAACTAGTCAACCCTCCAGACGACTCTCTCATTGTTAGATTGGATAAGCAGTTTCATGCATAAATACAGTTATCTGAGTCGAACAATACTTTATTGTTAAAGGTGTAGTGTGTCATTCATGTCGCCAAAACACTGTTAGTGTTTACCTCACACAGAGATTTCTCAAAGATCTCTCACTCATGATTCAGAGCACCAGTGTTTATTACTAGTGTAACTAAACCCCTAAACCACTTTTTCAGGTAAAAAAAAAAGTGTATGGGTTGTAGTGATGTTTTCCTGATCCAGGTTCAAATCTTCACGGTTTAATGTAAATTATAAGAATGGTCACATCCACTGTACCTCTGGTCCAACAGATGCTGCATTCAAATGTTGTCATTGCCTTCTCACTTCACTGGTACACACTTTTATCTTCCTCTTGTCTAATCCGTGCACAGCTTGTTGACTCATACCTCTGTAACATGTTCATATATTTTTAAAACAAAGCATGAAACGTTAAATAAATTGAATAACATTTGTGCCCCTGGGAGTAAATGCAAACGTAACCTCTCTTTTTTTGTGGTTGTGTGAGTTGTTAAGTGCTGTTTGGAGTCGTTTGGCTTGTTCAGCTGAAAGCTGTTGCTATGACTTAACCAGTACAAGTTTTTTTGTTCCTAATGCTGGTTTATATTAAATTTCTGTGACTAAATCGAAACCATGAAGTGGTCAGAATAATTGGCTGTTCTAACTTTCTAATCTGCAATAAACACAGTCTAATAGCCATGTTTTAATCCTATTGTAAACTGCTTAGGCGTATGAGTTCTGCATGTGCTGATGTTAAATTGGTATTTATTACCGAACTGGTAATCACACCATCAACCTCCCTCTGCAGCCTTTCACCGTCTGCGGAGACCATGATGTGCACAGCAGGCTCGCAGAACTGTACTCCCAGTTCAAATGACCCAGCTTAGCTAGCATAGCTGCTGTGACCCGAACATGACAAAGCCCGTGTGTAATTAATATGCACGCTGAAATGCTCCCTGCGCCGCCACCAAAGCCATTGGAATCTTTCACATTAAAAATGTAATCATGGATTCTGCATGGTGAACATTTTAGTCAAGTAGCATCTGATTGCGATCAAGTTCTTTTTCTTTTTTTTTTCCCTCCTTTCTTTTAAATGTTCTTGAAGATTGAGACTTCCTCCTTAAAGATGCAAATTAATCTTTGAAACTGGACATTTCCCAACATGTGTAGCACAGTGGGGTGACACTACAACCCATCGAGTTCATTTTAATCCCCATGGGCAATTATACCTTCAAATGATATCCTGAAGTTAACTCATGTTCACACTTAATTAATTTTAACCCTACTTCTCAGGCATGAAAGTTTCTTTGTCCTCCCCAACACAAAGCTGTTGTTAAATAGGATACAGTGCTCTAAGTGATAAGGAGAATTGTCTTATTAATTATGTTCTTTCTGTTCAGTTGCTTAAACTCATATGTAGGCTGATGCAGATCATTTAGATGAGACAAATGATCAGACTCTCTTGACATTTCTTTGTCTTCTTTGTACTTCACTGATACGATCTGGTGAATAGTTACAGTAAATCGAAGGCTATTCTCACAAAACCTGGGTATTAGACAATAGACTATTTTCTGAAATCAACACTTGTGCTCTACAGCTGCAACAAAGCATGTTATTCCTGTTTCGGGAAAAAACAAAACAACACTCTCCATTCTGTGTGTGGTTTAAATGTTTGTTGGTGTGGGGACCAGAATATTTGCATGAATCCTGTCACCGTATATTTGTCTTTTGTAAATGCTAAGTTAATTAATGGTATGTGTTGGACTATTGTTTCTCACTTTTATAATGAATGCATTACTGTACTGTCGCTGAGTCTATTTTGACAAATAGGTGGGTGGATGGATATAAAAAAAAAACATACATTGGTGGCTGTCAAGGGGTTAGATTTTGAATTAATTGAGGGAAATGAATTCAGTGGTAATAGGCCCTGACAGCAGACTGTGGCAGTTCTGATGGCGATGATTGATGGCTGATGCACACACAAGCTGATGACAAATAATGCTTATTTTGCTCTCAGTATATTTTAAAACCTACTTGTGTGTTCATTAAAAATAAACACATCAAGCGGGAAATGCATAAATTGATTAATGGGAATAAATGAATGAATGAATGAATGAATGGAACGTCCTTTGTTTGTATTCCTGTGAGTTTTTTTCCCCCACACATATAAAGTGCATTTGGTTGAGGCGGTAGTTTGTGGGACTTGGTCGAGTCCTTTCACGGAGGTGGACCACCTCCATCTCTGACCCCAGAGAGGGAGAGCGCGAGAGAGAGCGCGAGAGAGAGCGCGAGAGAGAGCGCGAGAGAGTGCCCTATCACATCTCACATCACGCTCCTGCAGTCAGAGCCTTCTGACAGTGGCATAATGCTGATCAGATAGCTGTGTGGAGTCATTGCTTACATGTGTCACAACCGCCGTCCATGATCATGTCAGAGTCACGCTGGGTGCCAGAGTCAGGCTCAGGGCTCAGTGGACCTGGCTGGTTTCATGGTTGACATTTCCTCAGCATGACCAGGCTAGCGGTGCTGCAGTTGCAGCCCTGGCTAATGTGCCTCTCCTGGGCCCCACAGCACAGTGCTGGCAGCTGGAACATGGGGGCACAGGTGCTGCCAGCCCTGGTTAGATTTACAGTACCTCCTGGAGAGTCACAAACAATCCCAGCATGTGTCTGCTCTGATACCTCAGCTTATTAAAAGTCTAATGAATAAACAATTCTTCTGTGTGCATGACCACGGAGGCGATAGTGGGAACTTGTACTCTCTTAGCTGTCTTTCATCATTTTTATCAAGCAGAAATAACACTTCTGTGGCGCCGTCAGTAATGACATATTCATCATTTTTAATTAGCTTGAAGACAAAGAAATGTTAACAAAATAATAATAGAATTACTTTGGTTGGTGGCAAACTGGTTTGTGTTGGTGCCACATAGTGAGAAAGAACAAAGGCTTGTTTCGATGGCATAATACTGATAGTTTTTGTTGAGAGAGCTGAACAGCGGTCTGTAAAAATGTGGTTGTTAAACCAGATTGATTTATTGGTTCTATGGGCTGGACATGATTATCTTCTGACTCAGGGGATCGGCCAACTTCCCAAACAGGACTGGGTCCTGCCACACAGTCATGACAGCTAAATTGTTACACTCAAGAGGTTGTCCCCTTGTCCTCTTTACCTAAGCCACTTGTTACTAGAGAGATATGGTATAATTGTACCCAGAGGAACTTGTAAGCCTACATTGTGAGTCTGTTTCTCTTCAAGAGCCTAGTCCTTTGTGGCACCTAAAACTGAAAAGAGGAGGAGGGAAGGATATGTATTCCCTCTTTGTTAGAAGCAACACTGGATCATGGTTTCATAAAGTAGAGCACCGTTTAGAATCACTTATTTCCTCTAGAGCTTTGTTTTTTTTTGTTTTTTGTTTTTTTTGCTGTTTTTTTGTTTTTCTCTCTCATGGCAAATCTGCAGCACTTGCTATGTTGATTATACTAAAGCAACAAGAACAATATTTTTTGGGGCGTGATAGATGTTTTGTGTTGTGGAATTCAAAGCCCAGACCTTTGTGTAATTATAAATATATACGTGCCCTTAATTTTTGTTATTCTGCATTGCAAGTATTTCACCATTTGAAGTGATTACTTTGGCCAATAGAATTGCAGATATTGCAGAGATTCTTTTTTTAAGTGAACAAAAGAGACAAGAGGGAATGATCTATAAATTGCACCTACTTCTTTGGTGTCTGTGGTGGTGGTGGTGGTGTTGGGGGTGGGGAGTTGGGTACTCACTGACCATTAGTGTGCTCAAGTGCAGTACATTCAATGGCCTGTCAACTCTCCTACTAATGTGAGAGGAAATAACTCTATTTCCTATCCCAGTGAAAATCACCTGCTCTGACATGACTTAGAGTACACACTGTTCTTTCTTCTTTCTTTTTTTTATGTTGAATTTGTCACAAAAGCCTCATGAAAATACTGTTAACATGGTGTTATAGGTACATAAAGACACATGCAAGGATTAAACACAACAATCCACCACAATTGTCTAACAAAGCGGGTATGGCTGTTAAAAGAGACCTGGATAAAAGAAAACAAACAAACAAACAATTTGACATTACACTCTGATAAAGTCACCATTAGTCTCCACGTAAAACCTTCTAAACAATCTTTTGCACATGCATTTGTAAAAAAATAAAATAAAAATAACCCATACGTTATCATAGTGTGTGTGTGTGTTATTAATAATAGATATTTGAATATTGTAAATATCACTAACCAGTTAGGGAGGTTATAATGAAAAGTGACACAATATACTGTCCTTGCATTGCACTGATGTTAATGAACAATAAAAGTAATACTGAGTACTATAGAACAAATAAATGAGCCTGTTTCAGGCCCGTGCCTTGCATTAAGAGGTGCAGAGAGCTGAGGAGAGGTGTGTGTCGAGGGTTTAACCCCTGCTGTTCCTGCCTGTCCAACACACCCCCACCGCCTCACCTCCACCCCACCGTGCATCCTCCTCCTCCCCCTCCTCCTCCTCCTCCTCCTCTCTCTGTGCTCCACTCCAGCATCGAGCCAATACAAACAGCATTATTTATGCTCGGCAAAACACCCCTTAATTACTCATGAACTGGTGCACACTCACAAGTCCACCGCTCCCTACCACCCACCAACAGCCATTAAACACTCCCTAAAAGCTTGCGATTTGATATTAGCACACTTGAGCCTTTGAGAAGAAGTTAAAAAATAAATAAATCCGGGAGTGATTTACATATGCACAGCAGCTGATATTTATACTCGGCATGCGTCCCTGAAGGGCTCGTCTTATTACCTCCTTCCTCAGGTCCTAGCACAGAGACCAGGAAGGCAGGCAGGTGATTAATTCTGTGCTCATGAGAAGCCAACAATCCCACACCAAGGAGCACAAGAGGATTTCTATAAGGCTTTCTGTAGAGAACATTCAGTCTCTTTATATTTATTTATTGGCTGTCTATTTTCATATCCACTCTTATAGTTACCTATTAGTGGTAGCTTACTTGTGATTAAGTGGTAACGTTGAGCAGAGCACACTCAGTGCTGTATGTGCTGTGATGGTTTTTCTGCGGTGACAAACATTAGATTGACTGTAAATTGGATGTGGTTTCTTCCGGAGGATTCTTCTTGTTCTGTGAATCTCGTGGACGCAAATTATTGCATCGTAACATGTTTCCGAGCATCAGTGGGTATTTGTTGTGAAGATGCTCTGAGGAGCCGTGATAAGCAACCAGATGTGTTTGTACTCGTCGCAACACAGAGATCAAAGTTGCCTGAAGCCCGTTGTTGCGTCCCTATCACACACACCACATGTCGTACCATTTGCGAGCTTAAAGATGTGTGCCGTGTGAAATCTGTGTGTGACGCCGGTTCACTTAAAAATGTATTAATTGACTGTGCAGTCATAAGGCTGGGTGACATTATCACAATCGGTAGACATAAATAACTATTGTGATACATTTCAGGGTGAAAATGGAAGAATACGGTTAATTGTGAGTTGTTTATTGGTAGAAAACAAACACATTTCACAACTGTGAGAAAAAAACACTAAAGGCAACACAATGTGCTTTATTTCAAAGTGTTTTCAAAGCAATTAAGTACATAACATTTTTGGTTATATTGTTATTGCTAAAACAAAAGATATTGATGTAATTACCGTTAATGAGTAATTGCAGTCGGGGATATATAATGAAATAAAAGGTACGCTCGTCCTTGCTTCAGACCTCACACAACAAACAACACGTGTTTTTCTTTTTTACTTGCGACACGAAAACATTAATTACTTGTACGTCCCTTCTTCTAAAAAGCTGGCGGAACCTCTGGCTAGACCTTCATTAGTTGAACCAGCAAAAACACTGTGTTCAACTTCGTCTCTAATTACATCATCAGATTCAAACAGTAGAGCTGCAGTGTGTGTACTATTTAAAATCCCTCTGTCTAATTACGGCTTTAGTCCCACATCCCTATGACATGGCAGTGATAGATCATTATTTTTCCCTGCAATTTGTTATATTCTTTGCAATATAATTGGATCAGATTAATTATCATGATTAATGAATTCCATGGTTTCTGCGTGTAACGCGAACACCGGGACTGGAACATGTAGGCAGCATATACAAATTTAAGATGCTAGACCGATATATTAAACTGTTAAGTCCAAACCTCTTGTACATCTCACTTTAACATATTTTCTCTCTGTCTATTATACTGTACAATAAAATATGTACAATTAATGACTTTTCATTTCCTTCTCAGACAAAGTACATTGGTTTTTTTTGTAGATTATAAATAGCTTTGTCTTCTTATCCTGTCGACAGGCATGATAGTAATATCACTTTAACAATGAGCGCTGCTCTGTTTGCTTCATGCAGCCGCGGCCAATCAGTTCAATTTCAAGTTTATAACGTGATAGTTTATTAATGAGGAGTGAAACCGTTATCCGGGCGCCCTCAATCTACACCGCGGCTGCAATTTAGCTCTCCCAAAAAATACTGTCCAGTTATGGTGGATGGACACTAGTCAATTCCCTGTGCATGGGAATGGCTCATTAACGTTGCGAGGCGAGTGGTGTGCGTTTGTATATGGCTACCGTTGGTCGACATGTAGAATGGATTTATGGTGTCACTCAGCCCTGGAGAACGACTAATGAGGGTGTGCAGGCTAGCAGCGTCCGAGTGGGGTAATTCCACCCACCATCCATCCAGTGGAGGAGGGCGGGAGAGAGGGAGGAGGGGGTTTGTGGAAGGAGGACACATCCCTCATTACGTGAGAGTGTCTCAGGAGGTTCCTTTAATATTTTAATAAATAACATCAGCCCAACAAGAAATTAATGAATAGTATCATTAATAATGAGCCTGAGCCTTGTAGTGATGGGACAGATATTAAATTGAACCACTGTGGGGAGATCTCCTGAGACTCTGGATTTTTCCAGAAGCAAACAAGGCCAGTGAATGAGCCAGGCGTCCCTCCGTGCCAACAGCTTTTACAACAGGTTGAAAGTAATAAAGGAGGATTTTCCCGGCGATAAAGTTAAGCCCTAGGAAATCTGCTCATGTAGATCGCTATGAAAGGCACAGCCAAATGTGATCCTTAATTAAACTTTAATCAAGATAATGCTGTTTGCAGGAGAAGTAGTTTTAAAAAAAAAAAGGTGTCCCCAGCCCCCTTTTCCATCCAAGCAACCTCCCCGCTTCATATTGTATCGGTCATAACCCCACTTATCTGCTCCTTAAACTTGTGTGTGCTTGTTTGTTTGTTTTGCTTGTTTTCATTTGCAAAGCCTGGTACTCTTCGCTTGTATGGTTTTGATTCAGGTTTACATTTGTCGGGATTTCTCTGCATTGTCGTCCTTTATCTCCGCTTAGTCAGATTTGCCCTCCAGATTACAGCCGAGAGCTAGTATTTCTCCACCAGAACTGGCCAGTGCATCATAACGCAGTTCATCGCTGCAACACTGACTTGTATAATAGTGTCAAATTTATATTTTTGTAGCAAAAGACCTTCACCAAAATATCAAATACGTCCAAACTGTTATCACATAAATTTCTCAGACGAGTAAAAATAAAAAAGTACATTTAACTGACTGAATCTGTAAACTGGTGATGTTAGCTGGACCGGCACTGTAGCATAGAGATCACACATGAGTAATAACATTTGTTTTGTTCCCCCCCGAAAAATCCTATTAGAACTAATAGAATAATATTAATCTTTTTATGGAAATCGTTTAGGAGAATTGCTCAGCAGCGTCATCGCGTTGTAATTCATGCCACTTATTTATCTGCTAAGTCTCAGCTCCACCTTCCCGTTCCACGTGTTACACAAACAGCAACAACTTATGTTAAAGGTAAAATACATTAATTTACTCAGAGCAGATTTGGGTCATGTCATGCTCATTTACATAATAGTATGCATTATCAAAGCAGCTAGAGACTACAGTGTGAGGCAAAGTGCTTATACTTAATCATCGGTGTGTTACTTTATTACATGGAAAGTTAATGTATGTCTCTGGGATTCTGTATCATTGGCAGAGTATCTTGTTTCCTTGCTTGGCCAACTAACGGGGATATTAGACACTGTGAGGCGTCACTGTGGCAGTGGGCCTCGATTAAATTGTTAGTTGTGTAATCATGCAGACTGTCGCCAATTTCTTTATGAAATGCTTAGAGTTGTCATGCATTTAATGGTCCAAACGTGGTTTTTGGATTCTAATATTTGAGCGGTAATCCTGAAAGAAAGCACTGTAACTTAAATGGACATAATTAATGCTGCACTATGAAATGAAAATAAATCATTTCAACTTTGATTTTAGGTGACATTATAGCTGAAAGAGTTACTCAATTAATCGATTATTAATCGATTACTAAATCAATCGTCAACTATTTTGATCATCGATTTATCTGTTTGAATCTTTTTTCATGATTAAAACAATATTTCTGATCAGTGAATGTGAATATATTCTTAATTTCTTTGCTCCAGATAACAAAGAAATCATCATCATTAAAAGTGAATCATTTTGGTTTGTGGACAAAACAAGACATTTTGACATTTTTAACATCATCATTTCCCCTAGGAAACCAAAATCTTATTAAATGTTAGGTCTAAGATAGAGTTAAAAAAATGTTTTTCCAATGTATACACGTAAAGATTAATAAATTCAAAAGAGTCAAATACTTTTTGTGGCACATATGAAGTGCCGAGTTCTCTTCCTGAAATTTGGCTTGTAATTTCTGCTGTCTTTAGACCATATGTCCTTACCACATACAATCTTTTATTCACTCCCCACTGTGTATAAAAAAATACCAGTATTTTCTTCATAATAAAAAGTGGATTACTGTAAATCACAGAAAAGCGTCACCAGCTGTCACAGAGAAATGAGACCGTGCTGGCCAGTGTCTATGATGATTAAAAAAACACGTTTTAAAATTAAGGATTAATCAGCCGGCGTTCTGTTATGTGCAAGGCCGTGGCAGTACTGGATATTCTTGTATTGTCTATCTTTTCAAAAAGTCCTGATGAATAAATAGTGGTATTATTAATGAATGTCATTATGTTATAAGGGGTGGTGTTTAAAATGTTGTTCAACAGGTGAAAAGCAAACAGAAAAGAAAAGAAAGTTGAAGTCACCATCAACACATACAGAGTATTATCTCTTGCTGTTTCACTATAGCTATATATGCATTGTAAGATGCCTTAACATCTATATGTGTCTATTAATTCAAGTTAATAAATATGTCTTGTAACATTGGGGTCACAGAGACAGATGAGGGAAATGAATGGGATCCTCTCTCTCTCTCTCTCTCTCTCTCTCTCTCTCTCTCTACTGTACTTGGTGTTAGAAAGGACACGGGTACAATTCTGAGGTAAAAGTGCTGCAGCACCTGAAGATGCGGTGGCAGAGTTTGACTGATTATGGCACTACCGCGGCTTGTTTGGTTGCCCCCCTCTAAAAGCAATATTCAGCAGAACATGGCTTTTTCTTCTTCCGCGTTTGTGCTTTCCGTGTGAGTAATTACATACGGGACTCCTGAGGTGCAGCATCCACTGTGGAAAAACCAAGACAGTGATAGGAATTCGTACACTTACTTTCGTTTTTTAAAAGATCTAAATACTTAAATATCTGTGTGTTTGTAAACCGTGTAACCATTTATTTATTAGCTTATGAAGAATGCATGTCGGTGCGTGCCTTTTGTGTATGTTTTGTACGTCTACCTCCGCAACTCGCACAGAGGACGCTGACCAGACACAGACAAATCACATGCTCTTTAATTTCCATAGCGCTGTACATCTTTTAATCATAAAGAATAAACAACACTGGGTTTGGTGGCAGTAGATGAACACCACGAATGGTGAGACACACACACACACACACCCCCCCCACACGCTGCCAGTGGAATGACTAATGCAAAGAGGGTCGTGGTGTAAAACCGTTGCCCTAAGGTCAGCGTACTGACACTTAATTGTTTGTCCTGTCATCTGTCAGTTCCTTGAAATTTCATATCTGACCCTTGTTAGCCCTGTGTTTCTGTTTTAATCCCCAGAGTGACAGAAAGATCAGGACTGTGCTGTGATCAAGATGTGTCAGATTACTCGTGTTGGGCCTTGTCATTTCGATGCGATCCAGACCCGAGACGCCTGACTGTCATGTGCAGACTCAGGCAATGTGTCACTATTTAGTATTATTTAAGTTCCAATTTATGTTTTATGCTCTGAGCGGTTATAATGAAGAGAGCAGCTCCAGGACGTCTCATGTAGGAACATGTTCTCAACCTGGATCTCCTTAATGTTCTGAGCCTTAAAACCACTAAGCTATAACAAATGTACAAAATAATCCATCTTTTATAGTCTTAACGCTACAAAAGAGTTGTACAATGTAGTGTAAAACAATGGTAAGGAAATTCACATCATATATAATGCAGGGGGAATAAAATGCCTTTGTTTGATGTGTGTCTCTCTTCATACAGAGAGTTTCATCGCTGTTCTAGCTTTGACGCACCTTACCTTTTATAATTTTGAGGGGCTTTGGGAATAAGTGAAAGCCAATACAAATTAGATTATAAATGGGAAGGTACATCAATCACAGCACTCGTGTAATATTGCTTTTTTTTTTTTTTTGCCGGACCGGCTGCTGCTGAAGCACAAAGGAGCATCTCAGTTAAATTACTGTTGTATGGCAAAAAAAAATAAAAAAGCGTAAAAAACACTTTTAAGATATGTATTTCGTTTGTGACCAAAGAAAGGTAAACTTAAAAACATCCGTCACTGCGTGTTTACATAGTTTTCATGTGACACAAGTGATTATTATTTCAGACAGTATGGATAAGATAAGTATCTGCCTTTAGTGATTAATAATCATGATAATGAACTTTATTTATATAGCACCCACCTCTTTAAAACGTAGTTACAAAGTGCTTTACTGGACTTACAATAAAGTGAAACCAAAAGCAATTAAAAGCAGGCATATTAATCAGAAGATAAAACAGAACTCAGAACAGAAAGTAGTAGAATGAGAGTCAAAAAGATCCAAATAAAGTTTAAAACAGGACATCATAAAAAGATTAAAGTTCATACACTGAGTCCTTATAAGTGCACTTGTAAAAAAAAAAAAAAAAAAACCTTTAAATGGGGAATTAACAGAAAATAATAAGCTTGTTAAAAGGGTTTCCTCAGGTAAGTTATTCCACATAGAATACATTTAGTTTTAAACATAATGTGTAACCTATAGAAACAGAACGTTGTTTAAAAGAGTTTTTACAAATGTATGACATATACAGATCACACTCATGTTGTAGTCTATAGACTAAGGAAAATAAACTATTTAGTTTCCACATGGATTTTCATACATAAACCTGTATAATTAAGGCCTATGCTAAAATAATGTATGTATCATATCTGTGCATATCCATATGTGCCTGAGGAAAATATGCAAATTACAATCGTTACAATCGACTCATTCTCCAATCTGCCCATTGTCTTTCATCATTTGTAATAAACACAGATAATTATCTTTTAGGAGTTTTAAAACTTTGTGGCCTCTTCCTTCCTGTGTGCACTCACGTTTCATGTATTTAGATATATCTGCCATGGAGTTCACTGTATGAAAAACACACAATTTCCAATACACGTAGTACAAATTACTCTATTATCTGTAATTTATTGTGTGTGTGTGTGTGTGTGTGTTTCTTTCTCGCTCGCAGTTTCCCGTGCGAAACAGTGTGAGGTTATCACCCAAGACTTAACAAATGATGTGCTTGTGTTTGTATGAATGTATTGATCAGCGCTCCATTTGGGCAGATATCTGTCTTTATTTGGGATGGCAGGCTCGCAGGCAAGAACACTGTCTCTCCTCCCTCATGCCATGTCTTCGGCTTTTTGCCTCACTGGCTTTCCTAACTGCTCTGCTTTATTGAATAAATTCAAGCTGTCACTTCCCATGCTGGTGGAATAACTCAAACTGAACATATAGTAATACAAGAAAAGTAGGATAAAATAATCTTGTCAGGGCTGTAAAAGTGATCGCTGGAAACCATAGTTGGCAATCAATACACTAATTCCATAATTTATACTCGCGGCAATGGAGGAGGAAGGAGGCTCTGATATGGTATTTCTTGGCTCACTGACCAACTTTGACCTTCAGTAGGAGTGAGAGTGGGATTATTGTGTTGTTGGGCTTAAAGAAATCACCTACAAGAGTTGAGAGGCAATGTCTGACATTTTATGTTCAGGACAAAAACCTAAACTGATTAATTCTTGGTAAGCACCAGCTCTTGAGCTTTCACTATCTTTATGACAGCAAATCCCTGACACTCAGCTGACAGTGAAACATAAAAGCTGTTCAGTGATTTCCTCTAACTTATTTCTTTTATCCTTTCTTTTTTATGGAGGGGGAGGTATATCTTTCTTTTTCACCCTGGAGCAAAGCAGTGCCTGAACTCATTATCAGCTCCCTTTTTCTGTCTGCTTCACTTTTCAGCACTTGCCAATCATAGGCTACCCCATGTTCTATTAATCATGTCTTTTTATGGGTCATTCCCACTCACTTTTTATGGCTTTGGCTGCAGAGCACGATCGGCTCCTGCAGTGAGCTATGTTTCAGTGGAGCACCTCTCCCACCGGCCAACGACGGTCTTTTTTTGGATGTGATCCATGTGAAATCTGTGGAGAGCGGAGTTCCGGGGGGCATCAGAAGTTTCTCTGAAGAGAAGAAATTGATTGCAATTAGCGGAGGGATTTTTTTTCAAGTGTTTTTCTGCCCCCTCTGGTGATGCTAATAACTTAATTATCCCTAAAAATGCATGCAATTTGCCTCCATTGGATTTAACCATATTGTGTACTTATGTGCTACAGATTTCCAATCACTGCAGGTCTGGTTGAGATTCACATTGTTTGGCAAATAATGGCAGGAAATACCACACCTATTCTATAATGGTGGGATATTATGTCATAACAATTCAGCTATAAGTGACAAAATGGCACCTAGCCTTGTTCAACAAGCTTAATTTGTCCCAGTATCATTTGTTCAAGTCTAATTTTAACCCTCAATTTTAAGTAATTCTTTATATTAATTGAATAAAACGTTGTTTTATTTTGCTCTCTTTTTTGCTGAGCCAAGCATGCCAGTAACATTGCACATGATTTACATAGACTGCCGTTCAGTGTCAGTCCACGAGGTCGTGTGTCCTCAGTGTGTTGACATTTGCATTAACTTAAAGACTTTCCCTCTATTTACTCACCCATTATTTGCATATTACAGATAATGTGAGAAATGAACATTTTTAAATAGTTTGTGATTCTGTTTTTGTATGTCCACACACCTGAAACTGGAACCTTTTCTATTAATATAATGAGGATATTTTCACAAGTCCCCTTTTGGCAAATCAGCAACGTTATGGTGAGACTGAATTAATTGGAAAGTGGTGAATTGCTCAGCGAAACCCATATTGCATTTTTGGGTTGGGATTGGTTGAACATTTGTGACATAGCTAGTTTATGTACATATAGGACTATAATATAAAAGCCAACTTTGTTGTTTTTATGTCTGTCAAATTCTGTGATCATTGGCATTTTTGGATTGGAATGATGTGACTGAGAGTTAGTCGTATATTTTAAGCGAGCTGTCAGTGAGTTTAACTCACGCAACATGTGTATATAATCCTCTGGCATGTCTTGAATAAACCCGGCCTATTTTCACAGCAGGTATTTGTTGACTTGTATAGGACAAACAGATTTCTTGCCAGTAACATTAATGAGGATTCCACTCCAGTTTTAAGAGACCTATTGTTCTAGGTTATGGTCACACTAAATACTCAACACTTTAACCTGTCGAAGCTGTTTTTATTCCTGTTTGAATTTGCAGACATGTTTTCCACATTTTTCTGGATGAGAAAAGACAGCATTTGGGGCCACATGGTTGGATCAGTGGTTAGCACTGTTGCCTAACCACGTTTGCATGTTCTCCCTGTGTGTATGCAGCGGTTTTCTCCGGTGTAACAGGCCAAATTAACCCCTGCCCAGCATAAACGCGGATATAGATTGGCACAAGCCAGAGTATAGCCGGCGAATAAACTGTCCTAGGCCAAACTATACCCCACTAGTATAAAGAGATTTTGTTGTAGTATTTACACAGTATATTCACTCACTAATATTTATTAACAGGAACTGTATGCATTTATGTGTTGTATTTCTTATTTCAAGATCACTTAACTTGCATGACACAGCTGAAACTCCAATAACATTTTGAACAATTAAGTAATTCTTGTGTACAATCAAAATCTCTTTACACAAGAGAGGGGTATAGTCTGGCCTAGGCTAATTTATACTCCAGGCCTAGGCCATAATATACCCTAGGTATAGTCTAGCATAGGCCACTTATTCTGGACTGGGGGTATACGATGGCCTGTTACACCGGGTTCTCCGGCTTCCTCCCACAGCCCAAAAACATGCAGAGGTTATTTGGACACTCTAAATTGACCCGACCTCTCTGTGTGGCCCTGTGATGGACTAGCGACCTGTCCGGGGTGTACCCCGCCTTTCGCCGTATGTTAGCTGGGAGGTGGAGGATGAAGTGGTAGATCAAATTTATTTTCAAGGGGTCACACATAACTATTGCATGGTTTGTAATTGTCATTGTGACAATTTCCCACATTTCCAGTTCCTCTTAACACCTTTTTTTTTAAATTAATTGTTAGCAGTTATGTAAATATTTAATGACTAAGTGTGATCTGTTTTTACGGAAAAGACAAAAATGTGTGATAATTGTCCTAGAAACCACTGATGCTTCTCAATGCAACCCCATTACAAAACACCTCAAACAGTGATTGTACGGTCTGTATGAAGTCTGTATGTTGATAGATAAAAGGTGGTCTCACTCAGCAGGGGGCCAATGGCCAGTGAAACCCCTGCCAAGTTATTGGGGACAGAAGGAAACTGGAGGCCTCATAATGATCACTAAATGTGTGTGGCGGTTAGTTGCAGCAGGAGATTGGTAAGGAGGTATATGACCTTTCCTATATTGACCTATTGGTTGACTCCTCATGGGGTGCTGCTGGGACACACACACACACACACACAAAACAACATTCAAGGGACAATGGCAAGAAGTTCGTAAGCGTCTACAGATAAATACATTAACAGACATGATCATTTGGAATAACTGTATATTTTTTTTAATGTGTGAATGCAGCGTTGCAAAGGCAAATTGCAAAGCCGTGAAGTGTGTGAGCATGATTTTTCGGTGGAGGCGGCAAAGTGGGGTGGGGTTGGGGGGTGGGGGGGTGTGTGACAGACAGAGGTCGCACCTCACACTTCACATCCCAAATAAATTAAAGGAATTTTTCCCAGATTCTGCCTTTCCCACTGCTGCCTGAAGCAGAATGAGCACTTGTGAGGATAATTAAAATTGATGATATAGAATGACAGAGACATGATTTCTGCCTCCAGCAAGAGGTCTCCCAAGACAGTCTAACCAAACTGTCATGCCACTGCTCCTCTGTTTTACATGACTGTTTCACCTTACTAAATTGATCGCAAGTAAATACTCTCTATTGAATTAAAGTGTGATGTATCAGTCTGGGGATTGGGGTTACTGCTTTTTGATGGAGGTTGTCCTTTGTCATGGTTAAGTTAATATAAGTGATTTCTATTGCACTGTTGTGAATTTTAGCACGTGTGCAGTCTAAATGAGAATAAACACTGTGAGGAGAATGCTTTTTGATTTGGCTGCTTTTATCAGCAGTATGTTGTCATATCTGGGCTATATAATGTTATTTTATTAAGAGCTTTTCCAATTGCTTGATTAATTGATTATTAATTGTCCTAAATGAATTATCAACTATTTTGATCATTTTGAAGCTTTTTTCATGATTAAAACCAGATCGCTGATTTTTCAGCTTCTTAAATGTGAATATTTGCTTCGTTTCTTTCTCCACAAAACGAAGAACATTTGAGAATATCATCATATCCAGGTTTGACAAACACTGATCAACATCTTTTAATGTTTTCTGACACTGAAAGAAAATAATCCACAGATTAATCGATTATGAAAATAATCATTAGCATTAGTTGCAGCTCTACTACTGCTACTTTCCTGTATACATTACATATGTTATTATGTATATATTTTACACTGTATATTGACTCTAATATTTATTTATTTATTGTTCACTTTCTATGATAATTGAAAAAATCTGTCCGCAAATATGTAGCCAAAAAGCTGAATAATAATAATACATTTCAGTCATTCTACATGTATTCATCAGCTACAGTATTGCTATAGAAAGCAATATAAAATGTAAAAATCTTCTTATATTTTAAGAAATAATAATAATAATAATAATTTTTAATGCTAAGTAGTTTAAATAATCTATTCTATACATTCTCGCTATACATTTAAAATATGTAAAAAATGAGTTTTTCTGGGCGTATGTGTTGCTCATTTTGTGCCACTTGTGCACAGGTGAGAAGATAATGTCAAACTAATTATCTAAGTGCAGAGTATCAGAAGAGGAGAGTGCTTAGCTTTTGATTATTTGTGCAATTTTTTTTTTTTATTTTTTTAAGCATCGTGGTATTTACATGTGTTAGTTTGTGAGAAGATTGCGAATATTGAAATATAATTTCATCTATTGCACTAAATGAAGAGGGAAGTTTGGTCGACTTGCCAGCAAATCGATCCGCATGTCAGTGCTGCTGAACTTTCTCCACGTGTATTGTGCTGGCCTGTGTATTAGGGCCATTTGATTATTCACAGCACATGTCATTTTTAGTCCTGAGTGGGTACAGCTTGCTCCTGTCTCTGGTTTGTTTGAAGGAGGTGAACAGCTGTCAATGAGAATTGTATGGGGACATAGGGCTAGACAAGGGGCAGGGTGGGGGGGATGGTAAGGCACTAAACCCCCACCAAGGTCCTTCTAAAGATAAATATTGATTGTGGACAGTTTTAATTACTTCTTTAAATTGAGCAATTTTGGTTTTCCCAGTTGGCGATCTGTGAAAAATCCATGTAGGATTCCACACTGAGGGAGAGGGAGAGTGTTGAGCATGACGTACCATAAATCACGACAGATACATAATTCATTGGAAGCATGTGAAAAGGACAAGACAAGATGCTTTGGATCATTGAAAACAGCATTTCCAGAGGTCCTTCCATGTACTGAGGTCTCCCTGTTGGTTTGTATTGGAATTTGTTACCTACTTCAACTTGCACTCTCATCTGAATGATGCTGAATGATGAATGTGCATCCTCTAAGTTGCATTTTTACAAGGTTTGATCAATATGAAAAGATACTTGAACGGAACAAATGTCTTGTAGGAAATTAACAAAACAGAGGAAAGGAGCAGCATACAGATTTCAGTGGGGATGGTGTCATTCCTGTGATGTTTCCGGTATTACGTATAAAATATAGTAAAGTAACTTCCCCATTTGTCTGATTTTGATCTTTTGTCCACTAATTTTCAGAAGGGCAATGTCAGTGCTAATCTCTCACCTACTAATGTGAGGGCTACTCTTGATATTCAGTCATCACTCGGTATATCATTATTATAAGAGCATAAGAATCATTTTCTCTGGCACTTTTTCAGTGTCTCAGCGCGGGAAGAGGATCATGTCCTTGACATGTAGGCAGCATTATTGGCCTGCTATTCAAATGGCTGGCTACTAATGGGTTCAGTGTCAGCCTGGATCACTTCTTCCAGTGAAGACATGTATCACAGTATGAAGACGGTCCGTCTGAACTGCTGGTGGACTCATGATGAGAATTTATCTATCATATTAGGCTTTTCTGATTCAGTAATGACTTTACCTTGACCATATGTAGTTTAATCTTTTCCCTTTACAATTTCATGCTCGAAGAAGTAGTCCAGGTCAAGGGGATAATTTGATTTGACTGTTGATTCATTGTCTTTCTCTGTGACAAGGAAGTAGTTGATGACAAGGGTCTAAGGTCATTTTTGTGGTCCTTTAAGCTAAATACTAATAGAAGCACAGTGCTAATACTCAATGTTTAGAAGAAGTCGTGTCTAAGTGTTTGCATGTTGGCATCCTAAATCTTAATGCTAATTAGCATTAAACACAATACACCACCTAGACTTATAGAAATAGATTATTTTCACCGGTTTTTAATAATTAACCAAAGTAAAAGTTTAACCTGATGTTTCTTATAGGTGAAGATTAAGGGATCATCATAACAACCCGAGACTCTGTGCTGAATCTCACAGCAAATAGTTGTCATTTCAATTTAATTTCACATTGGGGACGTTTTGCCTAAATTGAAAATGAACAATTTGGACAAAAATTAACAAAATGGGCCTTTTTTATCAGGTTGAAAACATATTATGTGACATGGTATATATACATTTTAAGATATTCTGATATTCTTATCTTACTATTCATTGAACACTCATTGCCTTGCCTGTGATGCCTCCTGCTGCCTCACTCTGGTGGACCTAATGGATGAGTCCACAGATGTGTTCCCTACTTTTTCCCTGCCATTTACCTTGTAGAACCCAAAATACTCCCACTTCCAACACTCCCACATCCAAAACAACTTCCACTCACTGTGTCATTGGCATTCAGAGTGGATCCAAGGTGTGCTCACAGTGTCCTCTGCTGGATCATGTGTTAAATTCTTCAGACATGTGTTGCACTTCTAGGCTGTATAATTTGAACTTGAATGGGTTTAAGGGTTTAATTTGAACCTTCCCTCAAGTTTGAAAAAAAAAAAAGTCACAGTCCTGGTCTGTATGAGTGCAGCCTGTACATGGCAACTCCCACCCCACTTCCTTCCTCCATTCAGACCTGCAGCTTCTCTTTGGCTCACCCGTGGGAGAAGCAGCTCAGCTTCCTTCCACTAATCTGTCCCAGATTTGTACTGTACAGCCAGGCCCACTCTTCGGAGACCCAGCTCTCCATATTGCCAAATAGATAGGCCACTGAAATTGTGCGACTAAGGTGCCTGAGCAGAGCATTACTGTAGAGACCTTCACACTGATCTGAGCATGAAGGCACAGAGGGAACAAATTTTACACGGTGTTCATGAGAGGTGTCACTAACAATTGGCTTGGAGTTTTTCCTGTCCCCTTGTCTGGTATTAAAGAGAGGAGAGTGAGAGGTAGGTGGCCGGTGCACTGACCTTAATCTCAAGGGCTGTGCTGTTATAAGCAGAGGTGAGTCTGGTCAGCTGTGTTCTACCAGCCTATTGTCCATCTATAACATGATGGTCACTGGAGAATGCACAAGCGAAGCACCGAATGTAGATGCTTGAACCGTCGTGTCTCACTTACTTGATAGAACAGCCGAACACTTTCAAACTGCTGCGGTTTGTTTTCACCACTGTCACATTTCACAAAGACTGATGTGGTCCCAGTTATTTTTAATGGAGCCTGGCCTCAAATATGGGCGCCAGCATTACAGACGAACATGAGGACAAGCCTTATCCCAACATTATTAGAATACTGCAAACAAGAAGCAGAGGAATCCTGTGTGGTGTGTGTTATTGTTGTTTGATGTGTCTGATGTGATGTTTTTGCGCAGTCTTGCTTGATTCACATTCTTATTCATGTGAACGGATCAGCATATATACCATACATTGATAGTGTAAACACCACTCAACACTCCGCCTCACCCGGCAGATGACGCGGAACGCTCTAAAACAAACTCAAATGAATAAATCATATGTCAAGGAAGTGCTTATTCTCAGATCCATAAATTACCTCCGCAGGCCCCATGCTGTCCTCCATGACATCGTGTGAGTGAGAGTCCTGCCTGTGATTAAGTCCCTCTCCTCCTTATGCACCAGACTGACAAGCCCATGTCGCAGAGACAAGCCCCTAGCCTCTGAGCGCTAATGGATGATTGTTGGCAGGATAGGAGGCTTCAGTTCTCTCTTTCATCCTTGCCTGCTTTTGACCTGGAGAGCCAGTTGTAATCGGCCAGGCAGAGGGGTAATCATTGCCTGTGTGTTGACTCTGATAAGTAGGAACACCTTCCCCGGCAGTGGAGGGAGCTCCTGCGGCCTCCCCGGTTATCACTCTCCCCGGCACCCCTTCAAGAGGCTGCATTGCCTCCTCTTCCAGGCTCAAAGGCTCCATCAACAGCGGCTCTCTGCTCTGCTTTTATCTGACAGAGCACATAAGCCGCTGAAAGGGAGGGAAAAATAAACCGGGTTCTATCTCTCAAACTGTGATCTTATGAATTCGATTTGGCCACTTTTAAAAAATGTAACTGCACAATTTGTCATTTTCTCCTGTTTCCCTTTCTCTGTTAATATCTGTGGCAATAAATTGCCTCGATTGACAGGCTCATTTTTTTTTTTTTTCTGTTGTTGTTGTGTACTAGTGTATTTGTGATAAGGCGGCAAACCGTGGTCACCTGATGTGGCTGAGAAGTTCTCTGAGGCTCCAGTGCTGTTGCTCAACACCTTTCATGTGAACTGCTGTGAAAATTGTGTGGCTTATTTTGTTGAGGAAAATCCCCATGTTTTTCTTGATTACATTTTGTTATGGTTTTCTCCCATTTTTCAGAGAACTTCTTAAGCCTGGTGAGATTACTGTTTAATAGGGATGATATTGTGCTGGCTTTATTGGCTATTTGCAGCTGCACCACTGGTTCATTTAATAGCCCCGTTGGTTGTTAAAGGGATTACACAGCTGCCACACTCTGGTGTGTACAGTGGGCCTCTGGCGGGAAAAAAAAAATACTACCGCCTGATGGAAAGACAGAAGGAAAATATTTTTTCTGGTCTTTCAGATATGTGTGATCATACGTGCAAAGTTTGCCTGCCATATTTAAATTACCTGCTCACCCCTTTGTGATCTGACTCTGATGATATCCCATTCCATATCTAAGTGACCTTTAGAAGGCCAGAGGCACTACCCAACATTGATTAAATAAATTGATCCCCATGCATTCAAAGGATATTAATTAGACATGGAAAACAAGTGAATGAACACAAATAGCTCTTAGTTTAAATGCAATTTCAAGTGAAATATTGAGAGAGCCCGGTGCAACTTGAGTGAAAGTCCTGAAGTCTCTCTTTTAAAACATGTGCCGAAACTTCACTGCATTGAAAAACTATTTGGGCCGATCGACCATAAAATCATTTTTAAAATGACTTTGTTTCTCTCAGTTGTGGCGCCATGAGAATTCTCTCTTATTGCAGGCAGTTCTTGTTTTTTTTCCAAGGCAAAACAGATTAGCATTATGACGGATACGTTTTGGTGTCGAGATCAATATACGACCGGACTGAATGTGTCATCTTTGAACAAGGCTGCGTGCTGAGATGTCGTCCTTCTGTGGCCTGTGACTTGTCCATGTCAGCAGCAGCTGCCATATAGAGGGCAGAGTCCTACAATGTGCCAAAGCTAACAGCTGTTAACCACACAACCTGCAGGCTATGAACTGCAGCTCTGTCCATTGTCAGTCTTTCCACAGTTAAATATTCCAGGAGGAATTTGTTACTACAAGGCCATACATAACGGGTGAAACCCTTTACACCAATATTGCTCTCAAAATTGGCAGCATGAGAAGGAGGGACATGAGGGATGCTTGAGAGTGGTAACCTATCCCTCTCAGCCCCTTGGGAGCCACTTGGCCAGCTTTCATCCACATAATTATAATAAATTTGACATTTCATAGATAATATTGATTTCTTTATTTTAGCATTTCACCATAGGTGACAGTCTAGTGTCAAGAATGAAATTTCTATTGATCTTTTGCGCATTAATCCCTCATGTGTATGTGATCATTTTTATAAGACCTTTTACTGCACATAAATCAATATTTCATATTTCCAACCATGCCAGAGGAGATGTCATATTTGTAAACTGTGTCTTGACACTAGCAATTCCTTTCTTGTTCAGCTGCAACTGTGCAAGACCAGTCAATTTGGGGTGGTGGGAGCATGAGGCACAAGGGAGGAGGGGTGGAGGACGAGGGCGGGGGGGTGGGGGGTTCTGAATTTGCAGTCTGCGGCTTTGGTCTGGCTGGGAGGAGCTGAGTCCTCCTTGCTATACACACTGCACCACTGATGATGAAATATCATTTTTAGAATTAATTAGCTTCCAAAGTGATGGGGGCTGTTAATAATGAATATAAACTGGCAAATCATTTCAAATTGATTAGCTCAGTGCTAGGAACAGGATATCGAATGCCTCTATAAATTGTCTGTTATAATTTCACTAATTTGTGGCTGTAAGATTTGAAATATTTGAAAGAAAAAACAAATACTTTGCTGATCAGATTGTACTTAACTTTTGATGTGCTAAGAAAGAGGGAGGAGATGTTTTTGGTTGTGCATTCTCAGTGGTATTGATGTGCTGTACGTTTTAAAACTGAGAATAAAAGAAAATATATAGGCATCTGAAATGTCTTATAGGGAGTTATAGGGAGTATAGGGATTTGCATGCTCTACCTGTCCAGTATCCTGGAACTGTCAGAATGAGTAACATGTTTTGCTCATTTATTTAAAATAAATCCCCCGTATACAGGAATGCTACTCTCAGCTGCAGTATAACATGACAATAGCCACGGAGAATGCACAACTGTTTGGTGAAAAATATGATCACCTGAATGGTGCAGACACCTGACCTTTTCCCAGTCTCCCTTAACATGTCCCTTCCATACAATCAGTGTGAGAGCGCCACACAAGAAAGGCCAGTCCATTAAGAGAATATGCTAATTTTGCCATCCACTCCTAATTGATGCCATTTTACCAAGTAAACAAGACTTCTGTCTACAATGGATGTGTTTCTGCCAGTAAAAGGAAATTTCAGATCGGCTTTTTTCCTGTAATTTTCTCTCAGAGAGCTATTGGTGTGCCATTATTGCAAATTATAAGTCTCCCCCTTTGAAAAGAGGTGCTATTCTTGTCGTGTGTTTTTTTTCTCTCTCTCCCCCTCCTTAAAGGCCATCCACTATTTTTTGTCAGTCACTGGAGAATCTTCATTCACGTGAAAAGGTGTCAGTGCCTGACTGTTGGAGCATTATGACAGACACCCAGTGGAAGTGTGAGTGACTGCCTGACATCACAGAGGTTTGTCGTCGATGTCAACTGCGCTCTGGCGGCGAACACAGAATTGTCCCATCCGCTCTACAGGACAGCAACATAATATGGGACGTAGACAGGGTGTGATGTGTTATCTCCACAACCTCTCCCCCATCGTTCAGGCCATGACTGAAGGTCTGTGAGGATCCTCGATGCGGCGACTTGCCCAGATTCATCTTCCCCTGTCAGCCATGTAATGTTGTATGAGCTTGTTCCTCATTCAAGTAATGCTGATGAATCTGCTGTCCAGACCCTTTGCTCTCCACTTTGTTGAAACGGGGGGATAGACCCATCACAATGTACCTTTGGGTTTGACCATATACCATCATTCCTCCTCTTCTGCCAAATTGTGCCTCGGCACAGAGGCTCAAAATGTGTATGTGTGTGTGTTTGGGCTGCATGGGCAGGGGAGTGCGGGGGTACAAAGCCAGGCAGGCGAGGTTGACTGGCACTCAGTGCTAAGCTGTCTCTCTGAGGAAAGGCCTGTTTAAAAGGCAGGAGCTGGCAGTGGAGCAGACCTCTCAGCTCCCTGTCTAAATACTGCCTCTGTGTGACTGACAGCAGAGCAACAGCACACTGGCATTCTCCTTTCAGCCACTCAGCAACCCTTTAACAAAACCACGGGATTTAACATAAAACTCAGTCCAGAGTGTCACGTAATGCAGCTTTGCAGCCTTCACCGCTCTTTAAATTATTTAACATGACAGGCTGTCCTTTTGTTGCTATTGTTGTGCAAGTGATATGACGCCGTCATACAGAACAGCACAGTGCTGCTACTTAATCGTGGATGATTTGAATAGTCTCTATTTTTGTAATTATAAAAATGACCGTCCACATATTGAAACTTGGATAGATTTCCGTTTGTTTCTATATGAGCCATTGTATTTTGAATTCCTTTCTGTAGAAATGTCTGAGGCTTTTTTTTTGATTTATTGTTATTTGTTTAGAGGTTGACCTTTTTAAATTCAATTTTTAGATATATAAAATGTTCTTTTCTCATACGAGGGGACAAACAAGAGTCATCAACAGGCCAAAAGAAGACATTGCAAATGTTGCAAAAGCTTAACGGCACAAAATTAACAATCTATGTGATTTTGCTGAATTCAATTAGAGGGATATCATGCTATTTCATGATGCACTTAGAAATGACAAAGCACAGATATAAGTATTGATTTTTTTTTGTGCCCATAACCAGATAAACAATATGTATATGTGGGTATTTGCGGAACAAATTGAATCAAAATGCACGTATTACATCGAGGCCCCTGAGAAGACTGACAGCAATTGAATTTGTCAGTCAAGAATTTAGTTAAACAGTTAAAGACCTTTGATCTACCAGTGGACAAAATGATATGACTGTCCAGAGTAAGAGATATTTATGGCATCTTGGCTTTGGTCCTTTTCTTGTTTCAATGCTCATTTTTACTCCGTTCTGCCATGTGGACATCTGCTCCAGTTTGTAACATCTGCAGTAGTGTGCATTCGTAGATGTGCATGTGTATCTTCATGCTCATGACTGAGAAAATGCATCTGTATGTGTGCGTTTTTTTATGCTTAAGTGTGAGGAAAATCATCTTAAAGAGGCAGAGAGGACGATAGCTATATGTTTGTGGATTAATAACTATTAATTCTCCTTTTGACTGTAATTGATGCTTAAATCTCCTCTCCCCTCCTCCTCTCAGCAGACCTCTTGTCCCCACGTCAATTCTGTCCTTCTAATAAGGGCATTATTCCAAGGGATTTCATGCATTCTGATAAATCAAATTAGAAGGCCAGTGACTTAGATAGATTGCAGTGAGTAATTAGAGAATCCTCAATGCCTTCCTTGCTGCCACTCATTTACAACACTCTGTTATCTACCTATCTGTGCACAGCATGAAGCGGTGTGGGTTCGCATCACTTTTCCCTCTTAAAATTCCTTTCCTATGTCACTGGAGAGACAGATCCCAGACCATATCTTGTCACCCGCGCTAGCACGTGGCACAATGGACAGCGCAGTGGGACAACCATTAATTGGAGCAACTTTGGTTGATAAGTACCCACGTGTGTGTCAGTAACACGCGAGAACAAGGAGACGGCCTGACACATGAAGACAGGGGACACTGTGGGATGGGCTGCCTCCTTCCTATACCTACACACACATTTACAGACACACCTTCACATGCTCCCCCGTCCTTACACCATCTCTCATTGCCCTCTGGAAACAACACCATGTTCTTGATACGGAGTCAGTGGTCACTATTCATGTCGGTGCAGTGCGTGTGGTCAAATTGAATTTGTTAAAATAACAATTGTATTCAGTAATTGTCATTTTGTAGATTTCTATTTATACACTTACGTATTGTGCCACTAGTTTAGGGAAAATAACAATAATAATAATAGTGGACTCGTTTGACAAAATATTAACGTTTCAGTGTATAAAATGTTGCTTTTATTAGGGAAGTTGCATGTTGTGGCAAAATGTCCCTCACCGTTCCTTCCAAAGTGTGTCGGAGTAGCCAAAATGGCCAAAATGGCAGACTCTGTGGAGCTGACCCAGGTCCTGAATATAAAAGCTTATTCTGGGTTAATGAAAAGCAGCAGTTCATACAATCGGGTTATAGGCCACTAAAAATTAAGGGGAACTAATTTTTTTAAAAATAATTCTCACCTGAAATTTAAACACTGAGTCTTTCATTTCTTTTTTTTTCGTAACCCAATCACATTTATTTGAGAGCTTAAATTTAGCAGACTAAGATTTTAGGAACAAAACAAGTACTAGTGTTAAAAGCACTCATCACATGTGAAAGAACAACACTCGTACGAACCATTTACTGCTTTTTGAATACATGTATTACTATTATATATGTGTCTATATAGCTCTTTTCATTACATTTTCAAATTCATCATTTAAAATTCTATATTTTTAAAGCATCTGAATTCTTTTTCAACTAAATTAAATGAAAAAAACATTTCTAACTTCTAAGAGAAATCACTCAGCAGAGAGGACCATCTGTGTACCTTACAATCATCCCACAGTCTAAAATCCTGACAGCTGCACTCCTTCCTGATCTACCGTATGCCTCTATGGCATTTTTCTTCCTTTCTTTTCCACTTCCCCTGCTCCCCCTATCACGCAGCAGTCTGACAGAGTTCACTTTTCTCCTTTAAGAGGATGAATGAAGATAAAAAGCAAAGCAAAATGGAGCACGGGAGGCATCACTTGCTTTGATTCATGATGGCTGGGAGTTTGGCACTTGTGCAGCCTGACTGCTTGGCTGGCTGCCTGCTCACTTTCCTGTCTGCTCCTTCCCAGGCTCTCTAATGGAGAGCCGTGGTCTGCTTGCAGTGACACCGTCAAGCCATCAGGAATGGCTGATTATGGTGCTAAATATTGATCTCTGCCTCACATGTGTCAAAATTCCCCCCACCCTTTAATTAGAATTTCCCCTCCGTGCCATACAGGAACTAACTGAATATATTAGAGGACTTCATGAGGAGGAGGGGAGTGCAGCTCGTGGGGCATAATTGTGACCCCTTGTCTTGCCTCTTCCCTCCTGAGTTTTGAGATGACTCCCAGCCTGTCTAATGCTCCCCCGGCCTCTGTGATAATCAGACTTATTTTTCCCCATCTTATCAGTGGATGATTGGCCTGGCGCTCCTCGTCTCTGTTCCGCTCTTCCCTCTGTCTTGTCCCGTCTTCCACACCCTCTCCACCTTGTCCTGTCTTGATTTTTTTTTGTCTTATATTTGCATTGACTGTACATTAGGAGGAGGCTGTCCTGAAACACACCCACATTTATGTTTAGGTTGTTTGTCTTTGGTAAAGTCATATGTTTCTTTAGCAGTGCACTTGGAGCTGATGGTGGACAATGTTTTCATTTACACAGATTTCCCCTTCCTCCTGCACGCAGCCTACCCACAATACACCAGGTGTACATCAGTTCATTTTCAGATTTGGGCGAGTTATGGTCTTGAGCTGTGATCCTGTGAAGCAGAGTTTTAGTAAACCCAATATTTTGTACCTCCATACCCAGATATACACATATATGTATATATATATATATATATATATATATATATATATATTTAAAATTTTAATTTCATTAGTCATCAGCTCTGCAACACCTTACTTGTGCAGTAGGGACACAGACAGGCTTTTTCCATGCACTTTTTTTTTCCTACCAAATGGTAACACAGTATATGAGACACTTATTGACCCATAGTTTTGTTTTTTAGTGTTTCCAGTTATTCGACGGGAGCAAAAAGTGTGAGGAGGAGGCCGCCCATGTCCTGCGTGAAACTAATAATGATTGTTTATTTTCCCTGTGTCGTATGCAAGGGTGGAAGAAACACGTTTTAAAATGAGCAGTGTGTATTTTTATAGGCAGCATCTTTTGGAATATTATATAGCTAAAGTAAAGCAACTCACTCATGTTAACTGTGTAAGGAACATCACACTCTCAGCTATTATTTTTTCCATCACTATAGAGAAAATAAACATTACCAGATTTTTGAAAGTGTCTCCTCTGCTTGGGCTGATTATTTACATTCTCTGGTTTCTGTACTCTTTCTGTTCGATATTATATCTGTTTTTCCCTGCAGGTGGTTCCCCTCAGTTGTCACCTTTTTCCCCCAGATTTTTTTTCAGAGACCTAACATGCCCACCTCCTTCTCTAACCCTCTCCAGCTCTTAATCCATCTCTTCCCCTTTCCCACCTCTCTTTTTCTTTTTTCCCCCTGCCCTACACCCCGCCTCTCCTCCCTCTCTCTTCCACACTTTGGATAGAAGGCGCCGGTCGTTATTAAAGGACGATTGCTGGCTCACCGTCAGTTGCATTCTGGTGAGAGTCAAGTGCCACAAGGTGCCTTTTTCTATTTGTTTGTTTCATGCTACACTGCACCAGCCACTGACCTGTGCTAGCCATGTCGAGCAAGAGGGAGGCAGGTTCATGCAATCAAAGAGTGGCTGAAAATTAACAGTGATCTTTCCATTGCTGAAGAGGGGTATGTGGCAAAAGGCAATTTCATGACCATAGAGTGGATTTCTTTCTTTCTTTTTTTTTTACACTGCTATTGTTTTATTTTGTTCTTCTTCTCTAAATAATTGAAAAGTTTACACCACAGATATCAGGATTGTGTTTTTCAATTCTCACACCATTCACAATTATTTTTTTTTTTTTATCTCAAAACCTAATTTTTGAGTTTTAGTCTTTTTTTTAATATCAGATTTTTTTTCACAGTGAATTCAATCGGGCCCCCTTGCAATTCAGTGCATGCAATATTCATAGTTGATCCATTGACTGCTATTCAAGCGGGAACTATTTGAAGAGGGAAAGTTCATGTGCATTTTTGATGGATTGTGCATGTCTTCCCCTACTCTATATGGATAGAGAGCTTGTTTGAAGGTCAGTGATTCTCTTCAGTCAGAATCTTCCCCTCCGCACTTCTTTTTTTTTTGGGGGAGAAAGAATATCTCCGGTCCTCACTCCATATTTTTCAAGTGCTTCTAGGATGACTAGGTTGGATGACCTTGAATCCTGGTAGAGATGAATCTCTTTGAGTCTCCACTCTGTCCTTTTCTCAGAGAACTCTGTCATGAAGAAAGACAATGACCTTCTCCCATCGGCTTTTCATGTAAAATATCTGCTTTTCCCTGCTCCCAACCTTTCCGTGTCTGTGATATTTTATGTGTTACGCTGTATGTGTTGAAGTACATTTTCCTTCACTGTGCCTCAACAGTTAAATTGCCTCAGATTTCTAAATCATTCCCGTTTTGACTGACAAGTGACATTGGACCATGCTGTTTTCAATTAATCCTCTCATCTTAAATTATAACCCGCCGTTTCTATAAATGCAGTTTAAAAAAAAAAAAGAAAAAAAAAAGAGGGTCAATATTTATACATTTGGTCATTTTGGGTGTGTGTATGTCTTTGAGTTAACATGTTGGAACAAGGTTTGAGTGGATATTGAGAGCTGGCAGGTGCATTATTGCAGCAGGCTCTGTCTGGCTTGACATGTGTGTGTTGCTAATCTCCCGGTGATATGACAAAGCTGTGTGGGAGTCTGGGCTGGATCTCTCCTGTCTGTTGTGACACACACACACACACACACACACACACACACACACACACACACACACACACACACACCATACCTCCTCCCCGTCCCTCTTGTCCAAAATACACACCCACACATACACACACCATATTCCCCTCTTGACCTTTCAAGTGTACCTCCACTCTACTATCTACTGACAGCCTCTCACTGTAAATGTGTACTTAAATGTGCACCAGCAGATTTGTAATACAATCACTACACGCATCTGTGTTGTGGTTATGTGCCCTCTGTAAACAGTGGTTCGTGTAATCAAGGCCTCGGAAGCCCTTAAGATGTATTTTTAAGTGTATTTCAGACGTGTTTTTTCAACGTGGCCACAAAACAATAAAAAAATCGCAGAAAGACCAGGTGTTAAAATCCAAACCAGGGTTATTTGATAGAGACGCAGTGTGTGACAAAGCGGCACTGTGATTAAATT
Organism: Solea senegalensis; assembly: GCF_019176455.1. NCBI lineage: Eukaryota > Metazoa > Chordata > Actinopteri > Pleuronectiformes > Soleidae > Solea > Solea senegalensis. The sequence continues at coordinate 12,024,821 of NC_058022.1, read as the reverse complement.
CCGTGGTGCCACAGATATTCGCTGGCCCCAAAACTTTAGATGACAAAATATGTTTTATTTAATGAAAGACGGTGAAAGAGGAAATTAAATCGTCATGATTTTTTAATGATGCAAAAAAGATCATTTGCACCAATTAATACAGCAATCAAAATGTCTGTCAAAATAATCACAGTGTGATGTAAAAAAAAGAAAGATGTTTTACCACATCTTGCAGCTCTATAGTGAATGCTGTGTTTAAATATTTGGCGAGTTTGATGTTGATGTTTGACCCGAACCTGTCAAATTGTATGGCCTTTGTTTTTTTAATGTGATTTGATTGCAAGTGAGATTGAGCTTACGCAGGAAAAACACACTGACGAGAGGTTTTTGATGCTGCGAAATCTGCAGCAACATTTTTCATGTCTGATTTTTTTTAAAAGGACGACTGACTCTGACATGTGGTATTCCTATAAGACTTGTTTTTCTTTTCTTAAACTTTTAATTTGTCCTTTAATTTGTACACAGGAAAATACTAGGCAAATTATGCCTTTTTTTTAAGTATTTAAGTACATGCAACACAACACTGTTTTTCCAGGTGAAGTCGGACCAGGAGTGTTGTGATTGCACGGCAGACGCCTTAATCCTCTAGAGTCTCCCAGGACAACCATGTACCTGCTATTTAATGCATGCTGCAGAGAATACAGAAGACCGCACATGCACACACATGATTAAACTCAAAGACGCAAACGGATCACGTGCACACGGACTACTTTTATATGTTTCACTTCACATGGAGCATCGGCACAAACCCAAACACGGCGCGAGAGCATATTCATGAGAGAACTGAGCCGGTGCATGTGACCGTGTTGACATTTTTTTGTACACACAGACATCAGATGAAGGGATAGTTTGCATCTCTGAGTTCGGCCACATTGTCACAGTGAGAGGAGTAAATGGAGGAAAGCAAAAAGCAGGTAATGGAGAAGAAATAATAGTTTTACAAAATGTTTTCCAATCCGATGATAATTAATTTCAGTTTCAGGCTGCGATGTGCCGTCAAAGCTGGATTCCTCCCCAGTTTGTTTTTACAGTTTGCTCGTCCGTCTCCTCCAGCCTCGCCCCTGAGACCTAATGCATCATTTGAGACTCATACAATTCATTGCTTCCCAAGCCACTGGCTCCTACCAGCCTGATAGAGGCATTTTGCGCCACTCAGGAACACGCACTGTGTGTCTGATCCCTTCCTCCTTAATATGTCCTCTATTACCATCAGGCATTTATGCCTGTTTTTTCTACTTCAGTAACCACTGAGCACCGGCTTCATTAAAACTAATTGAATTGGAAACACGTCCGCCTGAGGAAACATTAACTCTTTCTATAAAGGAAATTTCCGATTCCATTTTGTCAATAAGGTCAAAGGACTGAGACCATGTGCTCAATACTGATACACACTGTGCCCATGAATGTAAAACATAGGGCTGTTCATTTAGAGCAACACTGAATTTGAACTCTTGCGGTTTCTGTTTATTGTATTATGATTTTTCTTTCAAACATATAGGTTTCCCGCAGAAACCTGGAGAGCCTCCTCTCCAACGCTGTGTCCTGCCAGCTTCCTTGCATTATTAATTACTTGCGGTTAGCATAATTGAGTCTTGAGGTGCAATAATGGTTTTAGGTGACCACACTTGAAACAATAATTTGATGGCAGGTATCAGAAATCGATGCGCGTCATACACAGCTGTTTAATATGAAGTAAATATTTATGAGTGATCTGACGGGGAATCAAGTTCAGTCAATCTTCTTTGAAGGGATCTGTGCAAATGATTAACCTCATTTTACTGGTGCTGTCTCGACTGGTAATGGCCATTAGAGCTAAGAAGGAGTGAGGCCTTTGATTTTTGGCTCCTCATCATTCACAGCTTGTCGCACCCCTTCATCCTTCATACATGGCTGCTGAATTGATTGTCTGTTTAGTTCTATGAATGATAAAGCTGCTCTGGGCCACAGGCTGAGAGGGACAGACACGGCTCACTTCCATCTATATGCAAGGTGGATTTCTTTTTCCCTGGCCCGCTACTCGGAAATCAGCTTTTTGCATTATTTATTGGACAATCATCACCATTTCAATATGGTAAATCAAATAGTCACAGTAATATAACTATAGACAGTCGCATCCAAAGGGCTGTCCTCTCTACTCATTATTCATTCATATTGTTTAGCACTATTGTCGGCGGGTTTCATAAGTTGTGTAATCAGCATGTTATACTGCACGCTCACACAGCAGCAGCAGCAGCAGCAGCAGCCAGGGTGATCTGAGGGAAAGGTAACATGAAGTGGGAAATGTGGACGGAATGAGCGAAAAGCAGGAGAAGTGTTGAAAAAGTTGTCTGGAGGACATGACAACCAGAGTCGGGCCGCGTACGTCAAAGTCAAATATAGCGACATTTAAAGGGCTTTAATTTCACAGAGAGAGACTGATCATAGACGAGTCAAAGAAAGAAAACGCTTTACTAATGTTAGAAAACTGCAAACTGTTTTCATTCAAATCCTCTGCTGCATCAGTGTATGACATGGATTCTTAGCATCAGCGTGCATGTTTGGACAATAGAATTTAGCGGCTACCACATTTGGACAAAAGCACCAAATTTCCCCTTTCGCCGATGTGGCTTCAGTTTGAGCAGCTGCGTGTGTGGTTTCCCCTCTAGATGTCTATTATTGTGTAAAGGTAAAGGCTCAAGCTTACATTAGACCTCATGACTAGTGAACTTAAAGATGCAGTAGGTAACTTGTGGTGATTTCTGTTGTTGCTAATGTTATTACCCTCTGTTTAGTCTTTGCGAACAGAAATTATTAATTGAATGCTGCGTCCTTGGGCTCTGTCAGGCAATACTATCAGACCTGACTGAGGGAGCATGAGTGTGTGTGTGTATACACGAGCAGCACCGGAACAGGCAGGGTCAAGGGTCAAATTTCGAAACAAACATTTTTGTTTCAGTCAGTCCATTTTCAGCGGTCTCACTTTAGTGGCACATCAACGCTGTTGTCTCCGTCTGTCTTGGGATAAAATGATTCTCTTCCTGTGCGCAGCACCTGACGACACGAGATCTAAACACTGCTGTTCTGAGAAACACAGGAGGAGAGAGTTGGGTGGAGCCGATGGCCTTAATCAGCAATGTGTGAACTCATTTGACAATGATTTGAATGTAAAGGACATTGATGTATATTTAAAGGTACAATGCATAGGATTTAGACGCATATGTTGGTGAAGTTTCATGTTGCAGCAGAACCTCAGTTATCGTCAGTTTGCCCATTAAAAATATGGTGGTCCAACAATTCATACATCCAGGTGATTGTACAGTCAAAAAAAAACCCAAAAACTTTTATATTCCACTTCTGCCAAATGGGAATAATAATAATAATAATAATATCACCTAAATCGTACACACTGCACCTTAAAACGTTATGCACTGCAATTTTAAGTCAACATTATTTTAACACTTTTGCATAACCCGAGTAAAGTTCACTTTTGCTGCCCATAAATGACTCCTCAGTGGTCACTAGACTGTGGACGGTCGCCACACTCGCTCCAGCTACAGCACTCCTCAAATCCTGGCAGCACCTCTGCAGCACCACCGCCACACACCAACCTGTCAGATTGCATCACAGAACCAGACAAAAGTGCAACAATGTGCAGCTGTGCATGCAACATAATCCATGACAGTCACAGTGTGCGGCATGCTTCTAATAGTGGCAGCCCTCTGTGGATGTGAAGAAGCACTTTCTGGAGCTACAGGGCTCAGTCTTATAATTTGATGCTCTTCTCACTCTCTGCACAAGCACTTAGCAGCAGACATGTTGGGGCTCTGCTCTCGGATGAGGGCCGCCCTCACCTGTGTGCTCTGTGCTTTTGTGCTTCAGCAGCTGCAGGTTAGAACAAGGGAAAGTCTTTTTCTTTCCCTTTCTTGTGGCTCCTTCTAACGCTCGCACCATCACGCTGATGTCAAGTGTGGGTAGGGGATGAAGTCACGGCCTCTTCCTAATGAATTTAGACTTCAAAAGTCCTCCAGCACATCCTCCATAATCATGCACAAACACTGACAGGAGTCTCGGCTACACGTGTCATGTTTTATTGTGTGTGGAGATATAGACATGTTTAAAACCTAACTGTACTTTGAGTCAATAGAAGGGAACTTGTGACATTGTAATGCTCCCTTTCAGCAGATCTGCTAAATGTCAGCAAACTGGTTCTGAGCCTAATCCCAATTTGCCTTGGAATTAGCGCTTTACCGTGACGATCTAATTATTTAGACAATTTATTGCCTGCCGCTAATATCTCGCAAAAATAAGCTGCTCCCCTCATCTCGATCATGTGATAAGTGTGGAATCAGTGAGGATAAGACCCAGACATGCCCCGCAGCCTGGCCTCACTTCTCCCCTCTGACAGACAAAAGGGAGAAGGCTTTGTGACAGCGGCACAGTCACCGCCTCTTTCTATACATTATACTTAATGACTTTAATTTATTCAATTACGCACTGTACGTCGCGGGTTTCCAAGATGACTGAATCACAGTCGTGTGAGGACAATAAAGGAATGGAATAAAGTTCACACTGTCGGACTTGTGTCCTGACTCTAACCTGCGTGCTGCAGGAAAGCAAAATACTCCCCGGGGGTTTGTTTGAAAAAAAAAAAAAAAAGTAGTTTTCCATTAAAGTGCAATAAAACAAACTAGATTTCTGTGTCTTTCAGTGAAACCTCGGCGCCCGCAGAATAGAGAAATCTCAACACAGACAGGTGAACAATGTAAAGCGGCGCTGTACCTGCACGCGCTCAAACAGGTTGTACACCATTTAATACTAAACTAACTGCACGGGGTTTTTTATGTTATGGCAGAATTCAGGTGATTTAATTTACATAGTTTAGTTCTGCGTCATCGGGTGAGTTTTTAGTAACTCGCAGGAGAAATTAAGCCGTTTGAAGTTGTTCCATAATAAGCTCGCATACATATAAAAAAATGTTGAATAATAAAATCCGATGTTTTCCATTTAGGTTTTCCAAAAAAGAGGAAAAAGATAAATCTATTGGATGCAAATGAAATGAGAAGATTCATATACTTAATCCGTTGTAACCAAAATACAAGTAGAAGTTAGAATGAAAAAGGGGGATGGTCTAATAGAAATAGCTCTTTTTACTCTGTTGAAATGTTATAAATATAGACGCGCAGCTGTAGTGTTTTTAAAACTGTCATTTTGACGAGTGAAATATTAATCCAGGATTAAAACGATTGACATTGTCTCATCATAAATGAATTGCATTTAAAAAGCGTTTTGTTTTGTTTAAGAAGGAAAAAACAATAAATACATTAGCAGGCCTGACACATTCCACTCTTAAACGTCCATAACTTGCTTCAGGTATTTAAATTAAATACACCTCGGCTCCTGTAACAATCAAAATAATTGTTAAGGTAAAGAAAAAATTGTTTTAAATTAGTTTTTTTGCACAAAAAAGGCCTGAACACAGGCAACTGGGGAAATATATCTCGAAAAAATGATATTTTCTCTCGTCCTCGTACAGCTTATTTCAATCAGATATGCTTCTAAATTTAAGTGGGGGGTGAAACAAATTAATTTCAGAGAAACTATTTAGCAGAGGATTGATTTTAAAGTTTTATTTGTAAACATTAAATATTTCTTTCTCTCTAAAGTTTTTGAATTCGGCACCAAATGCGTTACAGAAGTTGTAAGTAGGTACATCATGATGGCAAAGATGTGGGCCTATACATCACACGCGCACACACGCACACACACACACACGAACCTCTCAGTATAAGATGGAGCGTCTTCATTTTTCCAGAACCGTGTTAAATCATAGCTACCTATAGACGTTTATAAGACATAAAACATATAGACAACGTGCTCAGCATGAACTCGGGTGGTTTTGAAGTCGTTTAAATTGCACCATGCTAGTGTAGCTCTCGGCAATATAGAAATAATAAATATATAGAAACGTTTATATTCAACAGCAACAATACTTACAGCACATACAAACAAGGAATGTCTGACAGTTTTACAAACACCATGGGTCCCTCATTTTCTATACAGATGAGATTTTTTTTTTTGTCCCCCACATATGCGTAAATACATAAAAGGAGTGCCATAACTACGAATCTGTATCAAATCTAGCAGACTACATAGTGTCCGGTATATATTATGTATAGACATCACCTCAGCAAGTGCCTATAAAAGAAAGAAAGAAGAGGGGGGAAAAAAGAGGAGAGGAAAGTAAAAAGTATAGAACATGCGTTGTCTTTTCTGGATACTTTTTGGGGAATCCTGTCAGAAACACGTAGGCACGAGTCAGAAAAAAGAAAATGAAATGTTTCCATTGTAACAAACTTTGTACACTGTTTATAAACCGATGCACTGGCGGCATCACATAATCTATCATAATATACAGTATGTGTGTGTGTGTGTGCGTATGTGTGAGTGCGCGCGTGTGTGTGTATGGTCATATACATGTGTGTACATATATATTTATATAAATGGAATATATTACAACTGATTAGAGTGGAGGCGCTGATGGATCAGCAGAGTGAGTGCAAAACCGGATTTACTTTGTTGACCGTTTGTTCTCTGGAGAGAGAGAAAATATTCGCCGTGTTGATTCACTGGTTTGGCACTCGGGGAAAAACAAAACCCCAAAGAAAAATCAGAGAAGAAAAAGGCCAACACCGCAACCACACACTGTCTCTTCCTCCTGTTTTTTTTAATCTTTTTTTGTGTCCCCCCTATGAAACATAATAGTGTACTCTGTTCTGTTTAGCCTACGGAGCTTGCAAATATGCCGAAATAATAGCGTGAAAAATCGAGTCAAGTCTGACTCGAACAGTCTGTTGTGGAAGTTCTTTGAGGTCTCGCTGTGGAGTCAGACTCAGAAAGGTAGGGTGTCGAGGAAAAGTTTGTCAATTATTGCCGGCGGAGGGACTAGGTCTTCTAGTTTTAGGTAAAAGATACGCTGCAGACCTTGGGTACATAGTGTGCGCAGTTCAGGGAGCTTTCCCAAAAGTTTTGACAAGTAGTTGGGACGATTCAATCCACCGCCACTGAATGTCACTTGATCTTTGAGGCAGTTAACTATCTTGTTTTGAAGATCCTCCACTCGCTTGGGTTCCTTGAGCCCGTGTCGTTCTGCAACACAAACGAGAGCAAATAAATAAATGAGAGAGAGAAATAATGTCCTCTATGAATTCCCTCTGTTTTTGAATCACGCGTAAAAGCGCACACAGTCTCCCCTCTTTACGCACCTGTTACCATGGCCAGCGCTGCGATGCAGGAGAAGGCTGAGATGTCAATGTTCATGCTCTGCAAGTTCGAGGAAAACTCCACGATCGAATCCACCCACTCCCCAAATCCACGGACGCACTGTAGCCGGTGCAACACAACTCCATTACAAAAAATAAGCTTGCCTTCCACTGGGTTGGACCTGCAATTAATAAGAAAATGCCATTAATTACGCTCGGAAATAAACGGGGAATTTAAGAGCCATTTAATTATTGAGCAGCTAATAAAAACCAAAGCAAGTGAAGCTTGAAGGAGTAGCCGATGATTGTCTAAAATCCCTGCATTGTTTTTTTTGTTTTGTTTTAATAATCACGCAGCTCACCTGTACGCCAGCCGCAGCACGAACAGTTCGAGGAAGGCGGATTCGAAGAGGAGATCTTGATCTTGCTTCGGTAAATCAGAGAAGCCAGGGATCTTCTCCGCCCAGCCCCGGATGATCTCCATGGAGCCCGTCAGGAGATCATAGAACTGCTGGATGTGCTGAGTGTTGTCTCCAGTCATTTGGTAGTCAGGGTTAGCCTGAAACTGGAATTTAATTTAAACAGCGCCTTAATGAGGTCCTTTAAAATATATAATCCGTGAAATTGCAAATGCCCATTTCCAAGAGAGTGAGGGAGAAAGGAAGAGAGAGGGCGCCTTTTTACTGTTAAATTCATGTCCTCTTTTTTATTAAGTTCTCTATTTCAGTGCAATTTACTTAGGGGAAAAATATGCCACATTTAAAGGCTGACAAAGTTAAGAATGCAGCGATCTATTACAGAAAACTTTTAAAGTAATAAAGTGTTACATAAAAGCAGGAATAAATTACAAAGGTCATCAATCATGTTGTTCTTTTTTTTTTTCTTTTTCACATGAGAGAATAGTTGCCCCGCTTTCGTCCTTACTCTTCTTTTAAGTATCATGTGTATTTGTAGGCCTGCGGTGCTTCACTTACTCTGGAGTAATCCAACGCAGACATGGAGGGGTTCGAGTCCACATGGGCCCTGACAAGTGCGCTTATGAGGCTCACTGGCGGCGAGGGTGGGGACGACTCCTGTGGACTTTTGGGTTTGGATGGTAAACGTCCTCTCCGACCTTTGAGGCTATCCGTTCGGACAACTGCGTTTGGACACACACATGACAAGTTTATAATGTTGAAAAATATAGATTGTGTCGTGCGTAAAAACTTGAAAATAGCTCTGCGTTATTTTTATTTTCACAATAATATTACTGTATATTCAATACTCTCGTATGCTGCACTAGTCTAAAATAATTTAATGTATGAAGTAAACATACCTTCTCTCACCATTCCGACGACAAGGCACTTCTGGAAACGGCAGAACTGGCAACGATTTCTTCGGCGTTTGTCAACAGGACAGTTTTTATTTGCTAAACACACGTATTTTGCATTTTTCTGGACGGTGCGCTGGTGGAGAAAATGAGAGAGAGAAAAACAGAATGTCACTCTGTGGGCCTGTTTTTGAAAAATAAAACACATGTAGGACACGGACCAGGAGAGGAATAAAACGATATGATATCTATGTGATCTGCTGGGAAGCAACAAAGGGAACAGACTCACAGCAGATACACAGTCATGCTTTTTTTTTTTGTATTTTATTCACTCCTTTGAGATCAGTCTGTGTCATATTAGGTTTTATTTTAATACATAGCTGCCACTTAATTATACTGACTGCACTGTGTAATGTTAATGACACTGTTATTGTTATTCGGAACACAATTGATCAAACTTGAATGCTGATTCATGATCATGTGCAGCCCACCTTGAAAAATCCTTTGCAGCCTTCGCAGGTTCTCACTCCATAATGCTGGCAGGCTGCGTTGTCCCCACACACCGCACACAGACCCTCGTTTGACGGAGATCCTCGGGACGGGGGCGATGGCACTTGGCTGTCCACCAGCTGGTGCCCGTGTCCGAGCTGCAGGGAGTGAGGGAAGGACAGACCCGCCTGTTTCCTGATGGCGCTGGGCACAGCAAAGCTCTGACCGTCCAGGCCGCGGTGCGCGCCCGGGTTGTCATGGTTCATGGAGACGTGCAGCGGCCCGTCAAAGCGCATCTGACAGCTGGAGACTGGAGTGCCGGGCGGCGACTGCTTGAAGGAGAAGAGCGACAGCCTCGACACCGGATTCTTGCGCTGGTCCATCATGTGAGACGTGGCCGCAACATAGTTCTGGTGGAAACTGTGCAGGGAGCCAGGATCCTCCCACATGTGATTAGGCTGAACTTGGAAGTTTGGCGTACTTGGAGCATGAGGCGAGGATGTTTTGAAGTACATAGGCCCAGAGTGAGCCATCATTTCTTCTGACTGAGGTGGCAGGTGGCTCTGCTGATGGTAGCTGTGCATCTGGACGTCCTCCACTTTGATGGAGGACTGGTCTCCAGAGTGGGGCATCTGATACAGACAGGGCGGTTTCACGTCGTAACCGGTATTGTAGTTGTCCATGAAAGTGCTGAAACTCGGGAGAGAAGTGGTGGCTGTGATCTCAGTGTTGGTCAAGTCCATGCTAAACTTAACAAACTCGGGGGTTAGGAAGTCGCAGCTGTATTCTCCGGCGGTGTGGCAGCTATAGCTCTGGGAGGCAGGACTGGCTCCTTGAGGTGATGATCCATACTGAGCCTGAACGCAGGGCATGGCTGCAAACCAAACCGGGGGGGAAAAAAAAACACAAAATCTGAATTTAGTTTAAAGTGTGAATTCAGGTTTACACTTAAATCTATTGAGTGTAATTTTACTCTTAAAAAAAAACAACAACTTTAATAGCTTTAGTGGGTCATCTCATAATAATAACATGGCATTAAAAGAAAAACATTTATTTAGTATTTGTAAATAATATTTCCATATCATACCTCAAGTCTTCTTACAGTTTTTCGGTGACACTTGAAATGGATAATGTCAGGAGTTGTATGCGTGTTCGGATTGGAAAAGGCGACTCTGTTCTGGATCGTCCCCTATTAAAACACAACACCCCTGACATTTACCACAGTATAAAATAAAGCAAGTTTCTAAAAATCAACACAGTCACCTACAATCACAACTATACGCGGTGACATATGTGTAAATCTAAATAGATGATACAAATACATGATAAAAATGCGTGCATATAGAAATTAACCGTCTTATAATATGTTGCCACTTTAGTGTGGAAAAATAAACTTTGCGCATCCGTGACAACTTGGAAATCTTGCAAAGCAGGCGGCTGGAATTTATTTAATGTATCACATTCGCAGATCTAAACAGCTGTTCAGTTTGTGCACTTTAAAATGTAAAGTCAAAGAGGAATTAAACACTTGGATCATTGCGTGCATGCAAAGCAAGATCATCCTGCTGTTTTTTGTTTTTTTTAAAAAAAGAAAAACAAAAAAGAAGAGTAAATCTTACCTCTTTCACATCAGGATCGTGGCTCTCAATCCATGCGATAAGCATACGGGGGGTAATCATCAATTTGTGTAAAAGCTCCCACTCATGAGCGTCGGTACCCAGTAATGCCAGGCAAGCGCATGCACCGCGTGTGACTCCGCACTGACACAAGCTTCGACTACCCCAGTCTGGCCAATGTGGCTTTGTTTATGTGAGCTCTGGATACCGTGGCCCACGTGTTTCACACCGTGACGTCATCGGCGTCGACAGCGACACGGACCAATCCGCGTCGCTGGGTTCTCAAGCCCCAATTCTTGTGGCGAGCTGTGTGTGTGTGTGTGTGTGTGTGTGAGTGGCTTGTGGTATGTGTCTCCTATGTTACTTCCCACATGGACATTAGCAGAGATGGGGGTAAACCCACCTCACACACACACATACACACACAGGGAATTTCATTTCATCACATTAATCTGTGTGATGTGATTTCATAGATTTGTCTGCAAATTAAATCATATTCTGCTCATTTATGCTCATAAAATTATTTATTTTCCCTTCATGTCACCACTGTAGCTGGACACTGGACACACAACACTCTCTATAGGTTTCCCTATTCCTATTTTTCACGATTGTTTTTGTTTTAATGGCATCCTTTTTATGCTTTTATGTTTTCTCTGACTAGTATATATGAAGTATATAAGTATATATCAAGTGGTGTACATCTTGGCATATTAGGCTATGTCACAGTGAGGCTGATATGCCTTGTGTGTGTGTGTGGGAGGGTTCAATATTATTCTTCGTTATCCTCTGACAGGATTTCTCTATTTTCAATTGTGTTCCAAATTTAGACCTGAGATTGGGTGTGGTCTGCCTATTCATAGAGCTGGTAGTGTATATGTATGCTGCTGATGGAGGAGGAGGAGGAGGAGGGGGTGGAAGGGGGGTAATTAGTGGACCTGTAGCCAGTTGTCATGGGGGAACCAATTTCATTCCCCAGAGAGGGAAACGTGATAGGAGAATGCAGAATGGGGAGTGACGCAGAAAACGCTTAAGGTGACGCAGTCGCCAAAATAATCTTTTGGCCTTATTGTTCTGCAGCGATGGAATTACTGATCTCACTGTAATCTTACACCAACACCTGGCGAGCCAATCACGTTGGCCTACATTTTCTTCTCTATGCATATTGGTCTGGGCCGCGAGCCAAGAGGGGAGAGCATGTACCAAACTACATGTGTAAAGATGTGGGCCCACGTGTGTGTATGTGTGTGTGTGTGTGTGTGTGTTTCTACTTGAAGCTCTTACTTCTACTTGAAGCTCTTACTTACTTCTAGCTCTTATTTGTACCCAAATGTTTAAATGCACTTTTGTAAGTCGCTTTGGATAAAAGCGTCTGCTAAATGACATGTAATGTAATGTAATGTGTGTGTGTGTGTGTGTGTGTGTGTGTGTGTGTAACAGCAGCCAGAATCACAGCAGAATCATAACATGCATGTGTTATTCCTGGACGTCTGAGTCTTTGTTACACAGAACTACAGAACAGACATGAGTCTCAGAGTGGTGTTCTTGTTTTTTTTCTATGACTGTACTCAGAGCACATGAGGACAGAGTGTGCATGGCAGGGGAGGGGTGGGGGGTAACTCTGTATATGACAGTTACTCTCACCTCTAGAGGACACTATTGTTCACCAGCCATACATCAAACAGCCCCTGCTCCTTACAATTAACCTTTTTAATTAGCCTAAACCCATTAAGGCAGTGTGGTCACGCCCAGTCTTTTCCAGGTGGCCATAATGGCAGGATTTCTATATGACTGATTCCACTCACAATGTATTGTGGGTACTCAGAAATATTATTGTCCACTAAAAGTTCCAGTGTCTTTTAAAAAGTTGTGCTTACTTTGACACATTCCCGGCGTCCATGACTGCTGGTTGTGACAACACACTTCACTTGCATCCTTCACAGCAAGCAGGCTTCAAGAGTCGTTTGACACCTGCAAGTAAAACACCTTTTACAGGAAAAATCTACTGACTGATGTGACGCGTGCGTGTGCCTCTGAAAACAGCTGTTGCCATGGACGCTGCTTGGCCACACTGCTGTCTGTGTGCCATCCATTCAGCAGTTAGATTCAAAATGAAAACACAATTAACAGTTTAATTGGCCATTTCACCGAAGAATAATTAACTTCCCATTTATGTGCCCCAATTAATTGACAGCCATTCGAAGGAGAGGAGCTGGTTTCAATCACACGGAAGTTGTTCCCTGAGATGATGCTTCTAACTTTGAGGACATGTTTACATCATTGTGGAGAGTGTGTGTGCCTGACATACGTCGGCATATTTGGTTTTTGCTCCTTTATACTTCCGTTCCATTACACTTAAGTGGTAAATATTATAGGTTATTATAGGTTTTTTTCTTCCCTCCATATTTATGTCAAGCACCGTCAGGTACTTAAGATTACATTAGGACTTTACATACAGATGATGATGAGCTCATTAAATGTAATGATATGTGACAGACTAAATAGTATATTAAGTCGACTTAATTGCCTCCGCCGTGATTGGCCGCAGTATCAAAAATGCTGTCAAATATTGTTTGTCAGAAAGGAAAGGATCCAATAATGTGCAGCATCACATTCAAACACACACAGATCGGCTGCATCTTCTTATATTTGTATTTTAATACTCTAAAGAACTGCTCCTCCCTGTGATAGACTGGCAACCTCCACCAGTGTCATCTGCTATCGGATGGGATTATAGCTGGGATTAGCATCACTTGACCAAAGTATGATTTGAGAACAAACATTTTAGTAAAAGTAAAAACTTTAGTAAAAACATTTAGTTGTTTATCCCCGTGTTTCTTTTTTCTGAAACTGGATTATAGCAAGAGGAGATAATTGCTCCGTCCTCCTTTTTAGTTGTAGGTAGTTTGCAAAACCCACTGGCCGCTCATTTCTGCAAACCTCATTTCGTGCCTTAGCACCAGCAGGCATCAAACTTTGTCAGAAATGAACAGCCCAACCCTGAAGGCATCCCTTTGCTCAGTGTCTTCTTTCCATTTCTAGATTCCCACTTTACAAGCTTAAATGTCTACTTAATATGCTTTAATGCCTGCTCTTTAGAGCCAGGGAGCACTTCATCACTTTTATACACCTTTATATAACACACTGTTAACTAGCAATGCCTTATGGAACAGCTTGTCTTGCAGCTGGAAGGCGCCACCATGGCATGATGGAGGTACCTGTTCACCATTCACAATGAGACAGTAAATTGGGAATAGAGGCCTCTGAATACTGCTGCCGTCTATATCAGTCAGCGATGAATATTCATGAATCACAGTGTCATGACATGCTCTGTAATTGGCAGCAACATTAGCAATGACACTGCTGGTATCAAGTCCCTGCATATTCATGTGGTGGGGCAATATTTTCTTGTGGTGCTGGTTTTTTCCCCCTCTTTCTCTCCCTCTCTCTGCTCTCCTGAAAGTGGAAATGTATTCTGAAGCTGCAGGTGTCCTGGTGCCACAATCAATTGCTGGCTGGATTGTGCCCCAGTGAAAATCAGACAAACCATTAGTTTCTTTGTCGTTCTCTTTGATTAATAACATATCTGAATTATAAAAGGCTGGCAGGACTCTCAATAGTGTAAAGTGAATCTCTTTGTAATAGTTATGAATATATGCTCCGCTGTTGCCCTTGGCTAAGGCTTTTAAAAAGATCACTGCCAACATGTATTGGTTAATTTAAAGAAGGATTAACCCCAGATTATTTAACGATGCTCACACTGGAATGTTCTTCTGCCTTCTGATGATATAACACACAGTTCCACACTTATCTAACTTGTCCGAGTAGATTCTGCAGCTGTACAGACACAAGCCCGCTCTCAGAGACCGTTCACTGATGGAAGGCACAATGGCGGATTTCTTTTTGTACTGGAATCTGCTGAACATTTATCTTGGCCACACTTAAGTGTTCTAGAATGGCTAATGAGGAATTTGGATGATGATTTGCCAACGCTTTCTCTTCAAAGCGGCTTTCTCCTCGCGGCCATCCCAGCTGTGGTGTGAGGGAAGAGGCAAGCACTGCGATGTGAGTTTCATACACACAGCGTCAGTCATGTTTCAAGTACGGTGTGTAACATTTAGCTGGGCATATATTGAATGTACTATTAGTATGTTTACTCAAGTTTATACTCACTCATTTTCCACTGCTGTGTCCTCCACATGAGGCTCTCGCGCTGGTGCCAATCCCAGCTGACATTGGGCAAAAGGCAGGGATTCCATTCACTCTTACACCTACAGTCAATTTAGAGTCTAATTTGCTTAAACCACAGATCTGCATCATGTAGAAAAGCCCTTCTTGCTGCAAAGGCAAGACTGCTAACCACTACACCAACTGTGTGTCCCTGCATAAGTGTTTAATTGCTTCAAAATGGTTGGGTTGCAGTAGCCTTAGAACAGAGGTCTCAAACTCGAGGCCTGTGGGCCACATGCGGCCCGTTGATTGATTTAATTTGGCCCACTGCATAATATGAATTTATAATGAGTTATTTCTTTATGTTGTTTTTTTATGAATAGATGTTTTGCATCATAAATGCGCTTGTATTATGAGCCATAAACTAAAACAAACACTTTTATTTTGAAATTCTGTGAAATATCACCACACGGTGCTATAGTGGTTAGCACTCTCGCCTTGCAGTGAGAAGACCCGGGTTTCGAGCCCCGGTTGGAACAAGGGCCTTTCTGCATGGAGTTTGCATGTTCTCCCTGTGTGTGCGTGGGTTCTCTCCGGGTTCTCCGGCTTCCTCCCACAGTCCAAAAACATGAAATGTGGGGAATAGGTAAATTGGACACTCTAAATTGACCATAGGAGTGAGTGTGAGAGTGAATGGTTGTTTGTCTCTATCTGTGTGTGGCCCTGCGATGGACTGGCGAACTGTCCAGGGTGTACCCCGCCTATCGCCCGATGTAGCTGAGATTGGCACAGCACCCCCCCGCGACCCTCTGGTGGAGGATAAAGCGGTAGATGATGACTGACTTTTTCAAGTAGTAGTAGTTGTAATATGGCTATGTCCACATGTAGGCGATGCATTAATCCGGCTTTGAAACATCGGTTTTTGAGAACCTCTTAAAGTGCTGATTTGAGTTGATGAACATCTCTGGTATGCAGGGACCATTGTAGTTTCCTGACGTGCTTGTGAAAGGGAAGTGTGAGCGAAAGAGCTTTCTGTAATGTTGCATTCTGCAGTTTCACTGTTAAGATGTCACTAATTCTCACACACTGGACTAGGGATGGGTATCGAAAACCGGTTCTTGTTGAGAACCGGTTCCGACTGTTTTGATTCCTTGGAATCGTTTGCCAGTTTTGCAAACGATTCCCTTATCGATTCCGAGCGGGCGCGAATGACGTCACCACGCACGTTGCGTAGCTTACGCAAGATAGGTACGCAACGTGCGTAGCGACGTCCAGTGCAGTGCAGCCGGCAACATGGCACCCAAGCGGTACAAACAACAGGGTAACTTGCAATATTTGCAAAGTGGAGATTTCATCAACGGGAGGAAATACTACCAATATGCAGAAACATTTGCGCACACAGCATGCGATAACTTTGAATGAATGTCGCGTTTTCGATACGCTCCGAGTCCGGAGTGATTCTCAACCCAGCAGCAGCAGCAGCAGCAGCAACGTTAGCATGTCCTCCTCTGCTGTTAATACCGCAGGTAACAACACTGCCTATCATGTTAGCGCCATTTGCCTCGTTGTAAAACCTGCTATTACTAACAGTTAACATTAAATGAATGCCTTCTGCATTTAATTTAGAAAATGACCGTGACAACTTCGTCATAGCTGTAATAATGCACAGTTCCATTGAGTTTGACTGAATTCGTCACTGGCTATTAGAAAAATGTTACTGGATGTTACTGGCCATTCTTGTATTTGCCACAGAATAACTTATCTTGTATTGTATGTTGTTAATTTCTACATACAAGAATATTTATTTTATTATTATTATACCTCAAGACAGTTTGTAAAGTCATGTTACTTCTAACTGAACTAAAGTTGATTCTAATTGACCTGTTTGTTCTCCTTTTTTCCAAATGAGAATCGATAAGAGAATCGATAAAGAACCGAATCGTTTAGCAGAATCGAAAATGGAATCGGAATCGCAAAAATCTTATCAATACCCATCCCTACACTGGACCTTTTAGGAGCACCAGTGGAACAGTGTAAACAAAGATCCTGTACATAAAGCTTTATCATCAGCATGTTACTCTCCATCAACATGTTAGATAAACTTGTGAAGCAAAAATAATAGTCCACATGCAGCTGAAGTGCTGAACAAGGCCCACTGTATTCACTTTCCTCCAGCCATGGATCACATACAGTGCACTGCTAGCTTTACTTTTCTTTTGCCTTTTTTTTTTCCTGTTGATCACCAGCTGCGCTGTGTCTGCACACAGCAGTAGGTGGCATGGCATTCCACAGGCAGGTAATAGAACTTGCTGCCACAGTATGTGTGTGTGTGTGTGTTTCATAGTATAATTCAACTGGCAGAAGCAAGAGAAAACAGGTGAGACTCTCCTTAGTGCTGCAGAGGAATGTTTCTGGATGTGCTGTGTTACTATGAATGCTTTAATTAGGAGCTTGTGCATTACATTTGTTGTTTTAATTTCAACCCTTCTTTAATTATGTCAGCATATTTTTATTCTGTCAAGCCCAAACTTTAGATTGGATGAGTATTATGAAGCATCTTGGGGGAAATGACTTCAGTTATGTCGCATCCTGTGCACTACCTCCTCGTCTTTCTAATAAATGGCAGATTGTGCACTGTATACATAGTGCATTTGTAATGTGCACATGACTAACAGCTACAGTGAATTTGAGAATGGGTGTCATTTATCTCTCCCTGCTTTGCTTATTTTAGATAATCCTGAACCATCATCTTCTTTACTAACAAGTTTCGCAATTAGTCGGTTTTGTTTGTTAACGTGTCCCGGCACCATTCATCTGTGTGCCACATGCAGATTTTGTGATTAATCTCGAAAGACAGTGTTTTTGAAATGTTATCGGGTGTGGAATGTAAACAAGCGTGTGATGTATTGTGTTTTATTGCTTGACGGTGTCTGACAGTTTTGTCACCGAAAATGCATGGCTTCCTCCGCACTAAATCCATCATGAGGAATATAAAGACATATGCATAATAATGAAACACATTTATTAATATGTACTGTCCCCCGGAGTCATATGACAATGAAATGGATGACTGGTTTCCCTTTGCATGGATGCTGTGTGTCGCATGTGGAGGCAGCTGAACAGGTAAGAATAGTCTGCATGGATGCGCTCTTGTCCTGACCAGGTCAGACTGTGGCCAAGTGGACAGGAGTCACTGACTTAGGTTACTCATATATACTCACAGGCAGTGGGTGCATATTACTGTATATATACACTACATGCACTTTTCCCACTCATACATAGATCGTGACTGGATAGTATTTTACAAAGCCCATGGAAATTCCCAGACCACAAATGAATTGATCTTAATAGTGTCCTATAGTGTATAAAGTCCCTCCTTCTTTCAGCTCTTGCCGTTTTGGGGTCACAACAGTGCATATTTGATTTGGCAGAGATTTTTTTTTTATGCCAGAAGGGGGCCAGCAACCTCACAACCTCAGCACCCCCTACTGAAAAGGGGTGGAACACACGTGTAATTGGTGTTTTTTCTCCTTTTTTTAATATCAGAAATTTATTAATTGTTTTTTGTTTTTTTCAGTTGTCTGATAACATATTAAAACATGTTTGAAGTATGATGAATTATTAGTTTCAGCTATGTAACATGATGACATCAGCACACTCAGGTCAAAGTGTAAGGGTCACTGCTGGGGGAAAACAATGGCACAGAAAATAACTCTGGATTTTTTTCCACACTTCACCTCACGAGTGAGGGGCCTCTGTTGCCAATATGACCAACAGAGGCCGCCAGAGGCTTGTTTGCGTGAATGGGGTGAAGTCTGCCATCTTTGATTGCCTTGTTTCTAATTTTACAAGTATGTTGGGATTGCTGGACAAGTTCAGGACCCTGAGCATCAGCACTGATTAGCCCAAGAGTAAACATTAGCTGCTGACACTACGTTCAATATGTTCATAAACGGAGCAATGCTCCGATCTAATTGGTTTAAACATTAAATTGTGTTTCTTGGTTACTTTAACATCGTTCATTTCCTCATTTTAAACATGTTTCTTACAGCAACTGATAATGTTGTCATAGCTCTTGATGTGCGTTGAAGGAAGGCTAGTGTGCGTGCTGGCTGTATACTACAGTATATAACACAGTATATAACACCCCTTGGCAAAATTATGCTCGTACACGCATACACATACCCTTTCCTGATGCAAACCTCTCATTTATCCAGACTTGGGACGGGCACTAGGAGCAGGTGGAATTGCCCTATGAGGTGTCAGCTCTACCAACTGATCTATCCCGGTCCAGACCTACATTGTGATAAATGTGGGTCAAAGATAAATTTGAGACAGTATGACTGTTTTTCTGCTGTAAATACTAATTATTGTACCAACAGTGTTATTCTGTGATGGATAGTTATTCTAATACTCTTGTGAGTGACTTAATCAAAACGTGTTTGCTTCTAAGGAATTGCAAATGTGATTTTGGGTTTTTTGAATCCAAAATTGCAGATGGACACTCATCCTGATGTTGCGTAACCTCCTTGCTATTGTGATGGAGGCCGTCACTCTGGGGCTTAATCTGTAAGGCGCTCCACATGTCCACTATGATGTTTAGAGGAGCAGCATGTTTGGACTGGGAGGATTTATCTCCTTAACAAGTCCATGGGCTTTGGTCCAATCACCAAAACAAAAAAATATGAACGATAACTGTTTTATTCTTCTCCAGCGAGGGAGAGCATGGTTATCATTACATACCAAATCAATTATATTTGCTGCTGTTTGGATCCTTCTTCAATGTGTTTTTTAACCCATTTATTTGCTCAAGTTGTCTAATGGGGGTGTAGAGGGGGTTTTCAAACCCTTTCTTCTAATCCTCAGTTATTCCTCCTTTCTTCTTTTCAAAACTGGGATTTACAGACCATCTGGGACAGCAAAGAAGCTTCTAATAAGCACAGAGTGATTTCATTGTTAATGTGAAAGTCAGATGGTTTCTCTGAATTACATTTATTAAAAACAATTTAAATGTGCTTTGGAAAACTGATGTTTCCATAATCTCAGTTTTCTGGATTTAGTTACTTTGGACGTGTTTTCTACACACGCAGTTCCTTTTTGAGATCTGTGCTGTCATACTGGTGGGAATGATTGTTGTTTTCAACCAATGGAATATGTATGTCCTCACTATATTGTTCTAGTCATGAATATTACAGTGGAGGCTTGTGCATATGTGCATAGTATCTTGATCCATTCTCAAGATTTGGGACAATAAGTATCCAAATGTTGATGTGCTCCCTTGGTTTTCTCCATTGTCAGATCTCAAAACTGCCCCCGTGCACCGAGACAATTTCTCATCAGGCTCCAGCAGCCGCAGCACCAAGCTCATTCACGGAGGAGTCCGATATCTACAGAAAGCCATCATGAAATTGGATTACAAACAGGTAAATGCTTCATTTTTTCTCCGCAGCTGACACTTATCCGCAGAATTCCTGGTCCCTCTGGTCATATTGCTTTATTTACCCTCCCATGTTCATTTTTCATTCACGGGAAGCAGTGACATGTTTGCCTTGAATGACTGCCTGCCTGGGATTTTCTGAAGTTGTTTTAAAGAAATCTTACAACTTAGCAGACCTCCACTGTTATCATATATTGTGAATTAATTCATGGAATTATCCCTCAGTAATGGGTGGAATGACGTCCATGTGTCCTCCTTTTGTCTGTGGATTGTTCAAGACGAGGCACCAAGGTTCAAAGTGAAATGTCACCATTTTCTGTTACATTTCACCGTATTTGAGAAATCTCATTATTTTCAGCTTGTGTTTTCTTCAGAAGCCTTATTTTGCTATCTGTATGAACATACGAGGGTCCTGGAGGTGAGAAGAAGAGGAGACCAATTAGTGTGATTGCAGGAATCGCAACTGCATAGTCAGCAGCTCGACAGTAAAATGTGGGCTTTGCTACGCGTCATGGATGAAAGAGAGGCCAAATTAAAGCAGTAGTGTTTGGAGCTGAGAACTTTGTGTTTCCAGTCGCAACAATATTTACCCCTTAAACCCGTAGACTCATGCAGGTCTCAAAATCAACAAATCGCCGCAGGAAATCAAACTCTCGCTCGTAATTAAAGAAATGAATGTTCTTGTACCAGCTGGGCAAGGTATACAATAGGTCATTTTTTTGTTCATTCAAATATGCACACAGATTATATTTAATGTATTACTTCACCCATTATAGCTAAATCAAAGTTTGGATTAAAATTGTAGGTGAAATCGGTGATTGATTAAGTTTCACCTCAAGCAAAAAAATGCCCCCTCAAAAAAAACCAAATCACTTGCTCCAACTTCCAAAATGAAAATATTGACTTTTAGTTGGACCTCGTGCTCTGTGCCTTCCTGGCTTTTATGATAATAGAAATGATTTCAGCCTAAATTAAATCAAATGAATGTCATTTTTGCAACTTCCCCGTCTTGTACATAATGCTGTCTACATTACGCCTACGTGTCCCGCGAGGTGTACAAGTAAAACCCACTGTATGTTTTTCCCTCAGTTTGCCTGTTCTCTGGTGATTTTTCACCTCATAAAGCCGAAAAAGCAGTAAACCTTTCCATTGTTAAAGGCTTGGAGTTGGGAAGACGGAGAAGTTCAGCAGAATGGTAGTAAAGTTTACAATCACCTTTGGGCTGAGAGGCCCATTCATGTGTAAGGGAAAGGGAGAGTGGGTCCATCCATGGCATCTCTGCACCATCTCGCCTTTGCTCTCCCAGACTTGTGTGAACTCAGGGGCCTTGATTTGATTGGTGCAGCCTTGAATCATAAGCTTTAATTGTGCCTGACATTTAAAGCCTCTCTCTGGTATTTAAAGCAGTGTACAGGTGTGGCTCATTACTGAGTGGGGGGATAGGAGATTTTCTGATTTCTCTCTCATTGCTGATCTGTGGCAGTGTCTTAACTCATCATGCTTGCCTGTCACCGCCGCAGAACCCTTTTCCTCACTCGCACAAAGTCAAATGTGAGCCACCTATCAGCAGTCAACGCGGAGTTCAAGCCTATCGTAAAATGATAGGTACCTTTTTTTTTTAGTGCTGCTAACTGCAAGCTGCAAACAGTAGAGAACGAAAGAGGACTGGAACCTGTTTTTAACTAGATTTTCTAAAATGTGTTTAAAGAAAATGCACATTTCTTAAGTGTTGCTGAGATGTATCTGAAGCAGTATCTGATGCAAAACCTTGTCTGGGTGACATAAAAGGAAGCATAAGATGTGAATTAAGAGCACCAAGCAATTGTCATTAGGCCGCTGCTTCCCATCTATTATAATAGTAATATTTTCCTCTTGCGCTAACCCAAGGAATGTTGAGCTAAACTACACACCCTGGGACTTGGATGGTTTTCATCATCAGTCCACACATACCTGCTCATATCGCTTTTCTAAACGTCATCATTTATGTATTCCCTGAGTCTGATTCCCTTGCACTGTTTTTTTTTTTTTTTTACACAAATTAAAACGTATGCATAAAACAGCCCGATGGAAACTTTACCATTTACTTTTATGGTGTTGTGAGGCGGCGATTCACTCGCTCAACAAACACGTGCAAGTCTTTTTTTTTTATTACGACGCTCAAAGCCTATGTAAGACGGTCTGAGCACATTTTATTTTAATGCACCATGAAAGTATACAGTAAGAATCACTTTGTGCAGTGTTAAAAAAAAAAAATTATAGCACTTATCACAGCTGGAGATGCTGGCAGCAGCAATCTGACGGCAAATCTAAATCCGTCCTGTGATCCATCTCTCGTGATTACAAAAAGTTTTTTGTTTTTTTTCCCGGGAACAACAAATACATTTGACGGCGATTTAACAGATATTTTATCTGCGGTGACTGTAACATGCAACACATCTGTGAGCACGCCATAAACACTTTTACGTTTAAATAAATGAGGCGTTATTAAATCAAGAGCACAGCAGAACAGATGTCTTGTTCCAAAAAAAAGAAGTCTAATTACAAGCAGGTTTTTAATTATCTGTCAATAATCTCGAATATCGACCTCATTCTTCAAGAAAATATCTTGCGACTAACACGGCACGTGTAATTGCTGTCTATGTGAGCGTAAACGAATGTGAAACAACATTTTTTTTTTTAAATCAGAAATTAGCCAGTGGGCACCACATTCCAACCAGTCCCACGATCCATCTGTCTGCAGGCTAAATGTGCCTCGTGTTGGCATCAGAAAAACAAAGCATATGTTGATTGTTAGCCAGGGTGTACATAGCATGTCCTGTTCACTCAAGGTCTCCATTGTAGCTGCAAACTCCCAACTTTGTTTCTCTAGGCTATCTGTCAGACTTCATTTAGCATTTGAGGATACGTGGCTTCCCATGTACTGCAAAAAGGCAACACTTGAGAGGGAATACGGCACACTATGTGAGCAGTTATCCGTCAACCATATTCATTTAGCAGAAGTAAGTGGGAGAGGGGCCATTTTACGCGTGCTATTTATATTTGTTTAGGTTTTTTTTGTGCAATTAAAAAAATAAATAAATAATAGAAAAAATAAAAATGTATTTTTAGGAAGCAGGATTATTCTTGTATTAATAAAATGACGAGTTGTGCTACAATTAGTATGGGGAGAACAAAAGAATCCAAACGTAGAACCACTTACATGTGTTTAATATATCCTCAAGCTGTCTTTTCCACCCCTTTTCTCATATGCAACTGGGTACATTATGGCAGTGACATTTTCTGTCCTGACCTTCTTTACTGGGGATCGGGCGTTGACTGCTCGGGTTCATCTCCTGGGGATTTTTCAAGCCATCATGGTCAGATCGTTTCAACGTGTAGACATTCTTTAGCCTAAGAAGATATAATCTCTGCAAACATATAATCTAGCGAGAAGTGACAAACAGGCCGTCTGGCTCCGTAGACATAAATCGCACACTGTTAAATGAACACTCTGCGGTATTTATTTCATAGTTCAGTTGATGCATTTCAACTTTTTGTACTTTTGAGGAAATACGGTGTCCTTACGAAAACTACTGTGCCCTTCACCTTTGTGCGATCGGAGTAATTGACAAAAGCATCTGGATAATAACTCCTTTAACTCCATCTCCCACTGTACCTGTAACAATTTAATTGGACAAGTCAGCCCAGCCAAGTATCTCTGGCTCTATGACTGGGAGACATGAAATTCATTGTCATTATTGTCCATGTCATTTTGCAGCATTTTGTCCAGCCACAGAGTTCCTCTCACTCCACTGAGTTTTGTACCTCCAGGAGGCTGGAACGAGTAGTGTTAGCCGAGCGGAGGTAGGGAGGGAGGGAGGGAGGGAGGGAGGGAGAGAAGGAGAGAGGGAAGGGGCGGGGGAGAGGAGATGTGGGGGCTGCTATTCCTCCAGGGAGCGTTGATGCTCATTTAGCTTTGGTCTGTCATTCGGCCATTTTGCCTTTTAATTGCTGATGATAATTATCATCATTATTATTATTATTGTTATCTTCAACAGTGTGTCAGGCTGTTATCGTCGAGCTGTTCATTCATAAATCCCAGCGCTGCGATCTGACTAATCCTTGAATTCTTGACATTTAATGTAGTATTAATGCTGCTGTTCTTTGCCCGGTGCCAATCTGTGACAGGCTCAAAACAGAGAGTTGTGAATCACATGGTCAGAGGTCGTCAGGAGGCCGAGCAATCATTGAGGATCAGACACTGCCTACCGGTGCCGAACCCCTCTCCAGTCTGAGCTGCATGCATGCATGTGTGTGTGTATGTGTGTGAGAGTATGCGTGTGCACACACCACCGGTGGCATACGTTTGCTGCCCATCCAGTATAATGGTCACATTCACCCAACAGAGATGAAGAAGTGGATTCCATGGTCTTCCTAATACATCATGGCAGGGTGCATGCTCTTGTATGTAATTCATTCTAAAATGTGGCCTTTAAAATCTGTTGTTTTCTTGTTTTGTTTTTTTTACATTTTGCTTGCGACTTGTTTATTTATTTTCCCGTTGCGGGGGGAAAATGGCTTTGAGCGAGCCGTAGCATTAAGCAGAGCCCACCGGCGAGCTAGCCCCTAGTCGCTCAAACGTAAAATAAATCAGGGCACAAAGGCCCCCTGCTCATTCCTGCAAAGTAGCAACATTTTCCCTGGCCAACAATGAGGACTTGAACTTCCCTGGCAATAACAAATAGAAAGAAAGTCACCCAAGACACCAACATTAAAAGTGATTAATCATCTCTATCCTCTCTTTACTTTTAAACCAAGGGATTGTCCGGCAATAAATCTTCAAAGATGTACATAAGAATCACTTCCTAATGAAACCAGGCTTTGTTCATTTGTCACCTTTTAGACCCTTTCATTTAAATTACAAAACTTGTGACCTTGTGACTCTGATTATAGATCTTTGGTATTTTAGAGCTGAAGAGGAATTAATCCATAAATCTTGATAGTAGAGTTCCCTGTTCATTAAGAGGGATTCTACCAGAGAATCTTCAGCAGTGAAAGCAGATCAAGTGCTGTCTGGAGCAATTTACTGTCTCAGTGACACGCTGAAAAATGTGGTTATCAGGAGAGGAAAGAGATTGTTTTCACTGATCACTTGACGTGTTTGGGTTTTTTGTATCAGTGTTATTACTTTCATTGCTATTAAACTTTGTAAAATGTGTGACAATATGAATATGTGAAAATGTATCTTATAAATATTGCTCACACTGCTACGTGGTACACATAAGAGCTAGGAAAACAAAAATATGGCTGGTCCTCACACCCCACCATGCATGTCAGGGTGTGCAAGACCACAATGACTATTATATGAGCCCTAGAGAGAGGCCACAAGTAATTTTAATTATTAGAGTATTCGAGCAAATGTGAACCAGGTAAATTAAACAATGTTTGTTTTGTTTTTTTACTGAAGGTGTACTTCCTGTTGCCAGTGGGTGGCGCAGTGACTGACTTTGCATGTTATCATTGTGGATCAACTGGCTCTAAATAGGAGATGAAAAAGAATAGAGAAGGGATGGCCAAAGATCACACACACACACACACACACAGACACACACACATTACTGCATGCTACACATAACAGCAAAAAAAACAGCAGACACTGTCAGTCAGCTCCTGGCTTTGATACATTTACTTCTTCTCCCTGCCTTTTTTCCAAGGACCACTTCTCCTTCCCAGTGCAGGAGGAGGGAGGGAGGGAGGGGCAGGATAGTCGCGGGCCCACACACAGGCCAAAGGGCCACTGTGGCTTTAAGTGTGCTCCCTGTGTGGCCAGAGCAGCCATCGTGCTGATGCAAAGTGACAGGGACAGATGTGACATATCGGTTCCGACACACTTCCATACCACCAGTCACAGGCTCCGGGTGACTCACATCCCCCTGCTCTGTCCTGTCCCCCCGCTGCAGGACAACACATCGATGCTCGAATGAACCTCGCCGTCGCCCTCACTGCTGCCAGGTATGGGGCTGCCATAGCCAATTACACTGAAGTTATGCACCTACTGAAGAGGGCAGACCCTCAGACGGGGACGGAGAGGGTCTGCGGAGCTCACTGTGGAGATGTGATCACAGGTAAATCCAACAAAAGCTGCCCCCTTCCTGCCTGCCTCGCTCTGTTCTCACTCTCTCTCTCTCTCTGCGTCACAATGGAAGCGCTCTCTGCGCTTCCTGCTCGCTGCTAGTTTGCACATAGTCATTGCACATCTAATGCAGAGGCTTTTAATATTTTATAAGCATTTTATGGTGTAGAAGGCTGCTTCAGATCTTGTAGGAAGGAACATAAGGTGGAATTAGCGTACTCCAAATGGCCTTACTTACCTTTTAAATGTCATGCATGGGCCTGGCTTTGGAAGAATAAAGCAGTTAAGGGTAAAAGATGGTATTCTGAAACATTTCATGAATAACCAAGATTTAAGGGTCTCAACACATGGCCACCCCCTGATGTTTTTAAAAGATAGAAGTGTGCTTCTGGAGGAGATGTCTCACTTTAATAATGTGAGAGGAAGGCCTCACATGGGGTGGGCTTAGACTGAAAGGATAATAGAAACGGTTTTGGCATCACTTCTTTTTTCCTTTCTTTTATTCACTTTTTTCTTCCTCCTTGGAAGAAAAAAAAACATGAAGCCTCACATCATTCCAGTTCTCCTCTTCCTCTCCCTCTGATAGTGGCTGTATCACACGTCAAAATAGAAAGGGTAGTCCGTCATTCACCTTGTTGTCAAAACAGATCATTTGCTCTCCTCATAGTTTCTTTGGTTATGTGTCCCATTATATATATATTGTGGCGCGTCAACATCAAGCATCACATTAACAAACATTTCCCTTCCACAATTTCTAAAGGATCTCTCAGTCACTGCCACCAAGCTACTCTGTGACACAAAGAAGCACGAGGGAAATTAGGTATGTCTGTTTCCTATTAATTACAATCCTGGGAAGTCTCCCATGGACACACTCGAGCCACTCTATTACGGAGAGAGGGGGGCGTTCGCTGATAAATTAATAATCCGGCTTGTCACAAGCCACAGATGAATAGCCCCTGGTGATTGATGCTGTTTTCTTTCATAGGGCAGGAATTTGATGTCGGAGCCAAATGTGTTATCAATGCCATGGGACCTTTTACGGACACACTGTGGAAAATGGATGATCAGAAGAACCCTGACATCTATCAGCCCAATCCCGGGCTATTACAGGTAACTAACGCAGGGCCGCTACGTCTCTGTCACTGTATCACCTGCTCCTTACTGCTGCCGTCTCATCAGTTCATTAGCTAACACCAGCAGAGACGGCTCAGCCTCTGGCCACAAAACCAGGTGATGTCTGGCAGCTGTGTTGCTCTGTGTGGCTTAGAGCAGGTGTTTAGAGGGAATTTTAACTGCAGCGGAAGAGTGTCATGTATATGTTAACTGTAAAACGAGGATTTACATCTTCTGTGTGCCGCGTCGAGCTCCAGCCTGATCATTTCCTCTCTGTGTAGGCTGCAGCCGTGTTCTGATTGGATTTCTCTCTGCCTCAACCAGAGCTGGGATTTCAGCTTTCCTGTTGATGCATGTTATTTGTGTTTGCAAGGGACGAAGGCTACCCCTGTGACCCAGCCTTTCCCCTCAGCTATGCCTGCGTTAAATTGAGTCAGAGCCACATGCATGTGTTTTAAACAGGACAATATGTGCACCCAGGGTTGTGGGTAGGGGAGCAGTGGCTGGAATTGAAACCAGCTGAATTAATCTCCTTGAAACAGTGCTGACAGGAGCCTGATTATGGGGTGTCCCTTCAACCAGCCCGGCCCGCTCGTGCCCTCCCCTCCCCAGCAGACCAAAGGTTAATGCAGTCTTCTTGTTTGTTCCCCTCCCTACACCGGCACCCGCCCATGCACATAAGGCACACGCACACCTCCAGTCCTGGAGCTCTTGGACCCGATCACGTCATGTTCTTACTAACTTGGGAGAGGATGCCCCGACACACCCACACACGGCAAGAGTCGTCTCCGTGGAGGAGGACAGCGTTGACTTTTTTTTACTGACTGCAGTCCACAACTCCCCAGCTGCTTCAGCCAGGATACACAAGGTGACTCTGCTGTTGTTGTTTTTTTGTATGCCCCAAAACATACTAAACTGGAAAATGATTTTCTTTAAATCAACATCAAGTCATCGTAGTGTGTTAGCTGTGATGCTAAGGTATAACTAGCACAACAACATCAACATAACATGCCTCACGGGGAAAAAAAAGAAAGAAAGAGTCATCACCGTGCACTTAGACTTGAGGCACTATAGCCTGGATGTTTGAAACAGACCTAATTCATAATAGTCGTTTATGATAATAAATACACGTCCAACAATCTCAACACCCCTATATCCACCCACCCGCTCTGATTTACAAATAGCTGATAGAGTAAGCAGCTGACAGAAATAAATGAGCTAATCTGATGGCTGTGTAGGACTTCCACCAGATATTAATTCATCAGGAGGCCACAGAGTGCAGACAGATACAAATTCCTGCTTTAATTATGTATGGGAGCTGCGCTGGAAACGGGAGACACCTCTACTACCAGGACTATTTCTCAGAGCAACTTTATGAACTCCTCTGATTCCATCGTTATTTTGTTTTCCTTTAGATATAATGCATGTACCCCCCCCCCTGTTTTCCCCAAACACTCAAGACAAAATAGATTTTTTTCCCCTTTATAGCAATGCATTCACAAGAGACATTTGATAATGAACAAGTGGAAAAATAACCTTTGCCACATTAAATTATATTGTTTTCGATTTGCAATTTTTATGAGGCCTTCCTGGAGCCTGTTTGATGTATTTTGTTCCCACGCGGAGACACAAATGGCCCTTGCCGACTGGCAGGCTTATCAAAACCCACGGTGGCTTTATTGAATGAGTGACCAGTGGGTATCTAAACAGAATGCAGGGCTATTGATTTTGGAGAAGTGGTCTAATTGTTTCTAGTAGACAAGGGCTTGTCCCGATTATTTGATTGATTAGCTTGATACTGGTCTGCCTCCTCATCCTCCTCCCCTGCCCAGTTAATAGCACTGTAATCCCAATACACTGCTGTATTTCTAATCCATCATCATTATCATGGCTGTACTCAGCACAAGATTAGTCCACGAGGGTTTTTTCTTCTTTTTTTTTCATGCATTCCGCAATATTAGCTTGTCCATCGATATGCTAAAGGGAAAAAAACAGATTTAGAAAAAAAAGGTACAATTATTTGAGTTTTCTGGGCAGTATTTGGAAGAGAAAACTCACACATGTATAGAAATAACTGCTTTTCTGATGGAAATCTACTTAATCTACATTACACCTATCCTTTAATTGGAAATGGGATTTGAAATGCAAAATATTTTTTTAACCCTTAAATGAGTGGCTACCAACACATATTTTTGTATATAAGAATTGTATATTCTCATAGGCTCGTGCCATGTTTCTGCATATGAAAACTTATTATAAAATACTTAAATAAATGACTGTAACATGCTAAATGTAGATGTGAACACGGTAAACGTTAGACGTCCAGTTGTTAGCATGGTGGTGAATAATCATGTCATAACCACCAGATTTATCTAGGGAGTCTTTCCAGGAACTAGACCTATAGGTTTGGAACCATTCACCTAAAGTACAGTACTTAATTGTTTAAAGAGTCATTTAAACTAAATAGAACTCCAGGCACAGCAGTGAAATGCACCGTGGCTGTCGATTGAAAGGCATTCTGTGTTTTCACTATAAATTGATTTAAATATGTCTGCAGCCCTAATTGCGCTGGTGTCTGTCTTTGCCAAGAAGAGAAATAAAATAAACAATGAAATAAAACTAATATACTGCTACTTACAAGGGTAATATAAAGTAATATACCACTGCAACTAATACAAGTATGTATAATTTATAAAATAATAATATGTATAATGTAGGTTTTTAGGTATTTTTACATACCCAGGGAAATGATAGGAGTAATTATTTCATCTGTTTAAGAGATACGCAAGAAAAAAGACAGAAAATTGGTTGTTGTGGATGTGTCACAGCAGTTCTCTGGTTCAAGCATCAAACTACATCTTTCTTTAGGCAGTGTGGCCACAGACGGCAGGCTGACATGTGGCGTATGTCTGGGCGAGACCCTGGTAAAAGTCCTGTAGTCACAAAACGAGCACTGAGAGCCTGAAGCTTGAGAAATGAAAGATAAAGGAAGGGGAAGGGGATAGTGTGTGTGTGTGTGGGGGGGGGATTTTAGTGTGAAGTGATGGAGCGAGAAGCCGTGACTTGTGGAGTCCATGCGGTCTCTGTCCTTGCCTGTGGTTGTGCCCAGGCCAGGGTCTTCACTCATTTGTCGAAGAACATGGAAGGATGGGGATGGGGGAGTGTGAAGAAGTGTCATACCAGAGGGGTTTGTCACATTGTGTGGAGGTGACACCTCAAAAGACCTACTGGCCTTCATACTGGACAGGCAGTGTCTCCTGCAGTCCTTCCCTTAAGGCAGACGGGGTCTCCATGGCTTCTCACAGTCACACCACAGTCCCTGCATGTCTAGCAGCGCATCTCTGCTCTACTGCACTCAGTTTGACGCACTGGACTTCCAACTGCGTATTTGAAGACTCTCTTTGTTCAGTTCCTGCTGCCTGAAGTGGACTCTTCTGTGTTTGTGGTGAAATCTTTCCACACCCTACAACAGTTCCATTCCCCAACCATGAGTCAGTCAAACAAAGGAGGCATCAGTGTCGCTGACTTTGCTTCTGGAATTACAGAATGAAAAACATTTCTCTCACTGAATACTTCCAGACCAGCCTCTCCGTCTTCACATCCAGAGGAACTTCCTCTTTCATCTACTGATATCATTTACATTAAAATTCTAGTAGCTACTGACGGCAAAGCAGATGTGTTAGTTGAACCTTTTCACCCATTAAACTAATCAATTGGACTTTTGAATCTGTGGTGCCAGGTCTTCCAGGTTAATGCAGCTCAAGAGACATTGTAAATCATCCATAAGTTTCATTTTGAACAACTATAAATGGGCATTGTCTTCATCTGCATGGCTTTTATTGCCCATGTGAGGCCTTTTGCTCCACAGCTACTCAGCTGTCATAAATGTTTAAAAAATGCCCTTTGATAACGAGTTTGTCATTGTTTGATTCAGAAATATCAACCAGCCCATTACAGTGGCAGGTATTTTTTTTCAATCAATACACAAAAGTGTATTAATATTTAATTCTTTATATGTCACTACAGTAATAGGGGAAAGTGAACTGTTGAGAAGCAGCAGCTGAAACTCTTATTTCACTGCTGCAAGGAGACATTTTCACTGGTCTGTTTGTGCTGCCTTTGTCTGAGACAGAAGAGGACAAATCTCTGTGCCCTGTAGTGCTTTGTCCTCTAGTCATGAAGCCAAACTCCACTGACCTTGTGTTTGTTTATTCAGAGCCAGTTGTTTTTACGTTTTATATATACTGTTATTTCATTTATATATATACTTTACTTATACTGTATGTAAACATGTCTCCCAGCCTGGAAAACCGATGTGGAAATGCCTGAAACTGATATTCTCTTGTATGACCATCAGAGGGGCGACTCTACTTTAATATAGACTGTATATAAAAGTGGACATAGAGTGGCCGAGTCTCACCAACAAGTAACAGCTTATTGAATAGCGACTGGTTGCAAAAGGACTCCGATGAGTTAATGGTTTCACTCATTGATTTTTTCAATTATGTTTTCCATTTAGAGGACACTCACTTAGCTAACTAGTGCTGTACAATAGGTATAATTTTGCAACTGGAAGACAATATGTACACTTTTTATATAACGTTCTTTGGTTGCAAGCATAACATGTATGCATGTGAGTCCGAAAATATGTCTTAGCTTGGACCAGTACAATATTAGCATAATAGCATATAAACAACAAGAGCTCTGCATATTTTTCCCTGTTGTTTTACATTCACAAGTATTTCACATTGTGATTAGATCACAAAGAAATCACAATATGAAATCCTAGCAAATTCATCCTGTGGGCCAGATTGAACCCTCTGTTGGGCCAGTTCTGGTCCGCGGGCGGTACGTTTGACACCCCTGCCCGTTATGGTCTCATTCGCTATAGTTCCAAGTCTTTAATATACCATCATGTCTACTTTTCAAATTATAGTCCCATTTAAAATAAATAAAACAATAAATCACAGCAGGTTAAAACTGACTGTTCCCACTTGATTATATAGCAAATTCATTGTAATAATGCTACTCTTCAATGTATTCATAAAAAAAAACAAAAAAAAAAAACAATGTTAATGGTTCAGTGCTTTGGTAGATTAGTCATGAGACTCTCAAGGTTAATTTTAAATATTTTGTCCTCCATGAACTTTGGTTTGTGAAAGTTCACTTCTGTCTGGAGCTCTGTTTGTAGCTTTGACCATTTCCTTCCTGCTGTTCTGCAAACATGACAATGTTTGACAGGTGTGGCTGCACACATGGATGATGAGTCCTGTGCAGGTATTTGAATGTGAGTGAAATGAAATGCTGGATTCATGAGACGTGAACAGATCTGCTCAAGTAGTACCAGAGCCTGCTGTCATCCTGCACGGTGTCTCTGTCCTCCTGACAATACGCCCGTATCACCTGGACAGTCCGAGCCATGTTAGACTTCAAATGAACTGTACAATGACCTGCAAATGACAAGCACAGAGAGTTGCAGCCCCCTGCGACTTTGGCGTGAATAAGTTTTAACCCTTTCTAAGCGAAAAAAGAGGGGAAGAAAGCATAATCTATGATCCCAATGTTTCTGGAATGTTTAAAAAGGTCAATATGCTGATATTTTTGACAGCGCTTGACCTTTTGTGAAAAAAGTAACAAAACCATTGGAATTGAAATAACTTCTTTGTTTAGTTCTGGCACATAATGTATCACAGTCAAAGCGTGCTGTCTCCCCGCAGCATCTGCCCATGAGTGACTTGACTGTTAATCCAGTGTATTGATCTAATATCAAAAGGTGCTATTTAAATGCAGCATAATTCCCCAGGAGCCATGATCCGTCAGTAGGCTCTGTTTGGAATCTGGCTGAATGACTAATGCCTGTTTTGTCTGTTGCTAAGTCCAGGTGGCCCAACATCTGGCCCCTACCTTCAAAGGTGTTTCCAACAGAGTGCTCAAGAGGCCTCCGACAATCTGAGAAGAGTATGGTCATTTACAAGAGCCAGCATGGCTTAAAAACGGCATAACGTGTGGATATGGGGAGAATAAAGAACAGCTAACCAAGAGATAAAGAGTCAGTTTTCAAGTTACCACCTCAAAAAACTGTCTCCTTCAGTTTTCAGCTTCAAGACAGAAAGTCCTGACAAGACACAAGACGTCAGACACCTACTGGTGATGTAGAGCTGCACTACTCGGGCTCCATACAGATGACTGATGATTGTGTAAAACCAGATTCACATGTGAACATCGCAGGAATGATTCTAATCTTTATTTAACCAGGAAATTAGATCAAAACCAACAAACAATCAAAGTATTGGGGTTACAGACAAAACGACAAATACAAAAAGTGTGACAGTTCTAAATTCCAATTTTCTTTCTTTGTTTAATGGCAAAACACAACATACTCACACTCTACATACAGACTGTATAATGAGAAGACTGAGGGGTTTTTTGTAAGACACTAACCGTCTCCAACCCTGTGGTGGCACCAGCCATCTTTTTTGGAGCATTCTGCATCTTGACAGCAAGCAGAAAGAGGCTGGACAGACTGTTGGTCCATAGCCAAACTATCATTTATGATGGACAGCCTGTCCCACATGTTATTTGTTACCTTTACCGCGACTGTTTTCTATGGATCAACAATGTAAATTTCCCATTTGTGGGTAAAAAAAAAAGGATTATCTTATGTCAAGGCACTCAAGGCTGAGGACTTACAATATTAAAAAAAGAAATGTGATTTCCAGAGACATAGCATCAGTAAATTTTTCAACACAGAACTCATTCCAACAGTCTATCTCACAATCTAATGTCTGTCAGACCCTTTAGGAAAAAGGTGTAACCAGCAGCCCGTCTGACCCAGAGGACGCACCCACTACTGGGGAACTGATGTAGTTCCCACACAGTCGTTCTGATCTATTCTGTAGACTCTGTCACTGCAGGGAGGAAAAGACAAGTGCGTCCTGTTGTAAGAAGCCATATTACGTCACTAATACAGCTTTGCATTCATTTGATAATACTTATGTTAAGTAATGTGTTGTGCTCCTTGTTCTGCTCTTTTTGTGTCTCTTACTAAGTTTGAGAAACAAGTTGGAAAAGCAGGGCAGATTATTTAAATCAAAAGCTCAGTGGTTCTTCAGGTTAGGTAATGCTCCGCGCTGTGAGTCATCAAAGTTTCTGCAGTGGGAACCAGGTTTGCTGTAACAGGGAATGTGTTCGCAGACACAGCCATTGTGGCAGACAAGTGCTGGGCTTCCAGATAAGTGCAGACAGCAGATGAGGCTTTTCCTTGAATTGTGGAACTCATGGCAAAGAGAAGAAAGCCGATGACTTAAAACTGTAGTGTGTACATTTTCAAGTTAAATGAATGTCCTTTACATTCAAACTGTTGTCAAACAACGCTGATTCAACCCATTTGGCTTGTTTCCATCATGTACAGTTTGGCTTGTGTTTCGACTGAGAACAGTACCTTTACTTGGTAGGCGGGCGTAGCATAAACTGCAGGCATTGAAGAAACACCAATCACAGGAGAGTGCCCCTTGTAATGACCTCGTCCTGTTTTGGGGTTGATGTCACTTCCTCTAGTGGCCAGTCGGGGTCATGGGCATGGGAAGCACTTGTTTACTTTTTGTTCCTTGGAAAGGTGACAACAATGCTCCCTGCCCCTAATGACACTACCGTTGACATAGGTCTCGTTTCCCTTTTCTTTTGGAGCCTGACGATGCGCTGGAAATGCTGCACATCTCTACACGCTTTTCTGTAGCTCCACCCATACTGTACCATAACATTACTCTGGTACCCCAGGGGAAGGGTCTCGAAAAAAATCTGTACTGTACCAAACTGTTTTAACATTGACTTGTTCAGTCATCGTAGACAAAACTACTCACAAAGAGTCATTTTAATCTGTCTATCTTCTGTTCAGCTCTGCAGATGTAGCATAAACCAATTATTTAGTGTGCAAATATGTTCATCGTTACTGTGACAAATTAGAGCTGTCACCAGCTTGTGTTTAGAATATTTTTTGACGGCGCCAGTTATCCTAGTACACCTCTCGCCAACCAGCTACTTCAATTCCAGAGCTGGTATTCCCGCACATGCATTAGATTGACCTCACATTAACCCAGATACATTTGATCTTTAAGATCCATAAATTGGCTTTTGTCATTACCATAGGTTAATTACTGAGATTTGCTCTGTACCGTTGCTACATTGCAGAGACTGCAATAATAAGCAGCACACAAAAGCCATTCACGCTGCCTGCGTGAGCACCAAACAGGCATTGTTTTGATCTTTCTATTCCAGTCAGGAGTTTTGTTTGTATTGCTCTATTATTAGCGCTCTACCTAGCAGCACTTTTGATACAGTTTGATTCTGCTGAGCGTAGTTAAAACCTTGCCCTTCCTGTCATTCTCTTCTTTGTAAGTAATTTGACGTGCAGCCCAGATGTGGATCTAACTGTTGAATGCTGCGTGTTCCTCACAGAACCTCCGTGAGGAGATATCTGCTCTGACTCAGACTTTCAGGTACGCACTGTGAAAAACGTTTTAAGCCATATTTATTTGGTGATGGATTTTTAGAACTTAGAATCAAAATAAAATTTCCCAGATTATTCAGCGTGAAACTTAAACTGGTTTATATTTCCATGTCCTGCTGCTGTGCTTCCATACAGTCACCAGATTTCTTTTAAGATTTTGTAAAACTTGCTGCCAACTAAGTAGTGCAGGAAGACAAATAATTGCAGATGCACTACAAAGATCACAAAGGCATTTTGCAGTTCTTTCTGGACTTTCAGTTGTCGCCACCATTCAAATGCAGCGCCGATGTTCACTCGGGTCTTGGATCGCTCCGCATCAGCACTTTCTCTTTGCAGTAGCTTTTCCCAAAAAATGTCTTTTGCCATTTGTCATAATGTTGCTGCAACTGTCTCGTTGGATTTAGCAAGCTAGCATAAGCTCTGGCGTTGTCTTCTGAGCATGCGTGATTAGTGCACGGAGACGGGTGCGCGCATAGTGGGGAGGGAGGGCAGATGGCAGTTTGATTGATGCATCACTATCCAATTAATTAATTTTGACCGTTCATTATGAATGGATGATGTTTTTACAGGCCTGTCCGCTTCACAGGTGATTGATTTTTTTTTTTTATTTCTGTAACAATGCACTAATTAATTGGTTACAATTAATTAATACGATTTTAAGAAATATAGTAAAAAATGCCCCCCAAAAAATAATCCCCCACTCCACCTTTAAGAAGAAGCAAGTGGACATTATGGCAGATGCAAGATAACTAAAAGGACACGGACAGCAAAAGAGAAACAGATCAGAATAAATCTTAATGCAGAGTCACCATTTTTTAACGCTTTCTTGACATTAACTTCAGTGAAACACCTCACAGTGAACAGGAAAACAAAGTTTTCAGCTCCAAACTGGATGTGTGCCTGAAATTTGTCTCAACAAATATTAATTCTTGCATAATGGGATTTTTTCTTTTATACCATCCATGACATACTGAGTCATTATGGCCAATTTCGAAAAAGTTGGAAATGGAAGTGACGATGCACAAGCCGAAATATATATCACAAAAATATTATGAGGACACAGTCGTCTCTTTCTTACAAGTTTGCGTGGACATATACATTAACAGAGGGGAATAAAAACTTGGATGCCGGCATGAAATTGTGAATTAGATTTAATATAAAAT
This sequence comes from Solea senegalensis, assembly GCF_019176455.1. Classification (NCBI taxonomy): domain Eukaryota; kingdom Metazoa; phylum Chordata; class Actinopteri; order Pleuronectiformes; family Soleidae; genus Solea; species Solea senegalensis. Next base: position 11,987,632 of record NC_058022.1, on the reverse strand, counting down.
CATTAAAATGTCTGCACTGCACTTAACTATTGTGTGGTGTCGTAGTGCGAGTGCCGTTCAACAACTCTCAGTGGAATCATCCAATCAGTGCAGTTCCCAGGTTACACTGGCTTACAGGACTACATGTATAGTTGGATCCTGTGTGTTATAACCAAGCCTGTTCGGTACAGTTTGACATAAAATGTATAGATTACCTGCTAAACCAAGATTCAGCAAGTGACGGGTGTCTCAAAGTGAGCCCTGCTGCACGACTAATTGAGCCGTGGGTTCACTGTAGGGGCTTGTGTGGGAGTTTGTGTCAACACAATTTCTAAATTAAACACATTTTTCAAACATAGCAAATACCGAAGAGACGAATTCATAATAATTTTTCATCATTTCTGATTTGAAATGCCTGTATTGTTCTGCATTTAACCTGCTCTGCTCCGTCTTTGATTGGTTAAGATGCGCTCAAGTTTGAGACAACCGGGCAACTTCTTATCTCATTTTCTGTGGAGTTTTTCTCAGTAAAATTGGATTATTTCAGGTTGAGAGAAGAAGTGATTTTGGTAGATTATGACATGTTAGGCTGTAATAAATGAAAACCTGCTGTAGTAAGTGTACCATGGTTCGCAAACCAACGTATCAGTGCAGAGTGACATTGTTTTCTATTTATGTTGTTACAAAGTTAAAATGCACTTGAATAGAAAACAATTATGCTATTAAATACATTTTAATCCTCTTTTTTTTTTTTTAGAACACTGATGCCCCGTTTTGTGTGAAAAAGAAAGTTTTGGCACTGGCTTTGCATTTGCGACTTTAAATAAGTGTGAAACTGAACTCTCTATAAATCACAATCTATACACAGTGGACAATTTTCTTGGAGTGAGAAGTGAAAAGAAAGCAGTCTTGTATAAAGTAGCTAAAAGAGATACTTGAGCAAAAGTGCCTTACCGGAAAAAGACTTTGGCAGAAGTTAAAGTCACTTTTTATAATATTACTTAAGTAAAAGTCTTAAAGTATATGACATTTACTGTACTTAAGTACCAACATTATGTTCAGATATAAAATGTTTTTGAAGTAAAAGTATTGGGCGAGTTGTCTTTCAACTGGAAGGTTTTGGGTTAAATTTCTTGCTCAGTTACTCTGTATGTGTCTTTGAGCAAGACACTTGACCCCATGTTGCAGTGTGTGAATGGGCATGAAAGATGTGTGAATGGGTGAATGGCAAAACTGTAGTGTAAAGCAACTCATCAAGAACTAGAAAAGCTCTATATAATACAGACCATTACCATTACCATAACTCTTCTTCTGATATTATTTTGTAATAATGAGTAACAAAGATACTAGAAAAAATGTTGCTAGAAATATAACTAACAAAGTACAGATTTGTAAATTAGTATTTGTACTTCGTTACAACACTGAAACACAAGAAATTTGTCTAGCTGTACGTGAAAATCCAGCAAACTCCAAACTGCAGAGTTTGGGACTGAAGTCAATGAATACAGTGACACATTAAGCAACTGAAACAAGAAACAGTGCAGACCAAAACAGAGGAAAAAGGAGAGTGGATATGTGAAGATCAGCATAAACACAACTAATAAATGCTCTGCTATATATTAAAACTGGCATCATTGTTATTGCACGTTTTTTAAAGAAAGGTAAATGCTTAAAATGTTTTTTTATTTTATTTATTATTTTCATACAAAGGGCTCACAGAGGCTCACTTCTTCCTCCAACGTCATGTTGACATGTTTTAGCAGATACCGTAGGAATTGTTGCTAATGAATTAATAACTCTGGCTCCGTTCAGTTCAAGTGGTCAGGACAGTGTGCCACCCCGAACCTGAATAAGCTAAATGGAACTCAGCCATCATTAATTTGATTAGTCACACCTGTGCTCCCTGATTGTGACCTGTCAAAACATCTGCCATGAAAGGAAGGGGAAAAAAACAGGGACAAAAGTAGAACACGGTAAATGTACAAAAGAGCCATCGCTGGAATATGACAATTCATGTGCAATGTCTCTAATAAAAAAAATCATGGTTTCTTTTTGTTGAAGTAAAATTAAAAGTACAAATAAAGTCGGTATCATACACACCATGATTTTGCCGCCCACATGCTGGAATAGTGGACTCTATATATAGAACTGCTTGAGAATCGCATTAACAAGTTTTCACCTAGACAGCATGAAGAAATAGGCCTATGTATGTGTATTGTATTTATATATACATACACACGTTAGCAAGAACAGTACGTATATATATATATATATATATATATACCTCTCTCTCTCTCTCTCACTCTGTCTGTCTGTGTGTCTCTCTCTCTCGCTTCCTCCTGCCATTTCTCAAACACACCATCTCTCTTTTCTGTCTTTGTGTGTGTGACGCGGGCAGTCTCCTCCAGCTCGGTGACAATGATGAATGCAGAACATGAAACACATTAATGCAGCAGATTCTGGTCGCTGTCAGCCCTTTCCTCACCGTGTCAAGTTAAACAAACAAGATCAAGCAAAAGCGAATGGTAATTGACCCTCCAGAGATAAGGCCCCTGCCGCTGAAGTGGGAGGTCACCAGAATCTGAAGCCATTCTCAAACCTGAGGTGGACACACACACCCTCTCTCACTCTCACTGAGTAAATGCTCATATCTTATATAATGATGCGAGCCTCTTGTCTGTCTCACAGAGGTAAATTATTATGTGTTATATACTTCCTCTGCACGGCGCTTCATCAGCAATAACCTGTCACTGTAATAAGTGAATTCTACTTGTATGAGACGTCTGAAACCTTAGCGAGGTGTGTTTAAAGTGCTGAGGCTTCTGACAGTTTGATAACACGTTCTAGTGAGACCTAATTAGGAGAGTTTTTGATTTTGAACTTCTGGTCTTAAATACAGAAGCTTGTATATTCACTAAATATCCCTCACTGTAACAAAGTGTAATACTGATGCTATAATTGCATACAATAGAAGGTGGAGGAGGTTTACCACAGTGAAGAAAAACAATGGAAAGAATTTTCTGTTCTGAAGATTTTTGAGTGAGAGTGAGCTTTCTGAGAAATTCAGTGCACGTGATTAGTGTTTCTGTCTGAGCTTTTCAGGATGAGCGCCACTCTTAAATTTGCAGATATTCTGTGTCTGTTCTGTGTCTATTTTCTACTTTACACATAAATCATGTGCTGCGAAATCAAATGTTAAAACGTGTGTTGGCAGCTATAAATAAGCAGCTCTGCCAAAACACACATTTATATTGTCAGTGTAGTGTTATTTTATTGTTGTCATTGTCAATTTCACTGTGCACTTCTCAGATGTTTCCCCTCACATAAGAGCAAAAAAGGAAAAAGCTGCACAATTTGCTACAAATATGGATGAGATTTGTAAGACTATTGTCAGTCTGTAAGGTACGACGGAGTACTAGGGCCAAGCTGAAAAGAAAAAAATACTTGATCCTTCAACAATTAAGTCGTAGCATTAGGAGAATAAAGTCGTAACATTAGGAGAATAAAGTTGTAACAATAGAAGAATAAAGTCGTAACAATAGGAGAATAAAGTCGTAACATTATGAGAATAAAGTCGTAACATTAGGAGAATAAAGTCGTAACATTAGGAGACTAAAGTCGTAACATTAGGAGACTAAAGTCGCAACATTAGACTAAAGTCGCAACATTAGGAGAATAAAATTAAGTAACATTAGGAGACACACATTAGGGAGACTAAAGTAGCAACATTGACAAAGTGTAACATTAGGAGAATAAAAGATTAGGAAATAAAGTACATTAGGAGTAGGACAAATTAAGATAGGAGAATAAAGGTAACAATAGGAGAATAAAAAGTAACATTAGTAACATTATGAGAATAAAGGTAAGTACTAACATTAAGACGTAACATTAGGATGTTGTAACTATTTTAATGAGAATGTCTCAGAGAATAAAGAAAGTAACATTGATGGGAGGAATAAAATTTAGGAGAATAAAAGAATAAGTGGTAACATTAGGAGGGAATAAAGTCGTAACATTAGGGAGGAATAAAGAATTAGGAGAACATTAGGGAGAATAATGTTGTAACATTAGGAGGAACAAGGAATAAGTAACATTAGGAGAATAAAGGGATTGTAACATTGGGAGGAGAATAAAATTAAGTAACATTAGGAGAATAAAGTGGCATTAGGGGAGGGAATAAAGTCATAACATTAGGGTCTAATGTCACTTAACATTAGGAGCCTAACTTAAGTAACATTAGGAAATAAAGTCGTAACATTAGGAGAATAAAGTCATAACATTAGGAGTCTAAAGTCGTAACATTAGGAGAATAAAGTCGTAGCATTAGGAGTCTAAAGTTGTAACATTACAAGAATAAAATCGAAACATGAGAATAAAGTCATTACATTAGGAGATTGAAGTCGTAACATTACAAGTATAAAGTCGTAACATTACAAGTATAAAGTCGTAACATTACAAGAATAAAATCGTAACATGAGAATAAAGTCTTAACATTAGACGGAAAAAATCGTAACATTACAAGAATAAAGTCGTAACATTACAAGAATAAAATTGTAACAGTACAAGAATAAAATCGTAACATGAGAATAAAGTCGTAAATAATGTTGTTATGTTATAGTGCTACCAGAATAAAGTTGTTACATTATAACGTTACGAGAATAAAGTTGTTACGTTATAATGAGAATAAAGCAAAGAAATGCAGAGCAATTCAATTTCAAAATTAAATTTAACAATCTCGGAATATTAAGACTTTATCGTCAAAAGATTAGAGTTTTTTTCTTTGGTGTTCGGCCCTAATATTAAGTTGAAAAAGAAACATTTTCCATTGTCAGAAAAAGAACCAAAACGAGTTTGATGGCTGTAAGAATTTTGATGACACAAAGTTATTAAATCAACAGGTTTGGTCAAACCTTTTAGATACATTATGTTCATTTTGTGTCATGCATTTTTAAAGGAAGTTAGTGGCACGAACCAAATATCGAAAAATTTAAACTGACTAAATTTCATTTGGAGCAAAGTGTTGTTGTTTGGGTGAACAGGCCCTTTAATTGGATTGGACTTTAAGGTGAGATTATACAGTAGCTTTCTGCACTCACTGGCATCAGAATGTGTGCATTATTCCTCCCAAACTGGCCTCTAAATGCTTGATATTTATTAGATGAATCCAGTCGCTGCTGAATGAGATACAAATCAACATTAAGTGTGTTTAAATATCCTGTAGTATAGGTGCACGTGATTGGTTCTAAGAAATGTTATCGTCTGGCGTTTTATTAAGCTGAATGGGTTGTTGTATTTGACGCTGGCTTTTAATTTCTGTATCTGTCCGTGCAGTTGGTGTTTTTATTGCTATTAATTTATTGCTCGGGTTTCGTCTGCTTGGCCACTTGCATTTATAGAGTAATAAGGGAATGTATTTAATGTGCCCTGCTTTCGGTTGCAGTTTGAATTGTTAGCATGAATCAAGGGGGTTGATTAAACCGTACTGTCCCAGGCTTTTAAGTGTGCTTAATTTCACACAATCTATAAATAAAGCAATTATTTTGTTATGCATACTGTCAAAGTCGGGGCCTCGTGTGTTTGGCTCGACTGTGACAATTGTATATGAATGATCTTTGAAAGACTTATTGTGCAACTCTGGTTCCCGTCTGGTTAATCCACCTCTAATGTTGACTGTGGATGCTTTCATTGAGGAACCAGTGTCGGGTTGTTTTTGTATTTACACAAGCTGAAATTATGGGGGAATTGTATTTTGAATGTTGTTATGAAGCGGTTAAAGCCAGGGGGTTCTAATGCATATTTTTGTTGGGCTTAATCTACAGATTGTTGTGTCTGGCCACGCGGGAATTATGCAATAGAAACTCCTCAAAAGAGCATAAACAGGGACTTTCTGGAGACTGAGAGTGTGTGGGAGGGCTTATCCGAGCGTCTGCTGCCAGTTCCAGCACTGGAGGATACTGCATGTTAAATGGATTCATGCTTTTATTTATAATCTTCATTCTCTCTCTCTCGCTCTTTCTCTCGTGCACTTGGGCAGAGTCTTGATCCTGACCAAAGCAAAAATAAAGTAAGCTGCTCTGATCACTTTTTACCCCAAATGTGTCTTTGGGAAAAGATTCTAGTCACCACTTTTTTTACTTTTTCTCTTCTCAATTTGTCTACTATGAATTGATTTATTTTTTTAGTCAAACACATAAGGACACACGGCTGCTAACACAATGACATTTGGCTTCAAAATTGCTCTGAAAAAAAACCTCCTTTGTGTACACATTGAAATGGCAATGTGTATAATCATGCATGCTGAAGGACCTAAATGCATTGTAATTAGAAAATAATGGGCTACTGTTCATGGATGGGCGGTTTCTACTTAACATTTTCCCTCATAGCAAATGGGCTAAAGTCAAAAGCAACCTGGACAGAGGCGGTCAGACTCCAGTATAAAAGTTGATCTAGCCTGTTAAAGGAGAGGGACTGTGCACACAGAGGTGTAATGGCCATGCTGCCTCTATTAAGGCTAACAGCTCCCATCTCCTTCAAGGCGGTCATTTAGTAGTGCTGCTCATTCAGCCTAATCAATGGTTGAAACCGCAGCGAACCATTAAATAAAAAAAGAGGCCAGAGATGAGGTGCTTCTGATTGGGGTTAATTGGATGTAATTGGAATTTATACTGTACAGTGGACGACTCATTAAGAACACATTTAAAAATAATGTCATCTGAGCTCAGGTCATTTAACCATTTTTGCACTGAAAAAGTATGAAGCAAAAAAAAAAAAAAAGCTGGTGTAGCTGGTGTTACTTTCCATGAATGTGTGTGTACAGCACCAAATGTCACCAACAGAGTTCATGCTGGACCAAGTTTCATCAAGGAAACCAATTTGATTTATTTACAGTTTCCTGACATCAAGACCAGAGAGCCACACTGAAACTGCCGTCCCATACACACACACACATCACGTCAAGTCATGAGATTCAATGCATGCTTAAAAAAGCGTCTGCTAAATGACATGTAATGTAATGTTTCTTTGTTTTGTTTGTTTGTTTGTTTCATCTTTATGTCTTTTAATTTCTATGACGATAATAATAATAAACGTTATTTGTATAGCACATTTTATACAAGGAAAATAACATATAAGAAGAAAAGAGATGCAAATACAACAATGAAACACAACATGGAAAGTTAAAAACCCTGTTTTAACTTTGAAAGAAAAAAAAGATGCAAATAAAACAGTAAAATACAACACATGGTGGAATAAATTAGGAAGAGGCTGGAGTCAACAGGTTAAAACACTGTTTTAACTTTAAAATGTACTAAAAATGCAAATAAGACACAACACAGGGTGGAATAAAAAGGAGCTAGTTGAAGTAAAAAGAAGTTTTAAGTCGTCTTTTAAAAAAAATATCTAGTGAGCTGGCTATGTTCCACATTGTTCTCTTTACACTACTAATATTTTTATACAATTTTTAAAAATATGCAATTTTTAAAATATTCTCTCCTGTTATGAACCAAACACCAAACCAATTACACGTGATCACACATAAAGTCTCTCCAAGTGGCTTTTAGAAACTGCAAAGACACTTAATAAATGTTAATAATACAATATAATGGAGTTGTCTCAAGATGATTTTCTGTCAGCAATCCATGCTCCCACTGTGAGCAACAATAAGTGAACGATAATATTGCAACGTAATAATAAACATTAAAAAGGTCCCCATATTGGTCTATATCATGGCGCTTAAACCAAAATGTGTTACATTGTGGACTTGAAGTAAAGTCGTGTGAAACTATACCGTACGTTTGATCATTTCTATTGAATTGCTGAATGTGTTTTTATTCTGTCCATAGATGGGAGCATCCTGTGTTGGACAGCTTCTTGAAGCCCTGTGCCATGAGACGAGCTCAGACGGATGGATTTCTACACTAATCCGTTTGATGTAAGTGAATTTAGGTTCTAATTCAAGGGCTTGCACTGTATAACAAGCCAGAATCAGCAACACACGGTCCATAAATTCAAGAGGAGAGAGAGACAGAGTGTGGGATGAGAGAAGGGGGTAGAAGAATATGGTGTTTAACTGGAAGGCAGTATGTTTTATCAGTCACTGGCACCATTTAGCTGACAAAAATGAGCAGACCCAGCTCTGGGAATAGGGCCTAGGCACCGGGTGTTCACCAAATCCTCACAAGAAGAATATCAGCACTTCTCACATGCTGCTGCCTGATATCCACTGCTGTAGCTGAAAACTATCTCCATTGTCCAGTTTGATTGCCTGAATCAAACTGATTTACTGCAAATCCATCTGAGCTTTGATAAATCTATTACAGTTTCATTTCGCTGATTTCATTAACGTGAATAAAACCAGCCATGCTTTCTGCATAACTGCCTTTTAATGGCTTGGCCCTGTCACCTGCCTCAGTATTAATCCCTCTGACTTATTGCTCCGCAGAGGGAATGAGTAATGGGTATTTGAATGTGATCAGCACAGTACAATGCAATTAAGGAACCAGTACTGTTCTGTGCCTTTAATCCTGAACTAATTTGAATTGCAGTTTGATAGCACTGTGAATCCTGCATAATTATGTAGGGTGCATATTAAACTCTGTGACAAACCGAAGAGGCCTTTAACTAGCCCTGCCATGAGAAGAGCAGCCAGGGGAGCCACATTGAGGTAGCCGGCCACAGCTCTTTGGAAGTCTCAATTACCACCATCTTGGCTGACAGGTGAAAGCTTTCCGGGGGGTAGGTGGGGGTTTGGGGCATCCTGTGAAAATGGTTGACACTGATGTCTCTCTCTCTTTTTGTCCCCAACCTCAACAATTATGTACAAGTGTCATTTTAGCCTCAGAGAACAGATACAGCAAGTGTAAATCTGAAAGAGTTCAGGTGAGGAGACGGTATACTCTTCATCAGCGCTGTTTCTGCTGCCTGTCTCTAAATAGTTTAATTATAAGTGTAAATATGACAAAAGCATTGTGGATGCTGGAATTACTGATACAGTGAGGATTTCCATTAAACGATAACATACCACATTATCTTTCAATGCCAAACCTCAATTTACAGTAGATATGATATGAACTAATAAGAAAAATACAAGTGTTGCTGTTGTTCTTTTTTTTTCTTTTTTTAAACATGTGTACCAGACATTTAAATCATACTTGGCCAAAGATAAAATAAGATATGAAAACTAAGATCCATTACACATTCCTGGTGAATTTGTATCACATTACTGTTTTTAAATGACCTTATCACTTAAATAGGTGTACATAAATATTATAAGAATGCTTCTTTCCAGCATTGTCATGCAGAATAATGGCTAATGTGTATTATATTACTGGTGTTTTAAAAAAGGGAAAACAATATGACATGCAGTGTCACCTTAAACTCTAATGCCACTTTTACTCTTACACATTTGAACCTCATGTCATTTCCTGACGGATACAAAGCACTTTTCAAACAATTCTAAAACGCTTGCTCTTTTTTTTTTTTTTTTCAATTATTTTTAATTTTTAATGAATTCATGTGTTCGTGTACGTGTTAGTGGGTGTTCAGATTCCCAGCCCTGTGATTTGTATGTCATGGTAAAACATGGGAGGCACACAATGACACTAATACAGTGTCATGTTTTTAAAAGAGCACAAAATGTGACTGACGACAATAAAAAAAAATCAGGAGTTCCACTGTGCCATGTACCATGTGTGGCCTGACTTAGGCGTATTTCACACTGCCTTAAAATATTCTGAACAGTGAGCTGTTCTGCTTCACACAAGATTGAACCACACAGCATTGAAAAGGAGGGATGATGCGAGGAGTGAGAAAGAGATGTAGAGACAGAGGAGAGAAAAAGAAGAAGAGGAAGACACAGAGAGGGGGCTGCTGGCTAAATTAAGCCATTGTGACTCAAAATCCTCCTTTAATAAGGTTCATGCTGTCTACAACTTCATCATTTTCTCCTGAATGATAATTACTTTATTCAATCATGTTCAAGGTTTTAGTGAAAGCTAGCATTGATTGATTAACTTCAATTACCATGCTTGCATTTGCATAGATAAAAACTGCTTTTCAATTTGTGAGTGGCACGCGGGTGGAAACCCTGCTTTGATATTTGCATTTCAATGTGAACGGTGAAGGATAAAGGTGGGAGTGGGGTCTGATCACTGCTAAGCCCTTTCTGGTCGGCTGCGCCAGCATCTATTTTTCCATAAACACCCTTTGTTATGATGTTGGTTTGTTCCCTCCATGCAGAGAGAGCCAGCAGAGAAGCTCTGTTTGCAGGCTGGCTTGACGGCTCTGTTGGGGGATTAGGCTGCGTTGCACTACAACTCAGTGGAGAGCTTAGGTGAGCTCAGGCTGCAGCAGTGCACCGCTCTCACAACAGTGAGCAGATGAATGGACAACTGTTGGGGAAATTTCACACTCCAAGGAATTGTATGTGGCCATACTATACGAGCTAATGAAGATGCACATGTGTACAGAGCAGAGAGGCAGCGGGAGATAATTACAATCATCACGTCTATATCAGTCTTCATTAACCAGAGTGAAAAGCACATATAAAGCCACACAATTTATCCTGACACATGTCTACTGTTTTTAATTATTATTATTATTACTATTACTATTATTATTTCAGTTCCCTCAACTTGTGTCGAGCACATATCATTTACATGTAACAAACTTTCCTTTCTCTCCCTCCTTCTCTGTCTCTCGTCGTGCGGATTTCTTTTTTACTTCTTAAGTTATAATGGAAAAACCAACAGATACTTGTAATTGCATCATTGTAATTGGAAGGTAGGAGCCCTATAGTGTGAAAAAAAAAAAAGATCACCGAGACCTAAAAAAGAAAATAATGAGAGGAGGTGGTTTCATAATGTATATGATTCCAATTTCTGCTCCCATCCACACTTGCAGGTATACACTGTACTATACTATAAGTGAAATCACAGCTGTGCCACTTATGCACGAGTATTGGGATTACTGTCACCTTTGTCTGCATATTTTCTTTGATTAATGTCACCCAAATGCTGTGTCTTCCAATTGAGAACCCGGTTCATTTGCATGATTTTTTGTACATGGTGCAAATTTGGGGATAAATTAGTCAGTCTCCCATCTTTGTCGGCGTGGCACTGAGTGATTTTTTTTTTTTTTTTCTTAACTGAAGGAAAGGAGTCTCAGAGCAATGCTCTCTGAGAATTACACCTGTGAGATATGCTAATCATTAACACAGCCATAATGACCTTATTTACCTTCATATAAAAGACAGAAATTAGCATTACGTGCCCTAAATGAACACGGAGTTAATAATCAAGGCACTTACTATTACCCCTTATTTGTTAACTGGAGAGGTTAAAAGGCACCTTCAATATGTTTAGTTGCAAGCAACCGCGAGTCAACGTCTTTAAAACACATTATAATACATCTCCTATTAATGCCTTGGAGGGGAATTCCCAGATGGTGGGCTATGATTAGGTAGTTCACTTAGCTGTTTAGAAATGAGCATCTGGAAACACAGGTTGAATTAACACCACTGGGTCCTTCATTCTCTCCAAATGAGTGTCATTCAATTAATCTAATTATTAGGCATGCGAAAACTGAAGGACTAATAGATTCTTATTATAGCGTCATTACCGTCTCTTACTCACAAGTGCTTACATTTCTGAACACTCTCACATGTGCTCGGCGCCAAATGAAACCGCCTCCAGCTTCTCTCCAAAGCTTCAGCCCACAAGTTTTTTAAAAACCGACAAACTTGGTTACTTTTTTAAAGGCTCTCATTTGCATTTTGCTTTCTACTGTGCCGCCAGTTTCAGTTGTTCCCATTCTAGGTCCTTTTGGATGCAGGACCCGTGCTGGTTTTCCTTTTTTTTTTTATGTAATCAGGGGCTGATTTAGATGTGGAACACCAGCTGAATGAAATTAGATATCTAGTAGAACTGAAAACAAGCACCACAGCAGAACCGAGGGCCACTTAATTATAACACTGTAAAATGCACCTCGGAGGCATCATTAGCAGAAAATACTCAGATATACTGCTTTGGACAAATTAATTGTATGGCTTTGAACATTCAGAGAATCTCAAACTCTTAAAGCAATTAGAAGTGGGAAAAGTGACAATCAGAGGAGATGAGTGCTATTTCAGAACAACTTAGCCGGGTCTTCTCTGGGACTCCTGTGGCTACTTCTGCTACATTTGTTGCAAACAATACGCGCTTGATCTACTGGATTTTGAAGATGTCGTCCTCCTGTCACTTCACACTATCCGGCGTAATGGACAGGCGGAATAGATGATCGGTGCCAGCTCCTTGTCATCCACCTCCTTTCACATGGATCATGTGATGCAAGCCTAAAGTGGACCGTGTTGTGTGTCTCTCTCTGTGTCCCCCCTCCACCCCCCACCCCTCTCCTCCCCTCTGGAGCCCCTGCTGCCCGGAAGGACCCTCTCCCCAGGCTGGAGTGGCTCCTGCTGGGATTACTGAGCTGCTGGCGAGGGTGGGAGGGACGGAGGGAAGGAGGGGAGGAAGGGGTTATCAATTATACTTCCTTCAGACTAGATGTGACTCACCCATTGGTAAATACGCCACAGAAATAGTTCCAGTTGGTTTTTGTAGAGAGTTGTTGCATATGTTCTGCATTGAAGGTCCCTTGCTTGTACACTTAAACTAGGGTAGAATATGTATTGCTTTGCACCCTGACTGTGTTCTGCAGCAAGAACAGGAAACAACCAGCCAGGTCTATACTTTTTTCATCATACCCCAGTGGGGAAAATCTGGCCAAATTCTGGATAAAGGTCAAGAGAAACATTCTGTTTTTCCCACTGACCTTGCAACATGAGCAAACATGTTGAACACAAGTGTCCCATGTCAAGAGGAGTTGAGTTGTTTTTCCTGTGTTGTTGCTCGTACGCCCGGTAGCTGTGTCATTCTGGCAGAGACTTGAAGCCCCTTGTGGGAAGTCCCAAACACTGCTGGTAAACCGTGTTTATGAATGGACTGCTGTCACTGATTAAACACAGACAGGTTCTAGACCGGCACCGTTTACAGCACTGTACACAAGATATGTAGAAAATGTAAGGGATCATGAACTGAGACAAAACAGAAAAAGATATCGGTAAATTATTTGTAAGCACAGTTAAAAAGAAGTCATGACAGGAAGAAGGCACCCCCACCACCACTATTTGAGTCATCATACCAATGTCTACTAGTCACTGAGTTCACCTTCTCTCAGTTGCAGGGCCTTAGCATTGAGTACACCTAATCTCCAGTTAGATAACAGATCATTTGCTTTGGTTTGTGTAGGTGGAAATTCATTACAACCTTGCTAACACTCCTCCCTACCTGTCCAGAATGGAACACAATCTATCAATGAGCCAAAGTGCATATGCTACATTTATGTGGCAGAATTTAGTGTTTGTTAAAGCCTCTTGTTTTAGATTTAGTGTCATATTGAAAATGGGCTCATAAAAGATGTCAAATCCTTTTGCCACTCTCCCTCAAAACAATACAAAATGTACTTCCTTCTTGGCCACCTTGTATTAATTGGAGCTGAGATGATTTTTATTTTCCCCTTAATTATTGTCTTACAGGGAAGAAGAAGAACCCTGGGCTGAAGCTGGCCAAAGAAGTGTTTGTGCCGCCCCCAGCAGAAGCAGCAGCGTAAGTCTCCTTTTTAGAATGGGGCAGTGACGGCAGCCCTATTAACCAAAGGTTGCAAAATTAGGGTCAACATTTTTGGGTCAATTAATGTAAGTGTATATTATTAGTATGCAGATTCATGGGTCTTGTGGAGAATTCCCTTCCAGCAGTGCCACAGTATCTTTCCTTAATGTAGACAGTCAAAAATGAAAGGACAGCTGACATTTCAAAAATTAGACTGAAAGTAAGCATCAATTTAAGAACATACCCCCCTCTCCCCGGGAATGCAGCCCAGTCTCTGCCCTCCATGTAGAACTCCACTGGCTGGTTAATTATGAGCTGCAGAGTTGCATCACTTGACTTTTATTATTTATTGTTTTACCCTTGACATTAGCCAGTGTTTGCCTCAAACTAATGCAATGAATTATCTAATAAAGATGCATTTTGTTCTTCTTGCTTATACGGTAGATGTATGCCCCATTACTGAGTGTTGTATGGGAACTGACACACTGTTGCTGTTGTCACACACATTTGAATCCTTGCAATGTCTCTGCTTCCTCTCCTTGCAGGCCCCCTCGAGATCTTGACTCTAAAGCTTGCGTCACTATTGGAGATAAGGTAAAGCTGGATCGTTCTTCCGCCGGGATACGTTGTTCTACTTTTTTTTTTTTTAGATGAGCTGAATGCATACATTGCTGAATGTCTGCCTTGTCTGTGCAGAATTTTGTGGTGAAGGCAGATGACCTGGAGCAGATTTCAGAGCTGGGGAGGGGAGCGTACGGTGTCGTGGACAAGATGAGACATGTGCCCAGTGGTGTTATCATGGCTGTCAAGGTAGGGTAGGAGGCTGCTACTCAGGTTACCTGATTTGGCTTCTGTGTACATGCACCATGCTTTTAAAATAGAAGCAGTTACTCATACACGTATTCAGCACATGAGCTCATTATGGATGGGGGGGGGGAATACAGCACTATTGTGATTTTTTTTCTTTTCTTATGGTTCTAATTTGTAAATGAGAATTCTGTTTGTGCAGAACAGAATTTATTTTAACTTTATTTTGTTGCATTGTTCAAGTTACTAGTAGCAGTACAACAATGCAGCAATAACAGTTACTTTTGCGAGATAAAACAGATGTTGACAAACCTTTCTTTTGAATGTCATTTGCAATCGAAAAGGTCAATAAATTGCGATAAGCCTAGGCAATGAATAAATACTTTAACAGTATTATATTGCAGATTCAATGTAGTTTACTTCAATATCAAGGTAAAAACATTTGGCAGTGTTTATCAATATCATATTCATTATGCAAACATGCTGTGAGACATAATGCAAATGCTATGAATGTTTTACCTCAGATTTGTGAGATGTTTCTGTGTTTAATTATTGTTTGTTTTCTGTCTATCAAGAGGTTTGATACCAAAACTTAGTCTTAAATAATCTGACGTTTTACCATGATAATTGTCAATATTGACTGATTACTATGTTATTTGTGATCCAAGTTTTTGACCATACAAACGAACCCTAATCGCATTGAAGCATAATAGAAGTGTAATATAGCAACAACATGGTATCACGGCATAAGCATTGTGATAATGTAGTTTAATGACGCTTTAGGCGATACCTCTTACAGCTCACCTCAGAAACATCAGATCTGAGACATTTGCCGCGGCGGTACATTCAGACACGGTGCATCAGTTGCCCTAAGTAACAGCCACCCTTCGATGAAAGTGACCGTCCACCTGTGATGTTTGTCTCCCCAGAGGATTCGTGCCACAGTCAATAGTCTGGAGCAGAAGAGGCTTCTGATGGATCTGGACATTTCTATGCGGACAGTGGACTGCTTCTACACTGTGACCTTCTACGGTGCCCTCTTCAGAGAGGTAAAGCCGATGTTTAAGTCTTAAAAACCCTTGTTGGTTGCTGTGACCACCTGTCAGTCATCACTACGTTTCTTCATCTTGTCTCTGGGACAACTCTTTTTCAGGGGGATGTTTGGATCTGTATGGAGCTGATGGACACGTCTCTGGATAAGTTCTATAAGAATGTTATTGAAAAAGGCATAACCATCCCCGAGGACATCTTGGGAAAGATCACAGTAGCAGTACGTCCTGTCCCATATTTCACCACTGAGCAGTGAAATGAGATGAGAAAGACAGTTTTTTTTTTTTTTTTTGTTAACGTGGTAGTTGTGTCTTAGCGAACAACAGCCACGGGCTCCCGAGTTTTTCTGAAGTCTGGTCGTCATAGTGAGGTTGCCAGGCAACCAGTAATATAGTGTGGATGAAGTGCTGGGTGCATCGATTAACTTAAATGGTCACATCACGTAACCTCCTAAAAGCACAAATGATCAAAGATTTCTGTTTAAGCAATGAGAGAAGTACTCATGTAATTCTCTGGTAGAATTATTTCTTAACATTTTCCCCCCACTTAACAACAACCATATATGATTTGCCTTAGCTTACAAAAAAGTTCCCATTTGTTTTTTCCAAATAATATTTGCTGAATGTTGGTATGCTGCATGTTTGTTGCTAAATGGAAATACGACTGTAGGGAAGCTGTATCTTCTAACCTATGTCTTCAGTTTGTGAGATTGCATTTCTGCAGAATTCCGGCTTTTCCCTAATGTTATGTTTTTTGATTGACTCCACAGATTGTCAAGGCATTAGAGCATTTGCACAATAACCTGTCAGTGATACACAGAGGTAAAACTAGGTGTATTGTTTTCCATTTCTCCCACTGATCTCTCTCTCTCTGTCAAATATAAGTTTTATGGCATCTCTTTCATCCTTCTCCCAACGGTGTCTCTCTCTAGATGTGAAGCCCTCCAATGTTCTGATCAACACCCTGGGCCAAGTGAAAATGTGTGACTTTGGTATCAGCGGCCACCTGGTGGATTCTGTGGCCAAAACGATGGATGCAGGCTGCAAACCCTACATGGCGGTAAGACGGGATAGGAAAAGATCAGGGAGGAGATTACTGGTCATGGCTCGTTGAGATTTAAGGAAAATAGTTTTTTTTTTTCTTCTTCTTTTTTTTTTTTAAATGTATCAAAGGTTTGGAGCAATCAGAGAGGTATGGCCACCATCCTTTTCTGAGATCTTTGAAACACTCAAGTGCAGGAGTGAAGCCAAAAATGCACACACCTGGAGCTGTTTAACTGTTTTGAAATTTAGATCCCAAACTGAAATGAATCCAGCTTCTGCTGTAATGATGGCCGAGTTCCATTTAGCCTCCTCAGTTGCAGCGCGCATGCTGGCTCGCTGTAATCCTGCTGTGACTACAGTGAACTGAACAGATCCACCATTAAGGTTATCAGGAACACCTGTGCTTTTCCTGCTAAAACATGTCAAAATGTCTGCTGTGCAAAAGGCGCTTTAATTAATTAAAGAATAACAACAATTCACGTCGACATTGACACCTTCCGGTGCTTTGAAGCCTCCATTTAACCCAATCCCCATCTGCTTGTCTCTGGGCTGTGGGTGGAGGCCGCAGTATCTGGAGAAAACCTGGGGTGAACCAGGATTCGAAAATTAGATTCATTATTATTCTTGATCATATTAAAATTTCAATAAAGTTGGTATTTATCTATTTGCTCACAATTTCCATTACAGCCTGAGCGGATCAACCCTGACCTCAACCAGAAAGGCTACAGTGTCAAGTCAGACATATGGAGTCTTGGTATCACAATGGTGAGTTGTGTTACTTACTTTAGGTGAAATGTGAAAAGCTTCCGTCCCCCTCCAGCAGCACCACAACTGAGTCAGAAACTTACGCCATGTTTGTACCACACTATTAGGACTTCATGCCGTCATCAGTTAATGTATAATGTATAAAATATAATATAAAAAAACAGATGGATTTCCAGTCCTTATGAATACTCAGGGCAGAATCCAATGTGTCTTATTTGTTTGAACATCAGCAAATGTCCTAAACTAGTCCAAGTGGTTCCTTAAATCCCTGTGTCAAAACGTTCACATTTCTGAATCGTCTAGTGAACTGTTGACACTGATCAGACCTGCCTGATTAAAATCTTTCCCGAGTTATCGGATCACAAGTGGACAATGTCTAAAAGCACCCGAAGCATCCTGAATGCATCTTCAGATGCGATCACAAACATAAACACATTTACAGAGGCCACCTCTCACGGCTGATGTCCTCTGACCTCTCGCGGCCCATACATTGATTTACGCCTAAGTACAGTCGGACAGCCATGCATATTTGCATATACGCTGATGAAGTTAGGCCGAATCACATGTGGTCAGAGGTCAATACAATGTTTTTAGCAGATGAGTAAACAATACTTTGTGTTGCAGTTGACGGTCACTCTCGATGATCATAGCTGATGGTCCCTTTTACCAAAATCATGCCGCGAATTTATAAAGTCCTGCCGTAGCATTTAAAGCTGTAGTGAGTTCTGCTTCCTCTCGTCTTCTAGATTGAGCTGGCCATTTTGAAATTCCCCTACGACTCATGGGGCACTCCGTTCCAGCAGCTCAAACAAGTGGTGGACGAGCCATCTCCACAGCTGCCCGCTGACCGTTTCTCTCCAGACTTTGTAGATTTCATCTCTCAATGGTGAGTAAGCCTCGCACTCGCCACCATGGCTGAAAAGAAAAAAAAAAGGTATCGTTGACGCCCAGTAGGGGTCGGTGTTTACTTGGTTTTTACTGAAAGAGGTGACATAAATGCAATACAATAAATGTATAGAGGCCCAACTTGACTTTACACATGGTCACGTAGGCATTTGTTTATTTTAAGACATGGGTTTCATGTTGATTTGTATGGTTCTACTCTTAATTTATCTCTTGTTTTTGTTTTTTTTACAGCTTAAGAAAGAAGCCAAGTGAGAGACCAGCTTATACAGAACTAATGGTCAGTGTTTTGTTTCTTTCACCCGAAAAACGCCAGCGATGATATTTGTGATCCAAATGTGTAATTCCAACTTCACCATTTAACATCTTCGTGTGTATTGTTCACTGTGCTGCAGTTCCTGCTTTTATCCACCAGAGGCCAGGCTTTCCCTGATTAACCCCACTAACACTATGGTGTCTGTATCTATTTAAACAACAAGGGTGTTGTCTAAATAATGAAATGTCATCAGATAAACTGTATGCGTTTGTGTCACTCGAGAGTACGTCTCACTCTGCCTTTTCCTCTTTGCAGAAACATCAATTTTTCACCCTGCATGACTCCAAAGACACAGACGTGGCCAGTTTTGTCAAGGTCATCCTGGATGACTGATGGGCTCCCCCCCGGGCTCCACCCCCGTCAGGGTAGGCGGGACCTCTCGACAGACGAATCCAACGGCCTACCTTTTTTATTTTAAAACTCACTGGAATGTCAGACTCTCATGCACCATCACACAACGGGGGTGGGGGGGGGTTGGGAGGGAAGACCCAAAGACTGACAGCAGCACTGGAGTGGGAAAAGTGATGGTAATCTATGAACTTGTACGGTCAACTGGAGAGGTTTAATTCACTCCTCCAAGCTTCCTGTGTGCGCAGTTATCCAACATGACAAATAATGAACTGAACATGATTTGTTGTTTTTGCCTGTTCTTCTTTTGTTTTTGACCCCACTACCCTTCTTATCTCTTTTCTTCAGAATGGACAGAGCCAACCATTGTTTTTTTTTTTTTGGTGGCGCGCATTATATGAATAATTTGAATTTCATTTGCAAAAAAAACCCCCCAACAGTTAATGTGTATGTTGTTGCATATGAAAAGGTATATTTGCAAATTGCGTTTGTAATGTTTTCTCATTATACAGAGTTTTGATACTGTATATCGTTGACGAGTGTGAATTCTACCGGACTAAGGCCTTGTTTGTCAGATGGAATCAGGTGTGCATTTTGACCTGGGTCTGCCCGGAGGTGATCGGTCATCACAGGGGCTGTAGTTGCCCTTAGCAGGGTCGTTGAGAGGATCCATGGCTGAGACAAACATAAAGAAATATCAAAAGTCACATTCTGAGCAAGAGGAGTTGCGAATCATTCCTAGATCGCTTGGTGGTGTGCGGCGTTTGATCAGTGATGTCAGGCGTAACCCTCCGTGTTTATTGACTCTTCACTACTCGACTTCTTTCTTGGCTGTTAAAGAGTGGGCTTCAGGGTCGCCATTGTTACTACCTGGAGGTATTCAGGGGCTGCCTTTATCAAGCTCACAGCTTTACCCTCTTTTGTGTACCATTTTGCAAATCATTGTCATGAATTACTGCATAAATTGTGTTTTGTTTTAGTTTTTTTTTTCCTTTTTCTGACCTTTTTGCTTTAATTTTATTTTGGCAGCATTCAAGCGTATTAACCGATTTGCCTACTTCTTCAATTCTGGATTTAGTGTAGACTTTTACATACAGTATGAGGCTCTTATGTTTTGTTTTTTTCCCAAATACCTTATCATGCCTTACACAAACAGTATGGTAGGGAAATAATTTATGTGTCGAAGATGTAAATACTATCTCTTTTTTTTTTTTTTTTTTAATGTAACATGGCACTGTCCTTATCTGGCAGTGTAGATGAATGGTAGAATGGTTGGTATTAGTTTTAATGCAGTGTGACGCACACATTCAGACACTTGTACTCGGAGGCCCAGCTGACTCTCGTACCCCTGTTGTGGACTGATGTGTTGTTAGGCTCGACAGGTTTTTTTTTTTTGTCTGTGCTCACGAGGAGACACCCTCTCCTCAGCTGCCTCCTTGAGTGCTGCAGCGGGAGCCTCTCCTCAGTTCAACAGGGGGCCAGTCATTATCTCTTCTGTCAGACCATGCTATGCAGAGCCCGTTGGACTCGTAAACAAAAACGCCCTTGCCATGTGGCAGTTTCCCCACTCCAAGTGTTCAGAGACTGTGATGGTGATGGTGGTGACGAAAGCGATAATTGCCATGCCTCTGCTCATGGCTAGCACTCATTGCCTCTCTGGTTTACACTGTAGTGCGACCTTTATCAAAAGTCAGTGAGTTAGGAGTATTTATGATTGTGAATAATAAGGGAAAGCTAGCAACACCACAAAGAAGCTGTTGTTTTTTTGTTTGGTTTTCTGTTTTTTTTTCTTTTCTTTTTTTGTTTATTGCTTCTTTTTGTTGTTAGTTGGCCTTCTTCGGATTGGGCCGCTCCCTTGGCGTGTAAAACCTGAGCTTTTTACGCTGATCACAATGAGAATGGAACACTTGCTCTACCTCTTACTCCTTCTCTCTATTTGCCACCTTTTTATCGGGTGGGACTGACAAACTTGAACTATGGAAAGACACAAAAATAAAGGCTATATTGTTCAGTGCATGTGTATACAGCATTTGTGTCGTGGCTGCTACAGATTAACAAGCGAGCCTTATCACTAAAACCCCAACAATCACTTTACAGAACCCACAAATATTCTGCGGATAATCTTCTTCTTGCAGCTTCTCCATTTAGGGCTCGCCACAGCTGGTTATCTGCCTCCATCTTGCCCTTATGTCGTCGTCCTCCACAACATCCATGAACCTTCCCTGTGGTCTTCCTCTCTTCCTCCTGCCCTGAACCTCCATCTTCAACATCCTTTGTCCATTATGATCACTATCCCTCGAAGCATCTCAACTTTCACACTCATTTCTTTACCTTCAAACTGTTCCACCTGAGTTTCGTGGATAACCCACACAGAGAAATCCATACAGAGCATTCATTTGATTTAACACTGGCATAAAATACATCCCTGTCATTGATTAGAACAGTAGGATTTCAGCAGCTACAATGACGTGTAATCATTGTGCTGCGAGTGTGAGCAAGCGCACATTCTAAAGGAAATGTGGATTTTTTTTTTACTTTATGTTGCCATCATTTTTCACCAAATATAATTGTTGCCACTGGGATAAGTTTCTAGTTTTAAAAAATGGTGTCATAGCAGTATGGGTCCACAACTGACGGATCATCTTCATCACATGTGCCATTCAGTGTTTACTGAATTACTGAATTTGCACTTTAATGGTTGTTGTTGTTGACAGAATTGTTTCTTTTTACAGGTTGATTTTATTCAGATTCAGGCAACGTTGCTGATCCCAGAAGGCCGACTCATTTGATGCTTACCCCAATTACATGCCGTGGCTTTGGATTGACAAAGAAAGGTCAAAGGGTATTCAAGTAATTGAACTCCCTGCCCTGTAAATTGCACGGCAGAATTTAAATTGATCAGAGTTTAACAACCTGAACGCAGACGGAATGAAGGACTTTGAACACCCATTAGTTCCTGTAAACGACACACTGAAAAGGAGACGGGAGACACTGAAACTAGTTGTACCAGTCTAGAGTTCTCATCTTTCTGCACAT
This sequence comes from Solea senegalensis, assembly GCF_019176455.1. NCBI lineage: Eukaryota > Metazoa > Chordata > Actinopteri > Pleuronectiformes > Soleidae > Solea > Solea senegalensis. Next base: position 11,965,742 of record NC_058022.1, on the reverse strand, counting down.
TGCAATAAGACAATGTTTTCCATCCTCTCACATGTGATACTGTAAAGACAGCATAATGTAATGAAAGACTATGTGCAGAGGCCAGGTCTAGTGTTTCCATCTCTTGCCTCAATTAGAGTCCCATGGTAACTTAAACTCTCTTGCTGAGAAAGTAGAGCCCGCAGCCTCCACATTTATGAGCCTGAATTTGCGTAATACCACCTCGTCGACGTGTGTTCGAGACAAATTGCCACAAATTAGGATGCCATGTGCGTAGTTACACTTGTTACAGTTTGGACTCCTGTAAACGCGCTTATGTAAGTACACTGAATTGAGCGCACGCCTCCCGACGAGCTGCGAGTCCTATGGTTGTGTTTTGAATAGAGAGCCGAATCCTGTGTTGCTCTCTTTCTGAGTGCCTATTGTGCTGTGAACGCGAACGACAGTGAGTCAACAAAAGCTCACTTTGAGCAGACTACTCCACTCTGAGTGTGTCTGTCAAAGACCGATGACTTCATGCCAGGATGAGAAAACTCAATGCTCGTAGACTGCAGGCAGTGGTCCACGGCTGTGCAGAAGAGTGGCCTCCCAGACATTGAACTAAAGACACTTGTTTATTTATTTATTTATTTATTTTTTAGGAGAGCAGGCCTTTGATGAGAACTTACATAATGCCACTCAAAAAGGTTGTCGTGTGAGGAGAAAATGGCCAGCATCAAGTTGAATAACTGTCCCAGCGCAGTGATGCAGAAGAAAATCAACACTTCTATGAGCTGCGAAAAGGCGTTTTAGGAACTCGCCGACAAAATCAGTCAAAGAAGAGTGGTATATAAGTGCATTTCTTTCATTTTATACTTCTTCACCAGACCTCAAATATGTCATTGCTTCAAAACATCAAGATTTTACAAAAGTAAACATTTGTTATAGGTGTTGCATAATTACAGTTTAAACTTCCCCATCATACAATACAAGCACAATTTACATTAATCCATATAAAAGTCCTCTGACATTGTTGCTCATTTGTTTAAAATGCAATATTTACTCTGATCTGGCTCGGCAAACATGATGAAAACATGCAGGGCAAATAAAACACGCTGCTCCTCATTTGGTTGTTTGTAAGTCTTAACATTGATATTGGGGAGAGGTATGATTTTATTGGTAGACATTGATTTGTCTTCTTTCAGTATTTATTATCCACCAACGTGCGAATGGAGAAGAATCTTGGACCTTTGAAGATATCCAGAGTTTTGTTTATTGAAACCTTTGTAGAGTTGAGGTCACAGACTAGTAGTGATTAAATCCATGCCTATTTTTACCCAGAGAAGTAAAGTTTGGGAATGTTTGCTGTTGCTCCAAGGGACCGTGGAGATGGACAGACGAGCGCTACACAAGACATGTAAGTATGCACAGTCAAGTCACAACGATGTCCTTATCTCATGCCAGATCTCACGACCTCCTGACCTGCCTGCGTCCTCAGACGGAAATCCAATGGCAGTGTTTTGCACACCGCCCAACAAGTCATTGTAGTGTCACAAACATGCACGCCATGATCTGTGCAATCACCCTGATTTGTGATGACTTATTTGAGTCAATAATTACTCATTGTGTTTTTTTTCTCTTTCGACGGACAAATGGGAGTTGTGGCTAAACTCGGGACATCAAACCTCTGTGCCCCGCTGACCCTCTGTCTCCGTTCCTTGCCAAGGAAAGCCTGGCCTGCCCCACACCGTGTCCTTAGATGGCAGATGCACAAGCGGCAGATGACGTTATATAAGTTTGCATGACACGGGGTGAGTAACTGTGATGGAAAGTTAGAATGGGGTCGCTTTCCTAAAGGAGGGTAACAGAAATCGGATCTTCTTGGGCGGTGGGCTGACATTGCACAACCTTACACAACGTGTTGTACTGTAGATGGGCTCCAGTTGCACCAGGTCTGAGAGGGGTTAGAGGGAAGAGTAATGAGTGTTGACAGGGACTCAGAAAGATGTGACCAGTTGAGTAGCCTTCACTAGGCCCATCCCCGTTGGAATTACAGGGTGTCTGGTGCAAGAAAACATGTACACTGTGTAACCACTGATCTTAGAAGCCGCCGCAGAGAATTCTGTCTTCTAACAGCCGTCTCCCTATGTATAAAAATGACAGATAAGACTCACTCTGTGAAGGATATACTCCACCCGAGGTTTGTTAGCCCACAGCTCTACTGGCTTGACAATCGTCCACACAAAATGCTTTTGTCACTGGAGAGACAATTCTGAAAAGGAAAAATGCCCTTTGTATTTTTGTTTGTCTGTGAGCAGCAAAACATCAAGAAGTAAGAGATGGATTCAGATGATGATACCCAGGGAAGAACTGATTATTATTAATAGTAGTACAACTATGGTAGTTGTAGTGGCAAACGTACACTTCATTCCAAAGCCACTGAAAGTCATTCGCAGTAGGCAGGTCTCTACGGGCTTGACTCATAGGTACCGTTTTAATTCATCAATCACCAAGGCAAGACAGAGTTTGCACATTTAGCGATTAATCGATTATTAATCGATTACTAAATTAATCGACAACTATTTTGATAATCGATTCATCGGTTTGAATCTTTTTTTCATGATGAAAACGAGATTTCCGTTTGTTTAAGCTTCTTAAATGTGAGCGTTTTCTTCAAAGAAATCATTAAAAGTTAATCATTTTGGTTTGTGGACAAAACCAGACATTTGAGAACATCATCATTTCCAGGTTTGACGAACACCGATCAACATTTTTTATGGTTTTCTGATATTTTATGGACCAAATGATTCATCGATTATGAAAATAATCGTTAGTAGAAGTTGTAAACTACTTCAACTGTTCACAGATTACACTGTAACAAGTAATGATTCCCCGCCATGTAATCTTGGTCATTAAGGATGGGTTAAAGTAAATAATGCAACATAATGACCGGGTTTTAGCACATTTTAACACAGCTATAGTGTTACAGTATATAATAATAACGTGAGTGCAACTCTGCTCAGTGTACTTCTGAAATGTTAGATGCAATCCTCCTCCCTTCTACCAAAAGCCTTGAGGGGAGTTTTGTGCTCTTTAGATTCAAAGGATTGGGTGACAAAGCAGATACTAGTCCGTGAATAAATCCTCCTGCAAGAAAGGAAAAGGTCTCAGAGGGACTCGCACAGAATGAGGCAATTACGTAATTATTCGGTGAGATTTTTGTCGTAAATAAATGACCAGTGTGTTGAACTAAGTGAACTAACTGAAATGAGGATTAACCTGGTATCTGATGCAAGGGCAAAGCCCTTGGTCTTGATTGTACTGTAAGGACTCTTAGAGCCCAGTATTAAAAGTGAACTAGTATTGTTCTGATGCCGCCACATGGACCGATTTGACAATTTGTTCTGGATTAAGCAAGTGGTAATTCCACTTTGAAGGACCAAAGGCAATGGACGTTACAAATCCCAGTGTCAAAGATTCTTTCTATTCATTTATCAAACATATATATCTTGGAAATGTCTAGTTTACCTGTAGGTTCTAATAATTTGAGCTGTTGTGGCAGTAAAAATAGTCAAAAGTCACACATTTTTAATCATTTCTATTGAGATTTTAGTCATAAAAATGTGCCATCTTTAAAAAAAAAAAGAAAAGTGGGCCGCCAGTTTGGGAAACACTGGTACACACGGTGAATCTGGCCTCAGCTTAAATAAATATGCACCATATACAGCGTGGCCCATTAATAGAGACTGCAATTATCAGCGATAGCAATTAGCATAGCTTCTGTGTATAATTCCAGCCTCGTCAAGACATCGCTGGCAAAACAAGGACGACGTGTGCTGTGCACTGCCTGATTTGGGGACATTCGGACTATTTTAAAACTTGGAGTGGCCACAGAAGGTGAAATGTAATATGTGTGCGTTCGCTGCCGGGGAAGAAGTGTGGTGGGTTTGATGTGAACAAGTGGGACAGCTGAGGACATGAGGCACTCTCTCCTGTCAAACCACAGCTGAAGAAAGACCAGACTGCCATGCTGCTCAAACTCACGTCTGTTAGGTTACAGGAATTGGGCTCAACACCTTTTTTATATTTATTTCTACATGGTTCAGTTCTCAGCCGGACATCTCCCACTCGCCTGATTACATAAATGCTGTTTCCGTGTTTCCAGTGATGACCTCTAGCATCACTAACAAGCATGTATTGATCTACCAGTTATGTTGCGATAGGCGGCCAGGCAAAATGAGCTGCACTTGGAGTACGACTCGGACTACTAATAAATTCCTGAAAATGAATAAATACTGAATAGTTGTTGGTGTTTCTGTCAAAACTGTGGCTTTGTCCACCTCAGGGTGACCATTAGGTCAAAATGTTATTTAAATAATGACATAGAGAGTTACAGTCATGACATCATCAGGGCTATAACTTGTGAAAATGTTCGTGTTTCCGAAACAAATCCAGAAACAGAAACCTTTATTTATGTCTTGAAGAGTTCACTTCCTGATCTTTATCACAACAGCCATTTTGACCTGATATAGGTCAATTTCATATGACCTGGGGGGCCACTGAGCGGAGGGGGGGGAACTGTTCACTCAGGGTCGGCGATATGATTTAGAAAATTATATCACAATGCAGAATTTCACAATAAAAGTGTCTGTGCTGACATGGAACAATGTATAATTTGCAATTAAAAGCATAGAAGTGACTCATGACTTAATGTTAAGTGGTGGGCTGCATTGAATTGAATGCGCGGCCACATTATGGCCCGTGGGCCGTGAGTTTGAGACCTCTGGGTTAAATAAAAGTCAACTAATCCTTAACTGATTTCTTGATGTGTTTACATGTTGTGGCAGGTCAAAGTGTCACCAGCTGCTACCACTGTGCTATTTTAAATGCTAACATGATTGTGACCACTTGCTACCCTTTAACTTCAAGTGTTTTATTGTGTTTTTAGGAGACGAGTTCATCTCCACCTGTCATCGTGAGCATCGTGAAGTTTCCATAAGCTCAGAGTTCATGGATTTTGCTGACATTTTTAACAGCGGCGTCCACTGAAGATCAATTTGCAGTGAAAGGTAATATAGTAATAAAACATTGCAAATTTTGTTGTATGAATTTCATCATCATCCAGTCTTTTCATGTCTTTGCATTATGTTAATGTTAGCCGTCCACATTGGAGCTTTAAAGTTAGAATGCTATGATGACGTTTTATTTTAAAAAAGAACTATTTTTGAAGGCTCCAAAAGGAAACTTTCTTCCAATCAAACAATTACTGTATGATTTGTACTGGTGCAGACTTGAATTCCCCTTAAAGCACAGTATGTCTATATAACAATGGCTTATGACTTTAACTGAACGAGCAGCTTTGAAAAAGCTGGACATAGGACACAATTATCGACCGCATATGAAATGAAAGGTAATCATCTGGACATAAATACAGAAGTAAAAATGTATTGAATATGGAAAATAAGCTGTTGGTAAACATTTTCCTGTAGAGTGAATAGTCTTATGTGGTAGTCTGGAGTTTTCTTCAATAGAACATGATGTCAATTTTGTATTTTCGTCCAACAGGAGCCTGGTTGCACTTCACGCCTCTGGATATCCGTTTGCAAAACGTCAACATGGCACCGACCAAATCGCGGCTCTTGAGGCTTCGAAACAGGAGTCGACGTCGGGACCAGTTGCCACTCGGCACGACGTTGGTGAGACTTCCTTTATCAGCTCAGCTGTAATGCACAACTAGATGTGTTGCTGTTGTGCTTTTCAGTATTACCCTTTCTTTTTTTTTATTATGATGTTCTTCTTTCACCCTCATTTGTCACAGGTAGTGTACAAGAGGGCATTCACTTCAACCCGAAAGAACCACACCAGGAGCATTAACACTCCAGGGAAAGGTTCCACCGGACTAAACAAGGATGGTGAGAACACACCCTAAAACACCTCTAATGCTCTGCTAATTATGCCGACTTATTCAGTATGTTTTGCCTGTGCCCTGAGGAGATCTCAGCTGAGTTGAAAACGTCAGCCATGCACGTCTACTGTTGATTCTGCCCGCTGTTGGCAAACTCCACGTTTAAATGAAAAGATCCGTCTTCAGGACAGATTAGTTCAGGGCTGAACAGTATTCCTCCAGCCCTCTGCACACCTGTTGCTGTTGACACTGGAGTGAGGTCAGTCAAAGATTGTTTTCTTTGTTGCCATCACATGACACTTGGTTTGTTACGGTGGGGATGGAGAGGTTAAAAAGCAGTGGCCTCTTAACCAAGGCTGTATTCCTGAGGGAGAGTTGATGCATTTATTGCCTATGTAGTCGAATGGAAACAAGCTCGTCCCCTGTGACAGCGAGTGTAGAAAGATGCTTCTCATCAACGCCGGCTAACTGCATGTCTGTGCACGCTAACGCAAAACAACGCGGGCTAAAAAAAGCAACCAAACCACCGAGACTTCATTTTATATATAAACCCGTGCTAATCTTCTGGAGCCCGAACTGATCGCGAAGCTATATCACTTTTGTCCTTCAGGGGATATACTGTGTCTTCATACAGCCACTGTTGCCACGGGCTACCTTTTGCATCAGACTGTAGCAAGGGATGCTGAGACGACGACAGGTTACAGTTAATGGGAGAATTCACCATCATGCTGTCGCCTATTTATTCCTATGCCTCTGCACCTTCTGACAGCCGGCGGCCCGAGGCGCTTGGCCCCGGCTCATAATTTCCACTCTAGCGTATCTTGTCATACGCGACCTCTAACACACACAGAGCGACTCTCCAGTGAATCTCTGCAGACACACAGACACGGCGACATTTTTTTTTGAGCAGCGTGCCACAAAAAAGAAAAAAAACAAACAACGAGGACTTTTCTTAAAATGTGGTACAAACATTCACTCAAGGAGAACGTGACTAGAATCGGGTGATCAAAGGTCAAGGTCACAAGATGACCTCGCACAACTGTTTCCTTTTCTAATCTTGTGAACGCGTAATCCCATGAACACTTTTAGAAAGGCTTTTTCAAATGAAACTGTGGCTTCACAAAAACATGATTTTGTCCTCCTTAAGTAATGTATTTAATAATACAGTATATGTTCTATGAGCCTGGAAAAGTGTTGTGCGTTAGTTGGTGGGCAGTCATGCTAGTTTCATTTTGATTGCGTGCATCCTTTTATAAGTAACATCAGAATAAACATTGTTTTAACATAATTGTCCAACATTCTTTATTTGATCTGATCATCAGCATTAGCAGCATCTGTTTTTGAATTATTCTTATCATGTCCTCCTCCTGCTGCTGCTCGTCTGTTATTTTAAGTGACAAGGAAAGTCAAAAGATCAGAACCAAACATTGATTACCTGAGCTCTCAGGTGTAATGCTGAGCCCGCTCTCTGATGCAGGGACACTCTTAATTGGCGTGCCGCCTTGCTCCGGTTACCTGCTCCCCTCGGTGGACATGGAAAACTTGCCCTGCTTTTGGTCCGCGCTCGCCTTCACGAGAGATCACTTCCATGACAAATACGGTTTCTTGTACATCGCATTAATTAGACCGCAGTCATGACCCTGACCTTTTCTTTGGCATCATCCCAGGGAAGGATGGCTTATGTTTGCTGAGTGTACATCTGAGATGTACACTTTGTACAGTATAAACCTTGTGTATTGCGCTTGTTTTACAATATATACTATTTCAGGCACTGATTTTGTTTGCTTTTAAACTGATAGGGCAATAAATAGTATGTGTGATGTCTGTGTTTTCTGACTTTTGAGCTCTAGAAACTTGTCTATCACGTCAATCTTGGTCTCTCTCTCTCTCGCTCGCTGTCTCTCACTGTCTCTTTCCCCTGAGGACTTTGTAATCAAAAGTCACATGTCACCTCCCGCGGAACATCAGCTGCGTTGTTTTCCTTATGCCAGACCTGCTTAAACCAAACATAAGCCACCTCTGTAATCTCAGGACAGGCAGGTCAGGGGGAGAATATTGTGCTGTGACGTAAGGAATAATCTCCTTGTTAGGATAAATCAAATTCTGAGGAGAGTGAAGAGGTCACTTGTTGTTTTTTTAGCATGGAGTATCAGTTTATTTATGACAAAAAACACCAAGTAAATGTCTGAATGCTGGTTGGTCAGCGAGTGAACAACAAGTGAAACGTGTTATCATTTGTGCATAAAACAATTCAAATAAGTTTGGTTTTTTTTTCCCTTAAACACTTCTCTTTATTCGTCTTAAAAGCTCAGTACGCGATGTTTCAATGTGACTTGGAAGATTCCCCATATATTTCTCCATCCCGTCCTGTACTTCATGGTTTGTCGTGAAGAATTCAGCGTCCCACAGCCAGATGTCATAAAAAACAAAAGAAAAAAAGGTTGTGTCCCAGTAAACATGCACCCGTGAGGTCTGAAGACAAGGAGATAATCTCATCTAGGAAAGGGAGCTGGTGATGATATCGACCATCTGCTTCATCTGTGGGGGATTTGATTGGCTCGCTGCAGCAGAGCAGAGCAGAGCAGTGAGGATGATTAGGCCTCCCTGGTGTCCCATTCCACTGGGTGCCAGGCTCGGTGTCATCATTGATTGGGTCGTCTAATCTTGTCCTGTCTGAATTCAATCTAAAGTGGCTTGGAGGAGGATGATCGCATTCCGCTTTGTGTTGTCTCCTGATTTTGTGTGCTTTGTAGAGAGTCTTGCACCAAATTCCTACTTCCTAATTTTCTTTTTTTTATAATTAATGCGATGTCTTTCATGGCTCTGGGCGGAGATCTGCACCTCCAGTGGCACCACTTCTGTCTCACATTATGCCCAGACCAAAGTGATCTAAACTGGGATTAATAATATTCATCTAACCCCAACATGGTGATGAATAATTAATGATTATAAACTCACTAGGTTTAAGTAAGGAAATAAATGTAACTGCAGGTTTACTGTCTACTGTAAACATGTCAAAATTGCATAAATTAAATGTAAATATCGGCAAGCGTCAACAAGCAAATTGATACCACTTTACAACAGCGATATGGCAACGGCATTGTGATCATTTTCTATTAAAGAGGTAATATTACCGTAATAATGTCTTACTTTTGATTAAGTTTCTGGATTTGTAAAGGAAGCAGTTTGGCCAAAAGAACAGTAACATGTTTTTACTGTTATTTCTAAAGTGATCGTCGGGTAATAACCATGTTGTTACTAGCAAATGTAATGCACACTTATATCACGCAAATATTATGTTCAGCTAACATATTCCGTCTTGTAAATGCCCAACAACTCATTACAAGTTCCCCCAAATCTCTCTCTCAATATCACCCCCTCAAAAAACCATTACACATACAATTGCTTAATCTTCCTCATCTGTGTGTGGACAGTGAGCAAGAAGAGTTTGTTTCCAAGTTTCTTTCTCTCCGTCTCTGTCTGCACTCCAGAGGCCGGAGCTGACGCTGCCGGTTGCCCAGATATTGTTATAGTAACCCCGGCTGTTGGCCTTTTAGTGGCTCTTTTATGTTGTGGCTGCTTCGTCCTGAGGGGCCCGATGTACCACACATCCAGTGGAAAGATGCCGGCTCCATTCACAAAACCACGTCCGTGCCACTGAGGGAGAGCACTGCGAGTGTGCTTCAGAGCAAGAGGGTACAAGAGACACAAGCGTGTCAATCCCCAGAGAAGTCTGTAGGAGAAGTGACACTGTATGTCGTTTTCAACTTGTTAAAGCTGCAGCTGGGCAGTGTTCGATTATTAGTGTGCTGCGTCATTCGTCTAAAAATGGGCTCTATACCTCCCGTAAAGATCCCTTAAAAGGTCATGCCATAACTGCTTCCTTTGCTCATATGTACTTTCACTTATGTATTATTGCTGTATATTATTAGCGGTGCTTAAAAGGATACATGTTGTTGTAAAACCGACTTGAGCAGTAGAATTCGCTTCTGATACTACTCCAACCTGTCCAGGGGAAATTGGTTTTCCCAGTTTCTGTACATTTGCATGTTACAGAGCTCATTCGCCAAATGACTGGCAACAGTTTATATTTAAAAGTAATGCATCCCCAGTGTTCAACTCTTATGTGTGAATGCATTTGTGTATAAATGGAAGAGATCACACATACCAAAGTCCTCACACTTTTGCAGATGCGTTCGTCTTATAAAAAGAACACGAGAATATTTAGATTAACAGCGTCAATGTCAATGCCTTCAATGCATAAACATATTGGCCGGCGAGACCAGTTTGGCGGTAACCTTTGTTGCTGAAGGGCTGGACGCGGTTCAGCACGTATCCGTGTCTCATCAGCTGTCCTCGTAAACAAGCCCCTCTCAAGTATCTGCCGTCCTTAAAAATGCTCCACCCTTAAAATCGCCGCGTTTATGGAATATAGTTTCACATCCTATTATTATTTCAGTGTTCAGTGTGCAGAGTTAAAGGGTTAAAGTTTCTTATCTCATCAGGGACGCTGAAGAATGACGAAGGAAAGAGAGACGTGTTGCTGATCTGACGCGTCACTTTCAGCCCGGCCAGCGTAATTAGTTTGCACTGTTTTGGAACGGCTCGATATTACCAGCAGAGCGTGTTATAATGGAGCCAGACATCATACATGGAGGTCAAGAATCAGTGTTGTTGTTGTGCCTCCATTAAAGGCGACAGTGTGACACCTCACCGGGCCAAATTCTCTCAGTGTGAGCTGCGACTGGCCAAGAGCCAACCGTGAACATAAAGTAGGTATCACTTTTGTTTCCTGGCTCTGAATGTATTTGTCAAGGTTAGAGGAGCCACAGCCAGCGAGATAAAGGTCAGCGGCACCAGTTATTGATGGTGATACAACAATGTGACGGCAACCCCCCACACCGAGAGCGTGTCTGACTCTGAATACAGCTGCATGTTTGAATGAAGAACGGGGAATAAATGCAATGAACGATTTAAAAAAGAAAAGAAAAAAGGAAGTAGCAAAGAATGAACAGTTAACTGACAAACACACTTGCTTGTAAGCGCTGGTGTCTATGTGCCAAATTCCTTTTTGTTGCTGCTTATGTGTGACCAGACACACCCGCCACGGATAAATATACATATTGTCTTTCAGCAGGCTCGGGGAATGGAAAAAGCCTGAATCCTGTCCAACATATTGTACCTGCTGGATTCTCCTATTCCTCCCCCGAGTGTCATGAGACACTCAGCTGTCAAAGATATGGAGCCAAAATGAGTGTCGAGAGTCGTGTGTGTGCGTGTGTGTGTGTGTGTGTGTGTGTGAGAGCAAGAGAGAGAAAGAGAGAGAGAGAGAGGAAGCATTTGTATTTGTGTTTGTGTGGCGGTGTGAGGTCAATATAGTTCATGTAAGCGAAGGAAAACAATCAGGCAAAAACAGAAATGAAAGCGGGGTTATGAGGTTTGAAGAGGCTACAGTTTGGGGTTAAATTAAAAGTGCTTTAATTTTTAGCTAGCAAATGGTGTAAAGAATAATGTACCCCGTTGACAAATGAATAAATAAACTATAAAAAGAAGACATCTGCTTCACACACATGATGATGGGTGTGGCAAAATGTTCTGGATTACAACCTTGAGTGTATTCTAATACCTCTGACACTGAAATCAGGCTATTATTTTGAGGGATTGAATGGATTATCGGACTTCCAGTTTTTCATTCTATGATCTAAACTTTTACTTCCTTAGTACAGGGGCATCACAATAACTTAAATTGCTTTTCTTCCAAAAGTGTGCACAACACAACATTTCTGACTATTTTTGAACTGCCGCTTTTGTGACACCCGATATTATTTTGAATAGGTAAAGCAGCCGTCACGACTACCTTTCATGCAAACTTCATTTTATACTCAAAGATGACCCCATCTCCCATCTGTAGGTCCTGATCCAGTCACAGGAAATGACTGTTAAAATCACTCGATGCTTTTCTCTATGCGCCACACGGCTGCCATCATTGACTATCTGGCTGCATGAGACAGCAGGACTTCGCCGCACCGTCAAAAACCCACTGCGGGCCTTATGCAATTGTCAGAATTATGTAATTACCACATTTGATCCGGCCCAATTCTAGGAAAAAGCGCTTTGTCTTTTCCAAGTTTATGTCGTCTGTAGTGCAAGGCTTTAAATCACACTACGGATGACAATGTGGGAAGTAATAATGATAATATATATTTCCTAAAACACTGTTTAATTTCCAAAGTGACCTGAAAGTACTGGATCGCAGGCTCAGAGCGGCTGTTACAAAGCCCAGGCCACCATCAAGCACATCACCACATCCATTAGACTTGGCTCCTGTCCTTGGAGAAAAGCTGGCAGTCTGCAGGTTCTGTCCCACTTCCAGTGGCAATAAGTCATTTTTGACTGAGTGGTTACAGTCCACGGACGTCACTGCTAACTACAGCTTTATTTTACTGTCAGAATTATTGTGCCGCTTTCTCGGAAGTCACACGAAAGATGGTGATTTAAGCGGTCAATGAGGTGATATTTTCTCTGATCTCTTGCAGGAAGTGCCAAAAATAATATGCTCGCAAGAGAAGGGATTTCAGTGGGTCACCCAAAGTTCACGCCGATTTCCCAACAAGTGCACTTGAAGAGTCATTTGTTCGTCTCTTTGTGGTAAAGAAGGGGCATACGCCTTCATCTCCAACATCCGATTTACAGTAAGTCAGCCGTGCTTGGTGACCTCAACTTTGACAACCACAAAGTCCTCGCCGAGCTGAGACATGACACCAGAGACTGGTCATTTCTTATGATATAATACCTTTTATAAATATGTTCAGGAAAGACGGGACACACTTCCTCCTGAGGAACAAAAAAAAAAAAAAAAAATGTGCCAGCGATTTTAAAACTCACTCGAATTACGTGTGTAAACTGTAAGTGACAGTCGCTGAAGTAAAACAGGAGTTTCTGAGCTTTTATGAGGGGTAACAGGAGGACACATGCTACACTTAAACACGCGGTCATACATTTACTTTTTATTGGTTCATGCTGAGGTTTGGAGCATGGAATATGTCTGATGTCTAATTGCCTCTTTGTGTATGGAAACGGTTGCCGTATTTGACGCTAAACCGATAAATCGTCACCGCGTGTCACATGTTGCTTTGGCTGCTTATGTTTCTATTCACCCATCGAATCTACGGGTCAAGCATGTTGATAGGCCAGTTCAGGCGAAGAGACATCATCATCATCATCATCATCATCATCAGCAACATCGACAGGAGCTTTGTCGGCTTTGACACTGGCTGTCAATCTCTTTCAAACAGAGCTTCCACTGAGCAGTGACCGTCCATCCTTAAATGACACCAAGTCTTTTTTTTAAAAGGAACCAGATATTGAAACTGTCCAAATGCTTGTAGATTTAGATGCTTTCAAAAAAAAGAAGTTTCCATGAGGTTTTGAGATTGAAGCAGCAAGAGGCAGATTTAGTGGAATTACTTTTATAAACAGACAAAAAAAAAAAAGTCCCCATTTTCACTCAAAGTCAGAGCTTTGAAGCCGTTTCATTGGCTAATGTGGAAAAAGCCCAGAGGCAGCACCCACTTTCTAGAAAACCGGATCAGATCGGCTCACTGCCTACCCGCGGACATTTCTGATCGATAGGTCCCCCGAGTACGTCTCATACCGCCATGGAAACAAACTAAATATGCTGATCGTGATATGGATCACACATTGTTTAACAGGATTTTATGAATAATGTTGCTGACGCTGGCTGAATCCTCTGCATCGGTTTGTTATGCAACCTGCTGTGTGTCCATGTGGTTTTGTTCACGGACTAGCACAAGCTACAAATGAATCAATGCTCTTCTAAGTTGCAGATGCACAGGATTGGAATCCTTGTGATTGTTGGATCCACACATGGATCGGCTCACAGCTTTTCTGTCTGAGGAAGGAATCTCGGCCTCGCTTTAAATTCCCCTTAGGTGTGAGAGTGAGAGCGAATGCTTTGCTCGTCCCTATATGTCTGCCTTGCAATGGACTGGAGACCTGTCCACGGCGTCCCCCACCTTTCGCCCTATGTCAGCTGGGATTGGCTCCAGCTCCCTGCGAGCCTCGTATAGGAGGATAAAGCAGTATAGACGATGACTGAAATCAAAGTAAACAGTATTATCCATTGACGTGTGCTTGCAATCAATTCCATCAGCTTCATAGCGCTTTTGTTAGATTTTTTATTGAAAAAAGAGGATAAACTGTAATACCAATATACAGTATTTGCTTTCTAATTTACAAAAGATAAAAAAAAAAGTAAATAATCTGCATAGTCTAGTTTGCACAGAAAGGTGGGAAGGCCCTGGAAGTGTCAATCTGAGAACGGATCAAATGTCTTCATAGATTTCCTTGCCAGAGAAACGGGACCCAAGCCTGCGCGTGTCACAACAACACGGGACAGAAATAAATCAAGTCCAGCTTTGTGTTCGACCGAAGTCAGGTTTCTGATCGTGAGTGAGTATTAATCAATGGACCTGATCTTCAGTCAGATGAAGAAAGGGGCCATTCAGAAATCGAACTGGACAAGACCTGCAGTTGCGACGTGAGAGGGTTTGATCCGTGATGCCAAGAACACTGATGTTAATATAAACAAGAGACTACGTTAAAACCAACTCACATGAATCATAGATTCAACATGCAATCACTGTTAGATGAGGAAAAGTCCAGGTCTCAAATCAACAACTAACAGATGAGTTAAGGTTGTCTCTTTAATATATTATGTACACATTTGGCTTTTTGTTTAGTGGAAAAACAAAACAAAAACAACAACAACAAACAGTTTCTGTTGCTTTTCAGAGGGAATTCTCTGGTGAGGAAAACAAAGTGCATTGAAGCTTTGGAGAGCACACAGACAGAATAATTCTTGTCTACATCTAGAAATAACAGTATAGGCTGCATCTGCAATCTTCAAAGTGGATACTTTAAGAGACAAATAATACATTTTGGCTCCTAGATTTCTCTCTAAACATACAAATATGTAACTTAGCAGCACTTATCAAAAACATTCATAACCTCGGCTCAGGCCAGAGCTTCCTGTCACATTCTACCACCGACTGTATTGCACGTTAAAAAAAACACGACGCAGACTTGTGAGAAGTGTCCGTAAACTCTCTTTTTCTCTTTGTGGAATCTAATGCAGCGTGTGCTCAGTCAAAGAGACTGCAAAAGACGCTATACTCAGAAAAAGAAGACAGAAGATGTGTTGTGTATTTGTGCTCTCTCTCTCGTGAGCACACACCGAGACCTACACTTTGCTCAGAGACCAGCTCATTCACACGGTAGCCTTATTTATGTACGTGGTTGAACGTTTACGTCAGTCAGTCACTTTGAAACAGGATTAAATAAATGTCTAGCTTGAATTATGTTCGTCATTGAAATGAAAGATTATTTTCGAGATAAAACCGCGCGTGACGTTCAGGCCACACTCACTCACACACTTGTTTTTATATGTTAGTGAGGACACATCATAGACATAATGTATTCCCTAACCCCCTTACCCTAACCTTAGCTAGGACAACTAAGTGCCTAACTCTAACTCCGAAAGCACGTCTTAAGCCCTTAACATTGTCAGGCCTGGACAAAATGTCCAGACACGGTCAAAATGTCCTCACAAAGATATAAATACATACACACACACATTTTCCGTATAGGATGATCAATGCAAAATGTGTAAAGTGGAAATATGCACTTTATAAATGAACAAATGTGGTCAATCCAATTACTATCCTACCTCATGATTTAGCTTAATGAGTGACGGCATCTAACCCATTTGTAGGTTCGCGTAACAAGGTAATTTAACACCAAACACTTTGACCATATACGGTATAACGATTGCATTTCCTCTGTGACTTGAGCGTGACTTAGTGCATAGAGCATTTTGAGCGCAAGTCTCAGTCTTTGCGCTTTACTGACAGCAATCAGAGCTCAACACGCCCTGTGGTACTGTTTGAACCCCCTTTCCCTGCATTCATATTTCTGATTCCGCCGTCAGAGGTCTTGATTCTAACGGTACAGTGTCCAGATTGCATTCAGAGTCTGACACCTCGTCTGAGTTGGTGTACTCGGGTGCGTCGACCTCCTCGCCACTCATCGGCCTGTTCACGTCTTCCTCAAACTCTTCCTCCATCTCGACCTTTTCAAGAGCCACCTCGTTCTCGTAGCAAAAGGAGTTCCTCAAGCTGGAGGTGTTGGACTTTTTCTCAGCGAGTTCCCTGGCACTGCAGGTGGGCGTGCTGGGCACCTCGTAGGTGTTGTCGAAGCGAGAGTAGTCCACTCTGTAGTAGTTCTTTTCTTCAAAGAGCACCGGCTCAAAGCGGTGGCCCCACAAAATCTCGCCTGCCACGTATGAGCTCCGACACTGGGTGGTCATGGCCGTGGCCTCCACCATGCCTTCCAGAATCACTACTATCTCAAACTCTGATGTCTCCAAATCCTGTTTGCTCATCTCATGGAAGGGGCTGTCCTCGTCGATCTCATGCACAATCGTGATTGGAGACACCAGGAATATTCTGTCAATGCCACTGTCGAAGCCCACGTCGATGTCCACCTGATCCAGAGGGATGAACTCTCCCTCTGCAGTGGTACGGGACCTCAGGAGCTGAGCCCTGACGTGGGCCTCCACCAAGTGACTCTTTCTCAGGTTTCCCACGCGCCACATCAGGCACAGTTTGCCGTCCCTCATGGCCACTGTAGCGTAGTGGCTGAACACCAGGGTCTCGTTCCTCTTTTTGGGCTTGGCCATCTTGGCCATGACAGCACCAATGATGAAAGCATCAATGATGCAGCCCAAAATACTTTGGAAGACGACCATAAAGACGGCGACGGGGCACTCCTCTGTCACATAGCGATAACCGTAGCCGATTGTCGTTTGGGTCTCCACCGAGAACAAGAACGCAGCGGTGAAGCTGTCCACGTTGGAGACACACTTCTGAGTCGTACTCTCTAAGTCCCCGTAAGAGAGGGCTACCAACCAGAAGACGAAGCCAAAAAACAACCACGATACCAGGAAAGAAAGGCAGAATACGAGCAGCATCCAGCGCCAGCGAATGTCCACACAGGTGGTGAAGATATCTGCCAGGTACCGCTGGCCCTTTTCACTCATATTGATAAACTGCACATTGCAGTGGCCGTCTTTCCTAACGAAGCGGCTCTGACGATGTTGCTCTGTGTGCACCTTGTTGACGTTGCCATTTCCGTAGCCATTCGGGACGGCGATGGTGGCCAGCTTCATGCCGTCTTCCTCAGAGGACACAATGCTGTAGCGGTGGCTTCGCACACTCCCCATTACTTCTGCCTGGGAGGGCTGGGCCGATTCTGCTTTGGACAACAGTCTGAGTTTTTGGTAGAAGCGGTGGAGAAACAGTTTTGAAATGATCCCGGGGACAAACTCGAGCAGAAAATGTGGACAACAGGATGAGATCCTGCGGGGGAACTGGGGAGGAACCTGTGTTTCTGCAGGAGTGCCGTGCACTTTGGTGAGGGCAGGTCACTGCTCTCTGTTGGCTGATTTGGACCTCATCAGTGAAGTGGGCTGTGGAAATTACAGACAGAGAGAAAAACAGTTTTAGAGTAATTGGCAGGAACCATGGCAAAGATCAGTACATGTTGGTGTGCGGTTACCTGCTGTTTAAATAATGCATTGTACACTCAAAGTTAACTAATGCTTTTCTCGCATTTGCCGACAATACACACGGTGTAAACAGAGTAAGCAGAAGAGAACTATTGTTTGTGCATTATCAGTAATAGATATAACACCTTATTTGAGCACATACAGAGGATGTTAACCCTGGTTAATGTAAGTATTAATTAGGCAGGTCAGTCCATGGGAAACTGAGTCAAATTACAGGTCAAGTTCATGTTAATTTTGTGAGCCACTGTAAATAAATACCGTGCAAAACAAGTATCAGTGTCTGAGCAGAGGCAGCTGCATCTGATTTGCATGTGTCTGAAAACATGAAAATGAAACAATGACAAAAACAACAGTAACTTTGCAACATGTGTGCAACAGAATGACAAGGACAGCCAAATTCTAAAACTAACGGATCAGAAATCCACGTCATCCGTGCGCTGCTCGTGCCAAAGCAACCTTTGCTTCAGAAACTCATCACAATAAAACATGAATACATAATAAAATAAATGACATAAAGTCTAGTCTTAACTTAACCACTCACGTTTCTTCAATTTACCAAACACAATAATAAATAATAAAAAATTTAAAAAAAGGATAAATGTTTTGCTACCACGGGTCTGTTGTACAAGTGATGAGGGATAGGACGTGTGCAGGACGTGTTCCTAAATAACCGCACATCATCTTCACAAATGATGTCACAACTGGATTGACTACAAATAGCAACAAGTCGCGCACACACACACACCTATTAATATGGGGCTCATTCATTCATTCACACCTCAGAGCACGCCAAACATTTTGTTTGTTGGATTTCAGAGATTGTATTTGTCGAACTGAGTGCAGCGTTTGTGACCACGAAACTGCACGGATCACTGTTGTCTTCGAGAGGAAAGAACATTTCAGCTTCCTTATAACCTGCAACAATATGGACACATTGTTCACAGTTTTCTTTCACAGTGGAGGGACAGGAAACTGCATGTAAACATGAACATCAGACTTTTCGTTGCACTGACACACTGAGATCCCTCTCGCTCTAGTCACTACATCACCTCACTTGTTACTGCAGGCGTAGGTGCACGGTGACAGGACAAGCTTCCAGAGGCTGCAAGACCTGTGATTGTTTGTTTTGCATGTGTTCTCAATTAGTGGCAACAGCTGAGGCAGATGGAAACTAATTACATAAAGCTTTTTTTTTTTTCTTTTGTTTAGCAGCAGCAGCAGCAGCAGCAGCACACAAATCAATAACTTTGGCCAATCATTTGACAGATGCCTGGATGTTGATGTCCTTTCAACATAATGCACGTGATGTCTCCTTAGTACCAGAGTGTTATTATTAGGTAGTAGTGGTAGCAAAATAAAATAATAATAATATAACAATGTAATAACACTAAAACAAATAATTCTGATTTTGTCATTGTTTCAGTCAATTCACAATATCAATAATGTGCATTTCGCATTGAAACCCCCAACAACGTATCACTCATCACCTATAAATGAGTCTAAAACTTTTATTGCACCTACCTGTTGGTCCTTGCAGCGCAAATCTGCAGTTTCCTTCTTGTAATTAGTCCCATTGTGCAGCTCGTTTCTTTATTTTCACTGCTGCTTTATTGTTTCCTCTTATTTCCCCGTCGGGAGCTGTAAATTTTGCCATAACCATCTCCAGCAGCACTGAGCAAGATATTTGTCATAGACCGACGCATGTCGCCCAAAATTGACAAAAATCATACTTTTTTAGTATGTCGCCCAAAATTCTGACAAAAGTCATACTTTAGTATGTCGTCCAAAATTTGACGAAAAAGTCATACTTTAGTAAGTCGTCCAAAATTTGACAAAAAGTCATACTTTAGAATGTCGTCCAAAATGTGACAAAAAAGTCATAGATTAGTATGTCTCCCAAAATGTGACAAATTAGTTATACTTTACTATCTCGTCCAAAATGTGACCAAAAAGTCATATTTTAGTATGTCGTCCAAAATGTGACAAAAATGTCATAGGTTAGTACGTCGTCCAAAATGTGACAAAAAAGTAAACATTTTTGTCCAAAATGTGACAAAAAATTCAAAGGTTAGTATGTCATCCAAAATGGGGCGTTAGGCGGCGTTGGCTCACTTGGTAGAGCTACTGCACCATGTTGAAGTTATAGTCCTCACTTCAGTTTGACTTGGTTCAAATCCTGCATCAGACAGACCTTTCCTGCATGTCAGTTCCCCATTTCCTGTCTCTGTGCATTATACTATCAATTATAGGCATTAAAAGCCTAAAAAAAAGCCAATTTTTTGTCCAAAATGTGACAAAAAAATCACAGGTTAGTATGTCATCCAAAATGTGACAAAAATGTTTGTCAGTGAGAAACAGAGAAAACAGCATGTTTTAAAGTTATATCAGAAGACAATCCGTCCAGCAGCTCCCAGTCATATTTCAAGAACGGTAGTTGATGGAGCATCAAAAGGCTTTCAGTAGCTCCCATATTTAAATTTGTGACAAACGGCCGTGAATTGACAGAGAAATCACAGTTCACCCTCGTCTTGATTTTTCTAAAACTTCAAAGCAGACTGGGAGCGAATGAGAGCTTTGACCATAACTCTGCGCTTTTAGGTGATTTAAAGAAAACACACACAGGGTTAGACAACAACCATAGCAATGTTTTGATTTAAAAAATTGTCTGTGCAGGTTGGAAATTGTGGGCAGGAGAAGAGTTTGTTTAGAGATTTTTGTGATTATTTTTCTGGATCTCAGCAGTGTCTCACTTTAGCGCCATGCCTATGGACGCAATACACACTCATTGTAAAATCAGAATACCTCCAAAAAAAGTGCAAAACTTAAACTGTGATTGTATAAAAAACGTAATATGTACTAAAACTTTGACTTAGGTGAAAAAAAATCCCAAGTCTTGTGACCCGTTTAAAGTTACAATCACGTTTCTACGTTAAAGTATGACGACACTGTGATGCTCCAGTGGGCTTGGTTTTTCTCCTTTCTTTGGGCCATTTCCCATTCATGTGTACAGTACGTGGAAATTGTTCGCAGTTTTTTGCAATTTTTGTCACCATGGTTACTCGAAAGTCTTAGAAAAAGACTTTTGAGAAAAATGGTCAGAAACAAATGGATTCACGTTTGAATTTTGATTCATTATCTAACTCACTAACTCACAGGTGTCAGAGTCAAGGAACTTTTTGTTATTTGACATCTGGCCCTCGACATGGACAGTTTTTAATTTCAGCCCCCTCTGTAATATAGTTTAAAACCCCTGACTAACTGGTCAAAGTAAAGAGTAAAATGTGATCTGCTAACAAACAATATCAAATACATTTCATACAAGGTTACGCTAACCGGACCAAGTGTCACTGGTGGGCACACACAAATAAAAGAATGAAGATATTTTTCAACTCAGGGGAAACTGAGGTTGGGAAGCACATTTTTTCAAAAACACTACCCCTGTTCTAGTAATACAAAGCTAAATGCAAATCGGTGAAGTATTCCTTTAAGTAGACTTACTGTACTGTAGTGAATTAACTCATTTAAATTCCATTACTGGCACTAAAACTTAACTTGATTAAAAAATGTTTGATACCTTGTCCCAGAAAGGCCGAGATAGTGAGTGCTTAACAGTTTTTTATTTTGGAAAGAAAAAAAAAAAAGGTACATTCCACCACTACTTCACATCAACTATTAAAAAATAATATGCCTACAAAAGCTGCTACTCATTTCATAAAATACAGTTACTTCAAGTCTCCTGACTTCAGCTGTGTGGAGATGCCTCCAGTGGACTGTGACTCAATCCAACTCCCAGCTGGATTAAAGCCCAGTGCAGGATTCATGTCTGTCCACAGGACATGTGACAAAGTCTCTGCCTGGAGAAGAACAGGAGGAAACACTACGCACCACATCGATCCAAGTCAAAGTAAACGCTCTGAGAAAGTTAACAATGTGTTGGATAAAGTTGATGAGACTAGTGTGAGTGGATGTCCAGTACAGGCAGTGTGTAAGACACAGACTGTATTAAATGCTACAAACATCTTTATGCACTGAAAACATAATCCAATCAAGCCATTTATGTACTTACTATACATTCTAGAAATGTAACTAATGACAGAATTCAACAGTATAAATGTGTCAGTGATTTTTTTACACAATTAACTGCAGAGGATTAATAAATAACTCTGCAAGCACCAAAAGTAAAAATGATGTAAACAGTTATTATTTTTGAGTGGCTTGTTCAGGAGTACAGAAAAAAAAAATGTTTCTTTAAAGCTATGTGCCATTTTGTAGTTTCTTAGAGAAGGCTAAATCATAAATACTGAAAAAAATAAATAAACATGTATACAAAGCCTGCACCGTTGAAGATTAAGAGTCAGTGGCGTACATACATTGTAAATCTTTGATTCCCAAGCACAATGTCGAGTCTAAGAGTCAGTACTTTTGATATACAGAACAATATTGCACTTAAAGACGCTCATCCACAAAGAGGTTTCTGTCACCAAATGTAGCAGCAGTTTGTCCTTCCACATTGCACCACTGTTATAATACTGACTTTGTCAGGGGTGAAGAGACGGCCAACACCTAAGAGGAAGTTCCATATTATATGAGGAGTAGTGAAGAAAGTCCACACTTTGTATTTTTTCTACATCAGCAGTTCAGTCCATCGTTTGTCAAAGAATCTTCTCATGTTGTGTCCAGCTTGTCCAATTTCTGAATCGTCTTCGTTGAATTTTTCACAGTTGTCAAAAACCAGGTTCATGTCAACGATGAACGGGTCCAAACTGGAGTACCTGCAATCATTAGAAGACGGAAGGAAGAAGGGGAAAGGATCTTTATTGTCATTTTATAGATTGCACAACGAAATTTCAATGTCAGATCCAACTTATAAACATTTATGATACAAGAATGACTCTTCTTAAAAGGTCCAGTTTGTAACATTTATATTTACAGTATTTAACATTTCGTCACTTTAAAATAAAATAATTGTGTGGCATTCCCAGTCTTAGAGAAAGCCTTTAACCCTTCTGTCGCTGACAGGATTTGGCACGCGTACTTCTTATTACCGTATCTCCTAGACTGTTTTGTGATATCTAGAAAATTCTATGGACTGGCGGTCGGTCCAGGGTGTGACCCCGCCTTTCGCCCTATGACAGCTGAGATTGGCACAGCACCCTGCACGACGCTCATGTGGATGATAAAGCGGTAGAAGATGGATTGATGATACTGGAAAGCAGAGAAATAGAGCTTTCCACGGGCTGACTGTCCAATCACAGACAAGATTCACCAGCAACTTATCAGTACCGTAAAACGGTTGAATAACTGCCAGAAAGTGAAAGTTATCTTGGAAAAGGAGCAGAAAGAGGCAGAAACATTGACAATTCTACAACATAAAATCAAAATAAATACAGGCAGCCTGGACATCAAGAGGGTTAATATGTACATGAGGCAATGGTCTTGCATTACAAAGGCCACTCTCTTGTGCTGCCATGTTTCTATTGTGTGTTTTGAAGCAGAAACAAAGAAAAACTGCTTCACCCTAGGGGTGGGCGGTATACCGGTGTCATAGTCAGCACCGGTGTGACATTGCGCCATGATATGGATTTTGCAATACCGTCACTACCGTGATAAATCAATTGAGCGCCAATAATCTCCTAATTCTAAATAATAATGCATTACATTTTCTCCAAACGTTCAGTGGTCTGAATATCTGTCCTTATATACTGTATATCTTGTTGCAAATAAAAAAGTAAAACATATAAGGTGGTAAAAGGAGAGTGGCCATTAAATTAGCGTAACAAGCACTTGGGTAATCAATAAAGAAACAACTGCTCAAACATCATCAAGAAAGGTCGGGCCAATATTATCTGAAAAAAGATGAGTGGAGTGTTGGAACCAGAGGGAGAGACCGAGGCCGCTGGAAGTTGCGCAGCAGATGCCTCCAGAACGCCTTCTTCCCCGAAGACCACACCGGAGCAATAATTGCGTTAGGCCTGAAGGATGCACTTTTTGACTGGTGCTTGGATGAAGCGCGTCTGATGTGCATGACAACTGACAGCGGTGCAAACATGGTGCGCGCTCTGGAAATTAATAAATATACGAGACTCGCATGTTTTGGACACAGACTGCACAACGCTATTGTAAGTTACAAGTTACACTATGTAAACCTAACATTTCATATTCAGAAAATGGGTCAAGTCCTTTTCTGTTTGTATTAAAAAAAGAAAACAAAATCAAATTTACGGCCACCACATTAGTATTGTATTGTTCGTTGTTAGTATTGTTTAGCCGTGATTCCTCTGGGGACCGGATCAGAAAGGAAAAAAATATCAGATTAGAATATTATTAAAAAATATGTACTCCTCCCAAAACCTACCAAAAAAAGTAATACCGTGATATTATACCGTCACCGTTCAAAAGATGACGGATACCGTGATATTAATTTTAGGTCATATCGCCCACCCCTACTTCACCCACATAAACATGATGCATACACCTATGAAGACAGAGGTGTTAAAGAGTGTGTCCATCTGTTTTGGTGTGTGAAAGACACCATAGTTTTCCTGACTGCATACAAGTCCTGCATTTGTTGCACTCTGCAGTTTCACCACTAGACGTCACTAATTCTTACACACTGGACCTTTAACAAGCACCACTCACTGTGACAGTCATGCACAACGTACTGGTTGTTTTGGAGTTTCTCTCTGATGGTGGAGAAGTCCATGGGCCTCTTGATGACCTTCTTGTATCCAGGTACGGCCTTGTGGTTGACCGGAGTGAGAAAGGGCCACGCGTCCTGATGGGCCTCCAGCTCAGCCAGCAGCTCACTGGAGGAAACAAGCAGACACGGCGGATTCAAACTTACATTTAATATGGTTTCACCTGTTTTGAGAGTTTTTTTTTAGAGATTCAGAACTGTACAAGAATGATAAAACATTTGTTTAGTCAGAGGAATTAAAATAAATCCTCTGCATGCAGTATGTGTTCATCTATACCTGCACTTTGCCAATCCAGTCGCGTCATCTAGGGCTGTTTTGGCTTTTTTGGCGCAGGGAGCGACGCTGTCATGATTGGCCTGGGAGCTGCTGGACGGATTGTCTTCTGAATTTCTCTTCTTTAACTCCCTGGTACCTTTTTTTGACATGCTGCTGCTGCTGCTAGAAGCCTCCTCTTTGACGAGTTCTCCAACCACAGATGATTTACCATTTTGTTTTATCTCACTGCCTTTCTTCGCTCCTGAAGCCGTGGGGTTCCGTTTCTTCGTAATCTGGGGGGATTGACCACTTTCCTGAGAGACAGAACATACATTTCGACGACTGAGAAACACTTATCAAGATTTATCAATTTGACTATATGTGTAGATGTGAAACAGTTCATTTGAAGGTTTTTTTTTTAAATGATCTATGCATTGTTTCCTCTTACAATAAGCCTGGGCAAAAAAGGTCCCCCACTTAAATTGGATCTGCTCAAAATGTTAATGCGTTGTCTCCTGGGTCTCTTAGGCCCCACCCCCCCACAAAATGGATATTTAAGTGCACCTGCTAACATGTGATAAGAGAGAAGAATAACGGCTCCTGTGAATAAACAACACGGTGCTTGTGTACCTTTGAAACACAAGTGGGACAAAACCAGTCTCCATCGGGTACTTTGCTGATCTTGGGTTTATGGCAGTATGTGTGGCAGCCTTTGTCACAGCCGTCACAAAGTAGAAGTAGCTCTTCGTTATCTCCCTTTTGACAGTGATGGCAGTGCTGTAAACAAAACCGAAGTATAAGTAGTCCAAAAACTCAAACGGACAAACTGTGTGTCACTGTGAAATTTAGTGTCTTCTCATCTTCACCCTTTACATTGATATCATTCTGTGCAGGCAGATTTGATTTTTGCTGATTGTGCCACTTCTCTTATATCGTTAATAATGATGCTCTAAAAATGCATGCTCCATGTACAACCTTTAATCTCTTTTCCTCTGCTGCCGGTATACTTTTAACAATCAGCCTGGTATGTTTTATTCATGATGTTATAATCATATGTAATGAGTTATCAATTACATTAACACCAGCACCCTGTGACTTTTCAGGAATCATGGTCACAGTCTCCTGTTTGTTCCGAGTTATGGCATTGAATAAAGACCAGAAATTCATTTTTAAATCTAAATCACAACTTCAAACTTTACAATAATCACATTTGATTCTTCTATTTTTGACAGCTCAATCTTCAAAGCGTATTAAAATATGTAATGTATCCATGTTGGAAACAGTCATTTGTGTGTGGTAATGCTCCAATCATATTTTTTATTAATTACACAGCTAATACTAAACTGAACCTTGGCACAATAAATTCTATCGCAAATCAAATTGGAATTGGAATATCTGTCAGAAAAATTGCCTTTGTCCCATCACATACAACATGGCATAGTTTCTTTGTTTTAATCCAGTTTAACATTAGTCTACCAAATGTGACAATACCACAAATGTGTTCTCTAATCCATCCCAATGTGCACCGAATTTAGAAATGTCCAATCAAGGCTTTCAGGAGGGATCACATTCATGAACAAAGCATCATTTCTCTCAATGACTTGTCACTGGTGTGGACATAACAAAAACAAATCTTTGATGGAGAGCGAGGGGGAGAAATGAGGCGTTACTAACCACTTTCATGATGGAGCGCTCCCAGGCAATGGATTTCTGCAGCTGCTGAATACAGAGTGACAGCTGAGCCGAGCTGCGAACTTGACTGAGGGCTTCATGCCACAGCCTCATCCCAGGATCCACCTTCTTCTCGTCACTGCTGTGAGAAAGCACACAAGGAATAAATGGTCTTGGTTTTGTGCAGCCATTGGTAAAATTAAAAGAGGTTAGTACTTAGTCATGTATAACATGTACTGCTATGCACTTTGTCTTCAGATACCTTTGTTCAATATTCTTCTCCAACTCTGCCAGCCTCATGACAGCGATATCAAGTGGATTATTCGGCTGACGCACCACAGCGTCGGGACGTTTCTCCGGGTTGGTTTCTCTCCAACCTTTGCTGTCAGGAGCCGGGGAAGCGACCAGTGTGTGCTCATGATAGACCAGATCCTCTCTGTCCGAGTGTCGCTCAGGGTGTGTCCATCCCTGAGGAAGTGGCAACTAAGATTCATTTTGGGTATCAGGATGTTTCTCACCTCTATGAGCTGTAAATAAAGAAAGAAAGAAAGAAAGCACTGTGCTTCCTTGCCCGTACCTTGACCTGCAGGCCAGCCGAGACGACTCGTCTCTCCAGATCCTCGACCTGCTGCAGAAGGCCGATGTCCACGTCCATGGCCTGTTCCTCGACGTTCCAACTCTCCACCATCTCCTCACACCCCTGCAGCTTCTCCAGCTCTGACACATCAATCACTGCCATACAGACACAAATTACCGTGACGGGAAAAAGCATGTCAATCGAAAGCAACGTGATTATACATATTTCCGTCTGATACCAGATGACGTATATTAAAAACATGTTTATTATATCACTGCATGTAAATAGATCTTAAGCTAGAGACAGGACAAATTCAAATTCAGCCAGAGTCAGTACATTCACTTAATTGAACTAATTTAACACCTAAATTAACGACTGTCCACAATCTATTATCTCTAGAAATCTTCTAGATATAAATCCGTTTAAAACTTTGACAGAACCTCCCTGGCAGAGGCGAGCAGAGCAGAACAGAGTAGAGAAGACGTGGATACACCACCTTTGCTGCTGGCACAGAGCTGGATCACATAGTCCATATGTTTTTGGATTTGCTTCTGCAGGACTTTCTCTCTGATGCCTCGGCTGTGGAGAGCCTTAACCAGACTGTGCAGTTCCTGCGTGTCGGACACTCGCCACCAACCACGCAGCATCTCTGAAAACAAATTCAACAGCTGACTTTTACCACAAAAAGATCACAGCGTGTCATTCAGTCCTGTCTGGGTAGTGAATATCATTATTCCAGCATGTTTCATTTGTGCAAAATGGCAGCGAGCCAGTCTTACCCTCGGGAATAGGCTGAGGTCGAGGGTAGTCCTGGGTCTTGGCCACGTCCACAGCAGGAGATGAGGCAGAGGGACACTTGTCACTAAGGGCCTCTGGGGTCTCACTCTTGTTGACAGTGTTGTTATTTACCCCATTCCCATTACTCTCTGCATGCTGGGAGGCCTGATCCAGCACGGGGGGTAGAGAAGTGCCAGAGAAGGGCAGGCTGGGACTCATTGCAGCACTGGACACGTCACTCAGTGTCAGTCTGCTTTGATCACTGCCAGATTTTTCTTTCTGAGAGGAAGAACACACACACACACACACACAGTTTTACTCCACTACTACATGTATAATTTATAATAGTTGGGACTGGGTCTGCAGCATGAGGAAATTGTCATGTAATACGGAATAATACTTGCAACATTTGTCAATGTTCTATGGAAAAAACTACATGAAATAGTTGTGACTGATATGATGATCACATTACTGTTATCCACCAACCTGAAGAACGGGCGAATGTCTGTTATTGATTTGAGCAGCAGTGTTGTGGCTGGCTGTAGCAGGGGGATTAGGGGAGAGGGAGGAGGGGGATTTGGTGCTCGTGGTCTGTGGAGAAGAGGAGGACGCTGTAGGGCTGCAGCCTGAAGTGACTGAGCAGTCGTCACAGGGAGAGCGAGGCAAGAGTGTAAACCACTGGCTGCTTTTATCCATCACTATCTTGGAAAGCTGGAGGAAGCTATCTTGATCGTGCTGAAGGACAGGCTGAGGACTACAGGTTATCCACGGACTGCTTTGGAGCTGGGGGGCACAAAGTGGCGATGTCACGGTATCCATCTTATCTCCAAGTCTCTGATGAGCGTTTGCAGGCAGGGGGCTGTGGGATATTCCTGTCTGAGAGCTGGGAATTGAGGGATAAAATGCAGTGGTGGGGATTTCAACAGAGTGACAGTTCTGACTGTTATCAGAATTGACGTTTGAATCTTGAGCCAGTTTGGCTACTTCAAGGAGTTTGCTGAGCTTAGATAGAGAGCCAGGGTTCTGGAGGAAGAGATTGTGACTGTCTTTGTCCTGTTGGCTCTTCACAGTGGCTGTGTCTCCGTCTGCGCTCAGTGCCAGACTGGACACCGTTGGCATGGTTGTCTCTTCCAGCTGCTCCTCCTTTACTCTGATCACCTGAACAGTCTCCTGTCTTTCCTTCTCCGTCTCCAACACTTCACAACCTGAGAAACACATGAGAGATGAGCTCAGGCAAAACGCATAAAGATGAAACAATCAAATTTATGTCAAGCACCTTCGCTACTCTCCATGCCTTCAACAAAGATGCCACACTGTGGGAGGAGCCAGTAACTCCTCTTGTAGCGGTCCTGTCCAATTATCATGGAGCGCAGCGAGTAGGACGACTCAAACAGCTGCTGCCTGATGTGACTTTGTTGCTAAAGAGACAGAAAGTAGAGAGTTGACCACCTATGATCAATTAAACAAAATGAATTGACAAGCTTATGCTGAGGTAAACATGTGGGTAAATTCACCTTATAGGTTTTCTCAATCTGTTTCTCCAGCTCGTCTATGTCTGAGTGAACACTGTCATCCTGGATGAAAACATTAGTGTGAGTTCAGTGGACAAGATAACATCTATTACAACACTGGTTTAGTCTCACTGTACACACCTCCTCTTCACAAATCTCTGCTTTCTTCCCTTTCTTTCCTCCTGAATCTTCTTCATCCTCATCCTCGTCATCGCCTTGGTCCTCGGTGTCATCATCCTCGTCCTCTTCTTCCTCACTATCCCCTTCTTTCTGCTTGCATTTGTTTTTGGCATTGGGGATGACAAAGGTAAGGTTGTCCTCTCCTCCCACATTGCTGTGTCTCTTCCCCGTCTTCTTGGTGTGGATGCTCCTCAGTCTTTGAAGGGAAATTGGACAGAAGACATATGAAATTCTGCTTTTATAGTGCACAGAATCCACTTGTAAATGGTTACAGAAACGTTACACTCACTTGCGCAGCTCTCCATCAACGACCCATTTATCCTTCCTCAGGTTGGACATGTGATCTATGTTTTTGTCAATCTCACTGAAATAGAAATATATGTTTAAAAGGTGTCCATGTATAAGAACAGCTACATAATACACTGCACCTCAACGTAGCAGGCATCAGATGTGTTTCAAAGTAATACTGGCAACTAATAAAAGATTAATGAAAAGCGGTTTGATGCAACCTTTTGAAACCATCCATCAAGAATATTTTGTCATATTCCTTTTGATACATCTGTTTTTTTCATCAGAAATTTAAGCCATCATGAATAAAACAGGACAATATCTTCCATTCTCAAAGGCAACAGTATTAAATAAAGCACAAGGCTGATAAGAAACAATTGTTTCTACAGTGCACTCAAATCAATTTTACAAACCAACAATGGTTTATTTAGTGACAAATGTGTCAAAGCTGAAAAAGACCAATTTATTTTAGTGTTAGCTTAGTTTGGTTGTGAACAGCCCACGGACATGACTGCAGTAAAAGAATGGCAGCTTGCCTCACTTGTCAGAAAGTGTATTACAAAAGACAACATGAGAGTGAGGAGGCATGTCTCTCACCTGATCACAGCTTTACTACAGCAGAGCTCATTAACCAGGAATACTAGCATGGACACCTTCTGACACGGAGTGTGGGCCTGAAAAGCCTTCGTTCTGAGGCTGGCAGCCAGAGCAGCTAGTTCTGTCTGCTCACAATGAGCTTCCACGTAGATTCGCAGGATCTCAGACACGTTGCCTCGGTTGATTTTCACATTACTCAAGAGTTCCCCCAAGCAGGTTTTGTTCTAAAAGAAACAATGTCAATGAAAGTGGAGTTTAGTCAATGACACATCGAGCATGTAGAGATTATTATGAAGTGACGAATGTCTGGCTATCTAAAGTGATTTATTAACATATCCTTGGTGAGGATGCAACAATTTAAGATGCCCTTGTATCATCATCAAAAATAATAAAGACTACACCCTATAGCTAAATTGTTGCTATTTGTGGCTTAAACCTGAGATGCATACTAAAAACTGTAAACGGCCAAAGTACTGATAAATGCATAAATGCACTGTGTTAGCTATGCTGTTATAATATTATACAGTATTACCAATAAATTATTTCTTTAATATCTTCAGTATTTACTATTACGTAACTGTACTTAGATTAAATTAGATGTGACTGTGTACAGCAGGACAAAAGTGGAAAATAATGATGTATAAATCATAAAATACAAACAAATGTGAAATATAAAAATGCTAAATAATCATATAGACTAGGGATGTAAATTAGAAGTATACAAGAAAGTATTACACATATTATGAAGCATATTTACATACATACAATGTATGTAAATATGCATTCCTATTTACTGCAGGAAGGACTGAAGGTAGTGAAAGAAATCCTTAATGCAATCCTATTTGGCTTCAAATGTCAAACTTTTTTTTAGCCTTTCCCTCCAAGAGCAGCGATGGTTTAAGGGACACCACCAGCACTCCTGTCAACTGTCTTTTCTACAGTAAAATGTGGCATATGTACAACAGATATGCATGTGTTGTGCATATGTACAAGATTCTGTACAGAATGCTATACTGGAGACTCACCTTATGACCTGCAGGTATACCAGGGTCACACACAGCCACAGAGAGCACGCTCACAAGCAGGTCCTGCACCTTGCCCAAACCCCCTCTGATGTTGAGCAACCCTTCCTGGAGGTCATTTAATTTGAGGTTGTATAAATTTGTTTCTAATCCCAGGACCTTTCCAAAGCTGTGCAGAAACTGCAGCACCATCAGGCAGTCAGAGAAGGTGTTCCCTGGCAGGACCAGACCAGGAACACGTGAAAGTTCTGGAAGTAGCTGGACAAAAACATACAAATCAAAAAGTGTTTTTATTGTAGTCTTCTTTCAGGCTACGCTTTCACATCCTTGCATGTGAAGAAATATTATGAATACAAACCCACAGTCTGATAATATAAATAAACAGTACAAATTGTTATGATTTTAAAAACCACTTGGTGGCAGTATTTTGACCTTTACCTGTTTTCTTTTTAATCAACTATAGATGCTTTCAGTCATATTATGAAGCATGTATTTTAATATTTCTGACAATAAAACAATTTATGAAGAGCAATTCTAATCTTAGTGGCGATAGCTCCTGCAGTGATAATACTGCTTTGATTTGATTTCCATTTTGAGTAAATCCCTGGCCTGGTGTTCAATCTCTTCACATGCATCTATTCCAGAGATGGTGACTACCCATGGTAATGTGTGTACTTTCATGTTCATTTGCTGCCCCACAGTGTGTGAATACCTTATGATCGACTAAACACATGTCTTCATTTGGCTTCTTAAGCTCCTTTGCTTTTTCCACTTCAAGTCGTTTGAGCTCTAGTTTCCTCTCTTTGTTTAACCGTCTCTCGTCGTCCTTCTCTTTCTTCAAACGCTCCTTCTCCTACAGCCAAGAGAACAAGAGTAATATCTACAACATAGCTTGGAATGGTTCCTTAAGTTAGAGTATATTAACTCCACAGAGGGTGCTGCTAAATGTGCTAAATGACTAAAAGAGGTAAATTACATTCAAAAAACATTTTAAAACATGAATGTTCTTATGCCCCATCACTCCATATTGTAATGTCTCATAAAATTACTGGAGCGGGAGGGTAAAACTAATCATAACATAGCAATGATGCAAAAGTCAACAGGAGGGAATGACCGGAGATAATGAAATGTGAATGTGAGTCAGCAGTTATTCACCTCTGCCTTCTTTCTGGTCTCCACAGCCTTCATGAGCATCATGTGCTGCCGGCGTCTTTCCCTCTCCTAGCAGAGTATGGGCACATTATTCCCTCTTCCATTTACAGTTTCTATTATTTTACCAAGAGACGGGTTACAGATGCAATACAATATGTACTTGACATGCACGTTAGAAGCAGCAGGACATTGACACAATCTTCGCTATCTAAAATGTTGCATTCTGTACTGTAGTGCAATGAAACACAATCGATAAACAAAATGGTACATTATGATGAGGCATGATACATCAAATGAGGGAGGTGATGGACAGAGAAGGGATAAGATTAAAGTTAAAATAGCCATTATTAATGTGAGTAGGGTCAACAAGCAGCAGACTCAAGGCTGGATCAGAAATGTGAGTAGTGAGTCAAAGGCAGCAAAGAATGTTTAAATTAATACATTGATTATTATGTGCACTTAACTGGTTTTATAATCATTTGAATGACAATAAAATGTCTATTGACTGATCTATCTGTGATTGAGATCCAACATCAAAACTAAACTAAAAGTCTATAACATTTGGCTTAATTATAGTTGCCATAAAAACTTGTCTGCCATGCTAGCTGCCATTACAGTCTCCAAAATGAAAAATACTTCCGCTCCATGAACTCAGTGGTGCATATCACTGGCAAGATTACACAATATATTGATTTTTTTCCAGATGGTAAACTAAAAAAAAAAGTTGTCTGAAATGCTTTAGTGGGGAATAAAAAGCACCAAAAGCTTTAAAATCAAAACAGAAAGCTTTGAGTCAATCTTTTCATCCTCGTATAATTTCAGTGGAGTCAAGACATTGTTTTTCATATTGAGGAGATAATGGATGCATTTCCTCTGAGGGACAAATATAGTGCTAGACATTAACAGTGCACTGTTGTGGAAAAGCCATGCAGAGAGGGATGCTGTATGAATGACTGGCCACTGTTCAACCACTGTTAACACTGAACACACAGCTGTGATCGCAAGCATTTATCACAACACATTCACAACATGTTGCTAAAATTTACAAACAGACAAACATACCCATACCATATCTAGTCTAAGCCTCTCCAACTCCTGGTAGAAACAGTTTGGCAAAGTATTAAGAAAAAATAGAAAAATCACAGAAGAAAAACCAACGTAAACCAACATACCAAATAAGTATAGATATTTATGGATATATTGTTCAAAGGATAGCTAGTTAAGAGACCACCAATAACTCATTTACGTTATGTGGTCATTATCAAAATATCTACCTGGTGCTTCAGTATGACAGCTTGCAGCCTTTGCATCTCCCTTTCCTTTAGGAAAAATACAAATGCATTTAGAAACCACAACAAATCCACACAAATACACATCATTTTAAAACGCAAAGAGGAATGATCAGACTCATTAAGTGTCTGTAAATATGCCTGCTAATATAAAATTGAAACACCCTTATTTTAGAGATATGTAGACGACAAGGTAGATATTCCACCTCTTTCAATAACAATAATAGAGCCAGGTAAAGAACCAAAAACAACAAGGACAAAGGTTTGCTCAGAAAACTCTTATTTACCTTATTTCGTTTCTCAGCCTCCAATATTCTCGCATTGGCTGCTTCTTCTTTTTTCCTTCTTTTAGCCTGTGAATGCACAGCGGTATT
This sequence comes from Solea senegalensis, assembly GCF_019176455.1. NCBI lineage: Eukaryota > Metazoa > Chordata > Actinopteri > Pleuronectiformes > Soleidae > Solea > Solea senegalensis. Next base: position 11,931,841 of record NC_058022.1, on the reverse strand, counting down.
ACAGTAGCAAAACACACAGTTAAGTACACCACAGCAAAGCCATTGATTGACAATGTATTTGTGTTTTCAATGTTGTCAATAGAGGACATTCAACACAAAGCTCAAAAGAGCCATGGCTCACTGATAATATCAACTCAAACATGTTTTAAATTTTGAGCTAAGAGATGATTATTCCCTCGCATGAACACTGAAAGACAAAGTGGCAGCGGCAATGAGGTTAATATGAAGCACCAGCAGTCGGTGAGAATAAATTAAGCAAAATTTCAATCAGTAATTATAGCCCCAATGAAATCCTGTTAAGAGCCGCTTGCCAAGCGTGTCAACTGAAATTTGATTTATAAAAGCTAAAATACTTCAGAGCTTCTATTAGTGAGGGGAGGCTAAATGGGTATTTCACCTAGCCGTGGTAAAACTGTGAGCTACCTCTTACTTAATGAAACACTGTATTTTGTATTAAGCGCCATCATGGTCTGAGGAGATTTTCATATTCAATGGCACTTTTGCAAAAAACCAATTAAGAATTAGTAGTATGCACTCACTGGGTGTGACCAGAAGTGGGGCGACATAATTTAGGGATGGCCTTTGGTTGGCTGTCTTAAAAAATCCCATCAACAGCAGAAAGGAAGTGTTTTAGAATGTTTCTGCAATAACTTTAAGGACGAACCTCGAGAATTTGCTGTGCACGGAGTTCTTTCTCCATCCGAATTTGCTGAATGCGCTTGATCTTCTCCTGGTAAAAGGATGAGGGTGAGATCAAATGAATTAACTGTGAAGTCATGCATGTCATAGAGCAGTGGAGGGGAGCAGGGTGGTGGGGTGAAAAAGTACAGCGGGTCTATGCAGATGAGGAAGGTACAGCAATTTGAAGGATAGCAACATCCCTGTCCAATTTTAAAGCAATTTAACTGTGCTTAAAACATTTTCAACACAAAGCACACAAACTCTGAATATGCGACAAAAGGGAGCAGCTGCAGATATTTAGGAAATACTGAAAGGTAAACAATGGAAGTTCCTTACTTGCTGCTTAAGAATCTTTATTTGCTCTCTCTTTTTCCGCCTTTCTTCGGCAGCCAATATTGCTGGAAAAAACAAACAGGTGAGATTTGCACAAAGAGTATGATGTAGTGTTAAAAAAATAATATATCAGGCGACAAGACCACAGCTGTTTACCTTGCCGCTTCCTTGCCTCTTTGGCTGCTTGTACCATGGCCTGCTTCTCTAATTTTCTCCTCAGTTTGATGTGAGCTGCCTGTCGAGCTATTTCTACAAAATTAGGACATTAGAAAAAAAGAAATTAAAAAAGGAAAACTGACCCACAGACAACCCATAAATTCTACTAATCTCTCTCGTTCTCTCTCTCTAAGAAAAAAAAATATTGTTTCTATTTCCATGGTGATAGTGTAAAGATGGTTCCAACATCTCTATATGGTAAACTGACCTTGAGCTTCCAGTTTACGCAGCAGCTTGGCATTAGTGGCATCTTGGAAGTTATTTTCAGCGATATTGAGAGGATGAGACTTTAGTTGTTGACTCCCAGTGCCATCACCTGTTGGCTGGTGCTCAGACTTTAAGCGGCGGCTGCGTCTGCCATCCATTGCTATGATAGTGGGAGTAATCTCCTCCTCAGCCAGCAAAACCCACTGTAAACCCTGGGTAAATTGACATAGAGGAAAGACACATTTTTGGCAAAAGAAAAGGAAATGATGGTTGGAATAATAAACATGCTTCTATTTAGTGATTATTAAATGGTGATCATCTTGCCACAACTTCTTTTGCCATGCTTCATAATCATTTCACATAAATATGTCATTTAAGACAAAGCATACTGATAGACAGTAAATAGGAGAATTGATATGCTGTTACACTGGTTTATTTTCTCCTAAAAATAAAGGTTTCCAAAACAAACACAGATATACAGAAATGTTATCTGTGTCTTTTACACATCATTGTGTTATTGGTTTGAATCTCATTATGACATAACCTTTTTAAAAATGGTTTTCCATCCAGATTTTCAAAAACTTAAGAGTGATTATTCTTCAGTGAGCAAATAAAACGTAAATAATAGATGAGGATGCCAACACTGTGATTAAATGCCATGTAGGATCAGGTCATGAAACAACACTAGAACGGAGAAGCATTTACCTCTGCTCCCTCTCTGGCTCCATAGAATTCACCAACTTTAATTTTGGTACTGAAGCTGAAGTTGTCCCGGGAGATTTCAATTATTCCATTTCGGAGCAAGTACTGCAGACAAAAGAATAATGCAAACTAATTAAAGCATGGGGTATAGAATAGTCCTTTCATTTGTGGCTTTAAGTCTACACGTCATTTCCATGAAATCGAGTAATAAAATCATTATTGATTCACCTTCATTACATCAGGATACTGTCGCATCTTCTTTCCACAGGGTGCAAAATAAGCAACCTCCCCTTGTAGCCGACCTGCCACAGTCCTGATCCGGGTCTCCCTCCTCCAGCTTACAAGAAAGAGAGTTGGAAAGCACCACATTAAAATCTAAACAAAACCATGCTGCTGTTGTTATAGCTGCATTCACTCATAATTAAATCAAAAGCTATAAAAAAAATAGTTCCTTGCAGCAAAACAAGACTGGGGGAAAATACATGTTTTTTTAATTCAACCCAACAGGAAAATAAGACCCCAGATGATGTAACTGTTGACTGTGCAGCTGTGTAGTCTGTGACTTTCAGGAATCAGACTCTAAAGTGGCCATGGGCCAAGTGGGGCAACCCGCTCAGTCAACATGAACTCCATTGGAGAGCAGCCACGGCTTAGAGAAAGATATGTAGCGGCCTCTGTTTCCTGTGACCCCCGCCAATGAAAAACATCCCTGAAAGATGAAAGGTCCCTCTGATCTAAGGCTGCCAAATTTGTGGCCAGGAAGCGTTTAATGTTGCATTTCTGTGTTGAAGCTGGATGCAATTAACCCCTTGTGTCAAAGTGCTGGTCCATGTTTAATTCCCGCTGTTTATTTAAGCCATGTAAAGTAAGTTTAAGGATGGTTTTCATGGTGTGCTAAAATTTTCCCGATGGAACCCTAAATATGGGACCCTGGTAATGCTTTATTTTTTACATATAAAGTATATACAGTGCAAATGTGTTTTTCTTTTAATATGACGTGCACACACACATAATAACTTACCCAAACTCAAGAGGCAGTCGTAGGACGCTCTCATCTGGCACTGTCCTCCTCTTTCCTGGTCCTAACAGCGACAGAAATCATGTAACACCATCAATGTGAGCAAATACAAAGATGGGACAGTCTTGAGTGAACTTCATTTCAAAAACCTGTTACCTGGCAGTGCAGCAAGTGTGAAGGATGTGGACAGTGCGCTGAGGTTACTCAAAGCTCCTAAGCGGGTCATCTCAGTGGGAGTGAGAAGACCACAAGGCGAACCTGCAGGTTTGACAACCTGCAGGTTGAGTGGGGAGCTGCTTGCTGAGAGGGGTGAGGACGACTTGTGAGCAGACAATGGTGCTTTAGCTACTTTCAGAGGAAACCTCTCTACGTCGCTCCCAGCTTCCATCTCACCATGCTCTTTTATGTCATCCTCTGAGCTATCAGAGTCACTATCCATATCGCTTTCTGACTCTATAGAAAATTCCAGCATGACCGAGGAAAAAAAAAGGAGAGACAGAGCAGAAATAAATTAGCATTCTTCTGATGTCTAAGCCATACAGAGCACTGCTAATTATTGAATCAAGCGTCATCTCTCAGCTTTCAACTGCAGAAACATGTAAACAGTGGTATTTCTTTGTTAATGTGAGGTCTGTTAAATGTAACCTGATAGACTGGTGCCAGAATCTTCCTCCTCAATGTCATCTTCTTCATCTTCATCGAAATCATCTCCTAAAGAGTCCGACTCGGAGTCCTTGCTGCTGTTGATATCAGACTCACTCCCTTTGTCCAGGTCTACAGGTGAACAGGAGTGAGTTTTTGAGACAGTCTTTCCAGAACTCAGAGAGGTGGGGGTCTTGGTCTTCCTTGATCCATGAGCGGATCGCGACGAGGAAGTAGATTTAGGCAGGGAAGCAGTGCTGCCAGATGGTTCCTTGGTGGTAGTGCTCAGGTTGATGGGCATCGGGTAAGAGGGGCTGGTAGCTGCCAGCAGCGGCTTAGTGTTAAAGGTGCAGCTCTGGATGCGGGGCTTAGTGATGAGAGCCAAAGGAGCATCCTGTACTTCAGGATGGGTCTCTCCATTAGCGTGATGGCCCAGGAACAGATTGGTCTCACTGTAATATAAGAAACACACTGAGGGACTACTCAGCATATCTAACAAATATTTAACTGGTGTCAGAAACGCTGTGAAGGATGAAAAATGTGTGTGATTTTCATACCAGCTCTGGCTTGGATGTTGCAGAGAGGAAACCTGCTTTAAAGAGTCCTTGGAATGGCCGGCCTAAATAAAAATGAAAATGAATGGGAAACAAAGGAAAAAAGAAAGTAATTACACCAACTGTCACTCACATAACATAACCGTGGGCTGCAAAAGAAAAAAAAAGTAAGGTGTAATAAGAGACAATGAAGAGCAGACTCAAGCCTGTCAACAACAATACAGAGGAAAAAAAAGGCTGCTGGGGAAAAATATTTTCAAATAGTTTGGCCTGGTACCATCCTGCAAATTCAGCTGTCATCATGTATTTGTTGCTATTGTCATACGCTGGCAACCAAAGGCTTGTATTAAATGTACCGCCATCATATGAATTAAAATGCTCTTGTTACAGATTGCCACATTTACCCTCCTCCTCAAAACTGTGACAATAACAGAGTCTTGCAAAAGAGGCCATTTTCTCTCTCTTGATAACAAACATCCTAAAGCATAACAGAGCTAATTGCTTGTCAGTTTTCCCGATAGAGCTAAACACATTTTCACTTTCAGATGTGTACTCATGCAGCAGTCGCACTCTTGGGAGGTAATATAAAAGCATATATGCATCTATTTTCTGTAGCTAAGGAAACCAGTAATTTTTTTTAATGACAGCAAGAATGATGACAATACATTAACAAGCTAATTTATTGCAAAGGAGAAAGAAACACTCCAGTGCTTCATTAAAGGAATTCATTTTCTGTATCTCGGGTAGAACTTAGAAAACAGGAAACATGGCCACAGTAAAGCAATATGCATAAAAACTATAACTCACCTGTCTTAATTTAAAACTGTTGAAGTGAAATGAGTTTTTATCTGAAAGGCTTCCACTGCTTTCTTTCAGGCTATCGACAGGCCATGTGTGATTAGAAGACAAGACCAGCGAGCTCTGTGTATGTGCAGGATTTTGTGAGGCTGACAGTGCTGGTGGTTTGGGAGTAGAAGAGAGGGGAAGGAATTTGGGTGATGGCGAGGATTTGGGAGATAGGGGTTTCATAGGGGAATACAGAGCAAAGGGTTGGGGAGAAGAAGAGACAGAGCTACGCTTTGGAGAGGATACTTGAGAGAAGTGCTTTGGTGAAGCAGTTAGAGGTAAGTGTTTGGGTGAGTTGGAGAAAGACTTGGGGTTGGGTGGAGAGCTGGAGGCCAGAGGAGAGACATCCCTCAGGGACAGTGCAAAGGGACTGTTGCTGGTGGCCGTTCCTGTGGCCTGGATGACACTGATGTGTTGCTGGTTCTCCTCTTCTGCAGCCCTACAGCTTTGGAGAAATGGTGATGCAGACATAGGCTGATCATCCTGATGAGAAGACTGGAGGCGGTGCGAGGGAGTCAAAGCAGCTCCATCACAACGACTGTCTTGAGTTGGATTTTCATCAGCAATGCAAAGTCTCTTCTTTTTACTATCAGACGTGCTCTGTGTCAGCCACTGAGTAGGAGGATGAGGAAAACAGGGAGAGGACAGCATGTCAGCCCCTGCTGAGACAGCCTCACAGTGGCAGCTCTGTCAGCTAACACATACATACAGTTTGCCACTGCTTTACACAATGACATTTGACTGTTTTTCAACATTCAACAAACTAATCTGCAACAAATTTCAGACCTCTAAATCGTGTTATGATTCAACAGTCTTGTCTTACCTTGGCTTTCCGTTTAAGGCAACCCTCTGTTGTGGAATCAGAGTCCTCACTGTCATTGCTCTGATCGTCCTCTTCTTCATCATTATCCTCTTCCTCCACATCATCAGCATCACTGCTGCTCTCCTCGACATCACTTGAGCTCTCCGACAAGGATCCTGACTGGCTGCCGCTCATGCTTGAGGTCTCTAGTGGTCTTTTGCTGGGATTCTAAATAATAACAGACATAATATGTCTCAAAAACACATCAGTGAAGTGGACTTTCATGTATGCACTGTCAATAAGAAAATGCATTTTGCAGTTGAGCAAAAATCCACCTTTTCTTTTGTTTGCAGAGCAGTCTTCTGGTGGCCTGGGTCCTGACTGCTCTTTTGACAACAGTTGGCTTGAGTTTTCTCCTTGTTTCGCTTTGCTGGAATTGAACTGATGTTCATAGTAGACTTCCCAGTAGGGGGGGAACCACTCCTGCCATTCACTGTTCCATTCATGTCTACAGAGACTGGCATTGTACATTTCATCAGTTAAGACATGGCAATAGGCGGACAATAAAAGAGTAACACAGAATAACATCCATACAAATATTAATGGCAATTTGCAAGGTCAATCTCATAATAACAGCAGTTTACATGTGAATATTCATTTACACACACAAGGATGTAAAATGCTGCTTGCAAGTTCATAATCCAGTGACATGTCTTTGTTATTGACCCACAGGGCAAAAAAATACTTTTACATAATCATTTTTTGCAAAGCCCTTTTGCTTTGTATTCTGCTACGGCACGCATTATAATTTGCACCAGCTAACCTGAGGTACGGGGCTGTGAATGAGCAGGATCTTGACTTTTGATGGTTGATGCAAATGCAGGATGCAGACCCAGAAGAGGGGGGAGGAAGGCTGCTGCTCCTCTGAGATGTGCTTCAGATGGCCACCACCAGTCTGGAGTGGGGGAGCAAGACACTGAAGCATTAGGAAAAATTAGTCACGTTATCTACTCGGATAAAGAGATAATTCAGTCTTTCAACAAGCAATAAAGCAGCAGTTTATTCGACTCAAACACTGCACTGTTCACTCAGCAAGTTTTGTATTTAAACAGAAAGTCTGCAGTCTCATATCCTGAACCATTTGCAATTAAGTTTCCCAAAGGGACCAATATGCAGAGTAAAAATGAAAATATAAATGCAGGACCAAATGAGTCGCTCCTGCCTCTCTCACGCTGTGAAAAGTCATATTCCAACCGCCCATAAAATTAAAAGATGAGAACATAAGGTAATGCATGCTGTTGCATGCACATGCTTTTATGGTCTGTTGGTTGCATTAAATGAAAAGGATAAATATATATTATCCTTATATATTGCTGAGTAATTCACTGAAATGATCCTCTGGTAAGATGCCAAATGAATTTTCATTACAGAGATTGTAAGACAGTTCACGTAAAAACAAAGTTGTTATTAAAAACATTGCATCTTAAATGTCCTTACCTGGAAATGTACCAAACTGGGGATGAGCAGCAAATGCAGACAGACCAAGACTACCAAGACCTCCGAACTCACTTGATGTGTAGAGCCGAGAAGCTGGACGGCTGACTAAGGGAAAACTGTTTGACTTGGCGGGTCTTTTTAAACTCCCATCCCCGCTCATCTGTCGCAAAGGGCCTGGAGAACAAATGATTGTATTCAATAATCAATCCATACAGTATAAAACACAATGAAAAAATGGTTTTACTTGATCTACTGATGCAGTTGTTTCAGTAACTAAAAATGAACTAAAAAAAGTGACACCACTTATAGTCTGCTTAGGTTTTAGCCTTGGCTTCATATAATGTATTCCTGCTGTGAAGGACTTATACTTTCAATATACAGGTCATACACAAATATGCAGTGGTACATCTAAATACTGGGGCTGCAACAATGAAGTAATAATGTATTGATTGCTAAACTATTCAGTCAAATACAATGATTAAAACAAGCTTTCTGATTTTTGCTACCTAGGCTATCTGACATTTTTCAGCACCTAATCGATTATTTAAAAAATAAGTAGAATTGGCAGATTGATCGATAATGAAAACAATCCTCGTGGCAACCCCAGTAAATACAATATCAGGTTTTGCATAAAAAAAACATTAGATAAACCAGTGAAATCAATTACAAAGCATTTAAAAGTATGAAAGCTTAACTAAACAACATTGGTGCGATATATTTCTATTTTACACAGGTGACACGAAATCACTTAAAGGAGTTTAATTTACTCGATACTCATGACAGAGAGAGAGACAATTACGAAGGGAACCAATGTACTTTCAGTATTTACTGTTCAGTCCAAAATAAATTATCTGGAAAATTTCTGCGCACGTTTTTGGTGCGAGGGACCTGTAGATGAATAATTTATGAGAATGTCTGTTATGTGCTCCTCATTGTCATAGCATGACAAAAAAATACATTTCGGGAGCAGCATATAATGACAGAAAAAAAAAAGAAATCACAAAACCTGGTATGTAAATTTGCACATTATTTTGTGGTCAGGGGTAATCTGACAGCTTATGCATCGCTGCTGCTCAATGCATAATGATTTTGACCACAATTAGTATTCAGAGAAAACAAGAAGATGCTGGCGGCTGCAAGCACGGAGTGAGGCTGACGGACATGTCAAATCACAAGGGATAAACTGAAGCTACTGGAGCTAAAGGTTGTCAAAAGACATCCACAAGGGCGTACACAGCTTTTTAATTGTTGGTATTCATTAATTCAACAGCCTTTCCCTTCCTATCAAAACTGGAGGAATGTGTCTTAAGCCTCTTATTGTTGCACAGTTTTCGACAGATTTTAGTTGGGCAGCCCCCCCGAATAGATTTGCTCCTTTATTTTTTTTCTCTCTCAAAAGCTTGTGTCGTTATAAATTGCAGAACGAGTGCAGAGTCAATCATAACGGTGCATTCGTTTACTCTACATTTATTAAAAGTTTGGCTGTTTTGTGGGTGCATAATAATAATGCCATTTGCATAATTTCTCAAACCAAACAGGGGCTGAATAATGAAACATGCTGTCTAGAAAAACAAATAACACATTAAAACAATTAATTGTGAGTCACATTTAATCATGCACCTTGACTTTTTGTGCATCTAAGTAGCTCTGATGGGAAGTTTTCGGCGCTGAGAGGGGAACTGCCTGCAAGGCTAAAGGCTGGGCTGCATTTGGCAGAGGGCATCTGTGGCGGCGCAGGGGAGGAGCCGGCCGAAGACGAAGCCATGTGAAGGGAGGACGGGGCCGAAGATGGGGAGGACAGTCGCTCTCCAGACTCCATATCTGTCAAACACAATCCAGTCAACACTTACGAGATGGAAGAGAAGAAAAGAGGAGCAGGAGAAAACACCCACTCGTGCAACACACCCCACTGAGACTTCGTTTCTTTCCAACACACAACAGAATTAAGCTGACAACAGTTCTGGATTTCTGTCATGTCCTCTGACCAACAAGGTCCCTTTTGTTCTCTAGTTTTACAAACAAGGCTGACGAAAATGTTGTTTTTTTACTTTATGTTTAATTAACAGTAACTAAATTAATTGTTTATGTATGTCACCAACCCAATGCAAACAATTTAAGTCAATTCAATACTGTGTAAAAGAAAATTTTACAATTCTACATCCCTTTGGATAGAAGTACTATCTAAAGGTACTAGAATCTGTTAACAAACTAACCACAAACATACTGTGTTCAGTAAAGTAATATGGACAAGACGGCGCATAAACAACATATAAACCGGAGCGGATATACTCATGACACACACACAAACAGTCCACATGCTGCTGGTTCATATCAAGAGTCTTTGAACCTCTCCAATGTAAAGCTGTCGCAGTACAAGCTGTGACCATGAGCTAAGATTCAATCTTCACTCTCATTTTCCTTTCCACAACATTTACAGTTAAGTCGACACAGATAGATGAACAGAAAGTGTAATTGGCGTCGTGCCCATCATCCAAAGCCTGCCACTGAGATATGAGGGCTACCAAGGACACAAAGTCACACTGATCACAAAAGCCAACATCTGAAATCCCCTTTGCACACATATGCAGATTGTATTTCACAGCGTGCCTTTGCTGAAATATCTTACACTACAGCGACATATTTCAAGATATTTTTAACATTTTCTCCCCACACAAGCTGCTGATTAATTTGAGGAGACACAGCTCCCATCTGAATATCAAGTACCATCCGTCACCAGGAGCGACACTGATGAGTCGTAAATGACATGAAAGCTGCAGCCATGCTTCACCGATAAGGCCACGGTTTCCTGTGGTGATGAGTAGCGGGTTTGTGCAGAGCTGCTAAGAACAAAGGTGCTTTCATATTTATGATGCATCATAAAACACACCTACACACATCCAGCGTATCATTTTGACCTTGCTTCATCATCGTCGTTCATTCGTCAAGCTAAGATGTGCAGTATGCCGACGGAAAAAAAAGAAAGAAAAGAACTTACTTGCATCAAATGTAAATCTGCAGGTGAAATTAAATTAAATATGACAAGGATCAAAGCAAAAATATGTCACTAATAAATTCAGCACACTCGGTGTGCTCGTCTTAATTTTCAATGATATGTTGCTGTTGTATTCAGCCGTCAAATGAGTCACACACAAAAACTAAACTGTTCTGTAGGGAAAGAAGCTTTTTTGCCGCACAGAACAAGCCACTCCTGATATTTACATTAATTTAGGTAATTTAGGTAATAAATAAATAATAGACAATAATCCTAAAAGCACATTAGCAGCAAGTATAGTATCCTGGGTTCTTAATAACCTACATAAAATTATTATTTTTTATTTTATTTATTAATTGCTTGTGCTTGTGCTTTTAGAGCTAATGCAAACATGTGAGGTGCAAGTCACTGGAGTGTATACATCCTCAAGTGTTGAATGCAGGTCCTATGACACATACAGTATATGCCTGAGATGATTGATTGGATCAGAATTATTGGATTATGAAAAAAAATATGCAAGAGTTATTCCACACAATTGTCATCACTGATTAAATAAACTGTCTTACAAAAAATATCTCAGTGTGAGAGTAATCATTTCACTCCATGGTGCTACGAGTATTCTCGTAAGCTACATAACACAAAATAATAAAAAAAACATAAAGTACGAGAATGACAAAGTATCATTACAACTATTACATTAAACAACATTTCTCATTATAACGGCCCTCTGTCTTAGCATCCTGCTCAACTGTGACTGAGTGGACTATTTTCAATTTTCTCTCAGAGATGCTATAAATTCTCTTTGTACCGTCAATGATATTATGTTAATAGCTGCGAAAATGTATTTGGAGCACTTGCATATTCTTTCTCAAGGTCATGGTCTGGAAGGGACACCAGTGTACAGGACAATTTATGTTCTCTAATTCCCTTAACGTACACATATTTGCAATATAATAACACATTCATTAGTGTGGCACTTTTTCTGTAACGTATTGGGTAACCAGAACATAAACAAGAGGCATTCAAGACCACGGGGAGATCAGTCACAGTCCAAGCAGAACAAGCCCAGACTCTAGCAGAGGAAGAGGAACTCCCTGCTGTGAAGAAGCAAAGAAAACCAACAAGCTGACATGTTGCAAAAACAGCTTTTTTTTTAATGTCAGATTCTTGTTCAGTTTAACTAAATATACATTTTGAGTATACAATACATGTTATTTGCCTTGTTTCCTGAAAGTCTTCAATTAAGTTTAGTGTCCTCTCAACGATAAAAAGAATAAACATATTCTGCATTTTGTCAAACTGGATGCTATAGATACAGGCCAGACAGCGTTGCGCCAGCTGTGATGGATAAAGCAGTACGAATAATGCAAATGTCTGACTTTATCTCATAACAAAAAACAATCTTTGCATGCAAGACAGACCCGTGTACATTTCGCAGAGTAAGTGCACATAAGCAATTGTTTTCCCAATGTGTTTCTCCCTCTTTTCCAAGCTATCTTCTTAGACAATAACAGATGGCCGATGCTAACAATGATAATCCAAGTAACAGAGTCCTCTGCATGGATCAGCAGTATTATAACTGCAAGCACCGTGTCTTTTCAGCAAATGAAAGGTACACGATAGAAAGAGGCACTACATCAATATGTCGCTGTACTGCTCTGAGGTGGAAGAGCTGCATCACTCAAAGATTCTGTCCTGTGCCTCTTCTCCATCTATCTGCGGTGCACGTTAAATGATTAAAAGAGGGGGATGTGAATATGACCAGCTCTAACTATAGTTACCATGCATATCTTCTGGGCTTCTCATCACAATGACATCACTCTGTTGAATCCTCCTCTGAAGATATTAACATCTTCTTGACTGATAGTATACATGGTTGCTTAGTCACTAAGTATGACTGCCGGTGTACATCAACCCACTTAACACAATTAATTCCTTCCGCTACCAGGGAAAAATAACAACACTACTCACTTTTGGCTCCACTGAAGGGATGAACAAATTAGGGATATAAAAAGTAAAGAGATTGGAATCTTAGTCAGTCGTTGGCAGCAGAGAATTTAAATTATTATAATTTTTTTTTTAAAGTCATTCACTCTGCCACTCGTCATTCTCCCTTTGAGGTCAAACAGCAGGTCAGCTGAAATGAAGCCAATCACTTTAGAGGATTTCACTTCTTCCCATTTAAGTGAACACCCACAAGTTGTGCAAGATGAGGGTGCACTGAAGAGCAGGCTTTTATGCTCAAAGGATGACAGAGAATTGAGTGCATAGAGCTGCTGCGGCGGCTAGAAGCATAACAGGTTCAGTGGTACACCCACAGTTCAGGTGAAATGCCACGCTCCTATGAGTTTCAATCAGTTTTTCAGTCTGTCATGTCTTCTGATGACAAGTAATGGTTCCTGGCCCTGACTCCTACTCCACCTGGAAGGTGATGAAGTGTTCTGTCGGATCCATCCCACCAGTGAAGGGGAAAACTTCAAACCTTCTGACCTCCGAGAGGGGCAGAACTACACCGACACATACTGTTACTCAAGGAGTCAAAGCAGCTGCTATCTTTGACGATGAGGCAGTGAGGGCAGCTGAGAGGGAGTTTATGAACGTTTTAAAACATTTTGGTTTTATTGCCAATCTCATGTATTATTTTCTCAAGTCTCTACATACACAAACACTATCTCCTGTTTAAATGAAACTACTCGAGGTAGGTTGTACATTAAGAGTCTAAAGAGAAACTACAACCTCCGACTCTGAGACTACATTCTGATTGTCAGCCATATTATTCAAAACCAGGTGAAATCTCATTCATGACAGATCAGATTTGATGGTAGAAGTGTCTTACATATGAATATGACTGCCCTGCATGCATCTTCAACAACAGAAAATGTCATATTTCTGAAACCACTTGGTATTAAAGTGGAGGATAGGTAAGATAAGATGTGCATTTTTTATCTCCTAATTTGTGGGTATGCCTACTACATATTTCAAGCCAAAAAACGCATTCATTTCTATTGACTGTTTCAAACAAGTACTTAATACAGTGGCAAGGTTGGCAGTTAAGCAAATGAATGGGCTCTCATGAATAATGTAACGCCTCAGATTATTTAATGAAATGCATGTGTCTCATTGCAGCATGAGCGCAGTTTGCACGTAAATCATTTGCATAAAGATTGATTTGAAAGTGGAACATGACACATGGAAACAGGAGTCTGACATGTTCTGCTCGGACATGAACATGAGCTCCTCATCAGCAGCAAGCAAATTAGACATACAGAGAAGAATAGGAAGGGTGCCGACACAAAAGGGATTTCATGCATCTCCCAATCAACTCCTATAAATTAACATTGTCATTCCCACAAACTGGTCAATAAACTTAAAATCTCGTGTCTGGGTTCCTCACAAACCACAATAAGTCACCACGCCTCCGCCACACTCATCCTAAAAACAGGAACACCTCTTCATATTTTTCACTCATGACTGGACCTCCACCTGCTTTTTCAAATCCATGCTAAAACATGGAAGTTGATGCAACGATTAGACAGCATTCATATTTGAAGTTACACATCTGCCCAGATGGGGAGAGGACAACAACCTGGTTCTCAACACCTCAAAAACAAATTGACTGTCTACACTGGAGGCCTGGTCAAAAAGACCTAGCAGAGAATCTTCATGCTTAGAAAACAGCTCCCACTGATGCTCAACTTCTACTTTGACCAGCTGTATTACTGCATGGAACGCCAGATTTGCATCAGATGGTGAGGGTGGCCCGTTGGATTGTTGAGACAGAGTTTCCACACTTTGACCCTTGACACCAACAAACTAAGGATGTTTTTTTGGACAACACACATCCCAGTCACTGCCTGTTTGAACCTCTGCCAACTGGCAAGCAGTTCAGATCCATTAAATTCAGTACCGACAGACTGAGGAACAGCTTTTATCCAAGAGCTGTGACCTCATCACACCTCTCCCTGCCCAAACACACAATAGATTCTGAACCACGACATATCACACACGTGAAGACTATGAATACGGCAACTATTTGCACCATACTTATTTTGTTTAATATTTATTGCATTTATACTAATTCTGCTGTTATTTTACTAAATATTTCTGCTGTTTTTATTGAATTTACTTATTCAATTATGACTTATCTATTTGAAATGAGAAAAACATCAAAGGTTTGGCTACATCCGAGTATAATGACACTGATTCTGATCGCTGATTAATCTAAACTAAAGTAAACTAATCTGAAGAAAAACTAATATGAATCTAAACTAATCAGAGGAATAAACATCATCTGGATGACATATATTGTTAATGCATGATGCGAGCAGTTCTCTAACATCATATATAAATGAAAACTTCCCAGTTTACAGATGCTATGTATGTTCTAATGTCTATAATTTAGCACTCTAATATGCAGCCAGGTCTTAAGGGAAAAGCCAACAGCTATTACAGGTAATCACATATGCCCATTATGATCATCATCACACCTTACAAACATCATTATTACAAGTTCCTTGCTTAGTCCTGCCTCATTTATTCAAAGTCATTTGTTGAAAGAATTAGATTTCTGTTAATATTGTTCCCTGAAGCATTACTAAAATTATTAAACACATACAGACAAAATCCCCAGGTAGATAATAGGAAGCAGTTAACATTGTTTTAGTAAAATGTGTGTCTTTTGCCACTCATTCTTGAATAAATATTTACAACCAAAAACCCTTGAGTTGTTTACAGAAAGCAAGGCGATATTATAGTGGCACTGCGACTCCAAATGTTATAGATTCAGCAGGTGACTATCTCGGCTTAACTCGACTGTGAAAGGTGTGCATTTGCATGTTAACAGGAAGAAAAACAGCCTGAATATAAAAAAGGTATCATGTGCAATCACCCGAGAGGAGGCATATAGCAACAAATTTATCACGAGAGCAGGACGCCAATGCAAAGGTTATCCGTCATTCCTCAATGATAAATAAAGCACAACACAACAAAAGCACTCGATTTATGATTCAACCATAAAATAAATTTAAAAAAAAATCATTATTATTATTATTATTGTTATAATAGTTTATTTGCTAGTTAGACCAACATTGCAAAGACCTTTTGTGGATTATCTTGAAGAACCACCGTATGTTAAAGCAAAAATCTACCTGACAATATTCAAGTATCTGCTCAGTGTTAACAGAAGGTGGTGTGGTATGATATGTCATCATGCCAGAGGCAATGAGGGTAAAAAGTCCAAGGTTCTGTCAGTCTTTAAGCACAACACTGCAATGTTAATAAAGTTGTCACGCTTTATATGATCAAACGGCATTTATGTATACAGGAAAGCATGGGGTCAAACAGGATTTTTAACCCATTTCTCCCTAATGTCAGTGTCCAAGGTAGCCAGGATCAAGGTAAACGTCGCTATCACAGCTTTTTTATACACCGCTCTCTCGCTCTCAGACTCTCCAAAGAGCACAACGTAAATCACACGGCAACCGTAATGGGAAATAGGACTGCAGTGTGCCAAATGAAGCAATAAAACACATCCAACCATTCAAAGCATTAGTCACACTGTGTCCATATGTCCATATATTGAAGCAGCCGATGCTGGTTACTTTCAAACAAGCAGCTGTGCGCACACTGAATGCCTTAAATGAAGGTCACTAATATGGAAAATGTGAGTTAAAAAGGAAATTGGTACTGCACCCTTATAGCTAGATAATGCTAGGCTGCCAAAAGGCAGACACAGTACTTAATAGTGGGACTACCTCTAATAAAGGACTGACATGAGGACTGACACATCACAGCTCACACAGTCACTTTGATGTGGTGAAGCACAGAATTATAGCCCCACAAAAAGAAACAGCCCAGTCTCCCAGGAAACGACATTGTTTTTATACTTTTATGCAAAACATAGTAAATGTTATATTGTACATACTGCACAGAATGTTTGTCAGATGATATGAAGTGGAGTGTTGCAATGTAATGAGAACATACCGGTGTGTTTTTCTATTTCGTCATGTAGTGTTTCTTTAATGGAGGTGTTACAGTGTACGAGGACATTCTGGTGTCCTCGTAGCGCTGTTTGTTTATCACGTTGATAAGTGCATCTGTAGATATGCAATACAGTAAGTCACGTTATTTTGCACATTTTCACAGTAAACTGTGAGTAGTACGCAAAAACGAAAAACTCATAATTAAATCTAAAGGAGTAGGGTGCAACTGGCCACACTATAGCATCCACTGTAATGATTATTTTTGCAACGCTACATATTTTGAGCTAAATATGATGTTTAATTCACATGTGTATTTTTTTCCCTATAATGCGTTGGACATTTGTCATTTGACATGTCACCATCAAACAGAATAATTATCTTTGCAGAAGCTGCACAAGAGCCTCAGCCTGGAAAATGAAAGTCCATGTGACATTCTGATTTTTTTTAGTCATTAAATCAAAGGATTAGAGGGAAGTTAAAGGTAAATATTATCAATTAATAGTCTGGCCATCCAATTCTTTGTTCTTGGGTCCAGCAGACTCAAACAGGGTAACATACTATAATTTAGTTCAGCAATGGGTGAAGGTTATACATTTAAATAGGACATTTCATTATTTTAAATATGCTAATTCTTATGGGATGACACAGTAAAGACAATGACTTTGAGATGAGGAAGAAGCGAAAAGAAGGACTTATTTTTAACAGACCATAAAAACACCAGTAATTCATTGGAAAAGTGCTGAGTGCATTTGTAGCTGTGGCTTCAATAGATGGGGGGGAAAGTCACTTGGTAGTGCTCAGGCTAGTATTTTTATTTTTATGAATAAGTAGATAAATAAATAAATGAAAATCGTCACAAAGAGCTCGATCTCTGCAGCTGAATGAATATCTCCATCTATAAAACACACACGGCTCTTATCATGCGGCCTTGACACTGACAATATGGCACAAAGCAACAGTGTTCATGCTATAGGTGGGCATTTAATAGTTGCAAAATATTACCATACTAGAGGTTACTGTGACACTCGGCTCTAATTTGCAACATGAGAGGGAGTCTAACCAGCATGTGCACTGAAAAGGATTCTGGTATAATTAAAAACACTGCTGCCAATTCAATATCTAAGGTTTGGGTTTGCAGCTTTTTAGCGTTTGAGCTTAACAAACACACACCATAGATCTACATGCACCAACATTAGAACCACTATTAGGGCTTCTTATGCATGTATTGGGAAATTACACCCAAAATCTTGGCTGTTTGTTGGAGTAGGAAGTGTGAGAGACAAAGAGATATTAATATGTTTTATAGATGGCTTCAATGTGAATGAATACAAAAGCAGCACCTTCTATTTCTGTTCTGGACAGGAACAGAACTTTGAAGACAGTTTGTTGCTTATTAAGGAACAAACAGGGAAACCTATTACCATGAAGGAAGGAATGGCATCATTTATTACTTTAAAAAGGACTTTCTCAGAGGGCCGTATTCTTACACCTAAGAGAAAGACCAAGTGAGTTGCTCATTTCAAACTGACGCAGTTGTGATTACTTTCCATCTAAAGTCTACATTGTTTGAATATCAAAATGCAAGTGTGCCATCTATGCACCCATGTGTGTGCTAGGGTTAAAATAAGTTGTGGTCAGGCACATTGTTACCATAGTCCTGCTATTTTGAGGCAGAGTGAAGTGCTGCCACTTACTGACAGGCAAATTCACCCACGTTAACAATCAAAACAGAGAGACAGAGAGTTGAAATAATACAAATTTAAAATTGTGATTTTTCATTTTCATTTACTAACGTAGCAAAAGCAGAGTTGAATATGCCCAGTCGCATGCTTTGACCAATTCACTAGATGTTGAATGTTTGCCCTGTGGGTTTTCTCTAAGTTCTCTGAGTACTTCCTCACACAGTCCAACACATGCAGATGTTAACTGGACACTCTAAATTGACCATAGGCGTGAGAGTAAATGGTTGTTTGTCTCTGTGTGGCCCTGCGATGGACTGGCGACCTGTCCAGGGTGTACCCCGCCTTTTGCCCTGTGTCAGCGGGGATTGGCACCTCATGTGGAGGATAAAGCGGTAACAACAAAGCCTCTGTCACAAAACAGTCCTGCATAGGCCAAGCTAATATTGATAAACAGTACATGCACTTAACATAGGTTATCACCTGAAGCATCTACCATCGCTAATATTGCCACAGGAGTGTAGAGAGAAACAAATCGCCCGGCACACACAAAGAGCCTTTCTAATGGATTTTTTTCCCCCCTCTGAAAGCTGTGTGCAGCCAGGCCTGAACGACAAGGAACGGTGTGTGGCATGTGGCAGTTTTCATATGAACCTGCTGGTTTGAGCTATCTGCTCCTCCATACAACCGTCTCACATGTATGGTGAATAAAATGGCATGGAAACTGTAAGTAAAAGACACGTACTACTCATTGGAGGTCTATGCATGATTATAGTCTAGAACAAGAAAAAAAATCCTGAAATATTGCACTGCATCCACACCAAACAGAATATTCATAGACAGAAGCACTCTAAATATGTCCAGTTTTCTATTCTAATAATAATCTCAGCATTACTCATTGAGAAATAAAAACTAACTGAGCATAATATTCTTAATCAACAATGTGAGCGAAAACCACTTTCCAAATGAATATCATGTGATACAGCTGTACACCTGAGAATCCTCATCCATTAGTGAGAAGTGACAAAACTCAGATCAGATCAATTATAGCAATTCTGTAATGACATGACATACATGGAGATCAACAGCTGCTGAGTATCTGCTTCACATGCATCAATGCAACACAGTGCTTCCATAAAATATGCTTGTTCACTGCTCGCAAATTAGATTTTTCATTATACACCAAAACAAATACCAGTTTCATGACTGCACATGCAGTCTCTCACTGAAGAAAAAAAATGTCATTTCAATCCTTTTACACACGCTTAGTAAACAATGGAAATGAGATAATTGATCATGTGCTGGTGGAGGATCCCTGTGAGCAGCAGAAGGTCACCGCCTGCCGGCAGGGCTGATAGGGGAAATGACATTGATGCTCCAGAGCTGCCATTTTTCTTCCTTTTGACAAAGACTCCATCTGCCACCAGGCCATTTGCAACCTCCAAGTCGGAATGTCAATGATTTCCAACCATTCCACAACTCAGCGTTCACCTTGGTGTCACCTCTGCACCCATGTAAGCGCTGACACCACAGATCCTCACTGTTAAGCCCCTGCAGACGGCCTACAAATCTGTCAGCCAGCTAAGTGGCACTCAAGAGTAAGTAATTTATCAGAATTGATAAGATTGTGTTGAGATCTATGGTCAAACAGATGTAAGTGTTCAGATTTCTGGGTTCACTCAAACAAAATAACTGTAATTCACTGGGTAAGTAGAAAAATCAAGCTAAAGCACAAATTTTAGTTTTTATTATGGATGCTTTTCTTAAACACACTACATATCTTTATGATGCACGACGCTGCTGTGTGTATCAATAAAGTCAGGAAGACACTAAAAATCCCTATTGTCCAATAAAGACTTCATGTCCACAGTAAAAGAAAGAACAGCAGGCAGCTGGCCACAACCGCCAAAGAAAATTCAATTTTCCTCATTGCCATCTGCACACCTCAGAGACAGCCTCACAGGCCTTCAAGCTCCCGAGCAGACCATGCCAGTGCTGTCCCAAATCCCAGGTCCGCCTGACCTATCACCTCAGAGGAGAAGCTCACATAATGAATTTCACTGTACTGACAAACTAGCCTCTGTAACGACAGCTGTCTGGAATGCTTGGCAACATTTCTCTCCTATAGAGATTTTAATGCTTTGGAAAAACAATAGCTGCTCTATATACATTGTACATCCACACTCCTACGTTTAAGTCGGCCTTCAAACTACCCAAAAACACACTTCCATTTGCACCCTTTCTGTAGAAACAGTTGACAAAACACACCAACAAAAGCAGTTATACTTTGCCCGTTTCTTCACGTCTGCACTGGCCCCTCGTTATCTGACCTAAACAGAATCAAACAGGGCTCTATCCTTTATTAAAGATCAGCTGACAAAACAGGTGAATCAGCAGCATTTTTCCGATTCACGTTTCCTTTGATATAGAAAAGCAAGTTTACAAGACCACCAAAACAAATAAAATGAATTCTAATTTACCAGAAACGTTATCCAGTAGTATCATCTTGCTTTGGAGTTCTAATGGTATCCGTGTGTTTTTTTTTATAGCTGCAGAACCAAGAACTGTCCTTTTATGACTGAAGTGTACATATATGTGGGCTCTGTATATGTTATTTGATTATAAAGATAATAATTAATCTCATGAGGCAACGTGATGTAACCAGAGGTTCTGGATTACACAGGGAGACAGAAAATGCACATTGCTGGTATTCTTAGAAGCTACACATGTCTGCAGATTTATTAAATTTTTTGAAAACACTCAGTGTCAGTGCACAAAGCCTTCGACTAAGTTGCATCACTACGAAGAGCCTTTGAATTACCATAGAGCATAGAGTTCTTTCATCTCTTCACTTTTCTTCCCTGAATGTATTTTAGTCCCCCTCCAGGCAGAAAAAGGTGGAAGGGGGAGTGGTCTTTGATATTTACAGTGTTATACGACAGCATTCTCTGGCAAAGTCACAGAAGGTCATAAATATATTTTAAAAACAATCATCCCTACAGTATCACCTGTCCAAATCTTCCTCCTCTCTTTTCAGGCCTAAATCAATCAATCATGTAACACACAACAAAGCAATTCTTCAGAAAACAAGGCATGGCTTTCATTGTGTGTGTTTTCTCATTCATCATGTACAGATAATACCAGCAGCTGCTCGACTGTTTCATACAGCAGCAGTTGGCATGTGACATACATTAAAGTGCGACTTTAACTTATCTTTGCTTGATATAAGTTTACATTAAACTGATTGGAAATGTAAGTGCATTACTTGTGTTCTTTTCAGGGTACCTGCTATCATGGCTCAGCATTTGACAGCAATCAAAAGCAATGACTGGCTAGGGTATACTCTAGCCAGTCAGCCTAAAACCTATTGTGGCCCCTGTATATAAACTGAAGGTTGCTGCTAACTGCTATAATAAATCCTTGAGGGGGCGTCTATGTCACCCTCTCATGGAGGGGGGGAGAGAGCTCAGCTTTAGAGATGAAAGGATTCATGCGGGCCACGCTCACTTTGCCAATGCAGTTTCAACTCCGCTTGTCCACAGTGCTGAGTGTGACCTGTCCTTTCACGGGGTCAACCATATATATAAAGAGCAGGAGACTTTTCCTTTACAGTAGATTGAGTGGTGGCCGTGTACATGTCATTGATTACATGGCACCATTTCGGCGTTCTTTGATTCCTAAAAATTAAGTGAGCAATTCCACACTTTCCCTCTTCAGGATAATGCCAAATGTTAAAAGAGAGGGGAAGTACAAATGAACTCAGTGTGAGGACGACAGATTAAACAGTACAGTGAATACAGTGAATATGATCACACCTGCAAGAGCAGAACTGACTGAGTCCGATGAGAACAAAATTATTTGTTTTCACACATGTAGCTGCAACTGTTTTCCCTCATAAATGTAAACTCAACTCATGGAACAACTGCTTCATGAGTGAAAACCTTTCATCATTTCACACACTTCTCTACAGTGGAGTATGCACAATACAGAGGGAGAAACGTTAACACACTACTGTCGCAGTCAAAATGAAAACTATGTCACATTGAAAGAGTGGAGCTCAGGCTGAAGGGAGGGGAAATTGATAAATGATATACACACCGCCTCTGTCTTGGGGCAACAATTAAATTTTGAATTGCAGCCAAGAAACAGGTTTATAAAGTTTCTAAATGTGGAGTTCTAGCCCATATTCATTTTTTAGAATAAAGCCAAACAATAGCTCTGACACCACCAATTAGCCATGTTTAGCTCACACTAATTTATCTTAAAATACCCTGTAGCCTAAAACATTATATGTTCTCCCCCATGAGACTTTAAATATGTTAGGAAGCCTTGATACAAAGGAATTAATTAGATGGACACAAAATAACTACACAGTGAGCACACACTAAGATCATTTATGAGGAATTTCATTAAATCCTTGTATGGTGTTAGGCTTAAACCACAATGTAAATTGAACAGTGACATTTTCTAGTTTCAAAAACATACAAGACATCAGGAGAAACAGGACAAAGGGTGATTAATGTAACAGATTGATTCACTTACTGTATGAGACTATCCCCAGTTCTGTTACATCAGTGCTCTGCACCTGAAACAGCAGAAGACAACGTTAAGATTTGCTGCTCGCTTCTATCGATTTACACATTCAGCATTGTTGCTTGATCGGAAAGCTCAATGAAAATGAAATAAAAATGATAATGTAGACTGAAGGAAAGAGAAGTTACCTCTGAACATCAGCAAAAAAAAAAACAAAATTCCTTCCACCAAAAACACAGGGAAATGTGAAATGACAAAACCACTTTGGAGAAATCGGATTAGAGTCTAAAGAATAAAAAGTACGTTATGTACCTATAGCAGAAACACAACCTGCATCAAAGAAATGAAAAGACTCAAATTGATTTAGAGTCTAAGCTTTCTACTGGTATTCTGTCGGTTAGACAGAATCCTCCTCGATGTTCATCCTCTGACTAAACAGCTGCCACGGTCAAGAGAAGATACAATATAGATTTACATAATATGTTAGGCACTGCAAATATTTCCCACTAGCCACCACATGTATATTATTTATGTCAGTACCATCTGGGTTCATTTGGTTGGGAATGTAAAGGAAATTCCCCCTCTATAGCAGCAAACTATGAACTAATGCCAAATCCTTTCACTCCTTTCATGTCTTTATACAACAATTCGTCTTTAAATAATAATTTAGGCTGTACACCGAGTGGAGCGATGTCGTCCTCCCCAAGAAAAAAAAAGTTTCTGTCTGCAGTTCAAAGACTTTCAACACAGTTCAAAGTTATTCTTGTAATAATTTTCGGAAGCCTGTACACTTAAAGGTGTAGTGCGGCCTCCCCCGTTCCACATTCTTAATCACAGTTCAAAGCTCTCAATCACAGTTCCACGAAACAACACTCAACCACAAATCACAACTATATGAGAATCGTCACTGAT
The DNA here is from genome assembly GCF_019176455.1 of Solea senegalensis. NCBI lineage: Eukaryota > Metazoa > Chordata > Actinopteri > Pleuronectiformes > Soleidae > Solea > Solea senegalensis. The sequence goes on along the minus strand of NC_058022.1, from coordinate 11,908,246 downwards.
AATAACCCCAAGGTTTTTTTTAACATACATTATCACTTAGCACACACATACATAGGAGTTGTTACTTACAGTAAATACAGCATTTCAAAATCAAGCCTTCTCTTGGGCTTTTCCTTTAAAGGGTACATACTTACATCTTCAGTGTTAAACATTACTGTAAAGTTTCACTGCATACTGTACTTGTGAAGAGTGTTATTATTCTTTATATTCATTTTAAACCTGCATATCCTGCAAGCTAACAAATGACACACCGGATTGCAATGTTCAAATGATCCACCAGAAAAAACAAAAAGTCTACTATAAAATCAACAATATGCTGTAAACACAATCTTTCATAAGTTTGAGTGCAGCCTCCATTCTCTTGCACTTGTATATTATGTACATGTACCATCATAGAGTTCTATATGAGCCATTTAATAGTGTGAGTGATGAGAGATTACTGTACTCTATTCTTACACGCTTGATTCAAAAACAAGGGTAAAGTCCATCTCACGTTACTCAGCTTTCCATACATACATATTCAGAACAGATAATGGCATTGGCCTCTGCACGTACACCTGCTTAACCTCTGTATCAATAATAAGTATGCTCAAAGTCTCCTTGCATTTTAAGACTTGAGTCTTTCAGTTTGCTTTTTTCATTTGTTAACGCCACCATTTCAGCTCCAACAACCTGACGCCGTCTCTTACCAATTAGGTAATTCATTTCCTGATAATGGCAAAATTCAGAGCCAACACAGTTGGCCATATTTACGATACAAAAACGTATCCGTATGAATACAATTAGAGGAAGATACTGTAAAACTAAATATTATTGCTGTGTTACCAACATGCGCTATCACAAAATTTGAAAGAAAAAAAATAAGCAAACCTGTAATTGTAATTCAGACTATTACTAAAAGCTTACGATTTTAAAATCTATATCTCATTAGAGATGTGTAAAGCTGCTTCAAAAAAAATAAGAAGAGACACAGTTGCAGTTGAGTCTCACGGGCCGAGTCAGTTAGCTTCCAAAAAAAGTGTGATTTTGGGCTTTGCTGATACATACATTTTTAGGAATCAACTTCCTCACTCCAGAGTCTTATCAGGACAGCGACTGTTGAATAAAAATAAAATATCTAAAAATGTGGGTGCAGCAGCAAAGTGGGAAGTGTTTGTGACCAGATTTTAAATGCATGAGGATCAATAAAAAAGAATGGGGGGGTTGCTGAGACTCTGTCTGAGAATGAAATGGATTACAATAGCAGCAGGACAAAAGATCTGTATTACTGCATGGAATTATGAGTCTGACATGTATTCATCTCTGACCTGCAGCTGGCCACTGGACCCTCAAGTATGACACATAACTCCAGACTAAATAGTTAAAAAAAGAAAAAGAAAAGAAAGACAACTAGCATTTTGAACATTGGTTCCATTAACACAGCGGGGAGACTCTGGTCTCCGAGGCATCATGGGTTAGGATAAGCATCTCCAGGCAGAGAGAAAATAGACCAGGACGATGAGTGAAAAAGAGTAATCACCCTGACATATTCCTAATAATCCACCTCCCTCGTGCTGCTCCCCCCGAGCTCACCCAATCATAAAGTGTCAACAGTGACCTACAAAAAGGGAATCCTGTCAAGCCTTACATGTTTAAAAACATCAATCACAGCAGACAAAGAGGCTGCATTGAATTATACAGCATTAACCTTCAGGGCTTGCATATAAAGACCACAGATTTATTTATGCTTGTGTGTTAAGAGCCTCTGCACTGTTCCTTACAGCAAGCTGGCTGCCAAATTGATGAACCTGCTCAGCCCTCAGCAGGAGTCCACCATCTTTGATTAATGAGTGCAAACTTGTGGAAAGGGTAAGAAAAGAGAGACAGGATGAAAATGGGTGAAAACACAATTATTATAACTGACCAGACATGTTCCTCGCTTTTTGGCCCTTTCAAAACACCAAAGGAGAGAAAGGCCCTTAAATGAAGCTAAAGAAACGTTACAAGGTACCTTCTTATCTACAAACAGGTACATCCCACGACAGATAATGAAGGTGTGTTTAATGTAATTCCCACTTTAAATGGTGGACACTGAAGCAATGGAGAGCCAAAATATTTTTTTAAAGTGCTGTGTTCTGTGTTATAGTGATTATGAGTTTGATTAGCTTTTGGAGCCTGAATAAGCAAAACTGCAACATTCTTAACATTCAAATGGCGAGACTCTGACTCCTTTGATATTTCAACATTAAAAAGCTCATATTAGGAAGTGACACGGTGCTTAAACACTTCTCTCTCGGCAGTGGTTTTCAAGGACAGGAGCTCTGAATAAATAGGAGGGAAATTTAGTGACCTTCTACCTGTGTTTTGATTCATTGGCTGTTACTAGATGCATGCATAACACATCAAGGTTGTGATCCGACTTATCTCGCTACCTTGGCTACTGGAGCTATTTAAATGATGGACTTCATCAGGAACAATGTGTCCTGCCATTTCACTTAAAGTGTGTGAACAAAGGCCACATGCTACTTCATTACTATCAATTACACCTGTTTAGACATATCCGTTCCATTGTGCAGCAAAACAAGGACGTGTGCAGGTAAATACTAAAGGACAAAATGTTAAAAAGCAACACAACATTGACAATGGCTGAATTCCGTTTCGCTGCATCAGTTTCAATCCTGACATTGTGCATGCACTACAACCCTTAAATGAACACTTGATTACGTACAAAAAACATATACGAGTCAATATCATTACATTACATTACATGTCATTTAGCAGAAGCTTTTATCCAAAGCGACTTACAATTGAGAATTGAAATCCATATCCGCTCATTAAAGGTTGACATTTGCTGCTAAATCAAAAGTAAATACACTAGTTATTTGTAGATTAAAACTTCCTAATGGGAAGAAAATGATATAAAATGCTAGGATTAATGTGTCCAGACAACAAATCTGCATGATTTACTGTGAAAAATGGAGGTGCATCTTCTTGCTCTCCAAAGAAATGCTTTGTCAATTCATGGTGAGTCTGGTATAGATTGGAATCTTCTGTACAGTAGCCATGCTGTACTCAGCAGTATGACTCAATACTTCCAGCACCATGTGTCAGGTCAGGATCAAAACTATTCAAAAAAGTATTTGAAATCCAATTTCAGTCTACTAGTACTCAGACTAGTATTCAGACTAAGAAACATCTGTGGAAATCTGATTTACCTCCAAATGTGGTTTGAATCAGACAAACTAATAGGGATGAAATCTAAACGATTTAGGCAGTTTGAATATTGAATATTGTTTGAACACAGTGTAGTAATCAGAACAATATTAAAATGCCATAGTTTCTACACTGGGAGTAGGCCTAGTTTAGATTTATGGCAAGCCCTAGGTCTAAGCTATGTTTGCAGTTGGATCGGCAATCAGAATTTATAGTACTTATCTAAATGTAAAGCATGCCATCAAAGACAGATAAGTCCAAACTTCCTATTTATTAAAATGATTGGTTTCTGTTCAGCTCAACAAAACTCAAGGTTGTTTATCTTCCAGACCTATTCTTCTTGCAAGTGTCAGACCTTAGTGCAGATAACCCCGTTTTAAACAGATGGTGCTAATTTAAATGCCCCAAGATGGCGTATGTCTTATTATGAATATGAAAGCATAAAATTAAGGCTACTGTCATAATCTCAAAGGGTACATTTTAGCCCAGACTGCAGCTGCAGCAGCATTAGCTGCATGCACTTTCCTTCAAACTGTGGAAGCCAGAAAGGGCGAGGATAGACCAACAGGCAACTAACACTAGTGACAGATAACAATGAAAGAGGAACAAAATGATGTACTGTTGTTTGGTGATTACATGAAATGCTGTTGCTAAAAAAAACTCAAGCACTAATGCACACAAGCAGACAGACGGTAAACTTTTTAAAAATAAGTGTGCTGTGAGATTGAATACTAATGTTCTGACAAGCTTCATCTTTTCATCTTACTCAAATTTCTGGTAAGTTTACACAGTTCAGCTCTCAGAAACTCGATAACTGCTGTAAAATGCCTTGTTGATGCCATAGGTCAGGGGAGATTGACCAGACTGGTTCAAAATTATACTTAAGCTGGGCACACACTACTCAACTTTCACTCTTTACAGAAGACTTGGTGTACACACTAACCCAACTGGTTTTTTAAGACAACTGAAGGACTGGGATCACAGACTACATGATCTGTCAAACCAACTGAAGACAACGGAGCACTTCAAACTCTCGCAAACATCACCCATCGTTGTTTGGATATTCCCGCTACTTCCTGTCATCTTCTGGCACTAATTCCTCTGTGTTTTCATTGGCTGTTGGCAACATGTCTTTGCAGTTGGATCTGTAATCATTACACACTACCCGATTGTGTCCAGAGTTGGCTCAAAAGGTCAGGTCGCGTCTGTTAATTGTAGATTTGAATCTTTACCCCCACACACTAACAGATTTCTGTGCCAACTAGCCACGCCGACTGTCCCCATCTAGTGCTGACTGGTGCAGACTCTGCCCAACTGTGAATTGTGGTGAAATCGGCCAAAAAAAATCTCATAATGTGTCCCCCAGCTTTAGGCAACAGTAAAAAAACAAAACACTCATTACAACGAAAATAATGCAGAAGACCATTTCTGAATGCACAACATGGAGATGAAGATCTGCAGCAGCAAAAAAACAAAAAGGGTGTCACTCCTGACACTTATAATAGGTGTCATTTGAGCCTAATAAAGTAGGCAGTCCGTTTTTATTAGTCATATCAGTCGACATCTTAACAATGAGATTAAGACCTCTTTAGCAAGTAAGAGACTTCTAGTTAACAGTGTCAGTTGGCAGCAACTGCAGCTTTCATTTCATCAGTTAGTTAAGGCAACAGCAGATAGCAGTGACTAAGTAGTCACTTTTACGTTTAAATCTTTTAAAAGGGGACTAGGATTTTAGGTTTTGATTGAAGATCGTACCAGGAACAGGGACCAGGAGAAGTAACTGTTGTTGTTGTTTTCTCCGTGTCATGTTCATGTTTTCATCGTCCTGCCATAATTAACGTGTGTGTCTCAGTCAACGGCTGTGAACCAGCTGGCAACAAAGACAACAGCATCAACGCTGCATGCAGAGGTAAAGACAGAGAGAGCAGCGCTGCCTCAGCTCAGCTCGGCTCGGCACAGCTCAGCTCTGACTCAAACACAAAGTCAAAACTATATTCTTTCGGGACAAGTTACACTTTCAAACACAAACTCAAACCGTAGTTCCAGTGGGAACTTTAAAATTTAAATCGGCGGCAGCCAAAAAAACGAAGCGCGTACTTTTTAATGCTAAGTTCATTCATCTCAGTTCAGTTCAGTCCGTGTGACAAGTGTAAAGGAAAGGATGGAAGGAAGGACAGAAGGAAGGAAGGGTGTTAAAAGCAAAGGGACCGTTAGCTTTAGCTGTTAGCTAACCATCACTGACCGAGCACTAACAACATAAGCTGCAGGTCCAAAAGTCTCAGTAGGAAGGGGGGAGAAAAAGACAAACACGATCAATTAAACTCACCTTATCGTCGAAAAGCGGTGTTTTCATTTAAAAAAGACGAATGAAAAATAATAATACTAAAAGAAACAGTTGAAATACTTCCCAGTTTTGCGCAGTTGAAAGGATGTAGGACATGAGGAGAAGTGTGGCGTTAACTGAGTGTGAGATGAGAGAGAGTGGATCTGTGGTCGCCTCTCTCTGTTTCTCTCTATTACTCACTGCCTCTCTCTCTCTGCCTCTCTCGCTCTCTCTCTCTGTATGACTTTGTGACGTCTCCTCGAGGCTTTGACAAAGTAAAAGCAGAGAGCAGAATTATCTCTGATTCAGTTCTTCCTCCTCGTGAGAAAACAAACACAAAGAATATTTCAGATATCCACAACTTTATTCTCTTCCTTCAGACAAATGACATCACACTTTCCCTTCATGTGTGTGCTGTCTGTCGTTACACATATCTTTGATTCATTTGTAGGTAATATCCACATACTACACCAAGTATGCTACATAGATATCTTCAGAATTAAATGTGATACCTTTTCTGGAGCTGCAGTGCCAGTTTAATTATCAATTAAGCTGTTTTCTCCATTAATTGATAAATTGATTAATTGTTAAGGCCAAAAAAAGTTGACCTAAATACTAAACAAAAAACAAGATATTTAGTCATAGAGGAGCAAAGAAACATAAAATAGAAAATAGGTTTTAATAAATAAAATTAATTAATCCATTAATAAAAGGGTTGGTGGTTAATTTAGTAGTATTTTACCAATCAACTTTTGTTTATTGTTGTAGCCTATAGTTGATTCTTTGCAATTTAATTTTACATGTGTTTATATGAACAACCTTGTACATGGATTTTAAATCAATCTGGCACACAAAGATAATAAACTAGTGTAAACAAATAATGCAATTAAAAGAAGTAAATACAGTTGGGTGCTAAATAAGTGAGTGATGTATTTTCACATTACTTTAAAATTAATGTTTCCAATGTATTATTACACAAGCCTCCAAAGGGAAGGTGTGCATCAGTGGTAAATTGCTGTATATGGTATTTTGTCTAATTGTGTGAACTGAACTGTAGCTTACAGTGCGATACAGAAACTGTCAACAAGACATATTTATGTTGAGTGAGTGAGTGAGTGATTTGAGGCTCTACTTGGCCAAGAACAACCATCTGTCTTTCTTTCTGATCATTAAGCAAGAACACAGTTGGCCAAAGATGACGCACATGGATGTGTTTTACCGTTACACTCAAATCAACAACAGTGTAATGGAATCACACCGTGCTGCAAATCACAAACACTATTTTAAGTGTGCTGCTTATTATGTAGAAACTAAAGAGAATCAGGTCTATAAGGTGTATTTACAACATGCATTAGCCTACAAAAAAAGACAAAAAACAATGTCATTAAAAATGGAAAACCTACTACTTCTCCATGTCTCAGCAAATGTACTTGCCGATGATCCTGTTTCTAACATATTCACAAATACAATTACCCATAATATTGATATGTTTACATAGAATAAAACACACCGAAGAGAATAAGCATACAATATGTGAAAAAAGACCAAAAAAAACCTGTGACTATCAACACCCTACTTCCTCCCTGTACCTTGTGAAAACCATGCGTTTTCACCGCTTCGTCAATGCAGATGTTTTAAATTTAGTTTTCACCTGAGATTCTTACTGAAAATAATTTAAGTTTAATACATAAGTTTTTTTTGGAGCAGGTTGTGGATTGCTCTATACACAATTTGGATTTGTGTGATCTCTGTATTGTGAATTATATAATTAAGCACATTAATTCAAATATGATAGTAACAGTAGAGAATGTGGAGTGACTTTTTGCCGAAATGCTTGGTGACAGTTTGCATTGTATGTGTTTTATGTGAGACTTCCAGCTCACTTTATCATCTATTATAACACCTAGACATTTATTTTCATATACCGTGAGTTGCACCGAAGCATGAAGTGTTTTAAAAGTGTGATGCAATTCTTCCCCAAAGGGAAAAAGGAAGACACCTTTTCCTTCTTCTCCATATTACACATGATGTTGTGCTAATTGGATACAGTAATTAAGGCACAGAGGCACATCTGAATTAAAGATGTGGGGGAAAAAAAAAAATCCTTGATCAGCATTTGTTATTCAAAACAGATTTATTTCCCTGTCCACTGTCCCTTGTGCTCATTGATTTTTCTTCCCTCCTCTCTTTAATTCTTAGCCATTGTAGATGCAGCCACTGACAGGTCTGAGTGAACTGCACGCCTGGATGACTGAAAACACACGACACTGAGGGAGCCACACAATACCTGCATTTCTTTATTATATTGACCATCTTTATGCGAATGAGGTCATCCAAGAGATCAGAGTGTGGTCTCTTCCCTGCCTGTGGTTTTTTCTTTCCATAAAAATATCACCCCACCTTGGTCATTTGTAACACACGTCGCACATAATGGCTGAAAAGCAAGCACCGTGTTGGGGGAAGGGCAAACAGTCTGTCCTCTTTAAAGGGATCTTTTTTTTTTTTTTGATTAAAAAGTATAATGAGATACCAAAGACACGGCAAAGATGATCTCTCTGGAGACACGGGTGCAAAACAAATGAAGGCGCTGCTTTTTGTTTTCAATTATTATTTTTTCCATCAGTCCTCAGGAAGCTCGTATAGATACGAGTTGGACTCAGTGTCACACATGATGCAGATTTTAATCGTGTCAGCACACAGTCCTCTGATCCCTAACAACAAAGCACTGCATGTATGCATTTAGAAAATTGCAACATTTTCCTGTGAAATATATGCGCTGAACTGTGACTTGAATGGTCCCTGACCTCTGCAACTCCAGGTCAGACACAGACTTTATTTTTGCATGAAGCATAATGTAAATATGTCATATTCTGTCCTTTAAAACTGCTCAACAGTCCGATTTAACAAATGTGCACATTCAAAGTGTAATGTAATTATGATTTGCTCTATGCAGCGGGTGATAAAGTCAGAGAAATGTAACTATAGTGTACATTACTTTGACATTGAATAGAGGACACGGTGTCTGCAATAATAGCAGATCAGGGGAGCAAGCACCTAAATAGTGGTCATTGTTTTCCCTCTGTTTAAAGCAGACATGTTCATGGATAAAAAATGGGGGGTGAAACCTGAGACTTAGGGGACATGAGAAACAGATGCTCTGCACTCCTGTGTACAGACACCTTTCACAGGAAAAGCAGCAACATGAAGGATGAGTGAGAACATGAAGGATGAGTGAGAACAAAAATAACCAGTACACAGTGTGGAACCCATGAGGAAAAATAAAAAGACAAAGGACTGTTTAAAACCCACAAAGACAAGAGAGAGAGAGAGAGAGAGAGAGCTTCCCCCAACACGCCAGGGCACATTTTTACCTGGAACATGGAAATATCCACATGATTAATTGTGCTGCTCATTTTCATTCCATCTATCACACGAGTGCGCGTGACGTTCGCTCACGCCAGTGTCCATTTTAATTTGTCAGCCTGGGTCAGCATCAACCGCCCCGTCCTTTCACAGGCAGCGGTGTGGCAGACGTGATAATGAAATCATTGCTGCTATTATTTGAGTGAAAATAAGCCGTTAAGAGGTTTTCCTCTTCCTGATGAGACGACGTGAGGAAAACACTTTCACCAGTTAAACACAGGAATATGCGTTCTCAAAAAATATAACTGGTTATCAAGTAAATATTTAGACTTTTTGGTGTACTAATGTAACAGTCACTTATTATGGTTATTATAAATGCACGTGCCTATTTTCTGTTGGAACTGGTGACAATAAATGACAGCTGTATGTTGATTATGCAGACCTTGTACAGACAGAATCTTTTACAGCTATTGTATCTCTAATAAATAGCTGCATTCTCACGAGAGTGAGTCTGGTCTTTTTAAGAATTGGTGAACAGAGTTTGAACAAGAAAAACCAACGAATGAAACCACCTCTAAAGGCCTGATTGTGAAAAACGTAACCCCAGGGTAAAAAATGCTGCCACACACCATATACGATAATAAAATGTGAGACATAATCTGTGGACTCATCTTACATTACTACATTAATAATTGGCTGAGAGAGCTAAGGGCTGTTGTCGGACATGACTTCACCAAGGAAGAGGACTTTGACCTTAACTGGGGAAATAATCTCTTACATAGGAACTGGATTCTGTTTGTCCCTGCAGTGTCAGAGAGAGACTTGACATGATGTGTCATTGTCCCACCTGGTGGCCAAATACAGAAATTATATGGAAAAAAAGAAAAGCCATTGTTGTGTTATATCTGTTGAAGGTCCACAACACCAGACATTTCAGATTTAAGGGTTTAGAGATGTAAGGGGAGTTTGTTGCATGACAGATTGTCTTAAAGTAAAGAAATAGATTTTGTGCAGAATTCTCTCAGTTCTGTCTCGTCGTGGACCAGAGAGAGACGTCAGCAGAGCCACTGGACATTTGGAGGGAGCGACACTTTTCAGTGACAGTGATTTAGATATCCTTTATGAACTCATTAGACCCGATCCCTAAATTTGGCATTGTAATTCATCATCTTCTCCTCAATTACGCGTCAACGTGTACATATGTCTTTAGCAGCCACATTCTATAAAGATGACTTTTTGGCTTGCTTATTTTTGGGGGTGAACTATGACAAGAAATTCAAAATTGTCAGATTAATTCCATGAAAGATAAAGCCAACTAGTCTTACAAACATTCTTTAATTTGAAAAACGCACAGAGGCTCAGGTTCTGCCAAATCAATGCCAGATATTGCACAAAAGCATATTAATACTGTTGAGGGGGGACTAAATAAACAAAAACAATGTTAAAAGGGGTCATTATTGTGCAATTTAGCCATCATGTGGCCAAATATAGATTGTCTTTAACAGGATGATCAATAATTCCAAAACTAAAATCATGACAACATGAAAAATGACACAGTGACAATAATTACTGCTCGAATGATTGTTTGTCTCGTGTCTCATCTCATCACAACCAAGATTTTCCAGAAGGTCTTTTGGCAACAAAACAAGTTTGGACGGATAAGATCCAGCCCTCGGTGCCACTTTACAAAATGCAGTGAAAGTGGACTAGACTAGAGTACATACATGCATACATACATATCGACATGCAATCGATCACACTACATGTGCCCTTGACAGCATCGGATTAAACATTCACCTATCCATGATTGAATGAATTCATTAGCTTCTGGAGGAAGCGGCACGATTTCTGACAAAAATAAAACCGATGATTAGCTTTTAACGGAGAGCCTGTGTTACAATGCCATCAAATGAAAGCATGCACTTTGTCACATTGTGCGGAAATGTATTTAAAAGTCATACTCGGGGAATATGAATCAGGATTTACCAGCCTCTTCTAGGTCGATTCGTAAGTCTCCCAATTTTATGGAAATTAGAGACCATATATGGGGCCTGTGAAGGTTCTCACTCGTCCAGGTCACAGTCGTCTTCTGTGGTCATCTGAAGACGCATGAATCCAACCTAACTCAAGCAAGTCAACTACAGAAGACGACCACAAACGGGTTTTCACACCAACAGAAAATGCGTGTTAACTCTAAAAATCGCACTACGGCTGCTTTGCTCTTTTAAACACTACATACCAAAAAAAACAGAATGATTTTAAAAGTTATTCAAGCATCTGATACTATGTACAACCAAGCGATGATTTCTGAGGAAAATGAATCAATCGGGAGAAAATGACAGCAGATTCTCGAGACAAAAGCAAAGTAGTAGTGAGATATTTAGTGTGAAGAGGTTAGTGTCAGAGAAAAGGCCCGGTCATTTTTCCCCCTCACAATACTCTGACACGTGTTATCCCAAAAGCTGTCTCACTAACTGTTGTAAGAGAGGACTTCTCTTTACATGAACGCCCACTGGGGCCAGGTGAGAGTACGTTCTCCTATGGCACACTGTCAGTTTCCTCGGCCTCCACCAGGCAGGACTGGTCTGTGTCCAGGACTCGGAACGGAGGGTGATACTCGAATGCCGTCAGGATGGTGGAGCCGATATTGTGTTTCTGGTGAAGGAACCAAATAACTGCCGAGACTCCCATGATACCAACGACACTGAGGATGACCAGGGTGGAAAGCAGCACATTGGGTTCTGAGGAGGATAAGTTATAATGCAAGGACGTTGAGTACTGTAAAGACAAAATCACAGGGGAATATGCAAAGAAATATCTCGAATATGTCGACTTACTCTGCTTGACTTTCTCTGCTTCTGTAGCGGGGGAAAAAAGTCATTAAGAAAGGTAGTTATTAGAAGTCATTTAGAAGAAAAATTTAAAGGAGAAGTTAAGACTTAAATCTTACTCTGCACTGCCTCACAGATCACTCCGTTCTCCACGTCGTCCAGACAGCTCACATTCTCCCACTTTCCCGTGTTGCTGTGCAGGGCCACACACATGTCCAAGGGCGCGAGGTCTGACGGAGACGAGCTGTCCTCCCAGTTAGTGAATCCCACAGAGTCCTCACCGAACCACCTCATGTCGTCACCTGACAAGACACGCCAATCACTACTCCAGCCGCACAGGCAACCAGAATACCAAGCACCATGATGGTGAAATTACAGCGTCCTCTCAGCATGCTTCACGTCAGTGCTCACACAAACTGCACTGAACTGTCTTCCATTAAAAAGGACATAGGACAAAAAAAGGCAAGTGATACACATTCATCCTGCTCTAGTGTGTGTTGATTTTAGCGGCCTCCACTGTGCTTCCCCGTGACTGCTTTTAAAAAAAAACTAAAAAAAACAGGATTTATTTTGAAGCTGTGCCAGGATTTATAGAGAGTGATAAATCAGTTGTCACACCCGCTTTCAAAAGTAGCTGGCACAAGCAGAAAACAGAGGAGATGCGTGCAGATAAACATGTCTTTCAGGAAATGGAGCAATAACTGAAGCACAGACAAGTCAAGTATTGGTTTTCTCAGATTCAACACAGACACAGCAGTCCTCAAACTACTGGGAAACGTGTGGATTAGTTCGTCTCGAGTTAAGAATAAAACAAAACCTGTAAGGTTCACGGTCAGTTTCCCACATAGCCACTTCCTGATTGTCCCCAATACTCAGATTTTATCCAAAAGGAAGTAGCCAGAATGTTTCCACAGTCCTCCGGTCACATGGTACTTACTGTTTGTATCATAGCTCATTCCCAGCCACACGTTGACATTGCCTTTCCACACCTCTGGGCTATATTTAATAACAAAGTCGTTCTCCTCTGCACTCTGTATGGTCAAAAGCTCTGGAAAATATCAAAGAGGGCACAACACGACGACACAGTGAGACAGAGCACGTACGTCTGAACTTAAAAGCAAAATGTGTCACGCACCATAACCCTGACAGAGAGATCTTGCTCTCTCAAAGGTATAGCTTTTTATTTTGTCTTCTTCTCCGTGGACGAAGTGGTAACATCTGTCTTGAAAGGGCACCCAGGTGCGTCCGTCTGCAGGGCAATCTGAGGAAAGTCAAGACACACAAAAGAGGTGATGGATGTTTGAGAACTGACTTGTTTTTTTTCTTTCAAACTAACTGGAATATCTTAGGAGGAACATTAACAATACACCTTATGAATTTCAACTGAACAAACTCGACATTGTGCCGCTGCCAGTGAGTGCCACCCTACACCGTGTCATAGACCGCGTCATAGTCTGTACAACCCCTGTTGGGGAGTTTCGACTCGTGACCATTGTTCCTCTTTGCTGGTCCAGTTTGTTTAGTTTCAAAAACCTCCTTTCGATTTCCTCCATTCTGATTTTGGAGAACTGAGTTACAGTAAGTCAGCGACTCTGTTTACATGGAAATCAACAACACAATATTAACCACATTAAGACAACCATCTGAATAAGACCATCATCAACTTGAATAATAAGCCACACATGACTTGGAATAAGACATGAGGAGTATTCTGACGTCTTAAATGGTAAATAATATCCTCATATTATGTTTTGTAACATGTGAACAGGAATATTTATTATTCAGAATTAGGACAGTAGTTAGATAACTGATGTCCATGTTTAAAGTATTGTTGTGTGCCCGTCCAGTAAAATTACCATATTGATTGCTTGTTCAAAAATATAATTTATTTATGCAATATTTTGTAGGGTTGGGGGAAAAAAACTAAATTCTTATTATTTTAAAATTGAGCACAAACAACTGATAGTTGCTCTATAGTAACTTTTTATGCCGCCAAAATGCGTGAAGCTTAAATAGAAATAAATAAGTAAGTGCCATTAAAAGGAACACTGTTCTTTTCTCAGATTATGTATTTATGGATTATTGAATAAGAAAAAGGGCCACAGTTGGTGTAGTGATTAGCAAGATAACGAGGGCCTTTCTGCATGGAGTTTGCATGTTCTCCCCTCTCCAGGTTCTCCAGTTTCCTCCTACAGTCCAACAACATGCAGATTTGGGGATAGGCAAATATGGACACTCTAAATTGACCATAGGTGTGAGTGCATGGTTCTTTGTCCCTATGTAGCCCGGTGATGGACTGCTTCAATTAATCTATTAATCTAACAGAATCATCAGGTACAAGATGTACAAATTTTGCAGAAGCAAATTGGCAAGGGTGGGACACTTTCAGGCAAATGGGAAAAGGCAGACTTTTTTATCTGTGGTGCAGTTAATATTTACAACACACATCACATGCAGGTGAGCATGTGATTGATCCCAACATTGTTTTATGTTGGTTAAACACCCAAAACATCACTTGTAAAAGAAAAACAAAACAGAAGAACAGCAGTCCACACTACTTGTGATTAAAAACAAAAAAAACATTGACATTATGAAATGTCAGGTTAAGTTTGAGATTAAGTGTAGAGTTAAAGTGTAGGAAACCAGTTAGTGGTGGTTTAAAATTACAAACCGAAAACAGTGAGAAGCAGTTCACAATTCTAAGGTGAAAAATGTGTCTTTTTATAAAATCACTCAAAAATGATTAACCAATGATCAAAATAGTTGATGCTTTAATGAAGTAATCAATCAATTACAAACTAATCGGTTAATGGTTTCAGCCCTAATGAACACTGGACCTTTGTTTTTGAGTGCTGAAGAAAATTATATAACATGCTACTGATTTAGCAGCCAAAACTCCACACCTGTACACAGAAAGGGATAAATATAATACTGCAATAGAAAATCATGAAATATAAGGACATAATCCACTGCTATATTACCAAATAAGGATGTAAATATTCAATGCAACATAACACGTCTTAACATTTGTATGTGGGTAAAGGTGCAGAGATGCGATTAGTCCAGAAAGTTCTGTCACATAGAGGCAGATGTGTCAAACTCAACCGCTGTCAAACGGTCGCTCCTGTCACAGCGAAGCAGTGAGGTTGTTGGTTCACAAGTTAAATGTGACCGTGTCCACACTGAGTTGGGTAACAGAAGTTGCTACGTGACTGTGAGCAGCTGACGAACAAACAAACTAATCGCAGCACTTGTGACAACACAAGGCCTACACGAGACCCACAGCGCAGTCTCTTACCTCCCGCCACAGCAAACTTCAGCTGAGAACACAACACGAACAACACGCTCAACAATAGTGATCCAAGATGGTGGTGATTTTTCTCCTGCGGCTCCATGACAGCGAAGGAGGAAAAGGCACTAAACTCTCTGCAGCAGCAGCAACAGCAACAGCAGCAACAGGAGGAGGCTGTTCATCGACTTCAAGTGCCAGAGTCTGACTGAAATCCCTCCCACACGCGAGCGCGCGCACACACACACACGTTTGCGCAGCAGTCGTAATGAGGACACTCGTAGACATAACGCAGCCCCTAGCTCCTTACACTAACCTTAACCATCTTAACTAAATGCAAAACCTTAACCCTAACGTAAACCCAATTCTAACTCTAACCCTAAAACCAGGTCTTAACCTTCAAAAAGCCCTTAAACCTTCAGACAAAATGTCCTCATAATGTGCCCACAAAGATGGGTTTGTATGCCTTTTTTGGTCCCCAGGAAGATATAAAACATACACACACACACACACACACACAAAATAGGAGGAAGAGGAAAACAACAACAATTGTAAAGCTTTCAGTGATTATATTTTCAGTGGTTATTATACTTCAGTCTCTCTTTAAATCCATAATTTAGCTCCATTGTTGTCAAAGTGTGGTAAGTGTACCACCAGTGGTACGCGAGCTTCCTATACTGGTACTTGAAGGAAAATCAGAAATACTGTTCTACTGTTAATACCAGGGCTATGTGATCGGAGTGGAGCTGAGGAATTGAGTGTATGTAACAAAAAATGTAATCTTAATCTAATTTCACTATACCGGTGTGTGAAGTATATGTGAGGAAGCGAAGGATGATGAGAGAGTAAATGATCTTATTGGGAATAAATCACCCTCCTGTCTGACTTTGCTCAACCTATTTACAACACTGTATTTCAACATTGGTGATAATGGTGTTACTTTGAGAGCTGAATATTTGGTACTTGGTACTTGGTGTACTTGGAGCTGAGGCTGATAAAAACCACCATTTGACTCATGAGTGAATATTATGAATGAGTAATGACGAGTGGGAATGAGGTATCACTCTCTAACTGAGACCAAACCATTCAATGAGGCTTTCTTTACAGTTTGTATGGAAATATGGATGGACACCACATATAAATGTATTTTTATATCCTTATGGTAATCATGATATTAATGATAATAATTATAATACTGCTCTGTGTGGGTCCCGCTTCAGTGCTGGGCTCTTGGAAATGCCCTCCCCCCCTTACAGCGCCCCTGCTCTGCCTCATAATGACCAGATTTTACTGAGGATTATTGCTCCTGAAAAGGCTCCTACAGAGGTGACAAAACCACAGATAGAGATATTTTGCAATGTATTTGCTATGCACACAGAAACCTCTGGATGGCGTTGTAAGCATATGTGTTCATCAGACTGCAGGAGCTGACATCATGTGTGCTTTGTATGCAGCTACATTGTAGGTTCTATCTTCTGCTTTTATTTTTAAAACATCAATCTCGTACCCATCGCTGTGTTTGAATTGTAGAAGACATTTTAAATCCCTGTACATTTTATACTGTACTGATTTTTGGAAAAACACGATCAATTGTTTGGCTTCTTAAGATTTTTTTAACTTTAAATCAAGAATGGGCTTGTTTCTCTACCCTGTCACCGTATATTCATGCAAAAAGACAATAATCCTGTCAGAATAATCTGTAAATCTATGTTTCAGGACACTGGTTTATATTGTTTATAGGTCAAAGGGCTTCCTCCACCTCTTTTTCCACCTGAGCCGGTGATGGAGGGGTGGAGCACCTAGTCCCAAGGGCAGAATGGCTGTTAAACGGGGGTGAAGAAGGTGTTTGGAGTCCGTTGCTTGCAGGCGCAGGTGGCACAAACACAGACAGCTGGGGAGTGAGTTTTGCTCCTCGTCTGGAGCCGGTGGCTTCTCGTAGGGTGGCACAACACCCTGCAGGAAACCGTGGGGACCCATCTGCCATGGCAAGGCCTGCTCATCACAGACGCCACCATCCACCCCTCCCTACTGTATGAGAGGCATCCTGATACCCATAACTCACCCTGGCCAGGCTGTGCATGTTGTCAACAATACCATGTGACTGTGTTTTTCCTTGTCCTCCTCGCCCTCAGTGTGGCTGAATACAAAACACATTATAAATACCGGTGGCTGCAGCAAGATGAAGATGAAAACATCTTGTGCAAAGGAAGACAGTGGAGGAGAAACATTTGCATAGTGGGTAGAGGGACAAGGCGGAGCTGTTTTAATTTATGTGAAAGCATTTGAGGGCACAGTGTGTGAGATTTAACCCTATTTCCCCTAAATATTAAACACCGGACCTTGAATGCAGTTGATGAATAGGACTGAATCTGATTCTTATTTTGTGTGATCTGGTGAAGCTGTATGTGCTCGTTGGGTCACTGCATTCACAGGGGACCCAAAGGTCAAAAAGAGGACAGTGGGTGAGAGGGCCTTTGCTTTTTGTGCGTGTCAGGGCATCATCTCGGAGGCCTTCATTACAGTGTGTTATTTTGTACTGTTTTATAGCGTATATTGTTTTAATGTGAATGTGTTTTTATAATTGTAAAGCACTTTGACTGAAAACTCTATAAATAAAGTTATTATTATTATTATTGTTGTTGTTATTGTTGTTAAATGTGGGTATAAGTTTGGTTTGATCAAACAACAGACACAACATCCACACATACGCTTCACAGATAAACACTTCCAGGCAGCTGCAGAGATGATACTGTATTATTAATTCACACAAAGCCTGACTAATGTATTTTGTGGCTGGACGCTGTCATGTCTTAATGGACTCTAATTTAATTAAACTGCAGCTTTAATTGGGATGCTTAAAAGATTTCTCCTTCCATTCACTCTTTCTGAGTATCTTCATTTCACTGTATGCTATAAAATAACCTTAAAAAAAAGCTCTTCTTGCAGCGACATAGGCCAAGATCTACACTACATCCAAATAAACAACCTACTTTTTAAACTTTCTGAATAAAGGATATTCATAAACACAATTCTGATTAAGTCAGATTCCTTATTAAATCTAAATGAACAGCTGAACAAAGTGTATTTTTACACAATTTCATCACTGAGCAAAAGTTACCACCTGGCTACACTTCTCACTTAAAATATAAAATAAAAAAAAATAAATACCAGAAGTGCAACAGGTTAAAAGGTGAAAAGTTTTATTCAAAAAATGTCAATGGAAATGAACAGAATTAAACCTTAGGCAACAAGCTACTAAAAAGTCTTTGGATTAAACAAACACTACAAAACAAAAACAAAGAGGGAAAAAAAGAAAAAAAAAGATTCTGTACATACAAGTTACCACTAACATTTGTGTGGCACAAGTAAACAAAAAAAGAAGATAAACTCTCATCTAGCACTATGAAAATCTTTCTTTTCTCAAGCTGTCTGTACAAACATTTTCATAAATTAGACTTTTTTTGTATAACTTAATGATGATGGTTCCTTATATGAGACATTTTCTTTGATGCACCTCTGCGACTCTTGATCCTGGTACTATGGCACTTGGTTCAGACACCATTAGCAGCAAAAACCTACCAGAAACAGTATTACTTCTCAGTCTCAGGTATGCAGACCTGCATTTGTGTGGACAGCCTGGTTAACTAACAGAGGACAATGCTGCTGCGAATTGTCGCGGCTAAAGACAAGGCAACAAACAAGTTTTTGCTTCCTGGACCGCAAGATCCAGTGAACGGCACCACGCTTTGTTGTTACTGTTTTTCCGTCTTAAAAGATCTCACATCAGCGTCTACAAAAAAAAACTACTGTTCTAAAGGCAGCAGCAGCGCCACTGAAACTGTAATGCTGAATGCAAGGACATAACATGTTGTCACTCCACTTCCAATGGTTACAATAATACATCTTAAAAAATAAGTCTGATGAAGATTTAAAAAAAAAGAAAAAAGAAAAAGAATTTAAAAACAACCTGTAGGGTACAGCTGTATGTGGCCAGCTCCTGAGCTTGGCATTTTGGTCTGGTAGGGCGGGCTGGACCTGCTAACCCGGCCTAATACAGAGAAGAAAGAAAAGTCTGAGGTAGATATTTGGTCAGACTGACCATCAGGACAAATCACTGGCTTGTTGGAGGACACCTCGATCAAAAGCCTACTTTTAACTGCTTTTAGCAAACAATCAAAATAAATAGACATATTGTTTTAGTGCTATGTCATACCAGGTCATTGTGGTGCCAATTACTTTTTTTTTTCTCATCAATTTTTACAAGAACATTTCTTTTTGTATGACATTCTGTGGCACTTGTTGATCCAGGCATTCCTTCATGTGTGTGTGTGGCTGTGTTTTGTACTGATAGCTTTGAAAACTGAATGAAAATGTACAAAAAAAAGGCACACTGTTCAAACTGCAGTTTAGTCTGCAGAGTCACTTGTGTCCAGGTTTCAGAGACAAATGATGCTGTTTCCTCAGTGTCACAATCTTTGGTGAAGCAAACTACAATTGAAAGTGCCACGTTTTTGTTTCCTATCAAAGAGCGAGGTGCAATAAAATACTGTACATATCTTTATCTCATTTTACCCCCGCCTCAATTTTGTTACAAGGTTGTTGTTTTTTTGCACAATCATGAGTCTGTTTACCTGTTAGTTTTTTTGTCAAATAAAAGTGAAAAAGACACATCCCATTAAAAAACAACAACAACAATTAACATCACTCCAAAACATCACTACAAAAGCACGACCAACAGACAAAGTACACGTCTCATCCCTCCCCCCAATAATAAATCTAAACTATTCTAACTACACCAAGTGTTCAAAAAAAGGCAACTATTCAAAATGTGATTATTTAGTACATTTTCATCCAGAAACAAGCTGGGCATTTAGTACTGAATAAACATTACATCTAATAAATCTATCAGATGTAGTAGTTTTATTCAAAACACTCCTCTAAAATGACTCCAATGTTTTAACAGTTCTGGGAGGGAAAAGACAGGAACACAGGTTTCATTGTTTTCAGTTTTCAGAGTGTGAATGAAACCGCTTTGCTCATATTGTCACTCTGTGTGGTGGTCTGTACAGTGACTGTATGAAAACTATTAAGGCAATTTTAATCAGACAGCGAGATCAATCTAAAGTTCTAAGAGAACTCACTTTACAAGAAAAAACAAAAACAAACAAACCAACAACAACAACAATGAATATTTGTCATAGCAACACTCACACAGCAAGCACACAAACACAATGTTCAAAAAAAAGTCTTCAGAAAGAAAGAGAAAATATTAACAAATGACATATTGACTACCATGCACTTTAAACAACTTGTCACATGTTTCTTGCAGCAATTCTTGGTAAACAATAAACATTGAAGTATCAAAATAACATTGAAGTATCAAAAAAAAATTTTTTTTTTTTTTTTTAAATATAATTTGACTAATTTGATGATTTCCTCTGAAAATTATGCCAAAAATATAAGTCTCACTTAAATATTTGCAGAACCTGTGCAAAACAGTGAAAAGATCCTTAGCGCCCATTTTGTTCATGACACGATTGCTTCAGCTGTCGTTCAGGAGTTACCGCAACACTACTTGGTTTGTTGGTATGAATATGGGGAGTGATTCCTGGATGAGTCCATTTGTGACTGTGCGCCGTTATCCTGGAAAAGAGAGCAAAGTTGACCCTACTGCCATTTTGTAGTGAGCGGCTGTTTTATGCTGCTTTTCCCCTAAATGGTCCCAGCATGGCATGGTTTGACTCTACACGGCATAGTTGCTTTTCCATTACTATAGTAATTCCTCGACAACTGCCATGACTTCATTTTATACACGACACACAAACGAGTGACTACTGACTTGTAAAGCAGTTGTTTTCAGTGTAACTGAATCATTAGAATCAGTTAAATAAAACCGTCTGACACAGTCACTGAACTGAAACACAACAGCTCGCAATTGCAGGCTTTCAGCAGTGCTGTCACTAAGTACACCAGACTCCTCTGTAAAATATTGAGATTTTAGACATTTCCGTACAATGTTGAAGATTAATGCGCGTTTTAAGGATTGCTTAACCTTTTTAACTGATCTGCAGTTCGGCATTGGTCGGTTGTGTCGGACGTCGCACTCATGACTCTTCCAGTGATGACACTCTGAACAATCAGCAGCCGGCGGTCTGATGATGTCACACATAGTATCAGCTCAGCTCGCTTGGAACCTCAACAGAGCAGGTACTAAAAAAAGTACCAGGTATCAGGTACTGTCGCTAATGGAAAAGCAAAAAAAATATGCTGAGTCGAGTCGAGTCATGCCGGGACCATGTAGTGGAAAAGCGGCTTAAGGTGAAGATAACGTTTGATACATGTGAGTAGGGCCGAACAAACACAAATCACAAGGCTGCAATTCAATCTATTTTTGATCGAATGATTGATTTATCAACTACTAAATAAATTGCAAACTGTTTTGATAATTAATAAATTGTCTTAGGTCAGTTCTGTGATTTCAGCTGATTGAATGTGAATATTTTCTGGTATTCTCTAATTCTGAACTAAATATCTCTGAAAACATAAACCTTTTCTGCATTTTTAAACAACTAATTGATTAACCAAGACAACAATCAACTGGTTAATTGAAATTTTTGTGACAAATAATAATGTTAACAGTTCAAATAGCACCCAGATCATTTGACAATGATGTCAAAACATACCTCCACAGGGACTGAACTTGTCTGCATGTGTGCATACTGTGGGATATATGCTCCTTGCATAGCGGTGTTGGCAGCCATGAACTACACAATGAAGAAAAGAGAAGCAGACATATAGAAACAATAGGCATAGCTTGTACAGTTGTTCACATGAAGGGAATTTAAATACCCTAGTAACAAAGCGGTATAGTCTCACCGTTCCTGCGCTACCCAGAGACAGGTGAGTCATCTGCTGTGTGAGGGGGGACATCATGGAAGTAGGCTGCAGTGACATAGATGGGTCCATGGAGGGCGATAGCACTGTACCCTGGAATAAGAGTGTACGCAGCTGAGAGACAAATGTGTGCAGCTGGTGGAGTAAGTTCCAGTTAAAGTGAAAGAGTTCCCAAACATCTGAGGGAAGGGTTATTATTGAACACCAGAAACCAGAGCTGTGCCTGAATTTCAGGCAAAAAAAAAAACAGACCTGACCCATGTCAGACCTGTTATGTCATGTCCAATGCAGAAGTTCAAAATGTTGTCTATGAGCATTTTGGCTGACCTGAGGCATCAAACCTTTTTTTTTATTATTACATCTGCCAAGGAGGTTATGTTTGTGTCTGTTTAATAACATTTGCTCGGGATGTAGGTTATGGCCCAAAGACAAAATGGTGGTGATCTAGATACAAATGTGGATACAAGGTTTTCTATAAAACAACTGTAACTCTTGCACTCTCTGAGTATTTACCCAAGTAACTTATGTGTGTCGGTTTATTTCATTTCACACCCATCTGTTATAAAACCTTTGGCATCTGTCATCAAACAGACGTTGTTATATGGACTCTATGTAGCAGTTGTTTTTTTTTATATCATGCATTTACAAACACTTTTGCACAGTAAATCCAAAGGAATATGTGTCACCCTATGTGTTAATACTAATCCATACTGTGTCTGTTTGTTGATAGAAAAATGTTTCAGTTCTGCACAACCACACAGAGATTTTTTTTTTTCATGGAATAAAAACAAAGTGGTGGCCAGACTGTGTGTCAGTGTTCTTCCTCTCTGCGCTCACATTCACAGTATTTTTAGTACACATTCCCAATGAAGCTGCATTTTTCTTAAAACAAGAGATATTATTTCATACATACTCTTGGTAAGGTTTGTCCAAAAAGTCACTAGAGTTGCTGCTAGTTTTTAATGTATAAAAAAACCCTAACAAAACAACAACACCTACAACAAGCTGTTGTCGATGGAGCTAGGTGCATTTTTTTTGTATTACAAAAAGACTTAATTGGAAGTCTTTGCGCCAAAGCCACATGGCATGTGGCTGATTAATGGTGTAACTTGATTACTCTGTAAGTGTTCATGGAGCTCTTTTCATAGTTGTGGTCCAGAAAAAATAACACAACAAAGAAAGTGGAAAAGAAATGTGACAAAGTGATCAACGATGATAAGAAGATGATGCTCTTACTGGGTGCTGCATTATGTACTGCTGCTGAGGCACCCAGGATGGATTCTGCACCTGGAAGTTTACACAAACACACCATGAGCACACTGGCACCAAGCAGCTGCTTTTCCCAGAGATCACATGCAACTATGATTAGCACAGCCCCCTAGCCTGATAGGCCACAGTTCCCTTTGTCACATTTGACCTGCACATAATCCTGCTGACACTAAACATTAGTGTTTTATTAATTAAAGGTCCAGAGTGTAACATTTAGGATGGCTTGTGTGTTGAATCACTTTAAAATAAATATCGTTGGGTTTTAATATGCTGCTTTTCCACTACATGGTCCCACCACGCCTTGCCTCGACTCGGCAAGGCACAGTTCAACACAGTTTGGTTGGTTTCTATTACAATATACTGTAAAAATACAGCGGCAGTATTTGTGATGCGGCTCCTCGTTCGCGATCGCTGGCTTTCAGCAGTGCTGTTGCTAAATACACGAGACTCCTCTGTTAAATATTGAGATCCTAGACATTTCAGTGCTACTTGTTGGAGATTAACGCACATTTTCAGGATTTTTAAGTCTTTTTAACTGATCTGCAGTTTGGCATTGGTCGGTATGATTCTTGTGTCGGACGTCTTGCTTCATCACTCTTCCAGTGACGGCACTCTGACCAATCAGTGGCCGGCAGTCTGTCGCTTGGAACCTTGCCTTAGTAGGTACTAAAAAATGGACCAGGTACCAGGTACTATGGTAGTGGAAAAGCAAAATAACCGTGCCGTGCTAAGGCGAGTCGAGTCGTGCCGGGACCATGTAGTGGTCCTTGCTTTACAGAGGCCATCATATTGTACCACAATGTTTCTACACTGATTAAGAGGACTGACATACTTTCTGGTATGCAAAGTGTACATATATACACATAAATATATATAATTGATGAGAGGCATTCAAACCTGGTATGCAGAAACAGGAGACATATAAGGAGACATGGACGTTTGAGCAATCATCCTGTTTGAAATACTATATGCTGGTGGGAAAAATCTGTGGACACAGAATGACAGGTGTTCAGTTGAATAAAAAAATGAAATTATTAAAAGTAAATTATCAAGTAAATAGACAGAGTCAAAAAAATATTGTCCTCAGCGATGTAATCTTATCTGTTGTTGTAGCTCACCCATTTTGCATAGCAGCTGCACTGGGGTCATATGTGAGCGTCATTCCAGCCTGGGGGAAAAGGATAACACTGGTTTGGCAACTAAACTCACGCATGCAACTCAAGCACTTAGCCCACACAATAGCATTGTATTGTTTACACTGCATAGTCTATTGTGTATCGATTAACCTCAAACATAAGGGGGGGCACACTTGTCTACACAGGACAAAAAAATGCAAAGCAGATATGACAGAAATGATACTATACATGTTATTTCTTTCCTATAGATGTCTCTTCTGCAACATTAGGCTAATGAAGTTACTCAAATTGATTTTTTTGTATATCATTTATATTCATGTCTGCTCATGGGTTGATTCCCATCATCCACTCGCAGGCTCTTACTGTAAGTCCATCCTAGACAACTGCTTACCAGTCTTGAGTCACTGTCCCTTAACCAGCCTCGCCCATTCTGACCAAATTTACTCAGACTTTGTCTCTTTTTTTGCCCTCCGTCAGCAAACTTGCACAGCAAGGGTTCAGAGGGAGCTGGAGACAGAGAAATGGTGAGAGACATTAAATGAAAATGTGTGTCTTAGACAGAAAAAAAACACACAACCCCATAGACAATGCTGTCACTGCTCGCTATACGGCAAATCACTCCCTGAAGCCTGGGAGTGTACATTTACAAGCCAGCCTGGGAACACAGACATCTAATTTGGCAGCAGTGGAGCTATAATCCCCTCCCCTTCCTAAAGGAGGCAAGGCCAACAGAGACTATTTCAGTCTAATAATCCAATTAAAAAGCTTAGCGAGGGAGTGGAAGCCACACAGAGCAACTCTCTCTCTCTCTCTCTTTCTCGCTCTTGTTTTCTTTGTCTGTGCTCTGCCACTTAAGGCTCAGTGTATATGAGCTCTTTACCAGGAGACTCTCTGACTCCAGTTGGAAACATGAATCAGCTCGCTGACCACTCCATCCTGTCTATACAACCCCACCTATAAGGACTATGCACATAACAATCACTATCAGACAAATGCTATTATTATTTTCAATCAAAAGTATCCACAAGCAAGCTTAAATTATTTTAGAAATATGACAAATCTAATATGTACATGTAATATAATACATCATAGTATGTCTTACCTGGAACGCCTGCTGGGATCTTGATGAACTTTCCATTGAAGTGAGAAATGACGGCATCACATTTTTCAGTTGACTCCATCCTGAAGTTAAAAACCAGAACAGATAAACAGCAGAACTACATCAGCCATGTCTGCAGAGATGAGAGTGAGCAGGTGCTTTCCCAACGTGTGCTTTCTTTGTAGCTGGGTGGAAAAGCCTCCTTTTCAGTTCAGACTACTTTTATCTGCAAAGTGCACTTTATTTATTACGGATTCAACTTTTATAGTCGTCTCCCTCTTTGCCTATCAGAGCACACCCACACAAACAAACATTCCTGAGACGCATCATGATATTTTTGTTTCTGTTGAATGTCCGGTTATGCAAGCATGACTGACAGAAACCAGCCAGCACTACCACTATAATTAAATCACATAGTCATTGTGAAGATGTTTTTTAAAGGAGTTTCCATTTGTCCATATGAAAACTGCTCTTTCTGTGTAGCCATCAACCACATAGCTATATATTTTTTCAGCCAATAAGTAAAATGTCTAATGTCTCATATTGGTTTTATGTTAAAATGCTACAAAATACGCAGCACTAGTAGAAATATCCTTATATCATTTTAATGGCATGAATCACTGACAGTAAATTGCACACACTGACCTGGCAAAGCCCACTCCTCTGCTGGCTCCACTGGAGTCCCTCAGGATGCGTGTGGATATGACCTGGCCAAAGTGCTTCAACATATTCTCTAGCTCTTGCTCATCCATAGACAGAGGCAGATTGGAGATATACAAGTTTGTGGGGTCTTGCTCTTGTTGCTGTATGATTACAAAAGGAGAGAGGGAGAGAGCCAGATTTTATAATACCACTATTGGCAATGTTTGAAATGCACAGATACAGTATTACCTTTGTGGATCATTTCAAAAATCGGCTTCAATAATGTAGCAAGGAAACAAAAAGGAGGACGAGACACGGGAAGGAAAGAGCCAATCACTCAGTAGTCTCCTAATACAGACCTTTGTAAATGGGGTTGGCATGTGTCTGCTTCCCTGTGTCAATCTCTGTTGGAAATTTTAGGAAATAAAGGGTCACTATGAGCAGTGGTAATTTGTGATTTGCATGTAGCCCGTGGAGGCTTAAGGCTCATGTGAGCTGATGTCTTGCAGTATTTTAATAGCCTCAGCAGAAACAAAGGACATGGCTACGAGTCCCTGGGGAGCAGCCTCTCTCTCGCCGTTACTATTCATCAATATTGTGTCACATTCAGAGTTACCTACAGGGACAGACTGCTTCAATAAAAGCAACAGACTGAAGAAAGAAGGTCAGAAAAAAAACAAGTAACAACAAAACATTGCTGTTCCTCAATTCATGCAAACAGTGTGATAACATACCACACACAGAGAAAGAGACACACCTAATTAGCATTTTTTTTTTTAAATAAAATGAAAATTTATTGATATAATCTAAAAAGAAACTAAACTCTTATTGGTTCACGTGTTACCACCTGATTTAATAAATATATAATAGCAATAGGAGAAAGTCAGTTGAAGAATGCCTGAGCGGATTAAAAACAGGAAATGGGAACTTTGTCAAGGAGTCCATTAAGCCCAAACAAGCTTCTGCAATGAACAGTGAGAATAAAGCCAGGGTAAAGGGCTCACACTTTATAAAGGCATTTGACTCCCACAATATAAAGATTACACTTAGGCCTTCCGCTTTAAAGCTCCTCTCTTTTAATTAAAAAAAAAGTAAAATGGGTGCACAGAGGCATGTCAAGAAGCCCCACAGATCCCCAGACAGGGAAATGAGGTGAAGGGTTCTTTCTCACAGCTATATGGAAACTAAATTTCCCTGACTGGTTTCTGTTACCATAACAACACACAATTATTTACTTCCTTTATGGGTGTTGGAGAAGAGTAGCGTCAACAGTATTTACAGCCTTACTTTATTGCCCTTATCTGAATATGCACTATATATAACTGTGAAAAAGTCAAGACAAAAAAATACAAACAAACATAAATGACTGTCTATAAATAATGTATAGACAGAAACTCCAACTTGTCCAGAAAGAATAATGAGTTAATCTAAATTCCTTAAAAAGATCTATTGTTTTTAGCATATTTGCAGCATTGAGCCTCAATCCAAGATATTTCACAAAAAAATATAATGCTGAGTCCAGCTCTTGGACCAACTAGCTGTAGAAACACAACCATGTGGTGGATAATTATAACACATTTCCTCTGGTATGCCGTACTTCTGTCAGCAACACCACTCTCCAAATGAAATAATCATATCTGAAGCCTTTCTGACAGCCTGGTTTTTGACTGACACAGAACCTTCAATATGCCCACAACACACGCGAGAAAATGCTTTAACATACCTTAAGAGCCATGTCCGAACACATACGCACAAAATACAATTGAACATTTGGCTCAGTACAATGACTTTCTATTAAATATACCATTATTACGACAGGAGTCACACTGACTTTAGTGCAAATGGCAAAGAAACAGAATAAGATGAAAGAAAGAAGCAAAAAAGGAAGGAGAACAGAGTCGGTGTCTCACCAATGCAAAAGTACACAGTGAGGGAGGGTTAAGCTTACACATCATGACATAACCGTAAAAACATGTGAAACAGGAAGTGGTTTCCATGGTGGTGCTGAAAATCCCCACCATAAGTGCAAGCTTAAAGAGTCACTTTTTAGCCAAACTAAACCACTGTATTAAGCTTTTAAAAGGCCACCTCTGGTAAACTCCCACAACTGGTCTGCGTTTGCTTGGGTGCTAAGTTATTCATGAAGTAATTCATCCATTTGCTGATTGTTTTGTTTGAAACCAACCCAGACGTATGCTCTTAGTAAATGTTGTGTTTTGATAATGTTATTCCATTTTTTCTGTCCCTGGGTTGTATTTTAATTCTCAAAGAGCAAATGTATTAATTAAGTACATTAATACTGATTCTGATCTAGTGCTTGTTTATTTGCTATTACACAGAAACATGCTCAAATTCCATGACAGAAACCCATCTGGCGCAAAAATAACTCAGCATTAAGTATGTGCAGTTGCCATTTATCTATGCATTGTTTAAATGCATTTGGAAAAAAAAAAACATTGCACACATTGCACACAATGCACACCTGCAAACTGCAACAACCTGGTTTCCTCCTGAAAATGTTGGAAAGTGCTGCAGTAAATCTGCTTGATAGCATTACACCTACACCAATTACAATCCTACACATGCATGCACAAATTCACAGTGGCTTTCTTCACGATTCAAATCACTGTGTGGTCTATGGACCACGTCTTAGGGGGAATATATTTACCCGTGAAGGATTAGAGTCTACTAAATGCGTTTGCTGTAAGCTGCCCAACCACCCAGATGAAAGAGAAACAGTTTTAATGGGTGACTTGTATGGATGAGATATCAGGATTAGAATTCAAACCCTGACCTTTGCCATCTGAGCTTGGACGCCAGTAGTCTTCAGGGCAGCCACGGCTTTCTGAGCTGCAGCAGGGCTGTCGAAATCCACAAAGCCATATCCTGCGGAGACAAACATGACAGTGAGGACAATGTCCTACGACAAGCAGACCTATGCCTCCATGTTGTGGAGGCAGATGGTTTGTTTGTTTATACATGTGCAATAAAATTAATGCTACACAGAAAAGAGAGGAGATGTTTCAGAAGAGGATGTGAACATCTACTGAGCTGATTAAGGCAGAAGGATGGTAAATGACACAGTTACCGGGTGTAACACATTAACTCATACCAACTGGTGGTTGTGTATAAAGTAAAAGAAACAAATACATCAATTTGCAGTAAACTGCATTGACATAAATACACTACAATCCTGCCAATGGTCCATTTTTATAAAGTACTGAATTAGATTAATGGAGCTCCTTTTCTGAAACTTGTCACTTCACTGTGTCCTCAAACCCCTTTAAAAGACTGTGGTGGGAGAGCAAAGCAAGCCTCATGAAACTTCACTTTAAACTTGACACCACAAAATGAGAGAATGGATGTTTCTAAAAGGTTACTTTTGAAATTACATCAAAAGCTCTGTTTGTTCTTTATTTGGCTCTTATTAAGTTATTTAGTAAGTTATTAATGATTAAGTTGGGCTCTCTCTCACATCTCCCCCTTGACTGCCAAAGTCTGGGCATGGGTGTGTCAGACAGACAGACAGCACTTGATATTTGCAATGTCACAAATATTTGCTCACGTACGTGTTTTTGTTGAACTGTGCCTCAGTAAACACCATGATAGTTAGGCAGTTCTGAAATTAACCCTGTGTCATAAAATAAAAGCAAGAAAGAGATAGATTTGGCTTATTCTAATTTGTGCTGGAAAACAATTGTCTATATTAAACATAGAATTGTGTTGCGTCGAATCACATCAATAATAATACATAAATAAATAAATAAATAAAGTATCTTCTCTGAATCGTGCTGTAGCCCACGTAAACAGATATGATCAAATCGTCCACTTAGGGCGCTACGGAGAGATGCACACCCCTATTAGGTTTCTCAGTAGGTACATGTCTCACTACAGCCTGGGCTTCAATGTAGGGTGAGAAGCTAGAGTTGACATATTAAGGTGATAGTATAGGTTTAGGATAAGTCTTTGTTTATGTTGCCCAAATGATTGGAAGTCAATGCAAGTACTTATAAGGAAAGCATCACAAAACTGCGGCAAAACAAAGCTGAGGATGCAGACACCAGTGTGACATTCATCGTTCAGGTCAGCTCTTTGTCCTGGGAGGGGCAAACCACAGCCTTTATTCAGCACAACTGCTATATTTGACCTGCATTATTGTAAATACGTCAGGGCGGCTCTTTCAGCTGAAAAATGGGTCACACAGGTACTAAAAGTTTAATGTGAATGTTATTTCCTGATCAAGTGTGAAATTATATAAAAACAATGACTTTGGTGAAATAAAGGATTTTACGAGACATTGGGTTCTATTTAAAATGCATCTAGAGCTTCACAAGACAAGTCACGGTGTCCAGTTTCACCAAGAACCTTTGATTAACTGACATCTGCAAAATCCAGAGGAGAGTGAGAGAGAGTGTTGTCTTAATCCCATCAGCAGTAGAGGAAAGAGTCAGTAAGTCTCTCTGTAGCCAGGTGGGCTGTCTGCTAGAACTGGAACAAAACCAGCACTGTTATTCAGTAAAGAGGAGGAGTCGGCCTTGTCTCCGTGAACCACCCACAACAATGACAACAGGAAAGAGCTGGGGCTTAAAATAACATGAGCTGGGAGACAGCTTTGAGCAGCCAGGGTCATGTGACCAGAGCACCTGAGACAAGTACATAGCTTCTAAACGATTTACGGTAGAGGTCAAGCACAATTCACACATTAGACTTATGTTGTAAATAGCGTAGAGGTGATATTGTGTCTCACAGCAAAGTGACACACATCCTTCAGTGCAGCCTGTGACGTCTTTATTCACAGAAGACAAATAGATCGGGGGTTATTGTTGGAAAGAAAAAAAAACAACAGCTTCACACACACCTTTACATTTGTTTGTAGTCTTGTCCAGGATAGCCTTTGTTGATACAATTTTGCCATACCTACAAGAGGAGCAGAAAGGCGAGGCATTGTTAACAGATTATACACCAGACAGAGCCTGTTATAAAACACACAAAGAGGGTTGAGCAACAATCTATGACATCACTGCAAAAATATGAGAAACAGGAAGTGGTTTCCATGTGGTGCTGAAAATCCCCACCATGTGAGTGCACATTTAAACAGACCTTTTTTTTTGTTTGCCAAACTAAACCACTGAATCCAATTTTACACAGAGTCACAAAAGTGTATCTGGGGAGAAGTTTTTAGTTTTACCAGTGTCTAATCTAATGCACAGTACACACTGATGGCAGAAATGATGACATTCATAAGCTTCATGCTTTTACCATGGTTTGAACAGAACAACATTGGAATAAATGCAGAAGCTGGTTAGGACATCCAAGAACATAGTGTTGATGATCTTTAATAGCTTTAATATTCTGGGGCCTATTTTATACAAACACACACACAATATTTCATATTTTCAGTATAATCAATCTGTTACAAATCAACCCATATGCAAGAGCCTATTGATTCCTTAAATTTCTACTTTAGTTTTTGTACTCAATAATGTTGAGTACACATTTTGTCAGTCAATTATTAATAATAATAATAATAATAATAATAATAATAATAATAACAGCGCATTTTATTTTAGAAGCCTTTTAGAACACTCAAGGTCAGCTTATAGGCAGAGTGCTTTTATCGGTGGTATATTTTTCACAACACACAGGATATATCAGACAGGGATTAAGAAAAACTGTGACCTTTACACAATCTCAAATCACGTGTGACAACGACAGCATCCATGCTCTTACTGTGTCTTCAGAACGCAGTGCAATTATTTTTCCAATAGTTTATCACACAATTCCGGGTAATTCAGTGGAACGCTGTGACACAAAGTAAATTGTCTATTTCCAAAAGCACTTTTTATACTTGATAATCACTTAAAGCAATTTACACTACAGTTTTGCCGTTCACACATTCACACATACACATCCATACTGTGCAGTGTGCATCTATATGCAGCACTGTTTCTATCACACATCTGTCACACCCATTCACACACTGTCGACAAAAGCTGCCAGGAGCCATTCAGGGTTAAGTGTCTTGACACACTGGCATGTAGACTAGAGGAGCCGGGGAAGATGACATGCTCAACCACTGACCCAAAGCCACCCCAAAAATGAAAAAGAAGGCCTTGCTTGTAGTTGAGGCCTCAGGAAATAGAGCAAACAAAATCTATGGCTCCAGGGTGGTCTCTCTCTCTGCTTATTATATTATAAATAATAAAGCATTGAGGGCACAAAGAGAGCTGTGGTCCACTGCTAACAGTATCTCTCTCTGTCAAGAAGCTCATCAGTTACAGTACATTCAAATGAAGCCTCTAATACCGCAGCACTTTTATAAACTCAAACTCAAATTTGTTATGAAACAAAAAAATTAAAGAAAAAATACTTATATTTTACCCAGTTTGGAATATTTCAACAGACCTATACAGCTCAATTCTTTATATAAAAACTAATTCAGATTATCAGAAAGGCACATGTATAAATTCAATTTGCTACAATAATAAATTACAAGAAAGATAAACATCTTAAACAAAATTTTAACTTAAAATAAAATATGAAACCTTTGAATTTAACTAAATAAATTCAGTACTAAAGTGCAGTACTTACGGCTGACAGAGCTTGACCAAGTCATGATCTGTGGTTGACGGGGACAGGCCTCGGATGTAGAGGTTTGTTTTGCTGAGATGGTCACAGCCTGCAGTGCTACTGCTGCTGCTGTTGTTGGTGCTGCTGTTGGTGCTCGGGCTGGGTGGAGCCATGGGGTGTGACGATGGGGCAACAAGTGGCTGGAATAGGCAAGGAGACGGAGAAAAATAAATTTAAATTTAAGTTTGGACTGAATGACGCCACTGTGAATATATTAAGAGACATACGGGGGAAACAGTGCTGTTCCAAGTCTTAAGTTTGCTTCATGTGTGACCGCACATCTCTACTGGTTGTAGCTAATTGTGGTCAGACGTGTGCTTTGATGTCATTTCAACTGCAACAAACCTGAGGCCACAGAAATGTTGATACCATGTCGCCTTAAATAACTGACATTGAGCACATTGAGCAACATTAGCAGAAAGTATGACAAGTCTTTTAAACATACAGCATGCAACGTCTGCTGTTTGGCCCTTCTCACACTAGGGATTATGGGAATTGTTATCTTTTTTCTCTTGTTTGGTTCCCCTATGCTTTGATGGCAGAATACGCAGCAAGTGGCACTGAGTAATGATACACGAGTGAGGCCCCTGTATCTCAGCAAATATTCAGTGCCAGCTTCAAAACACTGTTCACCAACTAGAATACTGAATGAGCTGCTTCAGAATATGATGTGTCGTTGCCCTATGTGCCATCACAAAGTCACTCCTAGAGTCACATAAAGGGGAAAAAATTATAATCCCACATAATTATAAGCATCACAATCACTGTCAAGGAGGTCAGCGCAGAGCAAATATTGCTGATTTACAGAGTTTTACCCCCTCCATACATATTTGCATCCTCTAATTCAGTGTTTCCCAATCCTGGTCCCTGGACAGGGGTCCCAGAGGACCAGGATTGGGAAACACTGCTCTAATTCACCTTCATAGTCAGCATGGTCATCACAGTCAGCATCTACAAGGGCTTTTAGCTCTGGCACGGTGTCACACTGTTGTGGGATGTCGAGTAAGGTATTTGAAGGTCAACAGAAACAATTGTCCCTAGTGTAGTTCAAGACCTTTAAACCTTAATCCCACCTTTTAAAAAACCTTTAACTATCATGAAGATTTGAATGATTGCCTATCTTGCCCTCTACAGGTCACAGAAGCAGTGAAGTAAGTCAGTTTTACACGTGATCATATGATCTTCAGTTCCGGGCCATTTTACAAGTCAGTAAGTTTAGTATTTCTAAAATCAGTGGTAGAGGGCAATAGGAGAAAATGTTAAAATCCTTGTGCAACTTTGTGCTTCATGTTTACAAGACACAGATGTCCTCAAGAGAGAAAGCTTTCCCCTTCAGAGATTTGTCTTTTACTTTGGTATCTGACACTACCACCCCCCACCCCCACCTCTTCCTCTCTGGGGAATAACTGAGGCTAAGGGGAAGATGAAGGAATCCTAAGCATGAGGCGGTGACAGGAGAGAGCAACTCATGTCTGGACTTCAGCCTAAAGGATGTTCTCTTGTGAATGGCTGCCTCACATGCCTTCACTGTTAAGAAAACAAGTGTGACCTACTATTTTCCAATTCCCTGCAACAACAACCACAACAATAATAATAATAACTACAATTTATTTGTATAGCACCATTCATAACATCAAGAATAAAGTAAATTACATGTACTAAGTGCTTCACATGAAATTGGATGAAGAGATACTGAGGTGACGAGGAAGCAGTTGGGTGAGGCACTTTGACCTGTGCTGAAGAACTTTGAAATGTGACAAAGGACTTTGAATTGTGCTAGAAATCTTCCATCTGTGACTGAGAGCTTTCAACTATGTAAGACAGCATTTCAGTGTCAGTGTACAGACTGCCAGAATCATTGGACGAAGAAGAAGAAAATAGATGTACAGTTTAATTAATAATATCACAATAAAATGATCAAAAAGAAGGATTTAATTCTATCATGGTGCGTAATTAACAACTGATTATTTGTGATGTTGCTGAGAATGTATAAAAAAACAGAAGCACAAAACTTATTTGTTTTTAAAGCAAATGTATATTAAGGAAATCTAATGTTGGTTGTTGTTCTGGGAGAACAGGAAAATGGGTATTATATCCATGAGAAATAAAGTTTTTTTTCACCACTTACATTTGCAATGTTTCAAAGGTGGAAAACGTGCTCTTTCATCTCCTTGTTTATGTGGCCTGTAGCTTTGATCTGAGAATATATGGTTTAAATATAACCGATGCAAATGCATGTATAAATATTTTTTGTAATATAACAATGGAGAATATGTGGTTTAATGCTAGGGCGTTGTACTTAATCTCTTGGTTAAACATGATTGTGTTTTGAATATAAAATTAAAAACACAAGACACCAATTAGTCTACTTTACATGCCAGGTGCACCTGATACTTTGGTGTACTGCTTTTTTGGCCAAATTTGACAGGTAGCAATAGACAGCACTTTTTTCAAAAATTGTTCATGTATATTATTATATTATCACAGCAACGAAAAAACTGCATGTCTGCCCAGGTTTTTGTTTTTCAAAACTGTTTCAAGCTGCCTCAAAATAGAAATGTACAAGCAATGCACCTGGCCACACCTCTTTTAACAACCCTCATCCATCTTCAAATTAAATACGTGGACACTCAACAGGAAAATGAAGAGGAACAGGAAAAGGAAAATTACTTCCTAAGACAAATTGAGCCCCTTTGACAATACTTAATACTTGTTTTAGAGCAGACTATTCCAGTTTGGCATGGAGGAATGTCACAATTTTACCTTCTAATAGCAATCAGTAATAGGTCATAAGAAATGGTAAAAAAAAATGAGTGAATCAATGCTTTCTGAATGAGTTCAACAGATTTTCGTTCAAACTACTACAATTCTAGCTAAGCTACTAAGTACTTTCACTTGGTTCTGTAATTACAGGTTTTGTTATGGCAAATGTAACAGGTAATAGTTTTCTTTGAAAGTATATTAAGAAAATGCAATGGCATAGAGGAAACAGAGACAACCTGTCTGAACTCGTCCTTATTTCCTCCAGCCTAATCTCCAGTTGATTACTCTCCTTGAAAGACTCTGTTACAAAGTTTAAGACTATTCCATGAGGAGATTCCATATTACTGTGTGAATGGTGTGATCCCACTCTTTGGATCTGTTGTGACTGTCGCTACTGTTACAAGGGGACAAGGGGTTATAATGAAATATTTTTAAATTCTATGAGACCTTCTTTAACAAAGAAGATGTGTCTCTTTCTCTGTGTCTTTGGGTTTCATCTAAATATAAGACGTAACACAAAGCTGCAAATTCAACTTATTTCTCAGCATCTCAATACAAGCAATGCTTATTTGAGTATGCAACAACAGTAATAAGTTGAACAGCAGAGCAAGAGACAGAGAAAATTGTACAACACATCTTGGAAATCAATGAGCCTTTTAGAGACTTCTGTTAAATTACACATCAATATTACCCTTACTTAGAATGTCTCATAAAGTCATTACATACATTATAGGCAGTTAATGACATGTGTATCAACAAACAAGACAAGCCAGTCTTTAAAGACAATGTAGAGCTTCATTTCCACTGCCTGTGATGGGATTTCAAGAACATCAAGTTCCCCTTTGTGTGTGTTTGAAAGTAAAGTCTGTTTTCATTCATATGGCCGGCTACTTAGACGCTCGACTGTGAGAGACCATGAGTGGAGAGGACAGCATCTTATCAGCCAGTTCCAGACCAGTAGAGCCTGTCATATCCGAGCTGGAAATACACAGGCCTTCCAGAAACAAGCCTCGCCCATGGAGCTCTATAGCCACAGGATAACAGCGTGAACGTAACAGGGCAAATATATGCTTATTCAGTTGGCTGAAGGAAGCTTAAATAAATCTATATGTAACTGGGACGATGTGAACACATCAGAGGGAGATTAGTTATCATCTCGGGAAACCTAATACTGCAAGCAAATATAATGTATGAATAACATTAGTGGGACTATCAACTCAACAGTGTATGTTCAGAAATAGATACAATATGGTCCAACAGAAACCAACATTGGACAAATGTTCATTTGTCCAAACCAAACCAGAATATATTTTTTGGAAATTGCTTCTGTGTCTGTCAAATAGTTTATTTGTACTGATTATACCTATAGATAGCAAATCAACAGCTTAGTCTTCAGGGATGGGACAATATACATTATTACATAGCCAAAAAAAGGAATGATTGGAGAAAATCATCAATATTTCAAGTGTGACTTGCAAAGGCTTTTAAACTCACCAATATGCAGTTCTAGGGATTAATTTATCCATATATTTTTAAGTGTCAAAATGGGGAGTCTGCACTTTTCCAGCCATTGCAATGATCTCATTTATATTCTTAAAAATGCTCACTGAAATGCATCCTTATCAACAATATTGTATTTTGTAAAAATGTTTGGTAACAATGGTTATTTTGTTTTTAGTTATTAAGATGTTTTAGATTTTAAGATGTAACACATTTCTGCAATATTTTGTAACACTTTTTTAGAAAAAGTTATTAATGTTCTTTGTAACATTGATTTCTGTTTCCTTTGTAACTAAACGTTTGTGCACAAATACTATTTTTAGACATTTTCTAAAAGCTTACGAAATCGGACCAAAGTACATTTAGGATTATTGCAATCATATGAGCAATAATCGCGATTATTTTCACAATAATTGTGACAGTACATTTTCATATCGTCCCACGCCTGTTGGTGAGACACTGTGTGGACAGCACATACATTATCAAAGCATCAGCTGAAGACATCGGCCTGTATCTGTCCGGCACTAACAGACAAGCTGGACTACGGCCCGAACAGCAGGTATTCCCATTATGCACATTAATGACAAGACAAGACATCCATTTCAGACAATTACATTGGTAAAACTAAGCAAATTCCCTTCCTTTCCAAATGTCTCCTCTACAGTACGTTGAGTTTATTTACACAGTTGCCATACACGAATAACTTCACGACCTTAACTGAACCAGTTTATTGGACGTTTGGTCCTAAGGAGTAATAGTAGCATGTTTACCTGTTTGCGATATGGGGTCCTTAGTGGGTTTCCAGTATTAGCAAAAATCATCCTCAGTTCGAAAATGGAGGGTGTTTCTTTTTTTAGTTTAGCTACAAATGTCTTTTGAAATATATCAAACTTATCATACAAGTAGAAAAAATGGGTACGTGTATCCTCCTTACTCCACTAAAAGACACGAAAATAGGTCTGTGTACATATTAGCAGTGTACATGTCCTTTTTGTCGTCGACTCTTTAGCGACAGAAAACCCCGTAGATTGTCCCAACTTCGACGGCCCAGCCCCACCGCTGCCTTCACTGGCTTCATTGATTTGCAGTCGGGGCTGCGCAGGACAGGCACGGCTACGGTGGGAGAAACCATTGACCCTTTTGGTGTAGGGGTAAACATTAAAACAACATTTCAAAAAAAATCTTTTCAGTCCGTTTATTTTGGGTGCGCGAACATTTAAGGTGTGAATTTGAAAGGCTTTAAAACAAATGTCGGTGTTTTTGATTATGTAAGTTATCCAAGGCGTCCGACAAACGAAATTAACACGATGTCCTCACCCCTGTTGTTGTTTGTGCGTTAAAGATTACATACCATGCATTCCACCCGGTTCCGTCGTGCTGCTGGTCGTACTAGATATAAAATTTCGATAAGTTTCAGTTTCTATTTAAGGTTTGAAGTCCTATGTTATTGTCAGATAAAGACTACATGTAATTATGTGTATGGGTTTCATGTCAGTACTCGATTCAGTTGCGTAATCTACAATCTAGAGCAATCTACTGATGTTAACGATGTAAATGTAGTATAAACACATGCATTTCCTTTATACTCTCTGATATAAAACTGTTTCCTTGGATATTTCTGCACGATGGCTTTTTTTTTCACTGATGAAAACATACAGTAGCTAATTGCACACAAAACAGCCCTGACACAAGTATTTATTAGATTAGACAGATGTTTGCAAATACTTTAAGTAAAGGACAAACGATTTGTTGATAATGTAATAAATTATTCAATTAGACAAAAAAAAAACAGAAAATTATGTCTTCCACTATGTCATCTATGGCAATCGGTTTAAATATTAGCAGCAACAATGCCAGGCTTGTAACTAACTAACTAACTAAATAGATAAATATTTATTGGTGCTGGGAATCCCAGTAATGGATATTGCAAAACCTAAACATTCAAATCAGCTATATGGCTTGAAATCTGGAATAAATTGGGTTAACTGATCTTTAAAGGATTGGGCTCCATGGTGGAAACCCAGATGAAAAAGGTGACTTCTATTATGGATTGTGTGTAGGAACCTCTAAATGTGAGTGATGGGTTGTTGTTGTTGTTGTGATCTTGGTGTTTGTGTTTGTGTGTGTGGATCTTTATTGGAGCAGGTTAGAGGGACAGACTGGGCTATAAATCAAAGCTAATTTACCCACTGCTGTCACCCCGTGATTGGAAATCCCACAGTGGTGGCAGAAAATGTGGATTAACGGCAACCTGCAGCAAGGTACGAGTGCCATGTTAGGCTCTTACCACTGTTTAGAAATAGTGTCTTGGTGGTTTTCACTGTTCCTAACTCATGAAAGCCCATATGAGGAATGACCATGGAAAACATATGTTGGAGAACCCCTACTTAAGCTGAGTAATGAAATAAAAGGGTATTTAAACCTTAGCAATCACTGAAAATAACCCTGTGAGCCCACTATGACATCAATGTCCCCCTAGGTGTCAGCACAGTGTGTATAGATTGGTGTGATATGTGATATATCAACCTCAATGAAACCAGAGGTCACCAGCAGAGCATGTAGGGAAGTTCACCAGGCCAACTGGAGTCAATGGGTCAACATTAGAGGAAAGGGAAAGAGGTCTGATTCAGCACTCTAACGGAACTAAGGGGGGGGCAGGGTAGACCTCCACCTTTTATGAAACAGTGAATGGAACGTTTTCTCTGATCCCTGTGCTTTTCAAGTGCTGTGATAGCACCTAAATAAAAAAATCTGTTATAATAATAAT
The DNA here is from genome assembly GCF_019176455.1 of Solea senegalensis. Lineage (NCBI taxonomy): Eukaryota > Metazoa > Chordata > Actinopteri > Pleuronectiformes > Soleidae > Solea > Solea senegalensis. The sequence goes on along the minus strand of NC_058022.1, from coordinate 11,868,548 downwards.
AATAATAAATGCTATTACCAGACTGAAAATCCATACTTTCCACAAAATGGATGGCAAGAATAATTTATTCAGCATACCATTCACAAATAAGCCTTGTCATTATGAAAGGCCAGCTATAGATTAACAAAGACATATCCAGAAAACATGCTGTGCACGAAGAGCTTTCTATGATTGATTTAGACTAATGTAACGCTGCAGAGATTACAGGACACAAACTGAAAGACGTACAGATACACAGGCTCACCTTACACACTGGGTAATTTCAAGCGCAATGAGAGAAAATGAGGCTATTTTAGGACATTGTGCTCCTTGTTCTCACTCTTTCACGCACTAATCAAAACTGTCTCTCCACCACCATATGAAGAAATATTTGATTTGTCCCTACATGTTACAACAGCAATTACAGCCTAATAGCTTAATCTATAAAAGACAGAGACAAACCTTCCTCCTCACTTTCTGTGACTGTGTCACATTCCTGAGAGGTGGCACCACCACAGGCAGTGTCGTGGCAGCCTCAGGAAGCGTATTCGTAACAGCTCTCTATACCTTCCTGCCTGGATGCGGGGGTTGGAGCAACTCTGGCAGCGGAAGACTGATTGTAAATCAGTCACAAAAGAATTATGAGTTGTGTGTGTGTCACACACAGAGAAAGACAGACCACATTCACGTTCATAACATCTATGCTCAGTTATCCAAACACATAAAATATGCTATACGTCAGTATATTCATTATACATATACATATGCCGCCTTTCGTCCTATGTCAGGATTGGCTCCAGTGACCCCATAAAACCCATGTGGAGGATAAAGCAGTAGGCAATCAGTGAATCAGTGTTAGCTCAAATAAAGGGGTTTGTATTATCTGCCAGCTTATATTCATATGTCTTATTACATTTTCACATACAAGTTTGAAGGTTTTCTGAATACCTTTAAATGTATCGCGAGAAAAAAAAAACGTATCTTGTTGTGGAGCTTGCAGCATTTACTCAGAATAATATGTGTACAATAGCTGCAGTTGTTCTTTCAGGCCTGAACGCTGACATGACGAGCAGGGCCGCTGTGCTGGTCAATTGTGTTACATTCTGCAGCTTGGCAACTCTCCAAACGTTATTGTAAACATTGTGTAGTGTTGTTCGGCCTCAGCACAATGCCATTGTCCCCGTTTTTTTTTGTTTGTTTTTTTCTTTTTAATCAAACTTCAAACAAGTTTGCCTCGATTCTGTGTTAAAGTTTAGGAGGCAGGCAATAATCAGCAATCAGCTGTTTATAGTTTATAAATGGCACAAAGAGTGTGTTATGGAGAACACCAGAAATCCATACCACTAAAACTAATATTTTGTCTCTTAATTTCAAATTTTTTCCAATATATTTTCTTTTGTACTTTAGTAAACTGCTGAATACATCCTAGCACAAACTGTAATTAAGCTGTTACGGATGAATCGTGTCTATTGCCTGTTTCCTGTTGCTGGTAGACTTTTGTCTACATGGAGCTTGAGTCTTCTGTCGATGACTGTTTCATGAGCGCTATGTGATGTTTTATGTTTTAGTCAGGGACTTTTCTTGTAACCTCATACACCCTTTCACTTTTGTTTCATCCTCTCTTATATTTTAATGTTACTCTATAAAAGCCTAAATAACAAACGAGTGCTCTGTCCAAGCACTATTCACGTATAGCTTATTGATTTTGCATTTCTGGTTCCAGAATTGATTGCTAAGAAGGGGATATTCTGAGATTAAAATGTCTCACAATAACTCTGTGTAAACTTGTAACACTTTTTAATCCTACTCATACCCCTGTCATTTTCTTCAAATAGAAGGAAGTCCCTGAGGCCTGAGCCTCATCTGTAATAATTTTGTATTCATCTTCAGCCTCTGACGTAAATTTGAAGTGCTTCACTGTTATGCTTTGTTGTTATGAACGCACACATTTCCATGCCAATGATTCATATATTTCTGGCACACAGAAAGCCCCGGCTCATGAAATCTGATCTGTGTGGTTCCCCCTGTATTCCTCCTCCCCCAGCATGTTGGAGTCTTCAGAGCTGCCCTCTGTCTGATCTTCTCCTTCTGGAGACCTACAGCAGTTTGTTTATTTTGCTTGACGTGGAGGAAACGCTGTTGGACCCTTCATTGGCTAAAGATTTACAGCATGGGACAGTCAGGCTCCAGTGTGATGTGTATCAAATGCTCCCCATAACTGCAAGCTTAGTATCATTTTCACCACTGACACGTCACAGAGGACAACACAATTGTCTGCCTGCCTGGGGAATACGCCATTAGGTGATCACATCAGTTGATACCCCATGGCATTGAGCATACAAATAGTCTTCTCATCTTGCTAATTGTGGAGATTGAGGCCATAGATCATCACACACACACACACACACACCAATGTCCTGTAATGGACAAAGGGCATAAAACCCACATATGACCCCTCCAGGTGTCTTCTCCAAGGGCAATACTGGAAAAGGACACCACGTCTCCCTGGAGATCATTTCATCTTAAATTTACAAGGCCTCTGCTCTACTCATGTCGCTTGGAATGATTGAGATCAGGGTATTGGAAAGGAATTGCTTTAGGACACAAATGTCTGACTGAATGGTCAACGTACACTGAGCAGATAACACTGTTTACTACGTGTATGCACATGGCCCCCAGTACTGTAGGTGTGAATTGCACACTAATAGTAACACGAGTAACCTTCTTACTTTAGAGGAGAAAAAGAAAGAGAGAGAGTGAAAGAGAGAGAAAGAAGGAGGAAAGAGAAGTTTAACAGATCATCTCACCACATGAAAGAGTACGTCGTTCATGAATGTGTTTGCATTTTTCTCATCTTTATTGTGGTTCACTCTCACCCAGACATGGGGGGGTTAGGTGAACGAAATAGAAAATACAGAAATGTCTTGAGAGGTCAGTGGTTGTGTGGCCATTATATTAAATCATGGTACAATGACAACTCTCCAAAACCAAAGCCACAACATCCTGATCTCCCCCTGGTGGTTGACTGCAGTCCATGCAATATACCCTGCAACTGATGGTAGATGGATCATGGACAAAACAGAATTTGTCCACCTACTGGAATTTAAGTTAAATGTTTAAGTAAAGGTGATGTATGTTCAAGTGTTCTTTTTTAATTTGTTATTTAATGATATAAGATTGATAACTGATAACTGACTGAGAGTGGACTACAGAAAGACATTTTCTTTTTGCTTCTCATTCACACTCACATTCACAAACAGCCATGGAAGACACTGGGTTTCAGTGAGTGACAGACATAGAATAGGAGAACGAGATGATAGTAAATGGTCTGTATTTATAGAATGCTTTTAATCAGGATAACCACTCAGTACTGCTTTTCACTACCGTTTTTTGACAGCTATCAGGGGCAACAGTGGGTCTTCACCAGCATGTTGCCTGGATTCAAAACAGCCACCCTAAGAAGAAATCCAAACACATAACCAGGGTTGACAGACAGAAGCTTAGGCCAACCTGCCACCTCAGGGTGTCTGTGAGTCTGCATACAACAAGTGATTTATGTGCAACTTGTGATTCAGACAGCAGAGAGGGACATGCAGGGCAGAGTTAAGAGTAAAAAGGTATTCATTTTAATCGTATTAGTGCCATGATTCCATTTGAAGTAAAGTATTTAAGTACATACAAATACCTGCAGCAAATGAGTCTGTGGCTCAGCCTCCGAACCATAATGCAAAACTAGGTGGGATATTATTTTGTAACTTTTGCTTCCCACGCAATAAATGTAGAGAACAAAGTGATCGTCCAAAACATGAGATTTGAGGCTGCATTCCAAATAACTTCAAATATTACATTTTAAATATTACATACATGGCAAAGATTTATTGGTGGATATTTTGAATACTGTATGGTGGACTTGCAAGTTTCTGTCGCAGCAGTTCCTGATGATTAACATTTATTTAATCATCTCTATTCAGGAGCGTTTCGTTTGTTGCCCTCTTCCTCAACCAAACAAAAGTCCCTTCTCTGTTTGATAGTGCATATCCTGTGACCTTTAAAGTAGGAACCAGTTAACCATTTTCATTCAAAACCACTTCTTTTGAGACAGTTGTCTGCTTGGTTATGGACCTAGGGTAAGTTCAGCTCAACAAAAAAATAAAGGAAATACTCAAATTGACTTTACACTTTTGAGTTAATGTATTGATCAAATGCATCAATATCTCATCTGATCACCTATTACGTGGATAGTTAAATTGATAAGTAATAACCAGAGCTGAGCCCATCGTGACAATTGAAAACATTGGAGCTTCAAACTGACTGGCAGATTATTACTCTAAGATTTTCTAGTGAGGATGTTTTTTCAAACTCAAATTTTATGCAATTATTAACCACCTTTTTCCAGACAGAAGGAGTGTGGAGGTGACTTTAAATGTAGGTAGTATGAATGGCTGATATGATGGAGCAAAGAAAGGTAGATAATATTGTAAGTGCAAGAGACCAGGTTCAGGGAAAGCATCGGAGGAGGATTCAAAATGTTCTACCGTGGTTAAGATGGAAAGCGAAATGGGATAGAGGTGACGAGAGTGTCAGACAGAATCATGAGTTTGAAGCTATAGTAAGTGAAGGTGTGATGTTGAATGTTGTCGGTGCTTATGTCCCACAAGTTGGTTGTCAGTCAGAAGAGAATGAGGAGTTCTGGAGTAAGTTGGATGAAGTGGCAGAGCGTGTTTCCAGCTGAAAGAGAGTGGCGATTGGAGCAGACTTTAATGGGCATGGGAACAGAGGTGATGAGGAGGTGTAGGGTAGATATGGGGTCAAGGAGAGAAATGTAGAAGGACAGATGGTCATGGATTTTGCAAAAAGTATGGAAAGGGCTGTGGTAAACGTACTTCGTAAAGAAGGAGGAGGAGCATAGGGTCATCTATAAGAGTGGGGGAAGATACTCACGGGTAGACTATACTATGCAGGAGTTGCTACGTGAAGGAGACAGGAGACTGTAAGGCAAGTCTGTAGGATGATTTTATTATATTTTAAATGGGGGAAGCTGAAATAAGAAGAATGTTGCACAGAGTTTCAGGGAGGAGTTGTGACAGACTCTTAGGGGTAGTGAGGAGTTAACAGGTGACTGGAAAAGTACAGCTAAAATGCTGAGGGATACAGCCAACAAAGTTTTTGGTGTGTCCTCTGGACAGAGGAAACATGACAAGGAAACTACAAAAAGGAAAACTGGCTTGTAATGAGTTGCATGAGAGGCTCTACACTATGGAAGGAGAGAAGGACTTGCATCGACTGGTTAAACAGAGAGACAGAGCTGTAAAGGATGAGCAGCTGGTTAGCGTGATTAAGGACAGAGATGAAAATGTTCTAACAAGCGAACAGAGAGTATTTTGAGAAGCTGATAAATGAGGAAAATGAGAGAGCGGGGGCGACAGATGGAGGGGAGATAGTGCCTCAGGAAGTGCAGAGGATTAGTAACGAGGAAGTGAGGGCAGCTCTGAAGAGGATGAAGACATTTTAGTCCACATGACATATACCTGTGGAGATATGGAGATGTGAAACCAGTGGACTTTTTGACCAGATTGTTTAACACAATCTTGGGGAGAACATGCCTGAGGAATGGAGAAGTGTAGTGGCACTGATTTCCAAGAACAAGGGTGATGTGCTGAACTGTAGTAAATGAAACCCCAATTGTTAAATTCAATGTTATAACTCAATAACTATATCCACAACCCCCATAATATACTGTATGCAAAATGTATTGCCACCAACTTGTACAACCTGGTAATATATGTCCTATGTTCCTGGGTTACATGGAAACGAGAAGCTTGTTTTTTACATTGTTGCATGCTGTTGCTTGGAATGAGTAAATGCAACTGAATGTTGTAACTTCAGTAGTTGGCACATTACACGTCTCTGGTTGAATGTTAGTAGGTTGTCACTCTCAGCTGCCATCTAGTGTTTGTTGTTTTTGTGGTGACAGCATTTCTTGGGATGCCCTTTGCTGAGGACAAGGTTCTGCCAGTGACCCAATAATGCACTTTGAGACATAGATGCATTTAATCATGGTCAAAGGTGGTACAGATAAGAATTACAAACACTCATATGTCCACATTAAACAGTGTGTGGTTTGGAGAAATTGTACAAGCACAAGTTGTGTAGAAACAGCAAAGGCAGTGATCATGAACCCACCAGGGCTATTATTCACAACATGGGGGGAAGCGTTGCACTTGAGTTTTCCTAAATTTTAGTAAGGTATGTTTAGGATTCCTTATGTTAAGATGTTGGCTTTATGCCAACAATTTGAAACCCAAGGTTGAAATATAACATATAACATATTATTATTCTGTCATTGTCATTCAACATTTCTCTCATGTGGGTTTCAATATGTCTGGCAATGAACAGGTTTCACAAGTGCATTATATAATCAGGCCTTAACATCAGACCTTACTGAGAGTAGACCACAATATAAGAGCTTGATTCCTTCTGGTATCTGTGGCCACAAGTTGCAGGGAGCACTAAAACTTAACAAAGCACACATCTAGATATACACCTAAAATTGTTTGCAGATGAATAGGTTAAACTCACAAAATGTAGATGGGAGTTCCCTTTGTGTTTCTCTTATAAACTCTTATCGTCTTAATACTTCCTCTTAAGGTTATAGACACAGACTTTTTCAGAGAAAGTTGTCCTCATGTCTTAATGAGATGGAACCTAAGTTCAAAAACCTAAAGTAAGGATTAAAAAACATTTAAAGTTGTGAGGACCAGCCAAAATGTTCTCACAAGGTCAAAATCTCCTAACAAAGATCACTGTCTTCTACAAACATACACACACACACACACACACACACACACACGGTCAGCTCATCAGCAAGCACTGTAGAAGCCTGTATAACAACCTGTTTATTTTTATCAAGTGTGCTGGAGCAAGGAAACATCTAAAACACTGGTTCTCAAACTTTTTTATGGCAAGTACCACCTGAGAAAATATTGAGCTCTCGATTATCACCAACATTAAAATAGAGTGGTGTAAATAGGCCAAGCAGTCAGCTACAGACTTTTCACAGGAGGCAGATTTATTCACAATAAGATCATTTGCTCTCCCATCCTCCTCCTCCTCCTCACATATACTTCTGACACTGATGTAGTGAAATTAGATCAATATGGAGTGAGAGATAAGGTGACTCTAATTATTATTATTTAATATATTATTAGGTTTTTGTTATAAAGAGTCAGTAAATCCCCCAGCTCCACTTGGATCACATACCCTGGCATATACAGTAGAACAGTATTTCTGATTTTTCACCAGAGGAAGCTCATGTACCACTGGTGGTACACGTGCCACAGTTTGAGAACCATGTAGGGCACGGCCAGGATTGAGAAACCCTTTCCTAAATTTTACCATATTCTTATTCTAATCCTAACTCAAACGGTCTTAATCCTCAAAAGCCCCTAAAGGACCTGCTGCACCACTTTCAACTTTCTTTCTTTCTTTCTTTCTATGGGCGCTCGCTGAAAGTTGACCGATATTAGCAGAGAGGAAACGTGTTGCGCAGTGAAATGAGCACAGTCCTCTGGTTTGAGGACAGTTGGTTTCTCACATGCACATCAGCAGCCACATCAGCAGCAGCAGCAGCAACAACAGCAGAGACAGCAGCAGCAGAACTCATAATATTGCAGACGCGTAGGCTGGAAGAACCCTCAACCAGCTCACCGCCCCGCTCTGAACTGCTCGTCTCTCCGAGCTCGGCGCTGATTGGCCGGGCTCGAGTGAAGGCGGAAGTCCACAGAGCTGGGGGATTCCCCGAGGGAAGTTCCCAACTCAACTGGGCTAAGTAAAAATGTAAAACATACATTTGCCATATCCTCTCCAGCGCCTTGTAACTTCGCACCTGAAAAGCAGGCGGTGTCAACACCATAAATGCGACTTTAGCCGTTACTCGAACGAAGGTAAGAGGACACTGAGCTGACAGAGGGCTTAACTTGTCTGACACCGGTTGAATGAGCTATGGCTAACCAGTCATTTAAAGAACACGGAACTGTGAGGATTATGCTTTGAACGACGCTCTGAAGTGACCCATTGCTGTCTCCCGGTTAGTGTTAATTTTCTTTTTCCTGCTTGAGTGTGAGTGGACTTTACTGTAGCTTCACCCAGGAGCTGCTCCTGCTGCTGCTGTGCAACTACTACCACTGACAGGGACTGTGTTGCTATGGCATTCATTTTGAAGATTGAGCAATAATTGATGAGCAGCTCTGGGTGACTGACATAAAGCTACTCTCTATGTGTTTTGTGTGTCACAACAGTAAATAATGGTACATGGCTGCTTCATAAAAAACCCACAAGTTTTGTGGGTTTTGTGTGAAATAAGTTCTAATCTGAGTTTAGCTTCTGAAATGTAAATATTGATCTATGATTGTAAACTGAATATCTGCTGTGTAGACCATAGAAGACATTTTTCTGCTTTGGGAAAGGACGTTCCAAGTTTTACACCATTTTCTGCATTTCACAATCAAAACACATCATAGATTAACTGAGAAGTTATTCACTAGTTTATTTCACCTGCGTGAATATTCATTGGTAGACACCCTACAGTAAATACGTACAAAATTGACAAAATGGCCTAAAATGTAAGAACTGCGTGTCACAGTGTAGTAAATTTGTTATGCAAGATAAATCAAGTGCTTCGAGTATTTTACATTTGGACTGAAGTAGTTATTCAAAGAATTGGTTAATAATTAATGACTAAATTAGTCAGTTTATGTATATGTATATGTATGTATAGTGAGTATTTTTGTCCTCATTTTTTCACTCTCTTAAGCATCGGTTTTCTCTGGTTTCTTAGCTTCCACTATGACAGTAAACCACATATCTTTGGCATGTGACCCAAACAAGATTTTTGGTGATGTCACTGGGAAAACACAGATGAACATTTTTCACAATCCTATGACTTTTTATAAAACAAACTACTTTTTGATTGATCAAAAAAATTAATAATAATAATTAATAAAATCCACATCATTTGGTCATGAAAATAATTTACAAATGCAGCCCTGTTTGCCATAACCTTTGAGATGCTCATTTACATTTTGCACACATCCTTTGATGCAGACTTGTTGAAATGTGAATGCAGTTTTTTTTTTTGTGCAAGTTGTTATAGAACTGGAAGTGAGCAAATATTAGGAAGTGTTCTCATTCAGTTTTGGCACCGTTGTGTTGTTGTTGTAGCTTACATAAGTCAATTAAATCATTTGACAGTAATTCAGTGACGTGAGCTGTGTCACTGAGTGCAAAAGCATAAAGCAAGTGACATTGGTATCTTTGCAAACACTGCGTTTTCACTCTTAGGGCTCATGTCTGCTGTGTCAGTGATGACTGTGGAGCACAAGGCATGGAAAGGAACATTGGAGACCAGCTCAACAAAGCTTTTGAAGCTTATCGCCAGGTCTCCATTGAAAAGGACATTGCTAAAAAGGAGCTGCAAAAAATGGTAACAACGGAAACTATTTCCCCCACCCCACAGTTTTATGAAAATTTTAGCCAAACATGACAAACTTAGCAAGAAAAATAAGCCACATGCATTTACGTTTTCTCGAGAAAAGTTTCGTAACACACTGTGGTTGACATTCTGTTTGCTTTTTTTGAGGTTTGCTTTCTGTGTAAGGTCTTCACCTTACTATGTTAAGGGCCTTGAGAGTGATGTTTGTTATGAATGAATTGGCGCTATAATTTAAATTTATATTGTAAGAAAAACCCATTAGATCATGACTAAACTAAAGACCATAATACGTTGTGTAATATAATAACAACCAAGACTTTATTTTCACAGACTGAATATTATGAAGGATACACTCAAACACTTCAGAAGCAGATAGAGGACCAGCAGCAGTTGATTACAAAACTTCAAGCTAAGTTGTCTGCAACAAGGCAACCATCAGGTTGGTGAGCTACACCCTGTCTCCCTGTTTGTGTTCCAACAAGATCATTTACTCCTACGTTGCATTCAATTCTTGTCAGTGAACAAACAGTAATGATACTGAATCTGTTTTGTGTAGCATTTCTTCTCCTGTTCAAGCTGTTGATTTTTCACTGTTTTGGGTTTGTAGGAGAAATGACATGTGAACCGTGCAACCACCTCTTCGATGGCGCCAGTGCTTATAGGATAAAGCCGGTATGTTCACTGTCCCACGCTGTGCGTATTCTATATCTACACTGTGTGAAAATGTCTTTGTGATGTCAACAAAACAGGTTTTTCTTCATTCTCACAACATACAGGCAGCGTCCTTTGCACATATTAACATAGTGTTTCTGCTCAGTGCTGTTGCATTTTTTATCCACACAATCATGTTAAAGGATTGTATCACATTGATGGTCAATGAATATAGTATAAACTATGAGGTTTAAATAGTGTTGCATGATACAAGACTAATATTGAGTCAGTTTCATCTTTTATTTAACCCCTTCTCTTTTTATTGTGTTTATTTATTTCCACATAAAAAGACATTAAGATACAGTATAACTATATACAGTATACCATATCCATGAAAATATGAGAGAGAACTGCCTAAAAACCTCTAGGGCATGTCAAACTCAAGACCTGTCAGTACCTAACCTACCCCCTTCTCCCACTACTCAGTGGTCAGTGCTTATATGTTTGTTTGTTTCCTACATTTATTTTTTCCCCCTGAAATCACACCAATGTTTGAACAATGTTCACATATTGCTTGAAGGTAATGTTAAATAATAAAGGTAAATATTTAGCTATTTTAAAATCGTGTGATCTGGCTGTTTAAATATCATATGTCTGATTAAAACATAGTAATATAGACTGTTCAATACATGTTAAAACTGTAAACCTGTGTCACTCTACTCACTACTCAGCATTCTCTTGTTGCGGTACAACTATTACAGGAAATTTTACAATCTATTCAAAGCATAGTAAAAAAAAAACAATACAAACAAACCTAGACCTATCATAGTATTCTGTAGAATGCCCAGAAATGCCCAACTAATATTTGTTTCCAGTTTTGCAAACCCTTGTTTAAACAGTTTCATGACAGATAAGCAAATGTCTGAAACGGGAAATGCTTCATTTTCATTTGTTTTCAAATTAATCAAACAACTGATAGGCCTTCCGTTTGCATAGCTGCTGTAATGGCAACTACCCTACGTTTGACTCCACACAAGGTGTATCCACTTTACCTTCACCAGATGGTGCTAGAGGATAATGTCAGTGCACAGTGAAACAGCTTGAGCTTTTGTTATTTCACCAGCCAGGAAGATCATTTCACCACTAAAAGAACTCACTGTATCTCAGTAAAATGCAGATGTATTGATAATATTCCTCTTGGATACTAAATGTTAGTGATTATGAATGTAATATGTGTTTTTTTTAACAGGAGAATATTGGCACTGTTTCCTCTAATATGCCAGTCAACAGCAGCCGTGACTAGTATGTGTCTCTTTATGCACAGAGAATTCTTCTTTCTTTCTTTTTTTTAAACCATGGACGCTACATTTAAGAATTAGATTATTTGTTTAGGTCACTCTTTATTTATTTCCTTGTCAGTCAGGACATGCTGGGAGTATTTGAAGCAATTCAAGGCAAATTCCGGCAGATTCGGTCCCTGACGCAAAGACAAAAAGATCACCTAAAGCGATTCCACAGAGAAAACGATGCATCAAACGGTAATGTTAACATTTATCAAACATTACCTGCTGTATTTTTTAACGGCCTGTTTCACACATCTGCATATTTTATTATTTCACCTAAAGACTCTGTGTTGGGGCTGTTATAGGTTAATGTATATTGTCAATTTGTCAACAATTTAATAATTGTTATTTTACATCGTAATATAACAACACTTTTTCAGGAACTGTACATAAATCCCCCCATTGTTCTTTCAAAATGCACACATTTTATAATTCCATCCACAAGTGCTGTGGATACGGAACGTATAATTAATATGATAAAAACGTTATTAATTGTAACGAGGATAATAACAATACATATATATTGTGATAATTTGTATGTTGATGTACCCTGGAGATATATATTATGCTTCTAAAACTTCTCAAAATCACAGCTAAACTCAAACATCCTCGGAGCCAACACTGACATCTATGCTGTTGACTGAGGCAGAAAAAGTGTGTAAAAATCCCCTGTTTTCCTACATGTGACAGATCAGCAGTTCTCCATGCCCATCCAGTGCACAGACGCTACAGCAGAGGCCGAGAGACCCTTTCCCTCAGTGCTACGGTCAGCAGTGGATATCCCACACCAGCCCACGTCCCTGGCATCCCGCGGCGCCAGCCCCGAGGACCGGGACTTAGTAGATTCTCTCACCAAACTCAGCGTCAAATTCCCGCCCGCAGCGGACAGTGAATATGACTTCCTGAACAGTGCTCCAGAAAGGCACATTGGCCTCACCATGCCCATGAAGCCACTGCTCAGTAGTGTCCCCTCCGCAATGACAGAGGAGGAGCCCGTGGAACTGCCCATGCCTTTTGTCTACCCCACGTCCCCCTCCCTCTCTACATCATCTTCACTCTCCCAGGAGAACGTGCGGGGACCCCAGCAGGTGAGAATCACAGGAGAAGGTCTGAGAAAACTAGTAGCAAATTATCAGTTTATGATTGGTCTTTGCTAATGGAGGAGAGAAACGGTGTGAAGCCCAAAAAAAAAAAAAAAACTCTTGGGATTTTTATCTTGAAATGTATTACTGTGTAATGTGAGCTGATTTTTTTCTTTTTTTCTTTTTTTTTAAACTCCAGCATTGATGCTCTGGCTATATTTGGCATCTTTACTGGAAAGCGTGAGCCAGATGGAAGCAAAATACAGTCTCTGAGTTTTATTTGCTGATGTGTATAAATGCCCAATGAAAGATTGTGAATGATATGCAGTGAGATCAGAAAACTGGTCCACCTTTTCACAAAATCATGACTTCCCTTCAACGTGAGCATTTATATTAGAATGGACAGTTTTGATAAGTTGGACGAACACATAAAATAGTAACAGAAGGAAATTCGTGAGGAGGGCCTTTCGTGTTGCTGAGTATTTGTGAAGGCATTGACACAAGACAAAAAAGTTGAGTGTAAAGATTGATTGCAGCATCAATAATATATTGGGTTTTTTTTTTGGTTCATCCTGCTCTGCAGCCTCTCTGGAGCCCTGAGCTGTGTGATGCAGTTGACATGGGGAAGGAGCTGGTGACGCCTCAGAGCAGCAGCAGCAGCAGCAGCAGCAGCAGTCCTGATAAATGTGCTTTCTGCCATGCTGTGGTTCCTCAGGACCAAATGAACAGCCACCTCTACTCGCATTTCTCTCATAAGGACGAAGCTGGCGATTGACGGTGGACGCAGACTGATGGGCTGAGGCCTCAACTACTCCAAGACATTACTGTATCCATGGTCCACCTGTGGTCCTGCCTGCCAGGAAGTACATGCGCTGTACTGGATTGGAAGTGACACTGCAATAAGACTTGAATCCATTTATTTAATATTGAAGAGTCGAATGGTACAATCCTCTGCCCATTTTATTTTCCTAATATCATGCTGAGACTCTACTATAGTAAGTGACAATGATGCATAATATGGTATACGTGAGCAAATAAAAGCGGCATTTACTCTTGCAGCATTTTCGTTTGGATTTTTTTTTAACATGAATTCTTTCTTTCATATTTTTTTGTTTTTTAAAAGCTACAGTATTTAGCTTAATTTGTAGATTTGCTGTACACACCGTCTCTGTTGATATTATTGGTAATGTCTGCAGAAATACGACAGCTCTGCCTCCTTTTTTACATTAGTGGATATGCTAATATGCATTAAATCACTTTGACATAAGCCAATCAGGGTTAAAAATGGTTCTCGCATGAATTCCCTTTACTTTAATTTGATCACCAGGCTAATTTGAAGCAGATGTAATTTGTTATTATTTGTGGCGTGGAAAATATTTCTAACTTTGAAATAAGTTTAAAATGTGTATGCCACCCGATCATTAAAGTTGTTTACAACGATGGCAGCACATATCAATAAGGCACAAACTCATTACACAGCGGCTTTTACCTGACATTTTCACACATGTTTAGAATGTACATCTCTATCGCGTGAGATCGTATACTATACTCATCAGACATGACAAGTATGAAGAGTGAGACACAGGCTGTGTCAATAACATGGTGTGAAAAATGCATCTTTTCCTGTGTCATTTGACTAAACCCGAGTCTTTTACAAACCACAGCATCATCATCGTCATCTATTTTTTTTTATTTCTTCAGTATTGATTCACTTGATTCACACCTTTGCAAACAATTGCAGTGATTTTCACCATTCAGTGAGGAGATGTTTAAGGGAATGGTGATGCTGTGAGTGTTGGAACACTTTGTTGTGCATCAAAGACCTTGCAGCCCTTCAGCTATGGCTTGGTAACACTTGGCGCTGGGTTAGATGATCTGGTGTGAAGTCGGCAAACAATTTTTTTTTTTTTTCTTACTACAAGGGTTAGTCATTGTGAATTATTTCTAATCAAACACAGCTTAATAGATTGTTATTTGTTATTTGAACCTTATCTTATATTGATGTTATCAACGGTTCCTAACTAGAAGAGCCTTTCTTTTTTACATATAAGGTGAATATTACATATTTATTTAACACATGTTCATTTTTAAAGTCATTGTACATTTCACATCATGGACACTGAGGAGTGATTTTTTTTTTTTTTTGGCAAATACATATCCCTAATGATCTTCTCTGGTTAATCTGTGAAGAGTTGAACATTGTGCAACCTGCAGGCTTTTCTCTCTGGGATCGTGAACAGCTGCTTGCTCATAATTATGTTGTCATTCATTGTTATTTAGAAGAGGAAACTCGCACTGACAGCTCGGATTTTTTTTCTTTTTTTTGTATTTTGTACACGATATTTCCGTGCATGTGTGTACAATGTAACGTGGACTGTTTGAGAGAGCTCCCTTTTGCCTTGGAGCTGTTATTTTTGCAATCATTTCCCGTAAGATATCAGATATATGTGCCATCTCTCTCTCTCTCTCTCTGGGACATTTGCTGTTAGAGGCTGTAGATTTGAAATAGATTTGAGGGCTATAAAAAAAAAAAAGTGAAAGAAGACAAAAAAGGAGAGGGATATGGATTGAGATGGCGAAGTAGCAGGCTGATTACAAGGTGTCAAAATTGCCAGGAGCAAGAAGGTGAAAGCAATCAGGGGTGAGAAGAGTGCAGCATTCGTGAGGGGCAACTAATTATCCATCTCATTTGTGGAGAGAAGCATTTGAGGCAGCTCTAGCCCACTGAATGGTGACAGATTGGTGCGGAGGAGAGGGGAGGTGTTAGAACAATAGAGCCCAGCTCACCATCATTACTGCATGCTAATAAGCAGTGTTTCTGCACCACCAGTCGGTGCTGCAGAGAGTTCGGGGAGATGGGAAGTCACTGGCTTCAGGGGGAGAGCAGTCATTTTTAAGTGGAGAAGAGAGAGAAAGTGATGCTCGGTATAGCTGTTGACACTCTATCACTGCTTAGTTGAGCTTGTAGGTTATCCTGTGCACACTGAGCTCTGTGTCTGATAAGACGAGCCAATGGTACCGTAGTGTTCTTAAGTAGAGGAGGTGGAATAATAGGTTATGTTGTGACACGTACTGCATGTATACTGTATACGCAGTATATGCCTGTTTTCAAATTCTAACTCTGTATATGGCCATAAGTTATTTACTTATACTTTCAAAGATAACACATTTGTCAATTTGTTTTTTTTGTATGCAATGGCTGTTAAACTTTATGTTTCGCCTGTATCACTCTGTACATATATTAAATATTCAGAGCCCTGCACTGTTTTCACATCATGTTATGTTGTTACAGCCTGATTCTAAAATAATTCATGTTCATTTTCTATCATCATTCTACACTCAGTGCCTGATTAGGACAAACAGAATTAGGACATATTATAACTTCATGCAAATTTAACAAAGGGGAAACACTTGTGCCATGACACTTAAAATCTAGCTCTGGTGTTTCTTCTTCTTCTTCTTCTTGTTCCAGAACCTATCAATGTCTAAACTTGAATACGCTCTCACTGCTGGCAATGCGTATCAAATCAGAAATGTGCTACAAGGTCAAAGGAAAGTAAAGTAAAGTAAGGAAAAGATCTTTATTGTAATTATACAACCGAAATGGAATTACGAGGTCAGGTGGAGGGTTGATCTGAGCCGCTGTGGCTGACCGAATGTGTCTAACGTTCATGAATGTTTCGATGGTGGGTCGAAACCAGAGAACCCACAGGAAACCCGTGCAGACACGGGGAGAACATGCAAACTGCACACCGAAAGATCATATTTGGAAACAATCAGGACTCATCCTGCAAAGCTATAGGTTCCTTTCTCAACTGAGCAACTGCATGAGGCCTGCGTGAGACCAAATGGCATGCGGTGGTGATGTCACCCACTATAATCTGAAGCCCCATTTTGAATCCTCCAGAACTAGAAATTGAAATGGGAACACAATTTATAAAATTAACATCATGCGCTTTCAAAGTAGGCCTTAAACTAGTTATTGACCAATAACTCCTTGGGAAAATGAATAAATTGAGTGAGAATTAGGCTCATTTTCTCATAGACTCAATAAATGTTTACTTCCTCGTTGGCGTGATCCAGCAAACCAGTGATGACTGCAGTGATGGTCGTTCTGGCAAAGGTCCAGAGGTCCTGAGTGGAGATCAAAGAAGCTCCTGAAGGGCAACTGTCACTGCAGCACCTCATTAACCTCCCCTCAACCAGAGACACATGATAGCACCTTTATCACATTCGTTTAATGAAACCAAAATGAAACAGATGAAGGAAATCAGGCACTGATCATCGCCTGCCCCGCACCATCCCAGTGGTGACGTATGGTGTGGGGGCTGTGAGCAGACGGGAGCGAGTTTAAGGGACAGATATATCTGTAATGAACCAACAAAGACCGTGCCGTTGTGCATTTGGTAAAGCTCTCTGTGAATTAGTGCCTCCGCCAGAGTCCTGACTTGAACCCAATTTCTGGTAAAAATGGCTTTTCAAAAGAAAATAGAAAAATGACATGCAGTAAGACACATTTAGGGCGTGCTTTATCAATCAAAACTTGTTATAATGGTGACAGGGCGAAGAACTGCGCACACACACACAAAGGATTTTTATTGCCAGTGATGTTTTGAGCACAACACACTCCTTAGTCTTTTTATGAAATTTGTAAAAATAAAAAAAAAATCTAAATCTTCTCACTATTTTAGTGCAAATTAATGGGGGGAAAATGAATGAATGTATTTAAGCTTATTAGGCTGCAACATAAAGGGCATCAGCATGCTTAATGAATGCACACTATTATAGTGGATGTTGCATTTCAATCATGTGTGTAAGCTTAGTTTAATAATTGATATAATGCATGCAACATAATAATGATGATTAAAATCGGTTATGTACAAGAAGAATATACCATTCTCCTTTACCGGCCAGTAGAAGTAAATTATTCTCAGCAATTACTCCTCCTATTATCATATTTCTAAATATTCCAGCAATGTTTATCAGATCATGCCATTGGCAAGAAGATACAACACAAGTGGTGGGGAAAAAAAAGAGTTGTTAAAGGATTTCATCAAATAGAAAACAAAACAGAGCGATAGCAAGTGGATTAAGGTCACCTGGCTAGAATGCCCTCTTCACAGCAATGTCATTTAGATAATTAACAACTTAGGAGAGAAGCATATTCGTCTATCTGTGCACTGGTCACCGTTGGCATGAGAGACTGCCAACTCTCATGGTGTTGCGAGCTGAGAGTATCACCTCACAGTTGTCTTGCCATGCGTTGGGCTCCGCGTGCTCTCTGTGCAGAAGTGGTGGAGCTGACTTTGTGTGCGATTAAACGTGTTGAAGCCATCGCTGCCTGTGCAAAGTCTCCGAACAGCCCCTCTCCTCCATTGTGTTTGTCTCGGTGCTGGTCTGAGAGCCCTGATTCCTGGAGCAGAGATTTGGCAGTCACAGCAAGTGATGACAGAGGCAGTGGTGAGATCGCACCCAGAACCCCAGAGGAGACTCACATTTCAGGCAGATGAGAGACTTGTTCAATACACAGAACACACAAGGCGCTGATCAGTGGCGTTTGTTGAAGCCATTGTTCTATAATCCACGTTGTTCTGCCACCATATAGCAAAACGAGTTCGGGTTTGGACATTTTTAGACTTCTAAACTTTCTGAAGACACTTGGCTGCCTTTTCTTTTTCTTTTTAAAAAAAAAAAAAAAAAAAGATGTGGGACAGACAAACTTGGCTGTCAAGATGCCACCCTCATGATATTTTATTGTCAATGTTAAATCAGGGTAGGTTGTTTTTCTTCTTGACATATGGGGGTGGGAAAGAGCATGGCGATGTTTGTGCAATGGCAACTTGCAATTCAAGGGTTAAGGCAGCATGAAAGAATCCATTCTCGGTTTAATGACCTAGCCTCGCCGGGCGAGGACGACAGGGAACATACTCTTGACTTGTACTGAATTTGCCAATTAACACCTCTGATAACAGGCTGCCTCTGAACATCACCAGTGTAGAGAGAGGAGGAGCGACTCTCATGCACTTTGTTTTCCAGCCTCTGATCCTGTAATGATGAGGTCCATGATTTCTTTATCCATTAAAAATGATTTTGCCTCTTATGCACAGTTGGACAAATTTGATCTGATAGTAGAATTTCACAGGACCTGTAGCTGCGTCGTTGAGGCAGAGAAAATCTCAGCTCAGCTCAGCTGCACAGGCGCTGAATATTCAGACTGTCAAATTGTTGAGGATACTTCATTTTTTTCCTCACGTGCTACTTGAATCCTTATAGTTATTGGACATTCTATTTTTTGCACACAGCCATATGGCCGCGTGCAGCTTCAATTAGACACATGGCTGGTATCTAAGAAACAATGTGCTTGATTAGCTTTGTCCCTTCTAATCTTCGTCGAGTAAAAACACAAAACAATGCTTCCATCCTTGAGAAACGAAGCCGCGAAGAACTGCCCCTCCAAATAAGGCCCCTGTTCTAGTCACCCCTCTGATTTCACACATGCTTATCAGACTCCCAAACAACACCTAGTACAGGTGTGAATATCAAAATCCCCAGTGAAAATCACAGTGGGTACTTGGTATTGTCTTCGGAGTCCTCTTACATGCAGCAGTGGCTGTGGATCGGGGCTGGGATGCTGCTGGCTAACAGAAACTGTGGAAACACCTTTGGCTAAGTGTAAGGTGGACAGCCTTACACCAAATGTGCTTAATGACTGAAAAATCACCACCCAGACATAATTGAAAAATGTGCTTAAGTGTACAGTAGCTGGTTATTGCCCAGCACAATCACACCATAGCACAGTAGTTTCACAAATCATTAGCAGGTACTAAAACAATACACAATAATTGAAAGATGGCTACATAATTGATAGCAGTTCACACCACGGGGAAAGTGCAGTGATCCATCTAATGATAGTAATAAAGTGTATAGTGGGTTAGGACACAGACAATAACACTTGAGGTGCGAGCTGCGTACAACTGTGACAACAAAGGCCTCGTCTTAACACTTTGTCAACATAACAGATACAAACACCGTGAAGATATTAGTCATGTTCTGTCAGCAGGGCCGAGGAGATTCACTGTGCTGCATCCTGCGGCTGAGCAGAGCGCGGCTCTCTCGTTCCCA
Organism: Solea senegalensis; assembly: GCF_019176455.1. NCBI lineage: Eukaryota > Metazoa > Chordata > Actinopteri > Pleuronectiformes > Soleidae > Solea > Solea senegalensis. The sequence continues at coordinate 11,848,881 of NC_058022.1, read as the reverse complement.
TGCTGACCACGTCTGTGCCATGTGCGGCAGAATATGAGCCCTTTAAGACATGCTACATTCAAATCAATTCATTTATTCAGTGTTAAGAAACCATCTGCGTTCACTGGAGCTGAAAGTCATCCTGACTGACACCTCATAGAATTAGTGGGAGGACGGCTTCATTTAGTAGGATTTTGCTTAGCTCAGACTACGCGGCTCATCATCTCACGGCGTTCTGTGCTCAAAAAAACAAAAACCCTGCAAACTCTCCCACAAAGTGCCTTTACCTCAAGTCTTTGTTTCGGCATTAAACAGATTCAGCATATCTGGGTTGTTTATTAGTCTTACATAGTGAGATATAACACTTTTTGTGTTCTCTTTGTGGAAGCTGTGAAAATGGCACGCCATATGTAATACACTTGCTTGCAGTTGGTCTTGCCAATTCCCCCAAGATCAGTAATTCCTGTGCCAACGCTCACACTCTTTCTTTGTCCTTGTGGTTTGATTAAGCTCATTGGATTGGACGCGTTTGTTTTTGATGCCGTGTCTGGCGTTTAGTTGTTGATTTGATGTCACTTGCAGTCCAGTTTAAATAACCATTTGAACTAGAACATACGTGTTCAGAAGTAAAAAAAAAAAAAAAAACTCATGGAAAAAAAAAAACACCCCACGCATTGTAAACAAGCAACTCAGAGCAAATGGGAGACAGATATAGATAGTCTAAACCGAAGCATATTTCTCCTTTAATTCGGCACAAAACAAATTGGCTGCACATTTTGTTCACACCTTGTGTAACCTGGGGATAGTAAGCGCAATTCTCCCCCGTCATACCTGTGACAACAACCTGCAAAGTGCTCCCAATGCCCTAATCTGCAGGGTAGAGACCTGCTGCTCCTGCTGCATGTACATGTTGTTTTCCTCTTCCTTATTGTCTTCTGGTTGTGTGTGTGTGTGTGTGTGTGTGTGTGTGTTTTTTTTTTTTTTTAAATTTACACACCCACCAGAATCACACAAGGTAAAAGAGAATATGCAAGTGTCTCGCAATCTATCAAATTTTTTCTCTCTCTCTGTCTCTCTCTCTCTCCAAAACATGTTCTCCCTCAGTAGAAGGCAATAAAGACACACTTATGGTGTTTGATTTAGAAATGGCAGTCTGACCATGATTTTAGTATCAACAGATGGCCAATAGATTGGTTTAAATGAGTAACACCACTGCCTGCTTTAGAGTTGGCTCAAGTGGTGGAGTAGTGTACTACTGTCTTATCATATCTCCTTGTGTGAATGATGATGTCACTGTGATAGATGCTACTCAAGTGGGATCAGACCTGCTCAGTGATGCCTGTAGAGACCAGCTCTGGGAGATCCCTGTCTGGTTGCATTATTCAACAATACTCCTTTACCTCTCCCAGGGAAAAGGGACTGTTGAATATTTGAAGCATAGATTTGATTTTTTATTTAAGTGTATAGATGTTGATGGGAGAAAACCTGAGGGGGGGAATAAAGATAGTGCCAGTCAGTGCAGCCTGGATGATCACCAAGGCAACTTGCCGAGTTTTTCAAACTGATCTACGGGACTTCCTGGCTGTCTCACTGGAGGGTGCTTTGGAAGAAACGGGCTTCTGCGAGTACCTTTTGACTGCGAAGACGAGACGGTAGCTCATTGATCATTTTAGACTCCACTGCCACCACTTATTTTGCTCAAGCAAGCATTTAGCTTTGTATTACTACAATAGGGGTAGTATTTTTCTTTTTTGAAACCTCAGTTTCCCCTGAGTTGAGAAATATCCATTCTTTTCTTTGTTACATGGCCACCGGTGACACTTGGTCCTGTTAGCGTAACTGTTAGCAAAGATGGCCGACACTGTTGACATTCTGGGAATGAGGTCCTGTCCCACTACGAGTGGGTCTAAAAAGTGCAGAATTAGCGTCCAGTAACAAAAAAAAGAATGAAGATATTTCTCGACTCTGATATTACTCGAAACTGAGGTTGGGAAGCACAGTTTTTCAAAAAATACTACCACTATTCTAAGCTAAATGCTAATCGGTGAAGTATTCCTTTAAAAGTTCTATGGAAGAAGGCTTGAGCAAAATAAGTGGTTGCAATGAGAATAAAATGATCAATAATTCACCCATTTTCCATTTTAATTGACCCATTTTCTTGTTTTGTGGTCATGCCTACATCACTATCAGGCGCTGCGGATACTTGAGATTGTGTGCCAACATGTAATAAAACCAGGTAAAACGTTCAGGTCTGCTCTGGAATCCTGGGCTGTTTTGTGAAATCAAATGAATCAATATTTCAGTTCGAACATAAGAAAGGAAATCTGCTCATTGACAACATACCAGACATTGTGTGAGACCATGATAGCCTATTTTCAAAACGGCAGTGTTAGAGGAGAAAAAAAAACAACCAAACATGGCTGCAGAACCACTGCTCAGATCTTGACGAGCCATGCTGAGTATCGATCCATCTGGCTCTGAAGACACTGTCATGTCACCTTTGCATTTAAGTGTTATCTTGTCAGCTTCAAATGATCTAGCTGTCAGATCTGGAAAAGGCTCGCCTGCGTGATGTTGCTTTGTCTCTAATGTCCAGCTGTTGCGACATACTGTTGTGCCGCACGTACACTCTACATGGTGCTCTGTACGTTAAGACCTATACTGTATGTGCACTGCGTCAGAACAGTCTCTCAAGTGAAGGGGAGGAAAGTGTTCTTTGAGAGCGCCGTGCATCTAAACACGTAGTATTCCATCCTCATTCCATTTTATCTTATTCTATTTTATTTTTTTTATTTTTATCTTATTTTAATATTTGTTTCTTTAGATAATCTATGCCATTCTGTTCTGTTCTTTTTAACATGTATGCTACTGCACAAGTGAATTTCCCCGTTGTGGGATCAGTAAAGTACAATCTAATCTAATCTAATCTGAAACATATGAAGTGAGAGCCGATGTAAAAAATAAATAAATGTATAGATGTGCAGTATTTCAGTCTTGGTAGATTGGCCAATGAAACAATACAATGAAATGTATTCCCTGTCTTGTTTGTTTTTGTATAGGAGAAGCTGGGGTTTATGGGATCTGTGTAAATATGTATGATATTTATTTTATTTCAGACGGCTGCATATCTGGCACAAAATGATATGCATTGTTGTGCATAATGTAGAGCCAAGAATACTTTCACATCTCATCATATTATATCATATCATTATAGATGTAACTGTGTGTGTGCAGCTGTCATATTCTGAAGAACTCTGCCCGGCAGTTTCAGTCGCTTTCCTTCCTCGGTGTCATCCACTCCGCTCACATTACACTGTAATTAAAAAGTCAATTTACAATAAATGTTCGCAGACATTCAGACCAAGTGCAAATTCAAAGTGGATCCCTCCTTCACAACGGATGTAAACGCTAATTCTGCGGCGTGAGAATCCAAGTCTTACAGTGAAAGGGCACAAACTCTTTTAGTCAAGGTGTTTCAACAGGGTGAAAATTTGAAAGCAAATTCTCTCTCCGTACCGACGTCGCCTCTGTCGCACTCAATGACAAAACATCCACCGGTGTGCATTCACAGCACTAATGTTCATGTTTTCACTTTCACAGTTTAAATGCTTTATTGTGCTATGATTTCTCCTTTTTTTTATACTCTTCTTCTTCTCATTCATGAATGAAGTAGAGGCCAGCGTTTAGTTTCATGCCAGTGCAGTGGTCATTTTTAAAGAGTGGATCAGGAGATGGAGATGCTGCAGTAGGACCTGAGGCGGTAGTTCACACTTGCTGGAGCATACTGGTGAGGCTGTGATGATTACACCGCACTGTCTGTATTTGTCATCTCTCTGCTCAGTGTGAAATTCTGGCACAATTCTGTCCTATAGCACCTGTATGGATGACGCTCATGTGGAAAGATTCCTTATCGATACGTCCTTTTGGCCTCACCGCCGGCAAAGTTTCCTGAAGAAAATAAAAACTGGTTGCCACATGTTTGTTTGTGACAGCCTATGTGAGTGGCGGAGACATAAATCATGTCACTTTTTTATTTCTCCTCTCAACTCAGAATATGGTTCTCTTCCCCGTAGAATTCTGAGCTGATCATTAACCTTTCCTTTAGTTCCTTCCCTTGCCTGGTCACATTTCCTCTCTATTTGGTTCCTGGCCCCATATGCCACTTTCCTATTTCCTGCCTGCAGACAGCAGGGAGTAGCTCTATTATCACCTTCCTAGAGCTGTCTTTGAATGTGAGAGGCAATTCCATTTCACTCAGCCACAGGGAGGAGGAGGAGGAGGAGGAGGAGAAGGAGGAGGAGGGAGGAGGAGGGAAAACACACACACACATAAGAGCACAGAGAAAATGGTTTGAGGTTAGTTTTTATTTTTGGATGTAGGACTATTTTGTTTTTATACTTGTAATCTTACCAGATTTAAGGATGCTGCGGTGTGTTATGGTGCCGGTTCTGGTCCCATATCAGAGCAAGGGTTAAGTGCGGTGCATCATATTTGGCTGCTGTGTGAACATCATCTCCATTTCAACACCATCTCGTGAAATATTAACAGTCCCAAAGCAGCTATATTATACTAACTGTGAGGTTGTGTTAAACGTACAGTAGCAAAGACGCAGTGTTTTCCATCCATTTTGCAGCGTTTCACCCTGAGCCTGTTATTTTTGGGCTTCCTTTTTCTCTGAGTCTAGTTGTTTGGAATGGTAGGACTCTTGACAATATTGCTCCTGGATAAATTAAACATGAGTTACGTAGAGTGATAATCTGTGGGCCTCTCTTTTCACACTGCATTCCCAATGAGCTGTGTGTTGGCCTGGTGTTGTTGCCTGTGATTTTAATGAAGATTATTCTTGTAACACGACAGTCGCCTGTTTGCTCCTGTTCTCCCCAAAATATTTTCTCTTCAAAATGAGAATTTTGTTTTCTTCGAAAGGCGTCCCGCGCTTGCGTTCATGCTTTATTATTTTAATCGTTTTCTTTTAAAAGGTGACTCATTGATTTGGTGTAATTCAAGATATCCAGGTGCCAAATGTTTGATGCTGATTAATTTGATAACAGGTTGGCAAGTTGTTGTCTTTTTTTGGATTAAACATTCATCATCGTGTCGACCTAGTTATCGATTAAACAATACGCTGGCAGACACAGCTGTGACTGGGTAATTGATGCTTATTTTCAACCTGTCTAAGCAACATAGAAAAAAAAAAAAGGGGGCAAAGCTTAACTTACAAGACTGGGTCCTCCTGTTTCCCATTGTTTGAGGTTTATAGAGCTTGGGAAACCTCAGAGGATTCTCAAAGGAGTAAGTGCACACTTCATGGCATGGCTCCTCTTAAAATGGAACTGATGTTTTATAAATAATTCCAAAGTTACAAACATCAGCCTCGCAATCACATCGTTTCAATGATATTCATTTGGCATAAGTCAGTTTCATTTCTGCGCGCTTTTCATCAGAAATGGCTTAAAAAGTGGAGTTAGTCTGAATTTTTCATGCCGTGGGCTTACCGGGGGACAGTGGCCATGTTCTTCACTTGCAGACGTCTGACAGTGCATGGCAGCAGAAATAACAAAATGGTCACAAACCCCACTGCACTCGGTGGGTCACACAGGTTCTTTAAAAATTTAAAGAGACTAGCAACGAACCAAACAGTTGATAACAGGTCAGTCGAAGGTGATAAGAGAAGTTTTCATAGCGACATTAGCCTTTGCTCTAACTTTGTGATGCCTGACATTATATCCTCACCATTTGTTGAGGCAAATAATACACATCAGAGAGTGTGAGGCAGTTTTCAGGATTACTCTCAGGGATTGTGCTTCAAGATTACTATATTTACAAGTGTCGCCTTGCTGCAGAATTGGTATGAGACTAAATTCACACATTTATAATTATTCATCAGTTTAACATGCCATCATCTGCATTCACGTTATTTCAGTTTTTGTAAATGGGAGAGAGCTCAGCTGATCAACGTGGATGGCTCGTGGCTTATTTTCCCCATGGAATTATACGATATGATTTACATTGAAGTGCGTTAATTATCATGCTGTCATTGTCCTGTGATGTAGAAATAAGTGACAGTGACAGAAGAGTTAAAAATAACTCACAACAACGTGTGTCGTTTTCCCTCTTTGAAGAGCTATGGTAAATAATTGTATAAAACTTGAAGTGGCGCACAAATGATCTGTGGTGATGGCACGGCATCAAACTGCATTTAAATAATAAAAAACGTGCACGAGGTGACAAAACAGTAACAAAGAATAAAAGTGTACAATCAAACAAACTGTCCTCTATAAAGAAAATGGTCTTAGATAATACACAATAAATAAAAATAATTATGTGACGAAAATACTGCAGAGATAAGGGTTTACAATGGTTTGTTTTTTCCTCTGGCAGACAATGAAGCGTGTGTATAAATATTTGTTTTGGGTAAACAGTCCCTTTAGGGTGTGGCGTGGCATTAATAAAGGAGCCATATCACTTGTACATCCACTGAACACCATAATCACCTGTCCTCAGGTTAATTTGCTGTGAGCTTTGTGGTAAAGATTCTGCGGCTGAGCCTGGTCTGGCAGGGCGACCCTTAAAGGCCATCAATAATGAGCAGGTGTAGGAGTGCACTTCTGCGTAGACGTGTGCCTTGGTGTGTCCAGGGAGGACGGCTAATAAGGGTTTAAAAGCCACAACTGTCCACTCCGCCCCTTAGCAGGCCTCCAGCTGTCTTCTGTGTCAGAGAGCACCCAGATTCCCTGTGACAGAGCAGATCACTGATGGCAGAAAACCGCAGGGGGCAATAGTTATGTTAGCGCGGCACAAAGCACCACCAAACTTGACCAGATTAGCCATGCTGGGTAATTAAAGACTTAGGGTAAACACAGGTTGTGTGTGTGTGTGTGTGTCTCTCTCTCTCTCTTTCTCTGTGTGTGTGTGTGTGTGATTTCTTTTAATCAAGAGCCACAAACACAGGAGGAAATACTTCATACTTGATGGAAATTGCAATGTGACGTCTGGCAAACAACATATAAATAACTTAAAGGCCATCTTAAATGCATTCCCATGAAATTTTTAGTGCCACTGTAATATAAGCCACTACCTGTCATGAATCCCAAATAACCTTGGCTCTATCCTCTTAGTTCAGCCCAGCCTCATTCCTTATTACTGGCCTGACAAGGAAATGTTTACCCATCCGACAAGAGACAAGCCATTTCATAGTCAGAAAAAAGCAATTTCACCTGACTGGAGTCGCACACTATGTCCCCATATCCTTGCTGGCTATAATTTTGTTGTCATTTTGTGTGCTGTGATCATATCATTGAAGTGACAGTGCTGGGCATTAGGTAAAGTCCCTAAGCTGGTGCTCACTTTCAGGCTTTCTCTCTCCCTGTCATTCACATTGATTAGATTAGACCCAGGTGGCAAAGCAGGTTTCTGTGGCACAACAATAAAAAAGAAAAAAAAAGAATAGTGAGAGAAAAACCCAGATTTATTTATTTAGACTTTTTAGTGTGTATTCTTTGTTGTTTAAAGATATATTTCATCTATTTCCCAAATTATTGACAAATAAAATTTATCATTTTTAAAAAAAAAATATATATATAAATATAATAAAATATAATTACAACACGAATGTTGATGCTCATAGAAGCCAGGGCATTAAACACAGCATGGTCAACACAGTGTTTGTGTAAGGCAGAGCTTAGAGAGCTGCACTACACTGTCTCCCCAAGGGACAAGGCTGGTCATGAGCATCACACAACCACCCCCCAACCCTCCCCGCCTCCCCTCTCCTCCTCCTCTTTACTGATGTCCACTGCCTGACTGAGCCAATGGAAAGAGAGAGCATCACCTAATAATCAAGGTACTAGTCCACCAAAGGGAAACACATGCTGATTTGCTGCATGGGAGATTCAACAATTGTTTGTTTCAGTGGGTAAAGAAGCAAAGCCTGTTTTGCTTATTAAAGATCAGCGTTGGAAGTGAACCATAATCCTGTAATGAGGCGAGCACAGAGTGACCTCTTTTTCGCTTGGGCACAGGCAAGCCTGTGCTTGTATGTTTCACAGGAATAGATTGCCGGGCCCTATAGCCCTACTGTAATAATGACCCCTCTTGTTAGCGTCAGACTTACATGGCTGTTGATTAGACATTCAGGCTGCTAGATGCACCCTCCTGGCGATCCTTTCCTTCTCAACCTGGTCTGATTCAGATTGTTCAATGCACACTCGCCGCATAATGACACTCAGCAGTTTAACAATGGGAGAAGTTTTTTAGCCAAGTGGCCTTTTTGTTTTTCATGCCATATTGTCAGTGGGTACTTTATATTTAAAGAGATCCCTCGTCTGTCTGCCCTCATTAAATGCATGAGTACAACAAGTTTTTTTTTTTAGAACATACTGTAATGCAATTAAATGCATCTGCCTAAACACAAGCTGTGCCACTCTGATGGTATGAGCAACCTTGAATTATTGTTCGGATTCCAAATACATAATGTATAAATAAAAAAAGTGCTAGAATTAAACAACACTTAATTATACAGGTTTTTTTTGCTCAGACTGACTTACTTTAACTCCTGCTTCTTTAAAACACTTTGAAATTCTGATTCATCCATCTTGACAACAAGTCTCCCTGCAGCTTTGGGACTCTGAGTGGTCTGTAAAAGTGAGAAAATACTGATTTTACACCTCATTTTCTCTTTTAATTATTATTTTTTCCTTTCACTAAACTTGCTAACAATAAACTCTAACAATATGTGCAAATGAATATCCTTTATTGTTGTTGTACATTTACACTCTACACAGCAGCTTATATAAAAAAATGTCTGCATAATAAATTAAAACTGTAACACATTAAAGCACACTTTGTTATGTTTCTAGGCATTGTCCCTTTAAAATATTTTTACATTTAAAAAAACACCAACAAATGTATCATTTTCCATGGTTTTGATAGATCTTTAATCTGCTCTACTTCTCCAAAAAACACCAAAAATGAATTTATCTAAAATCAAATCAGCCGCACAAAATGCATTTTTGTGCGTTTCACTGTCTGTGATTCGCAGCAGCAGCAGCAGCAGCAGCAGCTGTCCGTTATCAGTGCACGGGTTCATAACTTTATAGTGCATGAAATATTTAGCAGCACTGGGACTCATAAACACATCTTCAGTGGGACGCCATGATTTCACGCTATATCACAAACATTTTAAGGCATCAGATGCACCGCCTGTCATTTTCGGTGTGTTAATAATACATCTTGGCTTCTCCGGCAAACATACTTGGGCACTCATGGCACATGAATAGGTAAATATGACAGATAAATAATAGGTAAATAACGTGACGCGGGATGTTGCAGCAGAAAGTAGCAGAAAACAAAATATTTTTTGGAGCCATTTTTTATTTGTTTTTAATTTGATTTATTTGTGCTATATGTTGTATTCTTAATGTAAGAAGCAACACAGATCCTATTCTATATGCTGTAATCAAATATAGGCCCGTGTCACACTGCAAACAAATCACTTTTACGCACAGCGCGCCGCATATTGTCCTAATTAAGAGCTGTCTAATTAAATCACAGCGTTGAGTTAACCAATGGTAGCACTTGTTTCATTAGCAAAGCAGGCAGAGTGATGGAAGGAAAATCCTTCCTGATTGCAGGATGGTGTCAATTGGCTAATTTGCTGCCGTTGGTACCTCAAGTCATAGCAAGGCGTTTTCGTCGTGTTAGATTAGGAAAGGCGTGCGCAAAGCTTGTGATAAAGGTTGAGCTAATAGTGGTTTCCTATTGCGCTATGCAGGTCGAGAACTGCATCTCGCCAGCGAGTGATCTTTCCAAGAAATTTATGAATGTGGGCAGTGGCTTTTCGAGCTCCGATGGATCAGAGCTTTCGCTGCAGGACCATCCTATTATATCTGCAAGTGACAACCTGGAGAGAAGTTCACCTCTGAAAAAAAACTCTAGGGAGATGACGAATCAGTCAGAGGCAGACAATTTTCCCGACTCCAAGGACGCGTCGGGGGACGTCCAGAGGGGCAAACTCTCTCCTGATCTTCACGGAGTCACTGACATCCGTCATAGTTTCGATGGATCTGCAGGAGAACGGTGCATCTTTTCTCCATCTACCCAACCGCAGTCAGTCTCAGCAGCTCCCAGTGCCATGTTCCCGTACCCGAGCCAGCATGGACCAGCGCACCCGGCTTTTTCTATCGGAAGTCCCAGCCGCTACATGGCCCACCACCCGGTTATAACTAATGGAGCTTACAACAGCCTTCTGACCAACACTTCTCCTCAAGGCTACCCGACGGCGGGCTACCCTTACGCACAGCAGTATGGACACACGTACCAAGGAGGCGCTTTTTACCAGTTCTCCTCAGCGCAAGCAGGACTGGTTCCGGGGAAAGCGCAGGTGTATCTGTGCAACAGGGCCTTGTGGTTGAAGTTTCACCGGCACCAGACAGAGATGATCATCACAAAGCAAGGAAGGTACGTGCACACAGGCTTATCTGTCAGAAATGATTGATTTTACGCACAAGTTCACATTTAATGTCCATTAACGCACACTAGAAGGACACCATTATAAAAACAGGTGCTTTTATTTCAGTGCATTTCCTCCTCCTCCACGATTTAATTTCCTTCATTTTCCACAGACGAATGTTTCCATTTTTAAGCTTCAACATCTCTGGCCTTGACCCAACTGCTCACTACAATATATTTGTGGATATTATACTCGCTGATCCAAACCACTGGCGCTTTCAGGGAGGAAAGTGGGTGCCGTGTGGAAAAGCAGACACGAATATAA